>NC_133534.1:46818716-47472216 GCF_048544455.1 Silene latifolia
TGTCGTTTGTTTGTTCATTTACTTTTACGTTTCACGTTGTTATTTCTCGCCTATATCTAATTACGTTCTGTGTCACAGTCAGTTATACTGTGATATAAAACGGCTGTACCATCTTGTGAACTTACAGTCTATTAAGTTTTTCAAGGTTTGTGCTTTAAAGTTCTTTACTTAAGGTATCAATTAACTAAGTTAAGAACAAATTCAAAAAAGGTACACCTAATTCACCCCCTCCCCCTCTTAGGTGTTTATCGTTTTTAACTCTTCAATTGGTATCAGAGCCTCGTGCTCTTGATATTGGTTAAATCCAAAGAGTTGAACCCATAGTTATGGACGATTCAAAACACACTAAATATCCCATATTCAAGGGAAAAAAACTATGCTTGGTGAAAACATCGCATGGAGCACCATGTCAAGAGTGCAGACTATGAATGTTGGATGATCATTCAAAAGGGTCCACTTACTACTTCGGTGACTAATGCCGATGACACTAGTACCCCTAAAAGGGAAGACAAATATGTCGAGGCCGATTATAGGAAAGTCGAAAAGAACACTAAAGTCATGTCCATCCTTCAATATGGCATTGGTGATCAAGAGATCAATCAAATATCCGGATGTAACTCGGCCAAAGAAATTTGGGACACCCTAAACCTTGCCTATGTGGGTGTTGGAAAATGTGTCCTTAACAATAGTGCGATCACATGATTTAATATCATAATTAAATCTCATATTAAGAATACGTGAGGGATGATTTATTATATAATCAACTGATCGTCATTAATCGGTAATGATTAGCTGACTAGAGTTTGACATTACTGTCGTGTGACGGTGGTGGTCAGTTGATCCCTTAAGGTCACACCTAAAGGACAATTCCCTTAATGGATAAATTGATTAATTGTATGACGATACAAGGTAATCAATTCCTTAAAATTGAACAATTTACTTGTGATAGAGAATATTGGTATCTTATTGTAATGAGATTAAATAAGATTTATTTTGGTAATAAAAATGTTTTATTACTAAAATTGCTTATTTTTTGTGAAAGATAAGAATGAATGGTTAATTATAATTACAAGATGTTGTGAATTATAATTTTATGACCCATTTTATTTATATGATCAAGTATCACTAGTCAATTTGTTATATGTAATTTAATTAATTTTTAAAATGATATTTATGTGATAAATATACATTAAATTAATTAATAACATGTAAAATACTACATGTGACATATTGTGTGACAAATGACAAATGACAAATTGACAAAATAAAATGGTGGTCCACTTTATGTATATGGACCGATTGGAGGGAGTAGTGTGGTGTGAGGTTGATTTATTTTATGAGAAATAATCATAGGCTTTGCTTTTGTAGTCTTACACCTATCCTACATTGTCTTACACACCTACACATTGTGAAGACAAAAAGAGAAAGGAAAAGATGCCCTTTTGGCTCCTTCCTACCCGGCCACACCTCCTCATATGAGGACTTTTGTTCTCATTTTTCCTTCAACCAATTCATTTATATTCTCCTACATGCAAACCTTCACATATTCTCTTCATCTCTCTAAATTAAGATTTTGAGATTCACAAGCATTTGTTCATCCATTCTAATATCACAATAAGATTACTAGTGTAGTAATAGTAATAATATTAGAATCATTTTAAGGGCACTAGTATAATAATCTAGTTAATTAGTATACTAGTTTAAGGGTAAGTCTTGGGTGCAATCTAAGGAGGATTTCTATACTTGGGATCTTGGAGGATCATCCATCATATTAAGCTCAAGAATAAGTGAAGGAAGGTGACCTTACTTGTGCCCTATATTTCGAACCAACCAACAATGTAAGGAACATTGTTTCTCTTCATAAATCTTTTATTTTGTTATGCATGCACTAGATCTAAAGAACAATAATTAAAAAGTTAATTAGTTCACTATTAGAGGAGTCTAATAATAGGTATATGAACCTAACAGAGGGAACGTCTCAAGTTAAAAAGTACCGTATTGATCTTCTCATGTAACAATATGAGATGTTCAACATGGAAAGAGATGAGTCAATTAATAGTTTGTCCTCACGTTTTTTTGGTATTGTCAATGACCTTAAGAGTTTAGGCAGAAATTTCCAATCCGAGGATTTAGTTTGTAAAATTCTTCATAGCCTAACTGAAAAATGGCAACCGAAGGTTACGGCTATTGAGGAAGCTAAAGACCTTTCATTTCTCACCCTTGATAAACTTATGGGCTCACTCATGGCTCATGAGTTAACTCTCATGAAGCGCTATAGTGAAAGCTCTAGAGGGAAATGACTCTCTCTTAATGCTCTCTCAAGTGATGAGGAGAATGAAGGTGATGAGTTCCCAATGTCCACTAAAAACATTGTTGGTATGATAAATGGTCGAAACTCACAAAGGTATAGTAACAATACTAACTAACGTCGCTTTCCTAAGAGAAGATAGAATTCTACTGTTGGTTGCTTTAAGTGTGGTGACAAAGGTCATCAAATAAAAGAATGGTCAAAGTGGAATGACATCAAATCCAAAGAAAAGCGTGACTTTACCAAATGTGATTACAAAACCAAGGTAATGACTGCCATTTGGGGTATGTCTGATTCTGAAGAGGACGATGTCCTTGAGGAATAATTAAACGCCAAATTGTGCATCTCATCCGGTTCCTCTAAGGATAATTGCAAGCCACCAAAGAAAGAAAACATCAAGTGCCTTATGGCTCACTCAGTTGACTCACAGATTCAGACAATGAGGTAAATAAGTTAAAGAAAAAGGTCCAATCTTTCTCTAAAGACAAAGTTTGTCTCCTCCTACACCTATTCATTTATAGTGTCGTGTCCAACCCAATAAATTAGAAGCTATGCAAACTGAAATTGAGGACATAGCCGAAGAAATTGTTAATTTGAAAGAATGTCTAAATGAGGTTGATCAACCTAGTTCATTGTTGAGTCTTGAAAAAGAAATTAAAAAACTTCGAAAACAAAATTTGTTTCTAGCCAAGAAGGTTGGTGAAACTCATATAACAGATCACTGCACTGTTGCATCAGGTTCCAACAAAGAAAATGTGTCGTCACTAACTCAAGAACGTAACCAACTTTTG
Source organism: Silene latifolia (assembly GCF_048544455.1). NCBI lineage: Eukaryota > Viridiplantae > Streptophyta > Magnoliopsida > Caryophyllales > Caryophyllaceae > Silene > Silene latifolia. The sequence continues at coordinate 46,821,816 of NC_133534.1, forward strand.
ACTGACTTAACAACTCGTGAAAGTGAAAAACATGATCTTGTCAAGATTGCTGAAATGTTGAATGATGAGTCAAGTCATGTCAAAAGTGCTTTAGATCGAGTACAAAAATCAAACAGTGACCTTCTTATTCAAATTGAGACCTTGAAAAAGGCTGAACAAACCCATGCAATAGATGCTGCTGTTGTGGCATATGAATCAAGAAAAGAGATTGATACTCTCACGAAAATCGTGTCTTCTTTAACTAAAGAACGTGACTCTCTTCTAGTTGACCTCACCATATGCAAAAGAGATGACAAGCAACTTAAGCAAATTGGCTTATTGCTTAGTGATGAAGTAAGACATGCAAAACAAGCTTTCGACAATGTCGGTCGACTAAATCTTAACCATCTTACTAAAATTGAAACATTGACCAAAGAGTTAGATGAGGCTAAGATGTTCTACTTAAAATGGGAAGGAAGTCAGAATGTTTTGGAGTTTCTTTTAAAATAATCACAAGAATACGAAAAATTTGCAAAGAATGCTGGACTTGGTTTCAAATGCAACAGTAACACGTACCGTTACACTCGAAACCAGGATCCAAGCAAAACTGACTTTCGAAGAAGAAAGTATGATGGCCTTCCTGAATATATCATTTGTAATTACTGTGGTAAAACAGGTCATAAGTTTAATGGTTGCGAAAAGAGGGTCCATGATTTAGAAAGAAAAACTAAAATAGCTAAACAAGTTTGGATTAAGAAAGAAGGAGTAAAGAAAGTTATTGTGAAAAAGGAACCCAGACTTGTTTGGGTTCCTAAACTAAATGTTTGGTTTCTTATAGGCATTATTGAGAGGCAGCAGCAATTGATGCTTCGACAGTGGATGCTGACGAGAGATGAAAGACAATCCGTCTCGCTAAAGGCCTATGATGGTGGCATGGTGACTTTTGGCGACAACAAAAGAGATGAGATAATTGGTATTGGAAAGGTTGGTAAGTCAAAATCACTATGCATCGACAAAGTGTTGATTGCCAAAAGTTTGAAACATAATCTCTTGAGCAGTTCACAACTATGTGATCGAGGTAATATTGTTGAATTTCTTGCTAGCGAATGTAGAATAATCAATGGAAAAACTAGAGAGCTCATACTTGAAGGTAAACGTGTCAAATATGTCTACATGACTAACATATATTCATTGTCGGGTCAAACATTATCATGCATGAGTGTTCAAAACAATGACCCTTGGCTTTGGCATAAACGACTTGGTCATGTAAATGCTAAAACACTTAACATCCTCAAGAGACTTGATCTAGTTGATGGCATTCCTAATATCAAATTTGAGTTTAAATCACTTGTAATGATTATGTCAAAGGCAAATAAGTCAAGTGCTCCTTTAAATCCAAAAAGGTAGTTAACACTTCATTACCTCTTGAACTCATCCACATAGACTTATGCGGATCCATGCGCGTTGTGAGTAGAGGTGGAAGTCGCTACATTTGTGTGATTGTAGATGATTTTACAAGATTTGTTTGACTTCTTTTCTTAAGTTCTAAAGACCAAACATTTGATGAGTTTTCAATTTGGGATAAAAAGGTTCAAAACAAATTTGGTTATAAACTCATATCATTGAGATCCGACCATGGAACCAAATTTGAGAACTTGTCATTTGAGGCCTATTATAATGAGAATGGTGTTAGCCACAACTTTTCGGCCGCAAGAACCCCACAACAAAATGGCGTTGTGGAACGAATGAATCGAACTCTTGAAAATATGGCTAGGACCATGCTCATTAGCTCTAAAGTTCCAAAGAATTCTTGGGCCGAAGCCGTAAACACATCTTGTTATATTTACAACCGTGTCATGATTAGAAAAATCATTTAGAAAACTCCATATGAGCTACTACGAGAAAGAAAACCTAACATTTCACACTTAAAATGCTTTGGTAGTAAATGCTCTGTACACAATAATGGAAAAGATAACCTACGCAAATTTGATGTTCGTAGTGATGAAGAAGTTTTTGCTGGTTATTCCGATCATAGTAAAGTTTATAAAATATATAACAAGAGTACTATGAAAATGGAAGAGAGTGTTCATGTAATATTTGACGAATCTAGTCTCTTTGTTTCAAATACACAGGTTGATGATGAAGATGATGAGTATGATGATGATTTTGAGATTGGAATGACACGACATGATATGGATCAAGTGGTGGAAGATGTTGAGCAACAGTTAGAGCCACTGTTGCCTGAGGATGATGGCCAAAATTCAGGGGGAACTAATCATCCTCCAACACAAGACCATGCTAGCTCATCCAGGAGGAATGTGGATGGTGAAGAACAGCCCAATCAAACAACGAATGAACCATAAATACCCCCTTCAAATAAACCTCATGCAACAGTCATCTCCACTATGACACAAGAACAAACGGATTCCTCAAACTCACTTGTTTCCAAAAAATGGAAACACCAAAGCTCACATCCCTTATCAAACCTAACCAGTGAACTAACATCTGGCATAAAAACCAGATCATCGCTCCAAAATTTTCGTACATACGATGCATTTCTTTCTTAAATTGAACTTGACCATGTCACAATAGCCTTGACTGATGAATACTGAGTGACAGCCATGCAAGAGAAATTAGAGCAATTCGAAAGAAACAAGGTATGACATCTTGTCCCTAGACCCTCCCAACGTACTGTAATTGGTACATTATGGGTCTTTCGCAACAAGCTAGATGATATTGGAGAAATCGTAAGGAACAAAGCTAGACTAGTGGTGGAAGGTTTTAACCAACAAGAGGGAATCGATTATGACGAAACCTTTGCACCGGTAGCTAGGCTTGAAGCCATACGAATGCTTGTAGCTTTTACATCTTTTCAAGGCATAAAACTTTTTCAAATGGATGTCAAAACCGCATTTCTAAATGGTTATCTTGATGAAGAAGTCTTTGTTGAACAACCTTCGGGCTTTGTAAACAACGAATTGCCTAACCACGTTTTTAAACTTGACAAATCACTCTATGGTTTAAAACAGGCTCCCAGGGCCTGGTATGATGGGCTTTCAAAGTTTTTATTAGAAAACGGTTTCTTTATAAGTACTTTTCTGATTTAATGACTTCCGAATTTGAGATGAGTATGATGGGAGAACTTGGATTCTTTCTTGGTCTTCAAATTAAGCAAAGTGAAAAAGGAACAATGATCCATCAACAAAAGTACTTAAAAGAAATGTTAAATAAGTTCGGGTTGACTAGTTCTAATCCTATGCCTACATCAATGCTGCCCAAAATCAAGCTTGATAAGGATGAAAATGGTAAGTGCATTAGTGAGAAGGTATATCGAGGTATGATCGGTTCATTACTCTATTTGACCGCTAGTCGACCCGACATACAATTTAGTATATGTGTTTGTGCTCGTTTCCAATCAAATCCTAATGAATCACATTTCAAAGCCGTCAAACGGATTTTTAGGTATTTGATTGGAAGACAAGAGCTATATCTTTGGTACCCAACTCACTACGAACTTGATCTTGTAGGATTCTCGGATGCGAATTATGCCGGTGACTCGTTGGATAGGAAGAGTACCTCGGGTATTGCTACATTCTTAGGACCATGTCTCATCTCTTGGGCATCCAAGAAACAAAATACCGTTGCATTATCCACGGCCGAAAGTGAGTATGTAAGTGTCACTCTTTGTTGTGCACAAATTCTTTGGGTAGGTCAACAATTGCATGACTAGTGTATTACTTTTGAAACCACTCCCATATTTTGTGATAATAGTAATGCAATTAACATATCAAAGAATCCAATACAACATTCACACACTAAACACATCGACATAAGACATCATTTCTTACGTGATCAAGTTGAAAAAGGTAATTGTAGGCACGGAAAATTTATTAATGTGCCGAATAAATAAAATAAATCAGTTGAATCTGAGTTAATACTAAATTTTAGCTCGATTTAATTAATTTGCCCCGATTAAATGAAATACGGGTCGATTCGGGTTACAAAATGGGTTATCCAGATCATTAAACCCGAAAAAAGATCAAATTTGGGCCAAGTTCACTAATAAACCCATGAATGGGCCTGTGAATGTCAAAGTCCATCAAGGGGAATTTAAACTCTATAAATAGAGCTATTCCCATTCATTCCAAAGTTAGAGAAAAATCATAATCATAAAGTTCAGAGAGAAGAAGACACAAAAGCTCTATAAATTCCCTCTGCAAGCAGTCAACAAGCACACCAAAACTGTGCCGCCTGCCCAAGAAATTCAAGTTCAAGCTACAACATTCAAGAGAGAACAAGTCGCAGTGACCCTCTCAAGAATACAAATCAACACCTCCTACAGAGTGCATACAACCTCTACAGGTGTCATTCAAATACAACGTTCGCGCCTCTACTACAGACAGCGTTTACGTGATCTACTACGGCATTTAGAATCAGAGGATACATTAGAGATTGTACACATAAACTTTCTGATATTAATAAAAATTCATTTGTTTCCTATTTTGTATTACATTTATTTTGCGATACAAAATTTGCTGTTACAAATTTTGGTGAACCCGACGTGAATTTCTCTACCTCTCATCTCTACTGCTGTTTTATTCAAGTCTACCAAAACAAGAAGATGTCTACTAAGCAAAGCATCTCCTCCAGTCCATCCAAGAAGACCTACGCAGATATCCTGCAGGTACCCCATTCTTTCGCTACCTCCCCTCGCGCGCGATCGGTTTGGCATCTCCACAAGAGGAATGGCGAAGAAGGTCGTTGTCAATCTGCTGCTGCCGATCTACGCTCCGCACACGTCCCAACTAGGTCGCGCAAGTTCTCTCGCCTCGCCTCCATAGCTGCGCGCGCTACGGCGCTCCGGCCGCCTCTTCTCCTTCACGCGAGGAGACTAGAAGTGTTAAGGTTGACAAAAAGGCTTCCCCCTGCAAATCCAAGGCGTCGCCAAAGAAGAAAGAAACATCAACTCCTAGCGTCGCTTCAGTCATGGTGATAAGTGGTGATACTCTTGAGGATCGAATGCAGAAAATGAATGAACTCCTTGAGAAGATGATGAAGGAAAATGAAGAAAAGAACAAAAAAATTGATGAGCTCCAAAAAGAGGTGGTGGCACTCCGTGACAGAACGCCGAGAGCGAGCATGGTGACACCGATAGGGATGATGATAGCGATAGAGAAGTTGGCGAGGATAGGGAAAAGCGAAAAATGAGATCAAGCAACTTCATCGAAGAGAAGTGCAGGAGTTAATAGCCGGGACGATCAAGTGTCGGTGGATGATAGCTCGACAAGTAGTGGACGCTACATCAAGCCTTACACTAAGAGGATTGACGGTCTGCGCATGCCATCCGGCTATCGGCCTCCAAAATTTCAACAGATTCGACGGGAAGGGGAACCCAAAGCAACACATCGCCCACTTCGTCGAGACATGCAACAATCTTTGGACAGAAGGTGATCGTTTGGTGAAGCGATTCGTTCGTTCGCTCAAAGGGATCGCGTTCGACGGTACACGGATCTGGACTCGAGTCAATTGACAGTGGGGTCACATGGAAGATGAATTCCTCAACAGATTCTACACCAGGACGTGTCGTCAAAGATGAGCGAATTGACAAAGACAACTCAATGGCAAGATGAGCCTGTCGTCGATTACATCAACAGGTGGCGTGCGCTGAGTCTAGAATGCAAGGATCGCTTAAGTGAAGCGTCAGCAGTTGAAATGTGCGTCAACGGGATGAAATGGGACATTCTTTACATCCTGAAAGGGATCATGCCAAAGAGCTTCCAAGACCTAGCTACCCGCGCCCATGACATGGAGATCACAATCAAAGAACATGGTAGTGCTCGACTAAGTTCTTCTAAGGTGCCAAGTGAAAAGAAGGAGTTCAAGAAAAATGATAAGAACTCCAAATCGTCGACAAAGGAAACAATGGTCGTCGAAACCAGCAGTGCACCTGTCAAAATCTCGTCAAAGCCTAAGTATGAAAAGAAGAAAGAGTCATTCTCTTACAACTACCAACGAGACAAGCCTACATTGAAGGAGTTGCAGGCTAAGAAATACCCATTCCCAGATTCTGACTTGTCTGGAATGCTCGATGACCTCTTATAGAAGAAGGTTATACAATTGCCAGAGTCGAAGCGCCCTGAGGAAGCAAACAAGACAAACGATCCCAATTACTGTCGTTATCACAGGCTGGTGAGTCACCCTATTGAAAAGTGTATAACACTCAAGGAGAAGATCATGCAGCTCTCCAAGGAAGGGAAGATCATTCTTGACTTGGATGACACAGTAACTACAAATCAAACTACTGTAGTCTTGGAGCAACCTGACGACCCAATTATACGACAAGGACAGTGTGTCTATATATTGCGGTTCGGGAGTTTTGAGCCTGTGGCATTACGGATCCAAGGGTCATTGTCGTCACTACCTCCAATGCCATTGGAAGAAAGACTACCTCCTCAGGATAAGAATGAGGAAAAGAAGCATGAAGATGACGATGAAGGTTGGACTTTGGTTACGCGCAAGAAGTCAAAGAAACAAACAAGACAGACAGCGCAACCTGTTCATCGTCGAAGAAAACAATCAAAAAGGACGAAATCTCGCAAAACGAAGGGAAAGAGAAAGTCCAAAACAGTGGTCAAACCACATGTCTTGCCTATCGATATACTTGAGCAAGAACCACCGAGTCCCGTCACCTTAAAAGAATTTTTCCCACAAGACTTCTTAAACAAGGTTACCGTGTGCACCGTCTCAGCTACGGAAGGTGGTGATGATAAAAAAATAGAGGAAGGAGGCCCGGATGATACGGTATTGCCTCAACGAGGTTGCGTTCGAAAAGGAGAACGAAATAGTGGCTGCTCTTCACGCCCTTCCTACAAGCATGGGATGGAAGCAAATCTTTCATCTACCTAAAGAGAAGCGTCAGCTGATAATTCAAGGACTTGAGAAGCCTGAGTTGTATGCGGGCAAGATGAAAGAAAAAATTGAGCCTCTTGAGCAATCAACTGGATGTGTCTCCCGCAACGCGACCTTGAGTTTTTCGGATGAGGATTTACTTCTTGGATCCAAACCTCACAACAGACCACTTTATGTGTCCGGGTACATCCGGGGTCAAAAGGTCAAGCGCATCTTAATAGATGGAGGCTCAGGAGTCAATCTCATGCCAAAAGCCACTATGAATGAATTAGGGATCACGATGATGAACTCTCCAGTGTCGAACAATGATTCATGGTTTCAACTTGAATGGGGAGCGCGCAGTTGGCATGATCCGCGTGAACCTTACCATGGGTGATCTTTCTTCCGACACGTTGTTCCATGTCATGGATGGCAAGACATCGTTCAAACTATTGCTGGGACGACCTTGGAAGCACGAAAACGGAGTTATCGCCTCAACCCTCCATCAATGCTTGAAATATTATCGTGGTGGTGAAAGGAAGATAGACGGAGACGCCAAACCCTTCTCTAAGGTCGACTCTTTCTTCACTGACGCAAAATTCTTTGAAGAGAATGGTACTTCCAGTGAGTTCATGCCAACCACCATCTCTTCAACAGGAAAAGGAGGTAAGCGGGAAAAGAACATCATCAAAGAAGATGAAGCTGCAACTCCTGCTAAAGAAAATGATGTTAAGAAAGATGTAGACAAGGTCAACAAAACAGCTACTCCTGTTGCATCACCCAAGAAGCAAGAGACGCCGCAGAAAACTACACCACCAGTACTACGCTACATCCCGAAGTCTCGCCGCAAAGATGGGGAGAGTCCTTTTGCAGAGTGTCTAACACCAAAGATAGAGCCTAAGGATAAAAAGTCAAGTCCGGTGTTCAAGCGGGGAATGGGTAGCCAAAGTCGTTACACCTCTACCAAGTTCATCTCAAACGAAGATTGTGAGACCTCCTCCGAATGGTTTCGTCTGTTCATCCAGTCAATCATCAAATGAAGAAAACAAGGGAATATTTGATTCCAATGCTTACAAGCTACTGGCAAAGGCGGGATATGACTTTACAAATCCGACTCCTCTCGGCAAAGTTATAGAAGTTGAGTAAATGCACGGTCGAACAAAGCGCAACATGAAGTGTTCAAGCAAGATGGGAGCTTCATGGTGACCAGGGCCGGGCTCGGATATGAGTCTCCTGCGCCTGTGAAGATTGGTGCTCGTAGAAAAGGGGCTACTACGTCTTCTCAGCACATCACAGTAGAAGAGGTCGAAGAAAATGAAGGAGAGGAAAAGATGCATCCATCTTCAGTCTTCGATCGAATAAGTCCACCTGCAGAGAAGTGTCGCCCTTCTATATTCACAAGGTTAGGGAGACCAAGTGCTTCAACCAAACACATTTCTGTATTTGCTAGGCTTGGCAATCAAGGAGAAAGTAAAGTCAAAGTGTCAACACCTTCGTTGCGCATAAACAAGAAGGGCGCAATACACGAACGCAGGCGGTCCATCAAAACGATCTTGATCGATTAGGGGCTCCCAAGAAGAATAGTGGCAAGGATCGTCCTCTCTCAACTTCTGCAACACAAAATGAAGAAGAAGTAAGAGTAAGCGATGACTTGAGAAGCGCAATACCATCTCGCATGAAGCGTATGCAAGTAGTGGATATCATCCAACATGAGCCACTCAAAGCAAGGAGGCGCGTACTAGTTCTTCGACCAGAAAAGAATGCCGAAGAGCTTGTGCCTCAGCTTGTGCCTTCATCTTCACGTCCCTGTGATACAAAGAAATCATGTGACTTAGAAATTACAACGTCGTCATATCACATCACAGTAGAAGAGATAGCTGATGAGAACGAAGAAGTTGAGGCGGATGAAGCCCCTGAAACACTTGAAGACGGGGGGCAATCGACTGTAGATGAACTCAAGGAACTCAACTTGGGAACTATTGAAGATCCTCGGCCCATTTATGTCAGTGCTCTGTTGACTAAGGAAGAAGAAGAGGAGTACTACAAGTTATTGGTCGAGTACAAGGATGTCTTCGCTTGGAGCTATAAGGAGATGCCTGGACTCAGCCCAAAAATTGCAGTTCATCGTCTAGCAATCAAGAAAGGCACCAATCCCAAAAAGCAACCTCAACGTCGTTTCAGGCCGGAGCTTGTACCTGAAATTGAAAAGGAAGTCAATAAACTTATTGAAGCAGGTTTCATTCGAGAAGTCAAATATTCTACTTGGATAGCAAACATTGTCCCGATCGAGAAAGAAGAATGGACAAGCTGCACAAGCATATGTGTCGACTTGAGAGACCTTAATGATGCATGCCCAAAGGATGACTTCCCTTTGCGATTCTGAGTTGATGATTGACGCAACCACTGGTCATGAAGCCCTCTCATTCATGGATTGTACTGCTGGTTACAATCAAATACATATGGCTTTGAAGATCAAGAAGCAACAGGTTTTCGAACCCCAAAAGGGATCTTCTGCTACACAGTCATGCCGTTTGGATTGAAGAATGTTGGCGCTACGTACCAACGCGCAATGCAAAAGATCTTTGATGACATGCTGCATAAAACAATAGAGTGTTATATTGATGACGTGGTTGTCAAATCAAATAAAAGAGAAGACCATATCAAAGACCTTCGAACCGTCTTTGAAAGACTTAGAGAATGTCAACTCAAGATGAATCCACTCAAGTGCGCATTTGGAGTCACATCTGGGAAGTTCTTAGGTTTTGTGGTCAGGCATAGAGGCATTGAAATTGACCAAACAAAAATCAAAGCTATCAACGAAATGCCGGAACCAAAGACATTGAAAGAGTTGCGCGGATTGCAAGGACGTTTGGCATACATCCGAAGGTTCATCTCTAACTTAGCCGGGCGTTGCCAGCCGTTTAGCCATCTCATGAAAAAGGATGCTCCATTTCAATGGGATGAAAAATGCAAAAATGCTTTTGATAGCATCAAGAAGTACTTGGCCGGCGCGCCGATCTTTGGGGCACCAATTCCGGGAAGGCCCTTTGGTCCTCTACATTGCAAAGACAAGAACGCTCACTGGGGGCAATGTGTGCTCAAGAAATTGAAGACCGCAAGGAGAGAGCACTCTACTACCTGAGTCGTACCTTGGTTGGAGCTGAGTTGAATTACGCGCCTATAGAGAAGATATGTCTTGCTTTGGTGTTTGCCATCCAGAAGTTGAGGCACTATATGCAGGCGCATACCATACATGTGGTCTCAAAAGCTGATCCAATCAAGTACATACTCTCAAGACCAGTCTTGTCTGGAAGACTTGCGAAATGGGCAATGTTGCTTAAGCAGTATGACTTGGTGTTCGTGCCTCAAAAGGCTGTGAAAGGTCAAGCTATCGCCGACTTCTTTGTTGATCATCCAGTGCCAGTAGAGTGGGAAATTTCAGATGACCTCCCAGGAGAAGAAATTTTCTATGTGGACGTCCTACCTCCATGGCAAATGTACTTTGACGGGGCTGCAAGGCAAGATGGAGATGGAGCTGGAGCTGGAGTTGTATTCGTAACTCCACAAAATCATCTTATGCCATATGCCTTTACACTCACTCAGTTGTGTACAAATAATATGGCAGAATACCAAGCCCTTATACTCGGCCTTCAAATGGCGATTGAAATTGGCGTCAGGGATATGGACATCTACGGAGACTCAGAGTTAGTGGTCAACCAAGTCCTTGGTGAATATGAAGTGAAAAAGGAAGACTTGATCCCTTACCATCAACGGGCATTACAACTGCTGAATCAACTTGACGACATCCATGTTGGTCATGTACCAAGGAGTGCCAATAAGTTGGCCGACGCGCTTGCTAATCTTGCAGCCACTTTGGCACAAAGGGGCGAAGAGTCTATGCAAGTCCCGATCGCAACCGTTGGGCGTATCTTTGCTTGAAGGAGAAGAAAATGTAGACACAACCAACATGATATGCGTCTACACAGCTGATGAAGATGATTGGCGTCAACCTATCATTGATTTCTTGGACCACCAAAAATTACCTGATGATCCCAGACACAAGGTTGAGATACGTCGACGTGCTCCAAAGTTTATTCACTATAAAGGGACGCTCTACGAGGACGTTCTTTCTCGTGCCAATGGTTGAGGTGTCTAAGCAAGGACGAAGCTATCAAGCAATGCATGAAGCTCATTCGGCATTTGTGGTGCTCATCAATCTGGGCCTAAACTTCATGATCGTGTAAAGAGAATGGGGTATTACTGGCCAACCATGGTGCAAGATTGTATGGACTTTGCGAAAAAATGTGAACCCTGTCAGTTCTACGCAAACTTCATACACCAACCGCCGGAGCCGTTGCATCCCTTTGTTTCTTCATGGCCTTTTGAAGCTTGGGGACTTGATGTTGTGGGACCTCTTACTCCAAAGGCCTCAAATGGACACGAGTATATCCTCGCCGCCACCGACTACTTCTCAAAATGGGCAGAAGCCATCACACTACGGGAAGTGAAGAAAGAAAATGTTGTGGACTTCATTAGAACCCAAATCATATACAGATATGGCGTACCTCAACGTATCACAACTGACAATGGGAAACAATTTTTCAACCATCTGATGACAAGTCTGGGAGAAAAATTCAAGTTCAAACAATACAAGTCATCCATGTACAATGCCTCTGCAAATGGTTTGGCTGAAGCCTTTAATAAAACTCTTTGCAACTTGTTGAGAAAAGTAGTAGCAAAGTCAAAGTGAGATTGGCATGAAAGAATTGGTGAGGCGTTGTGGGCATATCGTACCACATACAAAACACCTACTCAGGCAACCCCGTACGCGTTGGTGTATGGAGTGGAGGCCGTGTTGCCTTTGGAGTTGCAGATCCCTTCCTTACGCATTGCTATTTTATTCGGGAGGGACTCACGGATGATGAGAATGACAAATTGCGATTAGCAGAGTTGGAAGCTCTCGATGAAAAGAGATTAGAGGCTCAACAAAAGCTCCAGTGCTATCAAGCAAGGTTGTCACGCGCATTCAACAAAAAGGTGCGCCCTCGTTCTTTCCAAGTAGGAGACCTCGTCCTTGCAGTACGAAGACCAATCATCACCTCTCATAAGCCAGTTGGTAAATTCACCTCTAAGTGGGATGGTCCATACGTGGTACAAGAGGTCTACACAAATGGTGCTTATAAGATTGTTGATGAAGACGGTGTGCGTGTCGGTCCAATCAACGGAAAATTCTTGAAGCGCTACTATTCTTGAGGCTCAACAATGAAAGCTCCTAAGCAAGAGCTTAAACTGCAGACAAAAGCTCCTAAGCAAGAGGCTAAACTGCATACAAAAAAAAAAACAAAAAAAAAACAAAAAAAAAAATCCTTCCATCCCTTATGAACTACGTCGGCTTGATCTTGTAAAGTGCTTCGTGCTTTACAGGTACGTAGGCAGCTTGGGTGAACATGTAGCTCAAGTGCAGCCACACTTCCAAACAAATATCATCCCTCTTTATGAACTACGTTGGCTTGATCTTACAAGTTGTCACCCCTGTCAGTTTGTGAGTACGTAGGCAATTTGGACAAACACTTTGTTCAAGTGCAGCCACACCAAAATAAAACAAATAAAAAATGCTCCTGGCCCGCAAGAGCCTAAACTGTGAACGGCGAAATAAAATCCACATCATAGACAATATAAACATGAAGATCAACGAAAAATGAGCTAAAATGAAACAATCACACGCAGGTCTGCAATAAAAGAGATAACGATCAAGTTACATAGTAATAGTAGTCTAAGCCTAAAATCTATGGATCAAAGTAAATTGAAGCACGCATTTGCTCAAGAGTCGCCCTTTGTTCTTCAATTGAAGCCTCCTCTTCGGCACTCAGAACAGGGGTAGCCTCAAGCTCTTCCAAAGTCTTTTCCGTAGTCTCAACCTGTGACTCCAAGTCGGTCAGGGTTCCAACCTTAGCTGTTATACTTTGCTGTAACTCAGTTTCCATTTCCTGCGCCTGTTTCAGCTCAGCTACAAGGCTAGTTATCTTCTTCTGAGTATCTAACAGTCGAAGAGATTCTGCTTCAAGGTCTTTTTGTACTTTACTATGATGTGCCTTCACTTCTTCAAGTTTCTGGTGTTGCTGAAGCTTATCCCTCTCCAAAGATTCAGGGCGATGACGTTCGGCTGCAAGCTGCTGAAGTACAAGGTAAGCATTGACGGCACCTACATAAGAGTTAACTTGCTGTTCCAACAGGGTAGGATCGCCTTTGAGCTGTCGTATACCCGCATAACATGCCTTAGCCTTCGCTGCCACTGCTTCCACTTCTGAAAAGTCTGCATTCTTCAATTTTGTCGTAAACACAGTAGCTACACCACGCAAGGCCTTCGTGAATATTCCCTCATAAGGTGAAGATGGACGAAACGAAGCTTCAGGAGGATCAAGGATATTCACAAACTTCGAAGGAGTCGATCCGTCCTCTCAGTTGCAAGGTGAGACCATGGTGACGGGGAATAGGAGAGCGTAACACTGACGCTTCGCTGGCACCCACAACGGAACTCCCTGTATGACCTTCTCGAGAACCAGACTCGTGAGCATCACTGGAAGATGATATCTCTTTAAACTTGGAAAGTTCTTTCCCCTTTCGAGGCATGTACTCTCGAGTAGGCGGATCTAAATCTAATCCAGGAAAATCGCAAGCTGCAGTTGACGCTCCCACCTCCAAAGCCACGTCACCTTGCTGTCAAAGATGCAAGTTTAATTAGTTTGTTTTCAAAAAAAAAAAAAAAAAAAAAAAAAACGTACCAGTGATAGAGAGGGCACACGTGAAGCGCTAGAAACCCCGGCAAACATCACTTCTTCATCATTCGCATCTATGACATGTGCTTTCCTTTTCTCGCCACGTCCGTGCTTCGGATCAACATCAGATGCTGCATCACTATGGTATCCATCCCTGGCACGGATACTTGTCTTTTTACATTTTTCATTGTGGCGTGATTTCAAAGGACGTTTGCCGCTGGGGCCTTCCTTGTCCACGTGTGGATCACTCCCTTCTTTCCCTGGACAGGAGGTGAGTAGAAATTTTTTTATATCCTTTCGAAGCTCACCTATACCGGCAGCCCCCCACCATTCTCTAAATTTAGTGGTGGAACGTTCATACCAACGGATTGAAGAACTAGGAAGGACCACTGTAGAATAACTTTTCGAGAATAGTAAAAGTTGCCAAAACTTCAACGCCTCGCGGTTGGTGACTCTACGTTGACTCGAAGCACGAGCTAACATATCAGGAACGTCTTGACAAAAGCCGAATTGTCTGCTAAATCGGTGAGGATTATACGGCTCTAGATAAAATGATTCACCCAGACGAAAAGGTAAATACGAAGAACGGAGAGAGACAAGATAACCAAACTTTATGGAATCAAGTTTGTCATCGTCACGGAGAACTTCAACCTTGTTTGGGTGTAATATGAAACAGTTTGCGTTGACTTCTCGGCCACCATAAATAAGGTCACGCGCTTCATCATCCGTGTAAGCTTTGGCTCCTTGAACGCCGGAATAAGCAACCATGGAAGGACCGGAGGAGGTGAGCGCATTTTGTGGTAAGCGAGAAAAATAGTGTGCAAGCCAACCATATAGATAATGAGCCGGGAAGTATGATCTAGAGAATGCGGGGCTTGAAGATTTGACCATCTCGTTTAAGCCTCGATAAATGCTCACCGTAAGGCTCGGAGCAAGCCTAGGTGAATGTATTCCCCTCACCAAAGACAAACTAGCTATCTCAAAGGTACATGGCCTGATTTTTCTTTCTTCACTCTCAGGAAGAACGAACACGCACAACCAAAGCATGATGTAAACGCAGCTAAATAGACTCTGTCCCTGTAAGACTTGTTGACGCCAACCTTATCAAACATAGCTTGCTCTGCAGGGGCCCATTCCGTTGGGCGCGTCGGAAGTTCTCCACTAGGATTTTGTGTTTTCTTTGGAAGGCCGCTGGTCTTTCGTGCTTTAGTATTAGGAGATTTATAAGTAATCGCTCTCTTACACCAAAACCTGATCCAATCCTCCGCTGTGACCTTGCGTTCATTTTTTGCTCGTCTCACAAGACGGCGAAAGGCAGTGAATAAATAACTACAGGCCCCTGGAACCAGTCTATTGCCTTGACCATCTCTCTGCATGAATCTTTTTAATTGCGGGACTGTTTCATCATAAATTTCCCCATTAATAGGCAAGCCACCTAATTTTTGAAGATCCCATAAAGAAATTGATAGCTCGCCCTCTTTGGTGTGAAGCGTATTGGTAGTATGACACCAACACTCGCAAAAGGCGCGTATGATGCGTGCATCCTTATTGTATGTGTATAAAGAAGCATAGACTGCGGAATCAATAGAAGCAGATGCCAAAATGTCGCTGTAGCGGGATAACACGTCTTCGGTCCATTCCCAGTAACCTTCAATATAAGAGAATCCGCCATACATCTTCACATAGTTGCCACTCCACTTCGCACAACCTGATATGATATCTCGGCCAAGCAAGGAGAAATAATTAGAGGAATCACTTTTCGCTTCAAAAGTACTCTTCAAGATATGATTAGCAGACGTGTCTGGCAGCCCAGTCTCTAGTTTCTTTGACATATCTTTTTCAAAACATTTCTTGCTAACAAGGCTTGCCTCAGAACCATCTAAGTCGCGCAAGGACTCGCGGTTGATCAAGAAAGTTCCAGAAGCAGGAGCATCATTCTCTTCATCGACCAGAGAGAGATAAGTGACACCGTTTTGGCATAGCTCCTTGAGATGTACCATTGCTACCTGCAAATAAAGAGGAGACAAGTCACTAAATGTATAATGAAAGTCAAAATGCAGGTGACATTCTTCTAAATCTTCATGCGGTCGACGAATCGGGTACATTGCATGATAACTCCAAAGGAGAATCGAAATGATACGACCGGAGTAATTTCTAAATCTTCATGCGGTCGACGAATCGGGTACATTGCATGATAACTCCAAAGGAGAATCGAAATGATCCGACCGGAGTAATTTCCACATCTTCAAGCGGTCGACGGATCGGGTACATTGCATGATAGCTCCAAGGGAGAATCGAAATGATCCGACCGGAGTAATTTCCACATCTTCAAGCGGTCGACGGATCGGGTACATTGCATGATAGCTCCAAGGGAGAATCGAAATGATCCGACCGGAGTAAATCCACGTCATTATCAAGTAACCTGTATTTAGAAGCAACCCAAAAAAAAAAAAAAATTATAGACATGCGGTGTTGGAATAATAGAAAGGAATCAAGGAATGAAAGTACTACCTTCCAAAGATTTTGAGAATAAGAGATAAAACAAGTAAGCTCAAGTCCACGAAGTCAAATGAGCAACCTATCCAAGCTGTGATACAAAAAAAAAAAACTCAAATTAACAATCAGTGACAATAAATAATGTGATAAAAAGAGAAGCAAAAGCTGCAAGTTTGTATTCAAGTTAGAAAAGGACAAAGCACCCCATATTAATTCCAAGTCCTCCAAAGCTCAACTACAGAAACTACGGAATATAGGGGACGGTGCCGGGATGTAATTTATTGTCGATTATGACGACTCAGGTGACGTTCATCCAAAATAAAAGAAGTATGGGGAAGCAAACTTAAAGGCAATTCAAGGCAAGCATTTGTGAAGGAGACGAAGAACAAAAAAAAAAATGATGAATTAAATCTCCATCAAGTATTTTTGCTCAACAGTTCCGTCAACTGTCTTTTGGACAGATAAAAAAATTGTGCTAACCAAATAGAATGCAATTTAAGCACATCAGACGGACAGAAGAAATAACTCGAGAAGCGAACTTTCGTCTTAATTACAAACTAAATTGGTTCAAAGGCGTATAGTTCGGCAGCGCAAGACCGAGGCATAATGCTAGACAACAAAGTCTAAAATCAAGGTGTAAATCAAGCACAAACTTCTAGTTAAGATCATGAATCAGATTTTTTTTTCTCAAGATGATTTTAGCAAATATTCGACGTACTCGGTTTGTCAAACGTGTCATGATCATGAGAGTTCAAGAAAGCAGGACACATAAAAAAAACGGAATACAGAAGAGTGTGCATACCTGCGAAATGAGAACGAGTATGACAAATCGAGACGCGATGATGTTCGGTAAGAATGGAGCTTTATCTGTACACAAAAAAAAAAAGGGGTTTAGTTTGCTGCAAGGATTCAAGAAGACCAATGCTTTAAGCAACAACGAGACACTTAAATTACGATCATAATATCGAAATCTGACAATGAGTTTGAAGATGGCATTAATTTATATAGTGTCAAGCATTCGGCAAATTATAGATCATATGAATCCTAGAAGACAATTCAGCATGTTTTTTTTTATCGTCTTTGTATCATCATGGCCAAATAGGAAATACAAATACACAATATGGTTGTAAACTCATAAGATGGCTTTACCTAAACATATTCAAGTTTCAGATTTGGTCCAACAGCATGAAATTTGGTATCAAGCATGTACGCGCGGAATCACGAAGCATGGATATGTCATAACGTAATGATTATCGTGAATATTCGACCGAATCGGCTCGATGTTTTAAAAAAAAAATGGACAATTAAGCCGATGATCAGTTGAACAAACGGTATACATAATCTGAATGACCATGCGTTCAGTGATATATGTCCAATTTCATGTTCACAGATGCAAAATAAATCATTAATACATGAGCAATAGAAAAACAGGTTCGAAACAACGGGGATAGGTCGCCGAAGTGCAAGAGATAAGAGTACCTCATAAACTTTTAATTCGTTCTGCTGCAAAACTCGAAGTCACGGAGAACGTCAACTGCGTAAAAAGAAAATTTGAAAATTAAAGATGAGAAGCTAGTTACGTTGAAGGTAACACCATGACAAGAAGATAAGAAAGGGCGAAATATTGAGCATACGTTTACTCTTCTAAACCCCGAGTCTCGAATGACGCTTAAACGAAAAAGGATGGTGATGGTTTGATGAGCACGGAGGCTGTCGTGTATATATAAGCATGAGTTTATTCTGACCTAATTCTAACAAGAAGCTTGTGGCCGAAGAAATAGGAACGGTAGAGATAAGGAAAGTTCACAATTGATTAAAAAAACCCTTCCTATATAGTTCACATACATGAGGACTCCAATTCTAAACGTAAATGTGGGCCTATAATTGTTATTTAGGCCGAAATTGCCAAGTTGTAAGTGGACGACGACAAATAGTTGAATAAATTGGTCATTCGTCAAGTCACAAAAATGACAGGGTGACGTCAAAAAAAAAATTATTACCCTTACGACAAATTTGGGTATTCTTCGACTTCCAAGTTAAACAAAAAATTCACCCGCGAAGTTAGATAATGACGGGGTGACATTGTTAGAAAAATGGACTACCTCTACGATAAGTTAAGGTACCGTGATTTTCAAGTCAAAGAAAAAAAAACTCACTCGCCAAATCAAAATACTGATAGAGTGGCGTTAAAAAAAAAATGGGTCATCCTTGCGACAAGTTTGGGTGCGCATAGACTTCCAAGTCAAAGCCAAAATGAATCGAGACCTCGCCACATCAATACACCAAAGGTGCACGTGACAAGGTCCCGAGGGGGCAATTTGTAGGCACGGAAAATTTATTAATGTGCCGAATAAATAAAATAAATCAGTTGAATCTGAGTTAATACTAAATTTTAGCTCGATTTAATTAATTTGCCCCGATTAAATGAAATACGGGTCGATTCGGGTTACAAAATGGGTTATCCAGATCATTAAACCCGAAAAAAGATCAAATTTGGGCCAAGTTCACTAAAAAACCCATGAATGGGCCTGTGAATGTCAAAGTCCATCAAGGGGAATTTAAACTCTATAAATAGAGCTATTCCCATTCATTCCAAAGTTAGAGAAAAATCATAATCATAAAGTTCAGAGAGAAGAAGACACAAAAGCTCTATAAATTCCCTCTGCAAGACACCTCTGCAAGCAGTTAACAAGCACACCAAAACTGTGCCGCCTGCCCAAGAAATTCAAGTTCAAGCTACAACATTCAAGAGAGAACAAGTCGCAGTGACCCTCTCAAGAATACAAATCGACACCTCCTACAGAGTGCATACAACCTCTACAGGTGTCATTCAAATACAACGTTCGCGCCTCTACTACAGACAGCGTTTACGTGATCTACTACGGCATTTAGAATCAGAGGATACATTAGAGATTGTACACATAAACTTTCTGATATTAATAAAAATTCATTTGTTTCCTATTTTGTATTACATTTATTTTGCGATACAAAATTTGCTGTTACAGTAATATATGTCTAAGCTTTTGTAGAACGAAAAATCAAATTGCGGACATTTTTACAAAACCGTTAGAAAGAGAACAATTTGTAAAACTTTGGTTGGAAATTAGCTTATTAGGTGAAATGTGACACACTTGAACTGTTTTTCTCAATGATTGATTAGAGGAGTAATTAACATGTTAATAAAATTAGAAAATTGCATTTTTTATTGCATGCAAATGGACCGAACAAATAAATCAAGCACCTTATTTTTGCACTTGAGATTGTTGCATTGAGTCACTCAAAACCTTTATGTCACATCACCTAAAAGCCTAAATCTAGCCTTTACTTCTCAACACTTAACCGTCCACTTTGATTATCCTCTCCTAGTTAACCACATCAACTATACAATTACTTCTCATATACCCATATCAACTTTCTATTATCCAATAAACTAAACCACCCATCAACTCCCTTTGAAATTCAAAAACAGTCAAAAACACCTTTTCTCTTTTAAATACTTGAAATGTCCTCCAAACCAAAATATCCCAAAGAAGTTCTTAATCTCAGAAATACCTTCAACCCAAAATACAATGCAAAAAGAAAATGCCTCCATTGAATTGCGAGTTATTACAATTGGACTTACTTAAGATCGTCTTAATTTCAGACTTCTCAATTTACTCTTATTACACTCAATTGAATCTAGTTTAGTTTAGTTGAGCTGATCTGAGCTTATAAATATCGTTGAACTTGTGCTAGTTTGTTTATTTACTACTCCGAATATAATTATCTTATGTTATATTTATCCTAAAGTTAAGAGCTAACTTTCATAATACTAAATCATGTTAAAATTTGAAAGTCAACAAACAACGGAATTTACATGAAATTATTAGCATTTGTTAAAGTCATGAGATGTGTAGTAAAAGTTAAAATTAAGTATAGTCTATACTACTCTAAGGTCATTAATATAACGTTTTTTTCTACTTTTTTATGTCTTTTATAATACTATATTATTTAATAATCATTACTTTTGTTTTGATTATTCAAATGCATTCGTGATCACTGTGTACATACATACTCGTACACATACTCGTTATCACACTATTTAAACCTATCAAAATCTCATATGTATTCAATTTTTCGCAATATAATTTTTTTCATTCCCACATAAAAACTTACCTCTTAGTAGTTTTCTTTAAGTTATGTTTTTAAGAAATACAATGACTCTTCGAAATATATTTTTCTTAGGATTTAATGGTCTGAGTTTTATAACTTTATCAAAATGTCTTTTTACGTAAACATAAAATATTATGGGACACTCACTTTAATAATCTCCACAAATCAAAATATTTCAACAAATATAATGAAAATTATACTCAATTTGAAATATTTTCCGCAATAAACGTAATTATTTACATTTTAGAATTTTATCAAAATAATTTTTTAATAATTTTAGAATCAAATCACCGTAATTATATAATGTAATTTTATAAAAAAAATTATTAAGCTGTAATTAATATTTTGCTGAGATTTATACAACATTTATTATGTTTATATTTAATGTTCAGTGTAATTAATGCTTCTATTTAAAGCTGGGTTGACACATGACGCATCCACAGCGCTTCAACCCAGTTTATATATATATATATATATATATATATATATATATATATATATATATATATATATATGAGTTTTTATGAGTCCACCATATGCCATTGAGTCCCTAAATCCTTCTAAGGGCCATTGGATGAGAAAATGGATGGTTGAGATGGATGGAGAAAGGATGGATTAAGGACTATTAAAAAGAAAAGGAAAAAAATGTGGATGGTTGGATTGAAATGGATGGTTGAGATTGACATTAACAAAAAAATTATTTCACTAATCAAATTTCTATACACTAATTAATTTTTCTTTCTCTCTCTAGCCCCTAATTAATCAGTTTTGAGTTTCAGATTTCAGGAGTGTAAATGTAATGTTGTATGAGTTTTACAAGTGTAAATCTAACATTTTACGAGTGTAAATGTAAAATTTTAAGAATGTAAATTTGATTTTTTGTGACGGAAATTTATATAATTTTAGCATTTTACAAGTGTAAATTTGATGTTTTACGAGTGTAAATGTAACATTTTACGAGTGTAAATTTGATTTTTTTGTGACGGAAATTTTGAATTTATATAATTTTAACATTTTACAAGTGTAAATTTGATGTTTTGCGAGTGTAAATGTACATATTTTAAGAGTGTAAATTTGATTTTTTAGGCAATTTTTTATACAAAAATTTGAACTTATATAATCTTAACATGTTACCAAGTGTAAATGTGATGTTTTACGAGTGTAAATGTAGTATTTTAAGTGTAAATTTGAAGGTCTATGAGTGTAAATTTGAAAGTTTAAGAGTGTAACTTTGGTCCTTTGAGTGTAACTTTGGTCCTTTACAAGTGTAACTTTAGTCCTTTACGAGTAAAATTTTAGTCCGACTACCAACCAACACCACCAACGTCGTCCTCCACCACCAACTCATATCCACAAAAACTATGAGTGCAAATTTATATAATTTTAACGCGTGTAAATGTACAGATATACGAGTGTAAATGAAAAGAAATATGAGTGTAAATGTAAAGAAATACGAGTGTAATTGTAAAGAAATACGAGTGTAAATCTGAAAAATGCGTGTAAATGTAAAGAAACATGAGTGTAAATGTAAAGAAATATGAGTGTAAATCTGAAAAATGCGTGTAAATGTAAAGAAATATGAGTGTAAATCAATAACAAGACCATATCTAGGATAAAGGAAACTGTCAAAAAAAAAATATTAACAACACAAAATCACAAACAAACCATTATAAAACAAACAAAACAATCAACAAATTAACAACTATCACTAACCTTAAAAAAAAAAAAAAAAAACCATCAACACTAAAACTGGAACATCAACATCAAAGAGAACAAAGAAATAAATATCATTTTTTTAGCCCACCATTTCACTCCTTTAACCTGGAACATCAACATAAAGACAAAGAAATAAACATCAACACTAAAAGTGGATCATCAACATAAACATCAACATAAAAAAGAACAAAGAATTAACCCACCATTTCACTCGTTTTTTTTTTTTTTAAATAAATCAGTTTAAAAAAAAAATAAAACAGATTTGATGTGTGCTCAGATCTAGAGGAGGTGGTGGCGGTAGTAGTGGCGTGCGTGGGTGGTGGTGGGTTTGTGGGGGAAATGGAGTGGTGGTGGGGCGGTGGGGAGGTGGTCGTGCTCAGATCTGGAAGAGGTGGTGTCGGTAGTAGTGGCGTGGGTGGTGGTGAGATTTGGAAAGGTAGGCTGCATGCTGCCTTTTTTTTTTGGTTGTTGGTTATGGTGGTGGTTTGTGGTGGTGAGAAGGGTTGTCGGGTGGTGGTGATGTTGTTGTCGGGTGGTGGCAGGTGAGCAGCGGATGGCGGCAGACGGATCTGGTGGTTCTTGTTGACGGAGGTGTTGGAGAAGACGTGGGGGTGTGGCTGGTGGTGTTGTGGTGGTTGAGTGGTGGCCGTGGTGGTCGGTTATCGGAAATGGTGGGGGAAATAATTGAGTTTTGAATTTTTTTGGGTGAGATTTTTTATTTTTTTATTTTTTTTGGATTTTGAGTTATTTGGGTTTTTAGAAAGATGAGAGTAATGAAATTTGTGAGATGAGAGAGAAGTGGATGTGAAAATAATTGATATATAGTGAATTAATTTATAATTAAGTGGATTAGTAAGGTAGAGAGAGAGTGGGCCTTAAATTAGCATTAATCCCTCATTTTAGCCTTAATCCGCCACTTTTTCCCTTCAATCTCAGCCATTCATCCCATTTTTTCAAGGGTCCTAAAAAGGACTTATGGACTCAATGTAAAAAGTGGACTCACTAGATCTCCTCTCTCTCTCTCTCTATATATATATATATATATATATATATTTATATATATATATATATATATAAGATAATTTAATTGTTTTATTTTGAGTCAATTTTCAGGTTAATTTTGGGTTACTTTTCGGATCGGGCCAACTTTTGAGTTAATTTCGGGTTATTATTCGAGTCAAGTCAATAGTCGGGCCGAGTCAATACATGAATCAGGTTCACTCGGGCCGGGTTCGATTTTGGGTCAACCTTAATGGTGTTAAGTTGGATTACGGGTCATCATCGTCTTGGTTTTGGGTCGCAACATTTTCGATTCCTATCATGTCGGGTTTAGGTTCAGCCACGGGTCATATCAAACTTGCTAGCTCTTCGTATCATGACCGATCCAGTTGGGAATTGCTAGTCTGAGACACTGAGAAAAACAGGAGGGAAAAAACGCGGGAAACGAAAAACCTCAGCATCGGCGACGACGCCAATATCAGCAATGCCGGAGTTACCGGAAGTGGAGGCGGCACGTGCTGCGATAGCAGAAAATTGTATCGGCAAGAAAATAGTAAGAGCAATCATCGCCGACGATGATAAGGTCATCAATGGCGTCTCTCCTTCTCAATTCCAATCTTCTCTTCTTGGTAAAACTATCGTTTCTGCTCATCGCAAGGGCAAAAACTTGTGGATTCGCCTCGATTCTCCTCCTTTTCCTTCCTTTCAATTTGGTACATTTCACTAACCCTAATTCTTACTTTACTTCCACCTTTTTGATTGACTTTTAGGGTTTTAATTTATTACTTCTCTATGAATGTCATGATTTGTATTCATTTATATGAAATTGTGAGGTGAACATATTATTGAAATGCATGATGTTTTGCAGGCATGGCTGGTGCTGTTTATATCAAGGGTGTCGCAGTCACCAAATACAAGAGGTTTTTACCTAAATCTTGGTATTTGAGTGCAGTAGTTTTATACCTTTCAACCAATTGGATCACCATTTTTTAGGAGCTAGAATTCAGAATCCCAAGACAGCAACTCCCATTTGATTCTAATTGGCTGAAATTTTGTCTGTAGATAATTACATATACTTTTCCTTTCCCTGGTGACAAAAGGCCAATTTATGTAGCCGTGTACCTATTGGCCTTTTGTGCTTGAAGCTAGTTTACCTAGTTTATGACTCGTAGTGTCATTTAGATTGACCTTGTTTATTGGTCTATTTCTGTGTCTTTTTCACTCAATCGTGGGAAAGAGTGAAATTACATGAGTTCATCCTGTTAATTGATTCTTCTTGAGGTGATTTTGTTTAGTTTGCCTTCTATTATTCAGCCCGTCATCGTTTTCCTGGCCTCTCTTGTATGGCCATCTCAGATGCTTATGCTAACTTTTTTGTGATATCTATAAGCATTAAGCCTATGCCAAAGACATGCTTTCTGTTAAGGAAGAATCGAAAAATCTTCCAGCATGTGATGAATCTGTCTCATTTGTGACATATCTTGTTGTTAACAGATCTGCGGTAAATGATGCTGATGAATGGCCTTCAAAATATTCCAAATTTTTCATTGAGGTAAGAGTTTTTATATCTTATAAATTTCGTGGTAAGTTGGTTTTGAAACAAGTTCTCTCGTTACGAAATATAATTCCTGAATTTACACCCACAATTTACTTTTGTGATTATCCAGTTAAATGATGGTTTGGAGATGTCCTTCACCGACAAAAGGAGATTTGCTAAAGTTCGCTTGTTGGATGATGTATGACAATTTCCATGTCCTGTCGTTTTCAAGTTCTTCTCACCTTAAGGTGTAGTATTTATATGATGTTTTTTCTTATTGCAGCCAGCCTCTCTTCCGCCGATATCTGAGCTTGGTCCAGATGCTTTATTGGAGCCTATGACTGAAGGAGAGTTCAATAACTCTTTAAGCAGGAAAAAAATCGCCATTAAAACTCTGTTACTTGACCAGGTTTGAGATGTCTGCAGTATCTGAATACTCATAGTCACTATCCAAACTCACTCACTCGCACGCATATTTTTTAATACGTGTGTGAGCGCGTGTGCACATACGCGCAAACGTGTGTATTTTTCGATTCTCGTAGAATTTTGCGTTGAACATTAAGAGTTTATATAGTTCTCGATGTGTATCTAAATGCTTCTTTTTCCAAGTTTTTTGTCTATTCCTAACCTTCATCCTGATACCTCGTTGTTTCCTCCTTCTGAAGAGTTTTATTTCTGGCATCGGAAATTGGATTGCTGATGAAGTATTGTATCAAGTGAGTTAACCTAAATCCTGACATGTAATGGACTCTTGAAATCCTCATGAAAAATTCAAATGTTGAACCAGAAGTTAAGTTCTTGATGAATATTTAATGTTTTTTTCTTTTCCTTATCCAGGCAAGAATCCATCCTTTGCAAAATGCATCTTCTCTTTCTGGGGAAGATAGTGCTAGACTGCTGAAGTGCATTAGAGAGGTGAGTGGTCGTGTAACAAAGATGTTGTTACAACTACAGCTCTTTATTTAACTTGTGCATTTCAACTATGTAAAAATTGGGAGGCTTAGATAAGACACTTGTAGGTTGTACAACATGCGGTTGAAGTTGATGCTGATAGCTGCCTCTTCCCTTTTGATTGGTTGTTTCATTTTCGTTGGGGTAAAAAACCTGGAAATGTTGAAGGTAAGATTTCTGATAAACCACCATTTGACATTTGACTTACAGGTACTTGAAAAGGCTGTTGAGGTTGGGGCTGACAGTGCTCAATATCCAAGTAGTTGGATTTTTCATTCACGAGAAAAGAAACCTGGAAAGGCGTTTGTTGATGGTTTGACTTCTATTCACATAACAATAATTTTTTGTACATCAAATCTGATGGATAAGATCCTAGAAAGATTAAGTAAATGTCTAACAGATGCACAGCCACGAAGGTCGCATGTCATGGTTTTCGTGGATATTATTGTACTTCAGCATGAAAGTTGAAACTATGACAATTTTCCTCGATTTGAATCCTCAGGCTTCAAAATTGGATTATAATTTATAATGGTTTTTTACAGTATTATGAATTGTTGGGGAACCAAATCTTGAATATGTTGCCAGTTTAGACGCACATTGCACATTTGCACAATGTCACATTCTGTGGCATCGATCATTCTATCTTCTTGCCGTCTTTCTGGTTCATTCTTTTTTCGAGTCAGTAAAGCGGTATGACTGATACAGTTGTTCCTAGTGAATTTACCTAGCTTCTGTTTCAGATTTATGGTCCTTGAAAATATACTAATACTTGGTTTGTGTTATGCAGGAATGAAAATTGATTTTATCTCTGTTGGCGGAAGGGTATGTCATACTCCATATGCCTTGGCTTTTCTTTTTTAAATGTGGTGAGCACTTTATGAAGATTCATTGTCTTCTGGCAGACATCAGCCTACGTACCGGAGCTACAAAAGCTTAACGAAGTACAATCCACAAAAGCTCCTGCTAAACCTCGTAAACAAGCTGCTAAAAAGACCAAGGACAATGACAAGGCCAATACTGATGAGAATGAGCGTGGATCTGAAGATTCTGGTGGCCTGGAAGATGAAGAAGAAGCGAAGACTGTGAAATCTAAGGAAATGAAGGCAACCAGAAGTAGTGGTAGGACGACAGCTACTATGAAGAGGAATTCACCAAAGGAATCCGACAATGGGGGAAAGAAAGTGAAAAGGGAGTCGGTCTCTACAAAAAAGTGATGAACCTAGTGATGGTAATGCCGATGGTGATCAGAAGAGACCATTAAATGGCAAGGCCAAAAAAAAAAAAGCAATAATCTAGAAGAAATGCGAGTTAAGATATGCTTTTGAAAACCGCCATGAAGTCTTAAGTTCACTAGAGGCAATAACGTACAGTTTTTGTGTGATGTCTAGATAGGCTGACATTCCAATGGGTATTGTCTTTGATCCGTGAATCCATCGGTTAATAGCAGTTTAGTTTATCGAATTTATGTGTAGCGGAGTTAGTGCATATTTTGATTGTGTTTTAGATACTACTGGTTGTATTATTTTGATGTCCGAGTAGACGCAGTAGTTTCCAGCATTATGTGGGATGTAGTTTGTATCTATCCCCATTTCCATGAAAAGGGCTGTATGCTTGATGTTAGTACGCTTGTATGAAGTTTCTCTTGTTAAGTTACCTGGTTATCAAGTAGTGTAGTTTCCTGGCGCAACATCACTTGGTTTTTCTTAAATTTCACAAACTAATTTCATTGCCCACGGGCCCACGTCACTATTTCCTCATGTGTCGTTAAACCATAATCTTATGTCCCCCTGCTGCTTTCAAAAAAAAAAAAAAAGAAAAATTATCATGTTCCCCCACCCCGACCTTTCCCCTTCCCTGGCGTGATACACATGGAAATTCAATTCACAGCATGACAGCAGCCCAGCCCAATGAAGAGAAATATTTTGTAGTAACTAACTCTATAACGAACTCTGGAGCACATGGGAATGACAGTATGACATCTCAACCAGGGTTAGTTAGCAGTAACCATGGTAAAGGAAAAGGACAGATCATCAAGGAAATCATTAATTCTCTGTCTTATTCTATCTGTCATTTACCCCTTTTGGCTTAGGAATCAGGTGACTTTCTTTACCCAGTCACTCCATTTCTAGCTTACTAAAAGCCTATCAATTTCATATTGAACAGCTTTTTGCTTTATTATTGCAATTACCATTTTTAGCATTACCTTTTCTTATATATAAATGCATTTCTAATTTTATGTTATCATTTGGCTATCAGAGCAAGCAGTCCTTACGACCTGTGGAGTTTTCTTTTCCAAGCTTTCAAAATTAGAGAAAACCTTAGAATCAACCCCAAGAAAAACCAAAAAATATTCAACAGCTCCTTTTTCACATATCCAAAAAATACAAAAATCTCAAAAATACAAAAGAGGAATATGGCAAATCCAGAATTGGCAAATGAAGTCCAACAGCTGAAAGCTCAAGTGGAAACCTTGGTTCAATCCATTGCTAGTCTGTCACTTCAACCGGGAAGACTGGCAGGAAACATCAACGGCATGGTAAGGTCCCCTACCATAAAATTTCCCATGTTTGATGGCAGCAACGTTGATGACTGGTTATTTAAGTGTGCTCAGTTTTTTTCTGTATCTGAAACTGATGAAGTCACCAAGGTCACATATGCTTCTATGCATTTAGAGGCCAAGGCCTTAGCTTGGCATCAGGCTTTTGTAAAAAATAGAAAGGAAGAAACTTTACTTAAATGGAATGAGTATGAGAAGGCTATAAAGAATAGATTTGGTAATATACACGAGGATCCTATGTCTGAGTTACTCGTGTTAAAACAAAAAGGGTCTGTGCAAAAGTATCATGATGAGTTTGATGTCTTGATTAGCAAGCTTACCCTTCAACCTGACTATGCTCTTAGCTGTTTCATTACTGGTTTAGAGGATGATATATCTCTCATGGTTAGAATGCTTAAGCCAAAAACTATATCTGATGCCTATGGTCTAGCTAAATTACAAGAAGCATCCTTGGCCTTACACCCAAAACCCAAGCAAAAAACATCCTTTTCATACCCTACCACCTCAAAACCACCCCTGCTTCCCACACCATCACCTAACACAAAATACCAACCTCAAAAACATTTCCCTGAAACCATTAAAAGACCCTTTACACCTCACAAAAACCCACCCAGATACAGGCCATTTAATGCTGATTTTGAAGCCAAGAAAGCACAAGGCATTTGTTTTTATTGTGATGAGAAGTTTACTCCACAACATGTGTGTAAGAATAAGAGACAGCTATTTGTATTGGAGACTGAGGAGGGTTGTGAGGAAGAAGAAGAACCTGAGGAATGTGATGAAGAAACTGAGCCTGGGCAAATTGCTCAGATTTCTATACATGCTTTGGCTGGGCAGTCACATTGCCAGACAATGAGAATTCCAGGTCAAGTTGGAAGAAAAACCCTAAGCATCTTGGTTGATAGTGGCAGCTCCCATAACTTCATAGACTCTGGGATGGTCAAGAAGTTAAACTTGAGGCTAGAACCAATCCCTAGCTTCAACATATCAGTGGCCAATGGGGGAAAACTTCAATGTTCTCACCAGGTGAGGAATCTGAAATGGAGGATTAGAAATACAGATTTTGTCGCAGATTACTTTGTTATACCCCTTGGAAGTTGTGATGCTGTCTTGGGCATACAATGGCTAGGTACCCTAGGACCCATTACATGGGACTTTAAACAGCTAACCATGGAGTTCCATTTTGATGGTAAGAAACATGTGCTCAAGGGTGCTGAGCCTTCCAGTCTTAAAATTCAGAAGCAAATGGGAAAGACTGTAGAGAATGGTGCACAACTGGTCATGGTGCATCAACAAGTGCCAGGGGAGGCAGAATTCTTTGCCATCTCTCTGAATGGCAAGGGAGATCATTCTGGAGATGTACAGAAGTTGTTGAAAACTTATTCGCTGGTTTTTGAGGAACCTAGGGGCCTGCCACCTCTTAGAGAAGGACATGATCACAGGATTATCCTTAAGCCAGATGCTGAACCTGTTAGCATAAGACCTTATAGATATCCTATGGTCCAGAAAGATATTATAGAGTCCATGACCCAGGAACTTTTGGAAGGCGGGGTAATCAAACACAGCACAAGTCCTTATGCATCCCCAGTCGTGCTAGTCAAGAAAAAAGATGGTGGTTGGAGAATGTGTGTGGATTATAGGGCACTAAATAAACAAACTATCAAGGACAAATTTCCTATACCCTTAATTGAGGAGCTTTTGGATGAGTTGTGTGGTTCTCAATATTACTCCAAGATTGATCTTAGGTCTGGTTTCCACCAGATCAGAATGAGGCCTGAAGATGTGCACAAGACAGCTTTTAGAACTCACAATGGTCACTTTGAGTATCTAGTGATGCCATTTGGGCTCACCAATGCACCTTCAACATTTCAGAGTTTAATGAATAAGGTTTTTCAGCCTTACTTAAGGAAATTTGTACTGGTTTTCTTTGATGATATCCTAATCTACAGTAAGGGTTGGGGTGAGCATATGGAGCACCTTAGATTGGTTTTGCAGTTAATGAAGAAGAATCAGCTATATGCCAAACCAAGTAAATGTTGTTTTGGGGCAGATAAGCTAGAGTACTTAGGACATATTGTGTCCAAGGAGGGAGTAGCAACTGAGCCTTCCAAAATCATAGCAGTGGCAAGCTGGCCTACACCAAAAACTCTAAAACAGCTCAGGGGATTCCTGGGATTGACAGGATATTATAGAAGGTTTATTAAGGGATATGGCATCATAAGTAAACCTCTTACAAATCTTCTTAAGAAAGATGCCTTCCATTGGAATGAAGGAGCACAAAGATCCTTTGAGGAGCTCAAGAAGGTCATGACCAATGCCCCTGTATTAGCACTTCCAGATTTCTCCAAACCCTTTGTTATTGAGACTGATGCCTCAGGGGAGGGAATATGAGCTGTTCTAATGCAGGATAAGCATCCCATAGCTTATATCAGCAAGTCCCTGTCACCAAAGCACCGGGCCTTGTCCATCTATGAAAAGGAATTGCTGGCCATAATTCATGCTGTTACAAGGTGGAGTCAGTATCTAGTTGGGAGGATGTTCATCATTAGAACTGATCACCAAAGCCTTAAACATTTGTTGGAACAAAGGATCACCAGCCCCCTTCAACACAAATGGCTTGCTAAGCTATTGGGTTATGATTACACCATTGAATACAAAAAGGGAAAGGAGAATGTGGCTGCAGACGCCTTATCTAGGGTGCATAGCTTTGAGCTATCTCAATTGTTCATCAATACAATAAGCACTGACCTTTATACCTCTCTGCAAAAATCCTGGCAAGAGGATGAACAACTGGTTGGCATCATTGAGGATCTCAAGAAGGACCCTGACTCTCACAAAAAATACACTTGGAAGGGAGACCAACTAAAGAGGAAAGGAAGGTTTGTGGTGGGTAATTCTGTGGAGTTACAGCAGAAATTAATCTCATTGATGCATGACACCATGCAAGCTGGTCATTCAGGAGTCGAGGCTACATACCAGAGGCTAAACCAGAAGTTTTATTGGAAGGGAATGAGGAGCCAAATACAGGAATATATTAACCAATGCAAAACCTGTCAACAATGCAAGTATGACAGGGCTGCCTATCCAGGAAGACTTCAGCCTTTACCTATTCCCACCTCTATTTGGACTGAGATAAGTATGGATTTTGTGGATGGATTGCCAAAATCCATGGGGAATGATTCCATAATGGTGGTAGTAGATAGGCTAAGCAAGGCAGCCCACTTCATTGCACTAAGGCATCCCTACACTGCCACTGAGGTAGCCCAAGCCTATTTTGACAATATCTATAAGTTACATGGGGTTCCTGAACAAATAGTATCTGACAGGGATCCAATCTTTGTTAGCAACTTCTGGCAGGAGCTCTTTTCAGTCCAAGGAACATCCCTTAACCTGAGTTCAGCTTACCACCCACAATCCGATGGGCAGACAGAGGTTACAAATAGATGCTTAGAAACCTATCTCAGGTGCTTTTGCCATGAAACACCCAATGACTGGTGCAAGTGGCTGCCTGCAGCTGAATTTTGGTATAACACAACATACCATAGCTCATTGAAATGCACCCCATATGAAGTGTTATATGGCCAGCCCCCTCCAATACACTTACCTTACCTACCTGGAGAAAGCAAGGTGGATGCAGTGGATAGGGTAATGCTGTCAAGGGAGGAAGCCTTAGAGAGCATCAGGTTAAACTTGGCAAGAGCACAGAACAGAATGAAACAACAGGCTGATAAGGGAAGGAGTGAAAGGGAGTTTGAAATAGGTGACTATGTGTATCTCAAGTTACAGCCATACAGGCAGACATCTGTTACTGGAAGGTGCAATCAAAAGCTCTCAAGAAGATACTATGGTCCATATAAGATCCTCAAAAAGATTGGACCAGTGGCATATAAGTTAGCCCTTCCTGAAACAACAAAAATTCATCACACCTTTCATGTTTCACTCCTTAAGAAATGCCATGGACCACCACCACAAGAAACAATCGCACCTGAATTCAGTCTTCAACCAAAGAGACCTGAGCTGATAATGGCTAGGAAGACTGTAAAGAGAGGAAGGATTTCTGCTACCAAGGTATTGGTTAAGTGGAGCAATTCTGGCATAGAAGATGCTACTTGGGAGTTCTTGTATGATCTACAACAAACATATCCTGCCTTTGATCCTTGGGGTCAAGGATCAGTTCAAGAGGGGAGTAATGATACACATGGAAATTCAATTCACAGCATGACAGCAGCCCAGCCCAATGAAGAGAAATATTTTGTAGTAACTAACTCTATAACGAACTCTGGAGCACATGGGAATGACAGTATGACATCTCAACCAGGGTTAGTTAGCAGTAACCATGGTAAAGGAAAAGGACAGATCATCAAGGAAATCATTAATTCTCTGTCTTATTCTATCTGTCATTTACCCCTTTTGGCTTAGGAATCAGGTGACTTTCTTTACCCAGTCACTCCATTTCTAGCTTACTAAAAGCCTATCAATTTCATATTGAACAGCTTTTTGCTTTATTATTGCAATTACCATTTTTAGCATTACCTTTTCTTATATATAAATGCATTTCTAATTTTATGTTATCATGGCGGTCTAATGGTTGGCCATTTAGCTTCGGTGGCAGGAGTGACTAGTGACTGCGATAGGAAGATGGAGGAGAATTCGGAGAAGGGAGGCTAAGGGATTGACTAGTGTTGGTGGGTGGTAATTGAAGTTTTAACTTTTAAGTGGTTTTAACAGTCCTTTTCTTCCATAAAAATGAGATTGAAAATTTTTGTAACCCGACAAAATCCAACCCTTGCGACCCGAAATCAAATCAACCTGGCCCGACTCGAGGTGACCTGTAACCCAAATTGACCCGGTACATGCTTTTGCTGACTTGGCCCAAAAGATAGCCCATATTTGACTTGAAAGCTAACCCATCCGAAAAATATCCCGACATTAACTCGAAATATAAGTCCAACATAAACGAAAAGTCGAGGGGATAAAAGATCAAAATAGACGGACATTATGAACTACTTTTATTTAGTATTTAAAATTAGTTAATCTTATAACTTCGTTAAATAATGCCCATAACTAAACTCAAACTTGTAAAATAATCGGAAAAAATCAACCGGATAATAAATTGATGAGTCCAACCAAGCAAAGCCCGACTAGATTCAACAAATTATTATAATTACCCAACCTGATAATGACCCGGTCTAGAAATGAGCCTGATAATGACTCGAGCCATAAATGAGCCTGATTATAACCAGACTTAACAATGATCGAACCAACCAAAACCCGACCCGACAATGGCTTGGACCCAACCTGATCCCTCTAAGAATTAACCCAACTATTAACGACCTGTAAGTGGCCAGAACCCGACTCGGACGTTGTCATGACCTGAATCAGTCCCAAAGACCCAATTGTCACCTCTAGGTAAAAAATGGGATAATTTATTTTTGATATTTCTTAGGCAGTTTGTTTTGTATCATTAATTTGGTGAAAAATCTATTTTATTTTTGTTTCGCTTAGATATACTCTCTCCATACCACACCAATGGTAACATTGAGAATCTTGGCACTATTCATGGTCGTAGGGAATCTTCGATATTATTCTTAATATATAAGACAAAATATAGTCATGTGAGATATTGTTTGATTTATTGTCATGAATGCTATAAGAATGTCAAATTTTTATAATTTTTAATAATGTGTAACGAAAGATATTCATGTTGCAAAATGTATCTCGACAAGTGTGAAAAAGTGAATGTTACAATTGGTGTGTTATAGAGGGATTATTTATGCTAGTCTTGAACAAAAATTCTTGAGTGTTGACGAGGAGGAAAATTCTTGAGGATTGACGAGGAGTATTCTCTACCGAATATCAAAAAGAAAATAGAGGAAAGCTAAAAGATAGTCGACTTTGACGGTAAAGAGTATGACGGACGAAGAGTTGGTGTGACAGGGGTGAATGCAGTACTTCCTTGTTACCTTCTCCTCATCTCTCCATCACAGTATGTGTCCCTAGCGTAGGGATGTCAATTTCACCCGCATCCATCAAAACCCGATCCATCCGATCCTAAAAGATGGATGAAAACCCGACTTAAATGGATGATGGATGGATGACGGATGAAACGGATGATGGATGACGGATGGGTTGGATGAAGAAATTTCACCCGACATCCATCCATCACCCGATTTTATTACTTTTTATTTAATTTTTTTTACATATAACACATTATTAAGATATAAAATATTTAAATTTTCATATTTGTCTACTCTCAATATAGATATTTTGTGAACATACCCACTAGAAAGTTAAACTAAATAATTATCTTAACTTTATTTTTGTAGAGAAAAAAAAATCATCATTTTTTTTAACTTGAAATATATAAATGCACAACACCCGTTTATCACCCGATCCACCCGTTTCATCCATGGATGATGGATGGATGGATGACGGATGATATGTTTCACGGATGACGGACGGGTTGGATGAGATTTTAATATGACGGATGGATGACGGATGAGGCTTCACCCGACCCGAACCCGATCCATTGACATCCCTACCCTAGCGTCTCTCTTTGTTATTTTCCCCCTCTTTTTCCAATTTTAGATTTTCTCCATTTTTAATTTCCCATTTCACATGTGCAAAACCCTAAGTTAAAACATTTTCACTACTCTTGTTGACTAATTCAGTTGATTTTGCTGCATATATTTCTCCGACGTTTATTCAGAAAATTCATGGAGATGATCAGACATTATTATGATTAGATTCTTTCATAGGATTGAAAATGTAGTGTGATTAAATTGGATTGATGTTTTCAGCCTAAAGCCTAATGAATTAATTAATGATGCAAGTACAGATATATATAGAGAACTAGGGATACGATCACAACTTAGCTTAGTTGGTATAGTCGTAAGGCATGGTATCGAAACACTACACAGTTGGTAGAATGCTTATATTCCGATAGTTGCTGCCTGCTGGTGGGTACACTGCTACAGGTATATAACCCTTGTTGGAAACCTCGTCGTTTGTAGCTCATTGTTTACACAAAACAAGTGCATTAACTTGCATGATTTGATGATTGTAAGGAATTTTTGCAAAATGATCATGAATCTTTTGGTACACTAAGAGTTTCTATACTTCTTTGCTGATACTGTAAGTCAATTTTAACCCAGATGGAAGGAACTTCTGCAAACAGTGAGGATTTGATTGAAGAAGTAGAAGACCAAGGTGGTGTGGAAGGGCTTTTTGCAATGAATGACGATGGTGAAGAGAGGGAAGATGATCATCATGAGTTTGGAATTGAGGATGATGATCATGAAAATGGCTGTGAGCAATTTTTTGGGGTTGATCCTGGTGTACATGGGGATAACGACCCTGTGCTTGAGCTTGAATGTGTTGACCATGGCTTAAACCGTGATCGTTTGCATCAGACCAAGTGTTTAGATGCTGAAAGTATCGCCTTGCCGGTGCTCCATCGTGACACCAGTGACCTGGAGAGTAGCCAAAGAAGCGATCCAATGTGTATGGAAAACTACTGCTCTCCACCTGTTGAAGGTACGGAGTTTGAGTCGTATGATGATGCTTATAACTATTACAACTCATATGCCCGGGAAATGGGTTTTGCAATTAGGGTAAAATCGTCTTGGACAAAGCGTAACAGCAAAGAAAAACGGGGTGCAGTGCTCTGCTGCAATTGTGAGGGTTTCAAAACATTCAAAGAAGTAACTTCTCGAAGGAAGGAAACAAGAACAGGTTGCCTTGCTATGATAAGGTTGAGGTTGGTGGAATCTAGCAGATGGAGAGTTGATGAGGTCAAGCTTGAACACAATCATTTATTTGATCCCGAGAGGGCTCAGCATTCTAAATCACACAAAAAGTCGGATATTGGGGCAAAAAGACCCTTAGACCCAATTCCTGATGTAGAAATACGAACAATCAAGCTATACCGTACTCCTACCATTGATGTGGCCAGTTCTCAAAGTTTAACCTCAAGGGAGACTGAAAAGTGTCACGAACTTCGGTCCTGCCACTTGAAGCTTAAGGCCGGATACTCACGCGAACTACTAAATTACTTTTGTCAGAAACAGCTTAGAAGTCCTAACTTCTTTTATATTACAGACTTGAACGATGAAGGTCTAGTAAAAAATATGTTTTGGATTGATTCTCGAGCAAGAGCTTCGTATATTTACTTTGGAGATGTTGTGGCTATGGACACAACATGCTTGTTAAATAAATATGAGATACCCCTTGTGGCATTCATCGGTGTTAATCACCACGGGCGGTCTATTCTTCTTGGTTGTGCTTTGATTGCTGAAGGAACTGTTGAAACCTATGTGTGGCTTTTCAGAGCATGGCTTACTTGTATGTCAGGACGTCCTCCTCAAACTATTGTGACAGACCGGTGTAAAGCCATGGAAAGTGCAATTATAGAAGTATTTCCTCGTGCCCACCATCGGTATTGGTTGCCATTTGTTATGCAAAACATCCTTCTCAACTCGGGCCCTCTACAACAATCGGGACCATTTCAGTCAGCCTTGCATAGGACGGTATATGGTTCTCTGAAAACTGAGGAGTTTGAAAGTTCTTGGGATAACATGATTCAACAGTTTGGCATTCAGGGTCATGAGTGGTTACAAATATGGTACGAAGATCGAATAAAATGGGCACCCGTTTATCAGAAGGAAACATTTCTTGCAGGATTGTTCTCTTTTCAACCCAGTGAGGAACCCTTATTACCCTTCTTTGCTGGTCATGTCCATGAACAAACCTCCATGAAAGAATTCTTAAACTTGTACGATGATATCATGAAAAAAATCCGACAACAGGAAGCACTCGATGATCTAGAGTCCAGTGGGTCCAACCTCTTGCTAAGAACAAGATGCTATTATGAACTGCAATTATCCAAATTCTACACCAAAGTAATATTTGAAAAATTCCAAGTTGAAGTAGAGACGATGCCTTGTTGTCTAAGCATCAACCAGGTTCGCTCTACTGGACCTGTCATTACTTATACTGTAAAAGAGCGTGAAAATGAAGGCATCAAGGAATTTAGGAGTTTTGAGGTGATGTACAACAAAGAAGTATCAGAAGTTCGGTGTATATGTGGAGGATTTCACATCAATGGTTATCTCTGTCGACATGCCTTGAGTGTTCTTAGTCATAATTGTGTGGAAGAAATACCATTCTGTTATATTCTGCCGAGGTGGAGAAAGGACTGTAAGCGATTGTATGTACCAGAATTTGGGTCGGATGTTATTGATCTTTCCAATCCTTGTCAGTGGTACGAGCATCTGCATAGACGAGCTATGCGGATAGTAGAAGCAGGTATGGTTTCACAAGATCATTTTATGGTGGCTTGGCAAGCCTCTCTTGAGTCACTAAATAAGGTGCGACTTACTGACGAGAAACATGTGTAAAATTGTAAATGTG
The DNA here is from genome assembly GCF_048544455.1 of Silene latifolia. Lineage (NCBI taxonomy): Eukaryota > Viridiplantae > Streptophyta > Magnoliopsida > Caryophyllales > Caryophyllaceae > Silene > Silene latifolia. The sequence goes on from NC_133534.1 coordinate 46,859,278, forward strand.
TATAATAAGAAATTCAGTACTTGGTTTGACTGAACCTGGAGCTACCCATATTTAGGAACACACATTTGAATCCAATACTAAGTGGATCATGTATAGTCTAATATCAAACTGTGAGCGGTTGGCGAGTGGTAGCTTCTGAATTCCAATATACGCCACCTTCAAGTCTTGACTCGATGCTCCTTAATTAGCTCAGCTTCTTCACAGCACTATAATTTCAGATTCCTCTCTTGCGTATTTGCAAGAAAACTACCTATTTGTGATAAAGATATGTATATCTAATATCATGCATGCCTTTCTTTGACGGGCCTAAGAGCATGTACTATAGAGAGTACATCATCATCCTCTTATTTTTTCTTTTGCCCTCTTAATTTTTAACACATCATTTTTTCTATGACCCACAATCATTTCCACTATCTTCATCCTCTTCTTATATATTTTTGTTCACAATAGAGAGGATCCTCTTATCTATCCTCTACCATTTTAATTATATTTTAACTTCTATTAAAAGGAAAAAATAAAATGTAAATATTAAAAATGAAAAATATGATTGGCTAGTTGGCCCAATGGCCAATGTTCCACTTCCTCTAATTTTAGAGGAAGTGGAGAACATCCTCCTTCTAAGAGGATGTTCTATGCATTGTACACAATAGAGAGGACCTCCTCTTAGATGAAAGAGAGTGCTAAGAGGAGGTTACTTCCTCTCTATTGTACATGCTCTAAAACGATTCCAAACAGAAACCAAAAGATTTGTTTAGTCCATTAATTCTGAAAAACTCATACTGTATCTAGAAAGAAACCAATTATTTTGTTGATTCCATCAAAAACGAAAAGGGAGACACTATAACTTGAAATGGAGTGAGGTTATATATTGTTCAAGCTCCGTGATTATCATTGTTTGTAAATATGTAATTATTTTACATGGAAACCCAAAAGTTGTTTTGATATTGATGAGTTTTGATTTAAGGTCCAGACCGAAAGGATCAAAATATACGACTTTCACGTATATTTATTGAAAATTTGTAAGTGAATCAAATATTTTGCACTAAAAGTCTCACTATAAACTCAGTTATGGCAATTATTTAATTTAATAGTTCAAACACCTATTTTATTTGTTTTTTTTGATGAATTTAAAATTCAATAATCAGATACTCCCTTCTATTCACCATTTTCTTCCCTATATCTAGGGATGGCAGTGGGTCGGGGACCCGACCCAGACCCTGAGGGTCGGACCCTAATGGGTCGGGTATGGGTCTCATTTTTTCAGACCCAATGGGTATGGGTCGGGTATGGGTCTTAAGAAAATATTTCGGGTCCGGGTCCAGGTCTAAGTTATGAGACCCATACCCGACCCTTAGACCCTTTATTAAAGAAAAAAAATCAAAATTACAACTTTTCTGAATTCATACTAGCAGACTGTAGAAACCCAACTAAAGTCTCTTTCTCTTCCCCCATCCCATAAAGTGATAAAACTCAACCAAACTCTTCTGACAATACCACCATTCCACCACTGACACAAGAAAACCACCACCACAGCACTGATACGCGATTGGCAACCACCTCTCTAATAGCCGGCGACCGACAACCACCATTAACGGCAGATTAATAAACTCATAATGTTAAAGTAGTATGATTTTTTTTTTTTAATATTATAGACCCTATAACTGTTAATCTTGTTACTAAAGTGGTATTAAACTCGGACCGCGGGTAGACCTAGACCCTACCCTTACCCATAGGGTCCGGGTATGGGTCCTCAAATTTTAGACCCTTACGGGTCTGGGTCGGGTACGGGTCCAAAGGGAAAATCTCGGGTCGGGTCCGGGTCTAGGCGGACCCTACCCAGACCCTACCCATTGCCATTCCTACCTATATCCTTAAACCGATTATTAAGTTTTTTTTTTCCTATTTCTCTTTTTTGGTTGATTTGTGTGGTCCAAATTCAATAGCATGTGGGTAGTGTATTTTGTGTGATCTAAATTTAATTTCTTATTTCTTGTGCAAAAAGGAAAGGGAAAAAAATGGTGAATAAGGAGAGTACAAAATAGCGACAAATCGTACTTATCGGTCCATTTCAGTCAAAAACTAGACCGACTGAAACATTCAGATTTGGCCCGGTCCAATTCGGCCTGATCCAAATCGATCTGGTTCGGTACAGTCCGATTTAGGACCGTTGTTCAGCGCTAGTAGGGGGTTTGGTGGATGAATTAACGATTTTGGTGGTCGGAGGAAATAAACAAGTTTGAAAAATCAATATTACCCCCCAATCCCCATAACCCAAATTCACAAAACAACATCAAAAATGAGTTTGATCTAATTTAAGAATTCCCAAATTTGAAAAATCAATTGTGCCAACTTCTTAATCTGGAGTGTCCTCACACACTGTAAGCTCTTCAGATTCTTCCTTTAATGTTTTCGAAATGTTTTTTATTCACCCAGAAATTCATTGAAGTTGTGATTTTAGTTTCCATCGATAATTTGATATCTAACCTTGCATTCTCATAATTTTGCATGATTTCTCGTTCTCACTCCATCCCGGTCATTTGTTTACCTTTGGTTTTGGAACAAAGACCAATGAAAGAGGAGGGAGCCATTATCGGATAGTGGACCAAATTGAGTGTGCATAATCAAATTACCTATCAAAAGCATTCCCAAAATAGAGATATAAACAATTGACTGAGACACCAAATATGGATTTTCGGTAAACAAATGACCGGTAGTCCGGGACGGAGGGAGTAATTTATGCTTTTGCGTCTATTTAATCTCATATAATCTGCAATTATGCCTGTTTTTTGCTACTCAGATTATTGGCTTCTTGTTCAATTTTTAATTAATGGAGCAATAATACGATTTCTGGAAATGACAAAATTCATATTTTTTGGGGTTGAAAATGTCAATTTTTCTTTGTAATGGAAAAAATTTCGAAAAACTTTGCATTTGCTCAACCTTCTAATACAAACTTGGTGAAAGAAAAAAAATATATAATGTGTGCCACAATGCAAATTAGTTTGAGCTCCTTGGGGGTAGAAATTCGCCGTCTGTTGCGCCTTGAGGCGCATAGTCTGATTACTAATTATCGAGTTATTTTGCTGAGCTGATTATTGTATAAGTTTTTATTCATAGTGGACAAGATATTGGGATTTCACTTTACTTTTGACAATTGTTTTAGGAAATGGAAATATGTAACTGGAGACTTAGTTGCTGTTATTTCTTACCCAAAATAGTTATATAGTGAATTGATTTGAGTGTCTAAAATAAGAAATTGCAGTGAATGCAGTACTTGATTTTGGTTTCACCGTGCCTGAAAGCTGGAGCTACCCATTTTGTATGTAGGAACACACATTTGAACAATTGAACCTAATACTAACCGGATTATGTATAGTCTAATATCTAAATGTGAGCTGTTAGCAAGGGATAGCTTTTGAATTCAAATATATGGCATCTATTTGCTGTGTCAAGTTATGTCCGGGTAAATCAGAGAATCTTCAAATTTTTTAATGGAGTAGCTTGTTCCTTAATTAGCTCAGCTTCTTCACAGCCCTAATATTTCAGGTTCCTCTCTTGCGTATTTGCAAGAAAACTACCTATAAAGATATGTATGTTTGTTGCTACCGTTGGGCACTCGCACACTAGTAATGATGCATGCCTTTCTTTGACGGGCCTAAAACGATTCCAAACAGAAAAACCATCTCAATTTGTACAGGAAAAAAATGGAACTATCCTAAATTTTAGTCTGAACTGCCCACGAAATTTGATGACAAAAAAATAGTCAATTGCCACCTCTAAAAGAATCCACCGAAAACTCATTTCAAGAATTTCTGTATGATTCGTGGTATTTGCTTAGGATAGATGAAAGTATTATCTCCATCCCATTTGTACAGTCCCTATATGATTAGAGGTTATATTTAAAATTTAGTGAAAACTGCCATTAAAAATTATGGCTACCATTACGGCAAGTATGAAAAACTCGCTTTTTATTTTACTATATTTAGAAAGAAGCCAATTATTTTGAGATTCCATGAAAAACGAAAATGGGAGACACTAAAAATTGGAATGGAATGATGTAATATATTGTTCAAGCTCCGTGATTACCATTGTGTGTAAAATTGTTCAAGCTCCGTGATTACCATTGCGTGTAAATTTGTACTCACTTGGTCCCAATTATTTGTTTAACTTTGATTTAAATACCCCTCACAAAGAATATAAAAGGTAAACAAATGACTGGGAGACACAAAAGTTGTTTTGATATTGAGGAGTTTAGGTCAATGATTGGGACTGATGGAATCATAACTGGGTCAAGAATCACCACTCATGGACTTTACTAGCTAAGTTAGCATCTGCACGTTTCATGTAATAATAGTGCAATGGGGTATCTTCTTTACTACATCGTAGTTTATGGAGTAGTTTTAAGTCGGGGATTCAAAATTTTTCATTAAATGATTTCTTAATCTTAGATGGAGGAAGATTCCCCTCATGTTGGACAAGTGCAAGATACTGAAGGCTGTAGTACTCTGGAGACCGGAGGTGACAGAGCAGAGCCACATCCCCATAACATATTGTCTGTTGGAAGGAAAGAATTTGTAGCACCTGCTGTTGGAATGGAGTTTGAGTCATATGAGGACGCTTACAACTATTTCAATTGCTATGCTAAGGAAGCTGGCTTTCGTGTCAGGGTGAAGAATTCATGGTTCAAAAGGAATAGCAAGGAGAAGTACGGTGCCGTACTTTGCTGCAGTAGTCAGGGTTTCAAGCGAATTAAAGATGTAAACCGTTTGCGGAAGGAAACCCGTACTGGATGCCCGGCAATGATCCGAGTGAGAATGGTGGATTCTAGAAGATGGAGAATTCTGGAAGTTGTTCTTGACCACAACCATTTATTGGGCCTAAAAGAGGGCAAGTCAATGAAGAAGGCAGATATTTGTCCAAAGAGGAACTCCAATGAAGATGGGCAGACAATTAAGTTATACAGGGCTGTTGTAATAGACAATGTAGATTCGGGGAACCTGAATTCCGGTGGAAACGAAATTCAAATTCGAAGTGTCCTTAACCATTTCAATCAGTTGAATCTTAGAAGAGGTGATGCACAAGCTTTATATAATTTCCTCTGTCGAATGCAATTGACTAATGCAAACTTCTTTTATCTGATGGATTTCAACGATGAAGGAAATCTGAAAAACGTTATCTGGGTTGATGCTAGGTCCAGGGCTGCATGTGGTTATTTTGGCGATGTTGTTTTCTTGGATAATACTTACTTAGTTGATAAATATGAAATTCCCTTGGTAGCCTTTGTTGGAGTTAACCACCATGGCCAAACTGTGTTATTGGGATGCGGTCTATTGGCTGGCGAGACTACAGAATCTTACATATGGCTACTAAGAACATGGGTGAAATGCATGTCTGGCCATTTGCCTCAAACTGTAATCACAAATAGGTCCCGAGCCTTGCAGATTGCAATAACGGAGGTACTCCCGAGATTACTTCATCGATACTCTATTTCACATATCATGAGAAAAATCCCAGAAAAATTGGGGGGTTTGTGCAACTTTGATGCAGTCAAGAAAGCCTTGAGTAAAGTGGTCTATGAAACATTTAAGGTGAATGAATTTGAGACTGCTTGGAGTTTTATGATTCAGAATTTCGAAGTCGTTAATCATGAGTGGCTTCAATCTTTATATGAAGATCGAGCTCGGTGGGTCCCAGTATACTTGAAGGATTCCTTTCTTGCCGGCATGTCTATGAAACATCTGAATGCTTTCTTTGAGAAGTATGTACATAAACAAACATCCTTGAAGGAATTCCTTGACAAGTATGAGTTGGCTATACAAAAGAAACACAAGGAAGAAACTCTTTCCGATATTGACTCGAGAAGCTCAAGCTCAGTGCTTAAAACAAGGTGCTCTTTCGAGCATCAGCTCTCAAAGGTTTATACAAAAGAAATTTTCCGGAAATTTCAGGTGGAGGTAGAGGAGATGTACTCATGTTTTAGCACGACAAAGCTCCATGTTGATGGACCATATGTTATATTCTTGGTAAAAGAACGTGTTCTAGGTGAGAATAACAGGAGAGAGATTCGAGAGTATGAAGTATACTATAATGGCAGATGTGCAGAAATTCGATGTATTTGCAGCTGCTTTAACTTTAATGGCTACCTGTGTCGACATGCTTTATGCGTGCTTAACTTCAATGGAATGGAGGAAATCCCGATAAGATATATATTGCCGAGATGGAAAAAGGACTATAAGCGAGTTTGCGTGTCAGATATCGGTGCCATAGATCCTAGTGAACAAACTAAGTGGTTTGACCAGCTATATAGAAGTGCATTACGCGTTGTGGAGGAAGGAGTGATCTCTTTAGACCATTACAAGAGTGCATTGCAAGAGTTTGACGAGTCACTGAACAGAGTTCATAGTGTAGAAGAGAAGCATGAATAGCAGGAAACTGTAGCTTACATTCATTGAAGGGTTTCTTTTTGGTTTGTTTAAGAGGAGGCATAAGGGCGGTTTTGGTGCTGGCTAGTTTTGAAAGGGCAGGATGGAGTATCAGCTATAAGTTGTAGCCTCAGTATGCCTTTTCCAACTCATGTGTATCTCCTCTAATAGTAAGAGTAATCATCGCCGATGACGACAAGGTTATCAATGGCGTCTCACCTTCATAATTCAATCTTCTCTTCTGGTTAAAACTATCGTTTCCACTCATCGGAAGGGTAAAAACTTGCGGATTCGCCTCGATTCTCCTTCTTTTCCTTCCTTTCAATTTGGTACATTTCACTAACTCTAATTCTTACTTTACTTCCACCTCCAGTTCTTCGCATTTGTGTTTCCATTTTTGATTGATTTTTAGGGTCTTTGTTAGTTTTCTATGAATGTCATGATTTGTTTTCAGTTCTATGAAAATTTAAGGTGAAGATATTATTGCCACAATGGCACACATGAAATGTAACTTTTAGAAGATTAGGGCGACAATGGAACTCATGTTAGGTGTTTGTATTTGTGTCGGAAGGAATTATGATATCGCCCGAGTTAGTACTGTTTGATTATATAACTAAAATAGAGCAATTAGTTTTCTTCGTTAGACGATAGAATGTTTAGTCTGGAACAGCGGAGTATCTGTTTTTTTGGTAACTAATTTATATCGTTTTGGGCTTGTTTCTCCACATATATGAGAAATCCATATACGGTGATGGTATTTGTTCATTTCATGGAAGACACTACATTGGAAATGGTATGGATGATCCTTGTAGTTTGAGACAAACTAAGTCATCTTGTATTGTATGATGTTGCATTTGATTAAAAATAAGTGCATAATTTACAAGTACTAATAAAAAATATAACTCGGGAAAGATGATATGTTTCGTATTTTATATGGAAAGAAGAGAGTTTTTTTATGATGGATTGTGTTTGCCTTATTTCTAATGATGCTGATTTTGATGGTACTGTTATCCCAGATGCTTATGCTACCTTTGATTTTTGTGATATCTTTAAGCCTATGCCGAAGACATGATTTCTGTTAAGGATGAAAGTGTCCAGTATTTGATGAATCTGTCTCATTTGTGACACATCCGCGGTAAATGATGCTAATGAATGACCCTCAAAATTTTGCTAGTTTTTCATTGAGGTATGCGTTTTTTATATCTTATTATACAGTAAATGTTTTTGAAACAAGTAGTCTGTTGCTACTGTTTCCAAAATATAATTCCGGAATTTAGACCCTCAATTAACTTTTGTGATATCCAGTTAAATGAGATTTACTAAAGTTGGCATGTTGGATGCTGTATGATAATTTCCATGTCCCGTTGTTTTCAAGTTCTTCTCACCTTAACGTGTAATATTTATATGTTGTTTTCTCTTATTGCAGCCAGCCTCTATTCCGCCAATATACCAACTTGGTCTCCAGATGCTTTATTGGGGCCTATGACTCAAGGAGAGTTCAATAACACTCTTTTAAGCAGGAAGAAAATTGCCAACGGAATAATTTTGGGTCGCAATAATAATAATAATAATAATAATAATAATAATAATAATAATAAAACGGCTACGAGTATAACGTAACAATTACTAGCGGTTGTAAACAAAAAATCAAACAGGTACACCTGTTTATTATGAATATAATTATATAAATATGATAGCGAACAGTCCCAAATGATGTTCTTGCAGCAAAGGAGGAGAGATAGCAAACTGTTGATGAATTGACATTATCAGGTAATCAAAGTTTACGATTATCATTGCGTAGTATAAGTAATTGTAATTTTTATTACAATCGAAGACACAATTCGTAAGAAAATGCACGGTTGAAGACACAATTCACACGGTTCACATTATTATTTTACTAAAATCATTCTTCTTACATATGGGGATTGTCTCTTACGATGAGTGCAACTCCTGTAAACGCAAATTGTCTCCATTTGTCGTGAGTCGTACTTCCGGCTTGATCGTCTGTCGTAGAAGGGTAGTGCATTTTATGTTTTTTTTCAAGGTTTTCGAATTTTGGTCTTGTAATTTATAGGGGAAAATGTGGTTTGAGTAGTTTTTTTTTAACTTTTTCATTTTCAACGGTGTATTTATAGGGGTCAAAAGTCTTATTTACGTGCAGGTATTCTTAATTCTTTAATTATTCTTCAGTGGAGTTTGTTGTGTTTGTTACCCAAATACACAATCTACGTTGGTAGAATTCCAAAATGAGCTAGAAGCAAACGTTAACACACAAACGAAAGCAGAAATTATTTTTAATTTAAATAAAAATAGGAAATTGTACATTACAATTATTAAATTAAAACCGAGTAAAAGCCAAATGTAGAGTAGACATAGAGATACACATCAACTAAGGAGGGGAATGATGGCAAAGTCCTTTGTCTGTTTCTCTTCATATGGTTTTTTAAAATGGTCATTTCTTAAATAGTTTGAGTATATTGTTATCAACTCATTTCAAACGTTCCTATAAATAGTATAGATCCCGTACTACAGTCCGGTATTTGTAAAGGTTATATTAGAGAAAATGTAATTAAAATGTTGCCATTAATTATTTTACATTTATTAAATCTACTATCTATAAAATGTAACTAAAAACTTGCCATTAATTATTCTTCCATCTATAATAGTTGAGAATTCATTTTTTTACGTTTTTTATATAAATTGGCGTATATAAGAGTTACTCCCTTCTATTCACTAAGATCTTCCACAATTCCGAAAATGGCAAATTTACTAACTTCTTTCACTTTCTTTATTAGTCTATTATTTGTGGTTTTTATGACTTGTGACCTTACATTCTCTCTCTTATTTTCATTTTCCTCCATTTTCCACCACAAATCTCTTTCCTCTTAAAAACTCCCCAAAAAGTAATGTAGAAGATCATAGTGAATAGGAGGGAGTAATTTTTTAGGAGGTTAATTTGGAAAAAATACTTTGAAATTGAATACTGACAAAGATTTACATATATAATTGATTGGATATATTGAATTAGTGTATATGATTGATTTACATATAGGAACCGTATTATGGATAAATCAACGTAAAATATTATATTTTTTACGTTGATTTACGTTTTTTATTTGTGTTTTGTGTATATAGTAATTTGAGTATTGTGTATTGGATGATAATCTCGGTATAGAATATTATATAATGTATATAAAATATTATATAGTGTATAAAATTCCCATTTTATTGTTCTTGATTTTCTGGGATTTTTTGTGTATATATTTATTATTGGCCAAAATAACTCGACAACAATTATTTGAAGGATATATTATTGAGTACAATATTGTAGAAGGGAATATTCCATATGGGGCTTACTAATTGACTGCAATATATTGTTGAGTATGATATATTGACTACAATATTTGACTGTAATATTTTTTGACTAAAATAAATTAACCAGAGTTAGAATTTAGAAGGGAATATTCCCTAGGGAGGGAAGTTGAGCGGGAATAACATAGGTGTGTTATTCTTTTAGTCTATAGGGGATGTGATGCGACATAAATTACGAATAAAATTGAATAAGATAAGAGTTAAAATTTTATTAGATAAAAAGATAACCCAAGAGAACTTGCATTCATTAAAAACAATAAACAACGAATATATTATAAAAATACTCAACTTATTAAACATATATAGAATAATTAAACCATCATTAGTTTAAGGGTTTTTCTAACCTATGCCCACTAAGTATAGGATAAGAAACTAAAATAGGAAAGTATTAAATGTATTTTTTGTGAAGAAAAGTAAAAGTGATGAGATATTACAATTTCCCATAAAAATCTCATTTAATACTTTCCTTTTTTGGTTTATTATCCTATGCCTAGTGGGCATAGGATAGAAAAACCGTTAATTTAAAGCCTAGAACAATTAAAAAGAACCACTCACACAAAAATATAAAAGTACTAGGTAGTATCTCGCGCTTCGCGCGGTCTGTTTTAAAATTTTAATATTATAATTGAAGAAAAATAATATAATTCATATATAACCTTTAATATTTTTACCTATAAGTAAAAATAAATTAAAGTTTTTCTTAAATTTTATTTTTTTAGGTTTAAGTTCAGTGTTTTAAAATAAAATACATATAATTTTAATTAAAACTAATAATTATAGTTAATTACGCATGATCAACGTTTTACAAAACAATTTGTAACTGATCAAATATCATATTAATTAAAATAATTTATTCGAATAATGCAACAATCAACATTAAGTTATCAAATTATATCCTTTCACGATACGTTATGTTGCAAATCAGTTATAAACTTTTTTCGAAATCTTTAATTTTGTATGTATAACGTTTGATATTATATTATTATGTATCAAATATATAAGGTTCACACTAAACTTATTCAAATGTTTTGGTTGTGTCTTACATGTGTTATGTGTCAAACATATCTATAAGAAATTTGCATCTTTTATTTTTTTAACAACTATATATAATGATGTTTACGTATTTACCCGTAAATAAAATAGGTTGAACTTTCTCAAATATCATTTTATAAGATAACGTATAAAATATTTAATTAAAAGTAATATCTAGCTAGTCATAATCAATGTTTTATTCTTGACGTATACATATATAACTGAAGATATTAAAGGAAAATGTAGTGTGTTTTCTACTTTTTCATGTTGTTTATATAATAGAGCTTTTCTATATGATACCCTTTGTATTTATTTGAATCCTACGTGATACCCCTCGTTTTTCAAAAATACCAATGGTACCCCTAAACATAATGAAACATGTTAAAATATCCAAAATGCTTTAATTCGCCTCTTTAAAATGTTTAATTATACATTTTTTTTATTGATTTTTTAGCAATAATTTGTCATGTCATTAACATAAACATCGTCTACTCAATTGTAAACATATTTTCTTTACAAAATTTAACATATTAACGTGATTTTTAGTAGTTTGAGTATTTTTAGAATATCATTTTACTAAATTTAGGGATACCACTTATATTTTCAAAAATATAGAAGTACCACGTAGAATGTGAAGAAACACGGGGTACCACGTAGAAAAACCCTATATAATATTATATTACTTAATAATCATTACTTTTCTATTAATTATTCAAACTCACCCGCGATCAGTGTGTACATACATACTCGTTATCAGAGTATTTAAATCTCTCAAAATCTCACATATATTTAGTTTGTCGCAATATGATTTTTTCGTTTCCGCACTATACAAACTTATATCTTAGTAGTTTGAATCCTACGTGACTTTTTCATGTTGTTTATATAATAGGGCTTTTCTATATGATACCCTTGTATTTATTTGAATCCTACGTGATACCCCTCGTTTTTCAAAAATACCAATGGTACCCCTAAACATAATGAAAATATGTTAAAATATCCAAAATGCTTTAATCCGCCTCTTTAAAATGTTTAATTATACATTTTTTTTATTGATTTTTTAGCAATAATTTGTCATGTCATTAACATAAACATCGTCTACTCAATTGTAAACATATTTTCTTTACAAAATTGAACATATTAACGTGATTTTTAGTAGTTTGAGTATTTTTAGAACATCATTTTACTAAATTTAGGGATACCACTTATATTTTCAAAAATATAGGGGTACCACGTAGAATGCGAAGAAACACGGGGTACCACGTAGAAAAACCCTATATAATATTATATTACTTAATAATCATTACTTTTCTATTAATTATTCTTACTCACCCGCGATCACTGTGTACATACATACTCGTTATTAGAGTATTTAAATCTCTCAAAATCTCACATATATTTAATTTGTCGCAATATGATTTTTTCGTTTCCGCACTATACAAACTTATATCTTAGTAGTTTTTTTTAAGTTTTCCTTTTAATAAATACAAAGACTCCTCCAAATATATTTTTCTTAATAAATTTAATGGTCTAAGTTTTATAACTTTCTCAAAATATTTTTTTACGTAAATGTAAAACATTATGAGATACTCACTTTAATCATCTCTACATATCAAAATATGTTAATAAATATAATGAAAATTATATTCGATTGAAAGCATTTTTCACAATGAACGTTTTTATTTACAATTTAGAATTTTTATCAAAATATTTTTTAAATAAATTTAGAATTATATCAACGTAATTATTTAATGTAATTTTATAATAAAATTTATTAACTTATAATTAATATTTACTGAGATTTATGCTGCATTTATTATGTTCATATTAAATGATTAGCTTTAATTAATGCTTGTCATTATGGCTGTATAAGATACGTGGCGTATCCACAACGTTTCAACTTGATTATATATATATATATATATATATATATATATATATATATATATATATATATATATATATATATATATATATATATATATATATATATATATATAGAGTCGGGATCCGGTGAGAACTCCTAAATATTTGAGGATTGAGGATTAGTGAATACAATATCACATGTTCTTCAATACAATATCACGAAAAATTTGACCTTTGCCAAAAAAAAAATTTTTTTTTTGAAAAAAAAAATTATAATTTTTTTTTGCACAGTGTTTTTTTAGTGTGATATTGTATTGAATAACTGTGATATTGTATTGAACAACCTGTGATATTGTAACAAAATCCTCAATCCTCAAAAAGATAGTGTATCCTCACATGATCTCATTCCTATATATATATATATATATATATATATATATATATATATATATATATATATATATATATATATATTCGGGATCATATGAGAACCACTAGGATGATGAGAACCACTAATAATACTACTAATATTAACATTTCTAATTAATAATACAAATAATATTACAATTTTACGCGCTCAACTCCCCAAACCCTTCAATTTCATTCATTTCCCAAATTTCCCTTTCTCACTCATCTTCTTCTCTCTCTACAACCCTCATCATCCCCGTTTCCGATCGTCGCCATTTCCGATCGTCTTCTCCGATCGTCGTCGCTGCTCATCTCTATCCTACCTTCATCGTATCCGATCATCTGCTTCTCATATTACGGTTCAATACATTCATCAGCAGCATTTTCGCGAGATTTATCAATCTCATTCCTACAAATTCAGGTACTATGCTTCGGATAATGGCGATTGTACTGTAATTTTATCATGCATGTATTTTTTCCTTCGACATTCATCAATTCCCCCGACATTCATCAATTCATATTCAACTATTAACCCTAATTTGCAGTTATTTCCGTAATTAAGGTCTTTTTATTGTTATTCTATAATGAATTCTTAGATTTGGGATAGAAATTCAGAGTTTTAATGTATTGAACACATTTGCATAGAAAATCAGAGTTTATACGTTGCTTATATTTTAGCGATTTCTGCATTTTTGTTCTGATTGCATGTTCAAGTAATTTTTAATAATTGAATTTGCGGATTTGTGAGTTTTTATTCTGAGTGCATGTTTAAGTACTTTTAAATAATTGAATTTGCGTATTTTGTGAGGGTCTTTTGGTTTTAAATGATCTATATTGTTTGGATCTGAAAGAATAGTCGAGTTGCTTGTTGTTTTGAGTATTTTTTAGCCAAGTAAGCTGAGGTTTTAGGATACCCGTCCTCTGTCCGTGCATGAAATAAGGTCCAGCGTGCATAAAATAGGGTTCAATGTGCATCAAATAAGGCGTTGTCCGCATCAAACACGGCGTCACTTTAAAATTAGCAGTAGGTTCATTGTCGATAAGGTGCCAATGCTTAATTAGTAGAGGGCCCTTGACTCGGAAAAACTGCATATTTTCCAAAATCTAAATGCTCTCGGTTGTGCATTGGCCGAAATTTATATTTTCACCTGTGTTAACATCAGTCAATACATTCACAGATATGAGGCGAAAGACTGTTGCAAGGAAGAAAAACACACCAGTCAAAATTACACAAATAAAAGGAGGTAGATCAGTGAAAGATTATTTCCCACCAAACCCAACAAATTCAACTCTAAATGATGCTGTTGACCAAAGTATGTTGTAAGAAAATCTGCATAGCTTTGTCTGTTTTTATGTTTCATCCCTTCCTTACTCCAAAATAATTGTAGACTACATTTTAATGCTCTCTCTAAACTTGGATGCAATACCTGTATTGCTTGCTTAATGTGATATTTCCTGAATTTATCTTAGTGTTTTTCTGCATGCTTTATGTGATTTTCAAATGACGGACTGCTTGTACTCTTTTCCTTACTAGTTCTTATTTCTAGTTTTTTCATTCGAGAGTTCAATTTGTGATGCTTGTAGGTCATTACATTCTTGGTCAACTACTTATACATAGCCAAGTATGGCCAATTGGTGCAAGGGGTGGGTAGTCAATATTTATGAAGAAGATAAAGCACTTTTTGTCAAGAATTACGTAAGAGAAAAAAAAGAGGCTATGGGTTTGTCATTTGCTCCCTTAGACAAAGTTCACTTACCGACAATCGTTATCAAGCCCAACTTGATGATGTTTTCAATAATCAAGATCTAGTGACTAACATATTTAACCAACTAGATTTTAACGAAGATAAGGCAAATATGGCGTTGGTCTGTAGGAATTGGTCTCAGCTTTTCCTCATACACCCAACTGCACCTCGCATTGAACATGCATATGGCATTTCTCTACGTACCAATGATATCAATGGTGTAAGAATTGTTCGTAGGGGTCCTAAAATAATTTATAAAAGATGCAAATGCTTTATGACTGAAGATTTGGCAGCTAAATTGCTCCTGCATCATCAACAAGAGAAAAATATTTTCCAAAGAGAACATCTTAACACTCTTGATGATGCTGAACGTGCACATGTGAATGAGTTGCTTCATGCTTTAGCCACGCCATCTTCTGCACGTGACATAGTAGTTGCCATTTCAACAGACTTAGTAACTCGGGCCTGTTTGCCTTTTTTCGGTTTTTTCCTCTATATGTAACTCAACTGCTCAAGTTTGACAGTTTTTGGCATTTTGATGTCTGTGTATTTAGGCCTTTAACGGTTCAGGTCTTAAAGTTGCCCTATTTTCAGTCTTTTGTGGTACTCTTGTATAATTCCATGTATTAAGCCACCTTTGTATAATCATGTAGTCGGGTTTTCCCATTTTCAATGTTGTAAAGCTTTGTCATGTATGGATGATATGTTTTATTAATGAAGTTTCTTTTCCTTATTTTGTTAATCATCGAGCTTTCATTGTTTCATAATTACATAAAGTTTCTGGATCTATGGAACAGCCTTGTAGATGCATCAAAAAACAATCTCAGTGCATTAAAATACCCCTGTATATTCCTGAAATAAGCTGTCTTCTTAACCTACTTACTTTGACAGATAATCCTCCCAACCCAAGTACTACAGCTGCAAAGCCAGAACAAATTCCTCCTCCACGTCGATAGAGTCCACGTATCCAACCAAAAGTTACTGAGCAAGTAACACCAGATATGCTTTCTGGTAACAACAATGGTGAGAGTTTACCTTTTCTTGTCCCTTTTAAAGATTTCCAGTATATGTTGTTTGTTCGAATATTAATGGTGATGGTTTAAGGTGCAATACCCTTATGAATGCATCAAGTAGCCTTGTAGATGCAACAAAAAGAAATCCATGTGCATTAAACAACCATGCCTTGCGGTTTTCTTCTTGTTCTGAATGACAATAGCAAGGGAAAGGGTTTAGGGTTGGATTAGGCGGACCCGCGGTAGCAGTCCGCCTAATCCAACCCTAAACCCTTTCCCGTCCCGTTTTAGGACACCCGGGCCCCTTTTTAAAATCCCCGTCCCCAAAAAAGGGTTCACTCGTCCCCTTCTAGGGTGTCTTTAGGTTTTCGTGTTCGAATGACAATAGTAAGAGAAAGGGTTTAGGGTTGGATTACCGCGGGTCCGCCTAATCCAACCCTAAACCCTTTCCCGTCCCGTTTTAGGACACCCGGGCCCCTTTTTAAAATCCCGTCCCCAAAAAAGGGTTCACTCGTTCCCTTCTAGGGTGTCTTTAGGTTTTCGTGTTCGAATGACAATAGCAAGGGAAAGGGTTTAGGGTTAGATTAGGCGGACCCGCGGTAGCGGTCCGCCTAATCCAACGCTAAACCCTTTCCCGTCCCGTTTTAGGACACCCGGGCCCCTTTTTAAAATCCCGTCCCCAAAAAAGGGTTCACTCGTCCCCTTCTAGGGTGTCTTTAGGTTTTCGTGTTCGAATGACAATAGCAAGGGAAAGGGTTTAGGGTTGGATTAGGCGGACCCGCGGTAGCGGTCCGCCTAATCCAACCTAAACCCTTTCCCGTCCCGTTTTAGGACACCCGGGCTCCTTTTTAAAATCCCGTCCCCAAAAAAGGGTTCACTCGTCCCCTTCTAGGGTGTCTTTAGGTTTTTGTGTTCGAATGACAATAGCAAGGGAAAGGGTTTAGCGCGGTCCGCCTAATCCAACCCTAAACCCTTTCCCGTCCCGTTTTAGGACACCCGGGCCCCTTTTTAAAATCCCGTCCCCAAAAAAGGGTTCACTCGTCCCCTTCTAGGGTGTCTTTAGGTTTTCGTGTTCGAATGACAATAGCAAGGGAAAGGGTTTAGGGTTGGATTAGGCGGACCCGCGGTAGCGGTCCGCCTAATCCAACCTAAACCCTTTCCCGTCCCGTTTTAGGACACCCGGGCTCCTTTTTAAAATCCCGTCCCCAAAAAAGGGTTCACTCGTCCCCTTCTAGGGTGTCTATAGGTTTTTGTGTTCGAATGACAATAGCAAGGGAAAGGGTTTAGGGTTGGATTAGGCGGACCGCGGGTCCGCCTAATCCAACCCTAAACCCTTTCCCGTCCCGTTTTAGGACACCCGGGCCCCTTTTTAAAATCCCGTCCCCAAAAAAGGGTTCACTCATCCCCTTCTAGGGTGTCTTTAGGTTTTCCTGTTCGAATGACAATAGCAAGGGAAAGGGTTTAGGGTTGGATTAGGCGGACCCGCGGTAGCAGTCCGCCTAATCCAACCCTAAACCCTTTCCCGTCCCGTTTTAGGACACCCGGGCCCCTTTTTAAAATCCCGTCCCCAAAAAAGGGTTCACTCGTCCCCTTCTAGGGTGTCTTTAGGTTTCGTGTTCGAATGACAATAGCAAGGGAAAAGGTTTATGGTTGGATTAGGCGGACCCGCGGTAGAGGTCCGCCTAATCGAACCCTAAACCCTTTCCCGTCCCCTTTTAGGACACCCGAGCCCCTTTTTAAAATCCCCGTCCCCAAAAAAAGGGTTCACTCGTCCCCTTCTAGGGTGTCTTTAGGTTTTCGTGTTCGAATGACAATAGTAAGGGAAAGGGTTTAGGGTTGGATTATCGCGGGTCCGCCTAATCCAACCCTAAACCCTTTCCCGTCCCGTTTTAGGACACCCGGACCCCTTTTTAAAATCCCGTCCCCAAAAAAGGGTTCACTCGTTCCCTTCTAGGGTGTCTTTAGGTTTTCGTGTTCGAATGACAATAGTAAGAGAAAGGCTTTAGGGTTGGATTATCGCGGGTCCGCCTAATCCAACTCTAAACCCTTTCCCGTCTCGTTTTAGGACACCCGGGCCCCTTTTTAAAATCCCCGTCCCCAAAAAAAGGGTTCACTCGTCCCCTTCTAGGGTGTCTTTAGGTTTTCGTGTTCGAATGACAATAGTAAGAGAAAGGGTTTAGGGTTGGATTACCGCGGGTCCGCCTAATCCAACCCTAAACCCTTTCCCGTCCCGTTTTAGGACACCCGGGCCCCTTTTTAAAATCCCGTCCCCAAAAAAAGGGTTCACTCGTCCCCTTCTAGGGTGTCTTTATGTTTTCGTGTTCGAATGACAATAGCAAGGGAAAGGGTTTAGGGTTAGATTAGGCGGACCCGCGGTAGCGGTCCGCCTAATCCAACGCTAAACCCTTTCCCGTCCCGTTTTAGGACACCCGGGCCCCTTTTTAAAATCCCGTCCCCAAAAAAGGGTTCACTCGTCCCCTTCTAGGGTGTCTTTAGGTTTTCGTGTTCGAATGACAATAGCAAGGGAAAGGGTTTAGGGTTGGATTAGGCGGACCCGCGGTAGCGGTCCGCCTAATCCAACCTAAACCCTTTCCCGTCCCGTTTTAGGACACCCGGGCTCCTTTTTAAAATCCCGTCCCCAAAAAAGGGTTCACTCGTCCCCTTCTAGGGTGTCTTTAGGTTTTCGTGTTCGAATGACAATAGCAAGGAAAGGGTTTAGGGTTGGATTAGGCGGACCCGCGGTAGCGGTCCGCCTAATCCAACCTAAACCCTTTCCCGTCCGCTTTAGGACACCCGGGCTCCTTTTTAAAATCCCGTCCCCAAAAAAGGGTTCACTCGTCCCCTTCTAGGGTGTCTATAGGTTTTTGTGTTCGAATGACAATAGCAAGGAAAAGGGTTTAGGGTTGGATTAGGCGGACCCGCGGTAGCGGTCCGCCTAATCAAACCCTAAACCCTTTCCCGTCCCGTTTTAGGACACCCGGGCCCCTTTTTAAAATCCCGTCCCCAGAAAAGGGTTCACTCATCCCCTTCTAGGGTGTCTTTAGGTTTTCCTGTTCGAATGACAATAGCAAGGGAAAGGGTTTAGGGTTGGATTAGGCGGACCCGCGGTAGCGGTCCGCCTAATCCAACCCTAAACCCTTTCCCGTCCCGTTTTAGGAAACACGGGCCCCTTTTTAAAATCCCGTCCCCAAAAAAGGGTTCACTCGTCCACTTCTAGGGTGTCTTTAGGTTTCGTGTTCGAATGACAATAGCAAGGGAAAGGGTTTATGGATGGATTAGGCGGACCCGCGGTAGCGGTCCGCCTAATCGAACCCTAAACCGTTTCCCGTCCCGGTTTAGGACACCAGAGCCCCTTTTTAAAAACCCCGTCCCCAAAAAAAGGGTTCACTCGTCCCCTTCTAGGGTGTCTTTAGGTTTTCGTGTTCGAATGACAATAGTAAGGGAAAGGGTTTAGGGTTGGATTATCGCGGGTCCGCCTAATCCAACCCTAAACCCTTTCCCGTCCCGTTTTAGGACACCCGGACCCCTTTTTAAAATCATGTCCCCAAAAAAGGGTTCACTCGTTCCCTTCTAGGGTGTCTTTAGGTTTTTTTGTTCTGAATGACAATAGCAAGGGAAAGGGTTTAGGGTTGAATTAGGCGGACCCGCGGTAGCGGTCCGCTTAATCCAACCCTAAACCCTTTCCCGTCCCGTTTTAGGACACCCGGGCCTCTTTTTAAAATCCCGTCCCCAAAAAAGGGTTCACTCGTCCCCAGCTTCTAGGGTGTCTTTAGGTTTTCGTGTTCGAATGACAATAGTAAGATAAAGGCTTTAGGGTTGGATTATCGCGGGTCCGCCTAATCCAACCCTAAACCCTTTCCCGTCCCGTTTTAGGACACCCGGGCCCCTTTTTAAAATCCCCGTCCCCAAAAAAAGGGTTCACTCGTCCCCTTCTAGGGTGTCTTTAGGTTTTCGTGTTCGAATGACAATAGTAAGAGAAAGGGTTTAGGGTTGGATTACCGCGGGTCCGCCTAATCCAACCCTAAACCCTTTCCCGTCCCGTTTTAGGACACCCGGGCCCCTTTTTAAAATCCCGTCCCCAAAAAAGGGTTCACTCGTTCCCTTCTAGGGTGTCTTTATGTTTTCGTGTTCGAATGACAATAGCAAGGGAAAGGGTTTATGGTTAGATTAGGCGGACCCGCGGTAGCGGTCCGCCTAATCCAACGCTAAACCCTTTTCCGTCCCGTTTTAGGACACCCGGGCCCCTTTTTAAAATCCCGTCCCCAAAAAAGGGTTCACTCGTCCCCTTCTAGGGTGTCATTAGGTTTTCGTGTTCGAATGACAATAGCAAGGGAAAGGGTTTAGGGTTGGATTAGGCGGACCCGCGGTAGCGGTCCGCCTAATCAAACCTAAACCCTTTCCCGTCCCGTTTTAGGACACCCGGGCTCCTTTTTAAAATCCCGTCCCCAAAAAAGGGTTCACTCGTCCCCTTCTAGGGTGTCTTTAGGTTTTCGTGTTCGAATGACAATAGTAAGAGAAAGGGTTTAGGGTTGGATTACCGCGGGTCCGCCTAATCCAACCCTAAACCCTTTCCCGTCCCGTTTTAGGACACCAGGACCCTTTTTAAAATCACGTCCCCAAAAAAGGGTTCACTCGTCCCCTTCTAGGGTGTCTTTAGGTTTCGTGTTCGAATGACAATAGCAAGGGAAAGGATTTATGGTTGGATTAGGCGGACCCGCGGTAGTGGTCCGCCTAATCGAACCCTAAACCCTTTCCCGTCCCGTTTTAGGACACCCGAGCCCCTTTTTAAAATCCCCGTCCCCAAAAAAAGGGTTCACTCGTCCCCTTCTAGGGTGTCTTTAGGTTTTCGTGTTCGAATGACGATAGTAAGGGAAAGGGTTTAGGGTTGGATTATCGCGGGTCCGCCTAATCCAACCCTAAACCCTTTCCCGTCCCGTTTTAGGACACCCGGGCCCCTTTTTAAAATCCCGTCCCCAAAAAAGGGTTCACTCGTTCCCTTCTAGGGTGTCTTTAGGTTTTTTTGTTCTGAATGACAATAGCAAGGGAAAGGGTTTAGGGTTGAATTAGGCGGACCCGCGGTAGCGGTCCGCTTAATCCAACCCTAAACCCTTTCCCGTCCCGTTTTAGGACACCCGGGCCTCTTTTTAAAATCCCGTCCCCAAAAAAGGGTTCACTCGTCCCCTTCTAGGGTGTCTTTAGGTTTTCGTGTTCGAATGACAATAGTAAGATAAAGGCTTTAGGGTTGGATTATCGCGGGTCCGCCTAATCCAACCCTAAACCCTTTCCCGTCCCGTTTTAGGACACCCGGGCCCCTTTTTAAAATCCCCGTCCCCAAAAAAAGGGTTCACTCGTCCCCTTCTAGGGTGTCTTTAGGTTTTCGTGTTCGAATGACAATAGTAAGAGAAAGGGTTTAGGGTTGGATTACCGCGGGTCCGCCTAATCCAACCCTAAACCCTTTCCCGTCCCGTTTTAG
Source organism: Silene latifolia (assembly GCF_048544455.1). Lineage (NCBI taxonomy): Eukaryota > Viridiplantae > Streptophyta > Magnoliopsida > Caryophyllales > Caryophyllaceae > Silene > Silene latifolia. Next base: position 46,880,606 of record NC_133534.1, read on the forward strand.
GACACCCGGACCCCTTTTTAAAACCCCGTCCCCAAAAAAGGGTTCACTCGTTCCCTTCTAGGGTGTCTTTATGTTTTCGTGTTCGAATGACAATAGCAAGGGAAAGGGTTTAGGGTTAGATTAGGCGGACCCGCGGTAACGGTCCGCCTAATCCAACGCTAAACCCTTTCCCGTCCCGTTTTAGGACACCCGGGCCCCTTTTTAAAATCCCGTCCCCAAAAAAGGGTTCACTCGTCCCCTTCTAGGGTGTCTTTAGGTTTTTGTGTTCGAATGACAATAGCAAGGGTTTAGGGTTGGATTAGCCAGGACCGCGGTAGCGGTCCGCCTAATCCAACCCTAAACCCTTTCCCGTCCCGCTTTAGGACACCCGGGCCCCTTTTTAAAATCCCGTCCCCAAAAAAGGGTTCACTCGTCCCCTTCTAGGGTGTCTTTAGGTTTTCTGTTCGAATGACAATAGCGAGGAAAGGGTTTAGGGTTGGATTAGGCGGACCGCGGTAGCGGTCCGCCAAATCCAACCCTAAACCCTTTCCCGTCCCGTTTTAGGACACCCGGGCCCCTTTTTAAAATCCCGTCCCCAAAAAAGGGTTCACTCGTCCCCTTCTAGGGTGTCTTTAGGTTTCGTGTTCGAATGACAATAGCAAGGGAAAAGGTTTATGGTTGGATTAGGCGGACCCGCGGTAGCGGTCCGCCTAATCGAACCCTAAACCCTTTCCCGTCCCCTTGTAGGACACCCGAGCCCCTTTTTAAAATCCCCGTCCCCAAAAAAAGGGTTCACTCGTCCCCTTCTAGGGTGTCTTTAGGTTTTCGTGTTCGAATGACAATAGTAAGGGAAAAGGTTTAGGGTTGGATTATCGCGGGTCCGCCTAATCCAACCCTAAACCCTTTCCCGTCCCGTTTTAGGACACCCGGACCCCTTTTTAAAATCCCGTCCCCAAAAAAGGGTTCACTCGTTCCCTTCTAGGGTGTCTTTAGGTTTTCGTGTTCGAATGACAATAGTAAGAGAAAGGCTTTAGGGTTGGATTATCGCGGGTCCGCCTAATCCAACTCTAAACCCTTTCCCGTCTCGTTTTAGGACACCCGGGCCCCTTTTTAAAATCCCCGTCCCCAAAAAAAGGGTTCACTCGTCCCCTTCTAGGGTGTCTTTAGGTTTTCGTGTTCGAATGACAATAGTAAGAGAAAGGGTTTAGGGTTGGATTACCGCGGGTCCGCCTAATCCAACCCTAAACCCTTTCCCGTCCCGTTTTAGGACACCCGGGCCCCTTTTTAAAATCCCGTCCCCAAAAAAGGGTTCACTCGTTCCCTTCTAGGGTGTCTTTATGTTTTCGTGTTCGAATGACAATAGCGAGGAAAGGGTTTAGGGTTAGATTAGGCGGACCGCGGTAGCGGTCCGCCTAATCCAACGCTAAACCCTTTCCCGTCCCGTTTTAGGACACCCGGGCCCCTTTTTAAAATCCCGTCCCCAAAAAAGGGTTCACTCGTCCCCTTCTAGGGTGTCTTTAGGTTTTCGTGTTCGAATGACAATAGCAAGGGAAAGGGTTTAGGGTTGGATTAGGCGGACCCGCGGTAGCGGTCCGCCTAATCCAACCTAAACCCTTTCCCGTCCCGTTTTAGGACACCCGGGCTCCTTTTTAAAATCCCGTCCCCAAAAAAGGGTTCACTCGTCCCCTTCTAGGGTGTCTTTAGGTTTTCGTGTTCGAATGACAATAGCAAGGGAAAGGGTTTAGGGTTGGATTAGGCGGACCCGCGGTAGCGGTCCGCCTAATCCAACCTAAACCCTTTCCCGTCCCGTTTTAGGACACCCGGGCTCCTTTTTAAAATCCCGTCCCCAAAAAAGGGTTCACTCGTCCCCTTCTAGGGTGTCTATAGGTTTTTGTGTTCGAATGACAATAGCAAGGAAAAGGGTTTAGGGTTGGATTAGGCGGACCCGCGGTAGCGGTCCGCCTAATCAAACCCTAAACCCTTTCCCGTCCCGTTTTTAGGACACCGGGCCCCTTTTTAAAATCCCGTCCCCAGAAAAGGGTTCACTCATCCCCTTCTAGGGTGTCTTTAGGTTTTCCTGTTCGAATGACAATAGCAAGGGAAAGGGTTTAGGGTTGGATTAGGCGGACCCGCGGTAGCGGTCCGCCTAATCCAACCCTAAACCCTTTCCCGTCCCGTTTTAGGAAACACGGGCCCCTTTTTAAAATCCCGTCCCCAAAAAAGGGTTCACTCGTCCACTTCTAGGGTGTCTTTAGGTTTCGTGTTCGAATGACAATAGCAAGGGAAAGGGTTTATGGATGGATTAGGCGGACCCGCGGTAGCGGTCCGCCTAATCGAACCCTAAACCGTTTCCCGTCCCATTTAGGACACGAGCCCCTTTTTAAAAACCCCGTCCCCAAAAAAGGGTTCACTCGTCCCCTTCTAGGGTGTCTTTAGGTTTTCGTGTTCGAATGACAATAGTAAGGGAAAGGGTTTAGGGTTGGATTATCGCGGGTCCGCCTAATCCAACCCTAAACCCTTTCCCGTCCCGTTTTAGGACACCCGGACCCCTTTTTAAAATCATGTCCCCAAAAAAGGGTTCACTCGTTCCCTTCTAGGGTGTCTTTAGGTTTTTTTGTTCTGAATGACAATAGCGAGGAAAGGGTTTAGGGTTGAATTAGGCGGACCGCGGTAGCGGTCCGCTTAATCCAACCCTAAACCCTTTCCCGTCCCGCTTTAGGACACCCGGGCCTCTTTTTAAAATCCCGTCCCCAAAAAAGGGTTCACTCGTCCCCAGCTTCTAGGGTGTCTTTAGGTTTTCGTGTTCGAATGACAATAGTAAGATAAAGGCTTTTGGGTTGGATTATCGCGGGTCCGCCTAATCCAACCCTAAACCCTTTCCCGTCCCGTTTTAGGACACCCGGGCCCCTTTTTAAAATCCCCGTCCCCAAAAAAAGGGTTCACTCGTCCCCTTCTAGGGTGTCTTTAGGTTTTCGTGTTCGAATGACAATAGTAAGAGAAAGGGTTTAGGGTTGGATTACCGCGGGTCCGCCTAATCCAACCCTAAACCCTTTCCCGTCCCGTTTTAGGACACCCGGGCCCCTTTTTAAAATCCCGTCCCCAAAAAAGGGTTCACTCGTTCCCTTCTAGGGTGTCTTTATGTTTTCGTGTTCGAATGACAATAGCAAGGGAAAGGGTTTATGGTTAGATTAGGCGGACCCGCGGTAGCGGTCCGCCTAATCCAACGCTAAACCCTTTTCCGTCCCGTTTTAGGACACCCGGGCCCCTTTTTAAAATTCCGTCCCCAAAAAAGGGTTCACTCGTCCCTTCTAGGGTGTCTTTAGGTTTTCGTGTTCGAATGACAATAGCAAGGGAAAGGGTTTAGGGTTGGATTAGGCGGACCCGCGGTAGCGGTCCGCCTAATCAAACCTAAACCCTTTCCCGTCCCGTTTTAGGACACCCGGGCTCCTTTTTAAAATCCCGTCCCCAAAAAAGGGTTCACTCGTCCCCTTCTAGGGTGTCTTTAGGTTTTCGTGTTCGAATGACAATAGTAAGAGAAAGGGTTTAGGGTTGGATTACCGCGGGTCCGCCTAATCCAACCCTAAACCCTTTCCCGTCCCGTTTTAGGACACCCGGGCCCCTTTTTAAAATCCCGTCCCCAAAAAAGGGTTCACTCGTCCCCTTCTAGGGTGTCTTTAGGTTTCGTGTTCGAATGACAATAGCAAGGGAAAGGATTTATGGTTGGATTAGGCGGACCCGCGGTAGTGGTCCGCCTAATCGAACCCTAAACCCTTTCCCGTCCCGTTTTAGGACACCCGAGCCCCTTTTTAAAATCCCCGTCCCCAAAAAAAGGGTTCACTCGTCCCCTTCTAGGGTGTCTTTAGGTTTTCGTGTTCGAATGACGATAGTAAGGGAAAGGGTTTAGGGTTGGATTATCGCGGGTCCGCCTAATCCAACCCTAAACCCTTTCCCGTCCCGTTTTAGGACACCCGGGCCCCTTTTTAAAATCCCGTCCCCAAAAAAGGGTTCACTCGTTCCCTTCTAGGGTGTCTTTAGGTTTTTTTGTTTCGAATGACAATAGCGAGGAAAGGGTTTAGGGTTGAATTAGGCGGACCCGCGGTAGCGGTCCGCTTAATCCAACCCTAAACCCTTTCCCGTCCCGTTTTAGGACACCCGGGCCTCTTTTTAAAATCCCGTCCCCAAAAAAGGGTTCACTCGTCCCCTTCTAGGGTGTCTTTAGGTTTTCGTGTTCGAATGACAATAGTAAGATAAAGGCTTTAGGGTTGGATTATCGCGGGTCCGCCTAATCCAACCCTAAACCTTTTCCCGTCCCGTTTTAGGACACCCGGGCCCCTTTTTAAAATCCCCGTCCCCAAAAAAAGGGTTCACTCGTCCCCTTCTAGGGTGTCTTTAGGTTTTCGTGTTCGAATGACAATAGTAAGAGAAAGGGTTTAGGGTTGGATTACCGCGGGTCCGCCTAATCCAACCCTAAACCCTTTCCCGTCCCGTTTTAGGACACCCGGACCCCTTTTTAAAACCCCGTCCCCAAAAAAGGGTTCACTCGTTCCCTTCTAGGGTGTCTTTATGTTTTCGTGTTCGAATGACAATAGCAAGGGAAAGGGTTTAGGGTTAGATTAGGCGGACCCGCGGTAACGGTCCGCCTAATCCAACGCTAAACCCTTTCCCGTCCCGTTTTAGGACACCCGGGCCCCTTTTTAAAATCCCATCCCCAAAAAAGGGTTCACTCGTCCCCTTCTAGGGTGTCTTTAGGTTTTTGTGTTCGAATGACAATAGCAAGGGAAAGGGTTTAGGGTTGGATTAGCCGGACCCGCGGTAGCGGTCCGCCTAATCCAACCCTAAACCCTTTCCCGTCCCGTTTTAGGACACCCGGACCCCTTTTTAAAATCCCGTCCCCAAAAAAGGGTTCACTCGTTCCCTTCTAGGGTGTCTTTAGGTTTTTGTGTTCTGAATGACAATAGCAAGGGTTTAGGGTTGGATTAGGCGGACCCGCGGTAGCGGTCCGCTTAATCCAACCCTAAACCCTTTCCCGTCCCGTTTTAGGACACCCGGGCCTCTTTTTAAAATCCCGTCCCCAAAAAAGGGTTCACTCGTCCCCTTCTAGGGTGTCTTTAGGTTTTCGTGTTCGAATGACAATAGCTAGGGAAAGGGGTTAGGGTTGGATTAGGCGGACCCGCGGTAGCGGTCCGCCTAATCCAACCCTAAACCCTTTCCCGTCCCGTTTTAGGACACCCGGGCCCCTTTTTAAAAACCCGTCCCCAAAAAAGGGTTCACTCGTTCCCTTCTAGGGTGTCTTTAGGTTTTCGTGTTCTGAATGACAATAGCAAGGGAAAGGGTATAGGGTTAGATTAGGCGGACCCGCGGTAGCGGTCTGCCTAATCCAACCCTAAACCCTTTCCCGTTCCGTTTTAAGACACCCGAGCCCCTTTTTAAAATCCCGTCCCCAAAAAAGGGTTCACTCGTTCCCTTCTAGGGTGTCTTTAGGTTTTCGTGTTCGAATGACAATAGCAAGGGAAAGGGTTTAGGGTTGGATTAGGCGGACCCGCGGTAGCGGTCCGCCTAATCCAACCCTAAACCCTTTCCCGTCCCGTTTTAGGACACCCGAGCCCCTTTTTAAAATCCCGTCCGCAAAAAATGGTTCACTCGTCCCCTTCTAGGGTGTCTTTAGGTTTTCGTGTTCGAATGACAATAGCAAGGGAAAGTTTTTATGGTTGGATTAGGCGGACCCGCGGTATCGGTCCGCCTAATCCAACCCTAAACCCTTTCCCGTCTCGTTTTAGGACACCCGGGCCCCTTTTTAAAATCCCGTCCCCAAAAAAGGGTTCACTCGTCCCCTTCTAGGGTGTCTTTAGGTTTTCGTGTTCGAATGACAATAGCAAGGGAAAGGGTTTATGGTTGGATTAGGCGGACCCGCGGTAGCGGTCCGCCTAATCCAACCCTAAACCCTTTCCCGTCCCGTTTTAGGACACCCGGGCCCCTTTTTAAAATCCCCGTCCCAAAAAAAAGGGTTCACTCGTCCCCTTCTAGGGTGTCTTTAGGTTTTCGTGTTCGAATGACAATAGTAAGGGAAAGGGTTTAGGGTTGGATTATCGCGGGTCCGCCTAATCCAACCCTAAACCCTTTCCCGTCCCGTTTTAGGACACCCGGACCCCTTTTTAAAATCCCGTCCCCAAAAAAGGGTTCACTCGTTCCCTTCTAGGGTGTCTTTAGGTTTTTGTGTTCTGAATGACAATAGCAAGGGAAAGGGTTTAGGGTTGAATTAGGCGGACCCGCGGTAGCGGTCCGCTTAATCCAACCCTAAACCCTTTCCCGTCCCGTTTTAGGACACCCGGGCCTCTTTTTAAAATCCCGTCCCCAAAAAAGGGTTCACTCGTCCCCTTCTAGGGTGTCTTTATTTTTTCGTGTTCGAATGACAATAGCAAGGGAAAGGGTTTAGGGTTGGATTAGGCGGACCCGCGGTAGCGGTCCGCCTAATCCAACCCTAAACCCATTCCCGTCCCGTTTTAGGATACCCGGGCCCCTTTTTACAATCCCGTCCCCGAAAAAGGGTTCACTCGTCCCCTTCTAGGGTGTCTTTAGGTTTTCGTGTTCTGAATGACAATAGCAAGGGAAAGGGTTTAGGGTTGGATTAGGCGGACCCGCGGTAGCGGTCCGCCTAATCCAACCCTAAACCCTTTCCCGTCCCGTTTTAGGATACCCGGGGCCCTTTTTACAATCCCGTCCCCGAAAAATGGTTCACTCGTTCCCTTCTAGGGTGTCTTTAGGTTTTCGTGTTCGAATGACAATAGCAAGGGAAAGGGTTTAGGGTTGGATTAGGCGGACCCGCGGTAGCGGTCCGCCTAATCCAACCCTAAACCCTTTCCCGTCTCGTTTTAGGACACCCGGGCCCCTTTTTAAAATCTCGTCCCCAAAAAAGGGTTCACTCATCCCCTTCTAGGGTGTCTTTAGGTTTTCCTGTTCGAATGACAATAGCAAGGGAATGGGTTTAGGGTTGGATTAGGCGGACCCGCGGTAGCGGTCCGCCTAATCCAACCCTAAACCCTTTCCCGTCCCGTTTTTAGGACACCCGGGCCCCTTTTTAAAATCCCCGTCCCCAAAAAAAGGGTTCACTCGTCCCCTTCTAGGGTGTCTTTAGGTTTTCGTGTTCGAATGACAATAGTAAGGGAAAGGGTTTAGGGTTGGATTATCGCGGGTCCGCCTAATCCAACCCTAAACCCTTTCCCGTCCCGTTTTAGGACACCCGTACCCCTTTTTAAAATCCCGTCCCCAAAAAAGGGTTCACTCGTTCCCTTCTAGGGTGTCTTTAGGTTTTTGTGTTCGAATGACAATAGCAAGGGTTTAGGGTTGGATTAGGCGGACCCGCGGTAGCGGTCCGCTTAATCCAACCCTAAACCCTTTCCCGTCCCGCTTTAGAACACCCGGGCCTCTTTTTAAAATCCCGTCCCCAAAAAAGGGTTCACTCGTCCCCTTCTAGGGTGTCTTTAGGTTTTCATGTTCGAATGACAATAGCAAGGGAAAGGGTTTAGGGTTGGATTAGGCGGACCCGCGGTAGCGGTCCGCCTAATCCAACCCTAAACCCTTTCCCGTCCCGTTTTAGGATACCCGGACCCCTTTTTACAATCCCGTCCCCGAAAAAGGGTTCACTCGTCCCCTTCTAGGGTGTCTTTAGGTTTTCGTGTTCTGAATGACAATAGCAAGGGAAAGGGTTTAGGGTTGGATTAGGCGGACCCGCGGTAGCGGTCCGCCTAATCCAACCCTAAACTCTTTCCCGTCCCGTTTTAGGACACCCAGGCCCCTTTTTAAAATCCCGTCCCCAAAAAAGGGTTCACTCGTTCCCTTCTAGGGTGGCTTTAGGTTTTTGTGTTCGAATGACAATAGCAAGGGAAAGGGTTTAGGGTTGGATTAGGCGGACCCGCGGTAGCGGTCCGCCTAATCCAACCCTAAACCCTTTCCCGTCCCGTTTTAGGACACCCGGGCCCCTTTTTAAAATCCCGTCCCCAAAAAAGGGTTCACTCGTCCTCTTCTAGGGTGTCTTTAGGTTTTCGTGTTCGAATGACAATAGCAAGGGAAAGGGTTTAGGGTTGGATTAGGCAGACCCGCGGTAGCGGTCCGCCTAATCCAACCTAAACCCTTTCCCGTCCCGTTTTAGGACACCCGGGCCCCTTTTTAAAATCCCGTCCCCAAAAAAGGGTTCACTCGTCCCCTTCTAGTGTGTCTTTAGGTTTTCGTGTTCGAATGACAATAGCAAGGGAAAGGGTTTAGGGTTGGATTAGGCGGACCCGCGGTAGCGGTCTGCCTAATCCAACCCTAAACCTTTTCCCGTCCTATTTTAGGACACCCGGGCCCCTTTTTAAAATCCCGTCCCCAAAAAAGGGTTCACTCATCCCCTTCTAGGGTGTCTTTAGGTTTTCCTGTTCGAATGACAATAGCAAGGGAAAGGGTTTAGGGTTGGATTAGGCGGACCCGCGGTAGTGGTCCGCTTAATCCAACCCTAAACCCTTTCCCGTCCCGTTTTAGGACACCCGGGCCCCATTTTAAAATCCCGTCCCCAAAAAAGGGTTCATTCGTCCCCTTCTAGGGTGTCTTTAGGTTTTCGTGTTCGAATGACAATAGCAAGGGAAAGGGTTTATGGTTTGATTAGGCGGACCTGCGGTAGCGGTCCGCCTAATCCAACCCTAAACCCTTTCCCGTCCTGTTTTAGGACACCCGAGCCCCTTTTTAAAATCCCGTCCCCAAAAAAGGGTTCACTCATCCCCTTCTAGGGTGTCTTTAGGTTTTCCTGTTCGAATGACAATAGCAAGGGAAAGGGTTTAGGGTTGGATTAGGCGGACCCGCGGTTGTGGTCCGCCTAATCCAACCTTAAACCCTTTCCCGTCCCGTTTTAGGACACCCGGGTCATGGAGAAAACGTGTCCTCCTTGCTTATCATATTTCTATGGCTCAGTAGTAGAAGCTGCTACAACTTCCTGTTTGGAACTATTCCACCTGACCGCAGCACTATTAAGAGAAAGAACGAATCTAGAATGAGATTTCTAATCATCTCGGTCCATTTGGAAGCTAGCCTCGGCGTAACCGATTGCGCATAGCTTAGTATCTCCTCCATAAGTCAATACCCAATCCTTAGTCCTCCGTAGGTACTTGAGGATGTTTTTAACAGCTATCCAGTGTGTTTCACCTGTAGTCTTTTGGTACCGACTCGTCATACTCAATGCATATGCCACGTCTGGACGTGTGCATATCATGGCATACATGATCGATCCTATTGCAGATGCATAAGGAACACGACTCATGCGCTCAATCCCTTCAGGCGTCGTGGGTGACTGAGAACTGCATCCCAGTCGTCATAGGAAGGTTCCCCTTTTTGGAGTTGGTCATGCTGAACCTCTCTAGAACCTTATCCAAATAAGACTCCTGACTAAGTGATAACGTCCGTCGTGATCTATCTCGGTAGATACGGATTCCCAAAATACGTTGTGCCTCACCCAGATATTTCATCTGGAAATGGTTCTTCAACCATTCTTTAACCGAAGATAGGAGAGGAATGTCATTCCCAATCAAGAGTATGTCATCGACATACAATATCAAGAATACAATCTTGCTCCCACTCGACTTGATATATAAGCATGGTTCCTCGACCGATCGAGTGAAGCCATACTCTTTTATCACTTGGTCGAAACGATGATTCCAACTCCAAGAAGCTTGCTTAAGTGCATAAATGGAACGCTTAAGCTTGTATACTTTCTTAGGATGTTTAGGATCTATGAAACTTTCGGGTTGCACCATGTACAACTCTTCCTCCAAATAACCGTTTAAGAAGGCGGTTTTTACATCCATTTGCCAAATCTCATAATCATGAAATGCGGCAATCGCTAAGATTATCCGAATGGAACGTAGCATGACTACAGGTGCAAAAATCTCATCATAATGCAATCCTTGCACTTGAGTGAAACCTTTTGCCACAAGTCGTGCCTTATAGATATCTGGTTGCGCGTCTACAGAACGCTTTATTTTGTAAAGCCATTTGCACTGTAGAGGTTTTACCTTATTAGGTAAATCAACTAGATCCCATACGTTATTCTCATACATGGAGTCCATCTCGGATTGCATGGCTTCAAGCCATAACTTTGAGTCAGAACAGGCCATAGCACCTTTATAGGTAGCGGGTTCATTACTTTCTAAAAGTAAAACATCATTCTCCTCGACCATACCAATGTATTTGTCCGGAGGATGAGAGTCTCTACCCGACCTCCTAGGTTCCTCAGGAATATTAACCGTATCATCAGTTGGAGGTACAACTTCCTCCATCTGTTCCTCAGTTGTTGGTTCTGGAATCTCCGACAGCTCGAAGGTTCTATTACTCGACTTGTTCTCGAGAAATTCTTTCTCTAAGAACGCCGCACTAGCCGCAACAAAAACTCGATGTTCGGTTGGCGAATAGAAGTAATGACCAAATGTTCCTTTTGGATAACCTAAAAAGTATGTCTTGACCGATCGCGGGCCGAGCTTATCCTCGTGTCTCCACTTGACATAAGCCTCGCAGCCCCAAACCCGAATAAAGGACAAGTTAGGTACCGTTCCCTTCCACATTTCATATGGAGTCTTGTCGTGACTTTAGACGGACTTCGGTTAAGTATAAGAGCGGTGACAAAAGAGCATAACCCCATAATGATTCAGGCACTACTTTGTGACTCATCATGGATCGAACCATATCAAGTAAGGTTCGATTTCTCCGTTCGGACACACCATTTAATTGAGGTGTTCGGTGGAGTTAATCGTAGAGCGATTCCACGAGTCTTTCGGTGTTGATCAAACTCATTTGAAAGATATTCGCCACCCCGATCTGAACGGAGTGCTTTAATCTTTCTACCCAGTTGGTTCTGTACCCTATTTTGGTATTCCTTGAATTTCTCAAAGGACTCACTTTTATGCTTCATTAAGTAGACATATCCGTATCTACTCAAATCGTCCGTGAAAGTGATAAAATATCTATAGCCATCTCTAGCGGTAATTGACATAGCTCCACATACGTCCGTATGTATGAGTCCTAATAGGTCACTAGCGCGCATTCCAACACCTTTGAAGGAAATTTGAGTCATCTTGCCAATGAGACATGATTCACACGTGCCATATGCAGAAAATCCGAATGATGGAATAGTCCCATTATCGACGAGTTTCTTTACGCGTTTCTCATTTATGTGTCCCATTCGACAATGCCATAAATAGGTTTGATCTTTGTCACCAACCTTTAATTTCTTATTATTCATGTGTAATACTTCCGTGGTTTGATCTAAGATATAAATTCCATTCATGGAAACTGCTTTGCCATAAATCATTTCATTAAAAGAGAAAATACAACTATTATCCTTTATTGAAAATGTAAAACCGTCTTTAGCAAGTACGGAAACAGAAATAATATTCTTAGATAAACTGGGTACATAGTAACAGTTATTTAAAGATAACTCAAAACCACTAGGGAGTTGGATTACATATGTTCCCTTCGAGGCAGCAGCAACTCGTGCTCCATTCCCGACTCTCAGATCCACATCACCTTTTTCGAGTTGTATGATGTTCTTTAGGCCCTGCAAATGATTACACAGATGAGAACCACAACCAGTATCTAGTACCCAAGTTCCGAAACTTGCATGGTTAATCTCAATCATATGAATATAAGATGACATACCAACAGGAACGACGCGGCCTGCCTTGATGTCCTCACGGTAGACGGGACAGTTCCTCCTCCAATGTCCAGTCTTGTGACAATGGTGGCACTCTATGTCACCGCCCTTGCTCTTTGTCTTGCCCTGTGAGACACTAGTCTCACCAGGCGCACTCTTACCGTTTCCTGGCTTCTTAAACTTTGGCTTACCTACAGCTAGGTCGTCATGAGCCTTGCCCTTACCTTTACCTTTGTTGTAAATTGTGAGAACATCCTGCTTCATGCTCCCACTCAATTTCATATCCTTCTCGGTCTGTACGAGAAGGGAGTGTAGCTCATGAGGACTCTTTTTCAAGTCATTCATGTAGTAGTTCGCCCTGAAAAGGGCAAAACCATCGTGAAGAGAATGAAGCATTCGATCAATGACAATGCTCTCACTGATTTTACAATTCAGTGCCTCCAGCTTCTCGACATTCTCAATCATGTGAAGAATGTGTGGGCTAACCGGTTGGCCCTTCTGGAGTTTCGCATCAAAGAAGCGACGGGTATGTTCATATGTGATGATTCTCGGTGCCTTTGAGTCATTAGTGAGCGTGGTGAAAATCTTGTTTGCACCTTGGGCAATGAAGCGTCTCTGCAAATTGGTTTCCATTGCAAAGATGAGTACGTTCTTTATCGCACCCGCTTCCATAACGAAATCACTATAAGCGAGTGATTCGTTGACTCCTGCATTTGGGCCTGGGTTGACCGGTATTGGCTCGATTAAATACCGAGCTTACCGTCGCAATGGCGCATTCCGTAGTGCCGCCTCCCGGTCCGCAAAATTGGACCCATCATTCTTGAGTCGAGTGGACTGATTCATTTGGTCCATAAACATTTTTAGCCAGGAGGAACGATCTAGTGTGGCACTAGGCATTGGGATTGCGTTATTTCCAGCCATTTGTTGTAACAGTATTATCGATAATAAACGTGTTCTATACTTTGAAAGAAGAATAAAATAATAAGTATGTGCATCGTTTTGATTTTAAGTCTAATGAACTAATGTCATAACGCGAAGACTCAAAACATTTATACAATTGACCTCCCTCAAGAATTATATAAATGACCCCAAGACTCAATTCTCTGCAAATTGATAAGCTAACTTTTTAGCTAATTCTACCGTTAGAATTCTTGGTCGATAAATTTCTGTAAATTCTACCTTTAGTCCATCATAATCACGAGAAACTCTTCGGACTATGATGTTGAGGTAAACTAAGTCAACACAACTACTTACCCAACGTAGAAGGGGTCATATTAGGCCTACCGACGAAGAAGGGACTCATAGATGTTTGCCCTTATAAAGACTAATCTCAATTTCCGTTTTAGAGGAAGATCCCATCAACTATTTTTAATTCATTTTAAGTGAACTATAATCTAGCATGCGAGAATGATTTAAACTAAAGTGATGGCTTATAGATCGACATCGCATGTCCATGAAAACTAACATACAACTATATGAGTCAATTTTCATGCATTTTAGTAGTAGGTGGTTTGGTTTTAGGCGGAATATGATGCAATTACTAGCAAGTGAATGAAAAGCAATAAAATGAAAAACGTAAAAAAAAAAAAAAAAAGTCCTAGTGTGGCCTATCCTATCAAAATGAACAATAAATACAAGTTTGGAATCCATCCTTGGACCCGAGAAGCTTGTCTTGATGTTCCATCTTGATCCATGTAGCGGGAGTGAGCTTGAATCTTCATCTTTAGTCTTCTTTGAAATTACAATAAATAAAATTACATAATTGACCTATTAATTACATTCTAATTTCAAAACCCAAAACTAAAATAAAGGAGATTCGAGATCTCATAATTACATAAAAATCATGTTTCCTTCATTACGAAAACATAATTGACTAAGGCCACACTAAGTATTACAAATTACAACCGATTGCAAAATTAAATACGTAAATAAAATTCATTCATTCGATTCATTCAACATAATTAAAAGCATCAACTAAAACAAATTAAACATACATAATACAATACATTAATTATGTTGATTAATTTATCCAAACCACCTATTTAAATTAAATTAAGTGACAATTCCGCAATTTAATCACATTAATTTCATTTCAATCCATATTAAACTTGTAATATGAATTCTATCCGTCAAAATTTTAAACCGCTTTAAAATAACTCGGTATCTTTAAATTGTGAACCGATTCACAATAACTAATTTGCCAAAAAAAAAAAAAACAAAAACCAATTAAAATTGGTTCGGCTGAAAAAAATAAACAAATTTTTATTTTTATTTTTAACAGCTACTACACGGCTGATCATAAAAAAAACAGCCCCTTCCCCCTTTTTTATTCGGCAATTAAGAAAGAAAAAAAAAAACTTCCATAATTTTTTTCCGGAAAAAAAACTTTCCTTCTTTTCTTTTTTTTTTCTGATTCGGTAATAGAGAAAAAAAATAACCTAAAAACGTTTTTTTTTCACGGCATACCTAAAAAAAAAGAGCCGTCAAAATTATTTTCCTTTTGCGGCAAAAAGCCCTAATACAAAAATTGATGAAGAACAAAGTTTATAGTTGCTAATAGAACATGGTTTAGCAAATGAATTAACAATCATGATTAATCTTATATGCTAAAACTATATAGCAAAAACAAGTTCTTGTATCAATGACATGATGATACTATATTTATTTTAATTTAATCTGCATTAAATCAAAATCTACTAATTCTCATATGATAATTTTAACCGATTAAAACAATGATATGATCTAAAGAAATTGGATATAAATCATCAAACAAAAGGAAAAACGAAAGAAGAAAAAAAAAAAGGCCGAAAGATAAAAAACTCGGCCAATTTTTTTATTTTTTATTTTTTATTTTTTTTTTAGCCGAAAAAAAAACGAAACCCTAATTTTTTCGAGAATAAGGTTATTGTTTACATACAATTTTTATGAAAATCATCAAAATAAAAAACGTGGCCTAGTGCTCTGATACCACTTGTGGGAAATAAGTCTGTATACTTCCCTTAAACTAGAAGGATTATAACGATTTAATAAAGATGATCAATGGTCATAAAATAAAATACATAAACAAGAGTAAAGGATTCAGAAATAACCTTTGGTCCTAGCAAATATGGCCTAAGAACAATATCAAAATTGATATTCGCCTATTAGTTGCACCCAAGACGATCAGATATGCCCTTTGATTATGCTAGAAATCAATCTAAAATTTTTCGTAAAATTTAATTGTCTTTGTGTTCTTGTGATGAGAAAGAGGAGGCAAGGTCAAGAAAAAGCATTAGGTTAGAAATAATTCTCTACCTTTCTCTTATATAGACCGAATAACCAAATTAATTAGGAAAGATATTACTCTCCTAATTTTCGGCCAATGTTGACCGAAATAAGGAATAAAATTTCCTTATTTTTGGTCTTTCCAAAAATATATAAAGTGTGTTAAATTGTCATCTAGTGAGGATCGAACCCATGACCTCTTGGCTTGTGTACCCTTACTATTACCACTATGACACATTCAACTTGTTGATATTAAATACAACTGATTATATTTAATTACGAATTAACAGATTAATTCGTCCAAACTAACCTTATATATATTTAATTAAATATAACTTATTATATTTAATTTACGAATTGACAGTTAATTCGTCTCAACTTAATATTATTTAATTTTCATTAAATAATTATCTCATCAACACATTGACTAACTTTTTAGTCATTTTGGGCATCAATGTAATTATATTTCTATAACCACATTTCTCAAATACGTCCTATAGGTGTGACCTTTAGGGACCAGTTGATCACCGCCATCTGTATGATAATAACGTCAAACTTTTTAGCAAGCCAACCGTTATTAGGTAAACGTTAATCAACTGATTAAATATACGAAGTATACCCTTGTGAACCTGTAAGAGATTTACAAATGTTATCACACTAATTTGTGGAGGACACCAGCTCCAGCACCGCGGTAGCGGTCCGCCTAATCCAACCCTAAACCCTTTCCCGTCCCGTTTTAGGACACTCGGGCCCCTTTTTAAAATCCCGTCCCCAAAAAAGGGTTCACTCGTCCCCTTCTAGTGTGTCTTTAGGTTTTCCTGTTCGAATGACTATAGCAAGGGAAAGGGTTTATGGTTGGATTAGGCGGACCCGCGGTAGCGGTCCGCCTAATCCAACCCTAAACCCTTTCCCGTCCCGTTTTAGGACACTCGGCCCCCTTTTTAAAATCCCGTCCCCAAAAAAGGGTTCACTCGTCCCCTTCTAAGGTGTCTTTAGGTTTTCCTGTTCGAATGACAATATGCATGAAATAAGCTGTCTTCCTGAAGCTAATCGGTGTTTGGTTTGGTGTACGCTAGTCTTATGAATTAATGGACTAACCTTGTATATGCATCAAATAACTGTTTATGTGCATTAAACAACTTTGTGCATGCATGCAATAAGCTGTCTTCCTGAAGTTAATCACTGTTTGGTTTGGCGTACAATAGTCTCATGAATTCATGGACCAACCTTGTATATGCATCAAATAACTATTTATGTGCATTAAACAACTTTGTACATGCATGAAATAAGCTGTCTTCCTGAAGCTAATCACTGTTTGGTTTGGCGTACAATAGTCTTATGAATTCATGGACCAACCTTGTCTATGCATCAAATAACTGTTTATGTGCATTAAACAACTTCGTACCTGCATGAAATAAGCTGTCTTCCTGAAGCTAATCACTATTTGGTTTGGCGTACAATGGTCTTATGAATTCACGGACCAACCTTGTATATGCATCAAATAACTATCTATGTGCATACAACAATTTAGTATATACATGAAATAAGCTACCTTACTAATGCTGACTACTTTGACAGATAATTCTCTCAAACCAAACCCTACAGCAGCAGAGGCAGAACAAATTTCACCGTGGCAACGAAGTCCGCGTGTTAAAGCCAAAGTTCACGACGAAGTCGCACCAGCGTTGCCTCCTAACAAGAACAAGAGGAAAGCAGCAGCAACAAGCAAAGAGCCAACGCAAAGTATAAAAAGAAGAAAGCGTTCTGACAAGTATACGCCTCTCCTCACTCGGATGAGTCCTTCCTTGATCACTAATTTCATCAAGTTGGGGCCATCCGAAAAGCAAATTGAAGCCATACACAGTATGGGGTTCGGAGGGTTGTTACAACTTAAGTCAGAAGAAATCAATGGCCATTTGGCCAGATGGATTGTTGAGACATTTAATCCGTTCAATTGTTCATTGATGAACTGCGATCTTGTTATCTCTGATGAGGATATCCACGTTGCAACTGGACTTCCTATGGGACCGATTGACATTGTTGCAGCTGGAATGTTCTGTAAGGAAAAGGAGTACACAGAGGCTGTCAAGTGGTATAAGGCTCAGTTTACCACCTCAGATATTACGAAAAAGGTTCTCTTAGATAAGATGATGGAGCAACGGGATGGTGGAGACGATTTCAAGAGGAATTTCCTCATCTATATCGTCAATGTTCTCTTGATGGGGGTAGTAGGTGATCATCCTAGCCCTCGGATATTAAGCTCCCTTTCAAATCTCACCGATGTCCCTAACATGAATTGGTGCAAATTTGCACGGTCTCATATGATCAACAACGTCATGTCGTGGAAGGCGGTTATAGCTAATTCCCCTAAAACTTATTTTAAGGGACCGATTCTGATTTTCCAGATTATCTACTTGGATAGATGTGTTTTCATGACGAGAACGGTGCATCGATCATTTCCCTTATTAGCGAATTGGACGGATAAGAAAATTAGAGAAAGGGTTAAGTTGGAGAAGCAGAAGGGGGGTGGCTTTGGCAAGGGCTCTGTTGAACCCATATTTGCTTATGTTGCACCTCAACATGAACGTGAACCCGTACCTGTACGTTTACCTGAACCTGAACCTCAACCTCAAATTGAACCTGAACCTGAACCTGAACTTGAAGCTGAACCGGTTGATGAGAGGAAAGAATCCATCAAGGTTTTGGCAAGCACAGCCATTCGACTTGCAGACATTTATGGTGACTTTACCAAAGCAGTTAGAAATGCTAAGTGTAAGGCTCCCGCTTTCCTGGCTATCACGCAAATGTCAAAGTTAGCAGATTGTTTATTTGAAGGATTTTCCCTTTCACAGCAGAGTACAGAAGAAGGTGAAAGGGAAGGTGCTGATTGTGAAAGGGAGGGAGCTACCATGGAGAAGATGGAGGAGGATGAAGTGGAAAAGGACAATGAGAAAGATAAGAATGAATTGAAGGAGAGAAAGGAGGAGGTGGCAGTGGAGAAGGAGTTGAAGAAGGATGAGGGTAAAATGGAGGAGGAGGAGTTGAAGAAGGAGGAGGTTGACATGAGTTGTGCAGATGATGCGTTTCTAGACAATCTCACTGTCATGGCTGAATTAGAAGGGATCCTTAATAATGCATACACTCATGTTGGCAAGGTGTTTGATTCACATCATGAAAATTTGTGGAACGAAAAAAAGGAAAAGGAAAAGAGGGATAAGGCGCTTCTGGAAGGACCGTCTTTCAGCCTTTTTAGTGGTGATGATGCACCATATAACTCTCAAGAGTTTCTTGAGTCCAGGTTGCAGGCTGCTTCAAGTGTTCCTCATTCAAGCACAACAACTACGACGTCTGTTCCAGTAGTTCGTCCTTTATCGCCAATATCGCCAATTCTGATCTCATCCCAACCATCCCAACCATCGCCTGTAGTTATCTCCTCTCAAGTATCGTTGGATGAATCGCCAATTGAGCCCTCTTCTCCAACTGCCCCCTCAGATTATGCCATTGAGAGGCAGGTGGCTGGTAGAAGGGTGCTCCCTAAGAGGTGTGTTGAGGTAGCGAATGTTTACCGGTCACCTTAGTTTATCAGAAACGTGGACATGGTTCGTAACTTGAGTCGATCGGAAAAACTGGTAGGAGACTATGCATTTTCAGAGGACTTAGATGAAGAGTATGTATCACTCTCCTATATTTTAAATTTATTCGGCATATATGTATTTCATTTTCTTTGTATAACACTAAGTTTCATGTTATCATAACTGTATAGGGAGGTTTTATTTAGCCGTGCGGGCAAGACTCTCACACGAAGTCATATGAAGAGTTTGCTTCTTGATCGTCGAGTTCATACAGATGTCATTTCTGTGTGGTGTGATTATTTGAATGAGGGCAACAAATTCAGAAATCGTAAATGCCCTTGCCGTCTATTTATCACAGAGACAACTGACGTAAGTGTTCCATGGCTGTTCTCAACCTTGGGCTGCATTAGACTTTCGAATGCATGAAATAATCTTGTAGATGCACGAAATACCAATCTTGGTGCATTAAACAACACTAAACATGCATCAAATAAGTGCCCAATTATTACAAGTTTTTATTCTCTAATACGGGTCACCTAATTTAATGAACAGATTGACTCATTGGATGTCAAATTTGCAGACGTGGAGTTGGTAAGTCCTTCAAGATTTTCACATTTCCATGGCTGTTCTCAACTAAGTGTCTTTCTTTTCATTATTGTCTTTGTTTTCAATGTCGTACAAGTTTTCATTCCTATTGTTACACCCTTGCCATTTGTCTTCTGTTACCATGTTAGTAAGAAGCTGTTAGAAGTGATGCACTTGATGCCTCCGTCAACTGACTATTCTCGCCATGTTAGACCTGTGGTATATCTTCAGATCTTTTTGCAATAAAGTGCCTGATTTTCGTCTAATTTTTGTGAGAGATTATTTACTTGTCATTGTTTTACCTTTATCAGAAGAACTTGTTGGGTACGCTTTCAAGTAAGATTCCAAACTTGGTGTCTTCATGGCTTTTGATTCCTAAGTTGTATATTCCGCACGTTGCCGTTGATGTCGAGCATGATACTGGAATCTACCTCATGCGTCATATGGAGATGTACAACGGGGCTAAGGGACGCTTAGGTTCAAAGGTGGGTCGTAAAGGGAGTAAGTATGTATTATTTAATTCAACTTTTCCTTGTATGTCCATTAAATATGAAGTCACTGATGTTGATTTCTTTTGTTGTTATTGTTCAGAGAGTTGATGTTACACGTTATATTTTGAGGGTTTGCAATGAAATTCTAACTTGGCGATACAACTCTTATAAAATTCAAGTGACGGCTGCAGCAAAGGCTTACAAGAATGGCGTTCAGATTCGGTAATGCGAAATCTTAAGTAGCTTTATTTTCCGTTTTTCCGTTTTTCCATGTTAATAAAGGAGCTTTTATTTTCCCCTTTTCTCAGTAATCAAGTGCCACATGATGATTTATCATATACAGATGCACACTTGATCAATTATATTCGGAATAATAAGAAGAACAAGGAGTAAGTTCTAACTGACCATACAACTTTTTAAAAACTTCAGTTTTTGTCCACTCTCTGTTGTTCCGTGTTTTCTAATCTAATTGCAACATATGCATCATTAGTGAGGTCGTTGTAGAAACTGATTGGTTGCAAGTTACCCAAGACGCTACTGCACCTTTGCCGCCAGGAAATTGGGTAATGGATATGGTTATTGATCTTTGTTGGTATTCGTACTACAATCGAAAACCCAAGTGTTGTGTATTTTCCGACAATCATAAAGGTATTCATATTCCTTATTGTGTCAAATGCTTGTTTTTGGTTTTTGAAATGACAAAGAATTTTGACAAATGTTCTCAAATTTCAGGGAGTTGTCGGTAAAAAGGGGGTTCGAAGTCAATACGTCCTACTTGACTACTTGCCCCTCAATCTAAACACAATCCAACTGGTAAATAAATATTCTCTTACTTTTTTTTTCCATGCAATTTTTTTCCAATGCATTTTTTTTTTCATTTGAAGTCGATAAATCCTACTTGACTAGTTTGTAATATTTCAGGCTTTCTTTCCTTATTGTGTGGAGAGATCACATTGGTTTGCATGCGTTGTTGACTTTGGGAAAAGGATGAACTTCATACTCGACTCCAACCTGCCCAGGCGCCGTGAAGTCAGGCAAAAATTTTTAGTTGAACAGGTATGATTTATTAGTTTTTGAACAAAAACATGTTACCCCTCACTTATTATATCCGGAAGGCTGCTCAACAGTTTTTGACTGCCCAAAATGCATTGTCGAATGAAATTACTGTTGGTGATCTTTATGTGCATGAAATACCCATTGTATGTACATGGCATACCCTTGCATGTGCATTAAATAGCCTTATACCACAATCACAATCACTCACTGTCTTGTTTTTGTATAGCTCCTGCCTGCTTTGGAGATCATCGCAAGAGACTCTCCAAGATACACAAGGTTGTTGGAGATCAAGACTTTTCAGTGAGAGGTTGTGCAAGTGCCTCAACAAAAGAATGGGTATTCTTGTGGAGTTTATTTGTTAAAGTGGCTAGAAAATTTGTGTGATCAAGCATCATGGAGTGACGAGCGTTCTTACGAGGTATAAATTTTTCAACAAACTTTTGTAAACATTATTTAGTATATTTTATTTCAACCATTTCAATATTTGTTGTCAAATTAAATTTTTACGTAGGATTTGGATGAATATGGTATGAGTATGATTGCACGTCTCATCAAATGGAAGCGAAACAAGAGAAAGGTAAATATAAAGAACCTTGAATGCCTAATTTAAATTTTGCCTAATTTTAATCTTCTTTTCATTAGATTCTGTCTCGGAGTGACTTTTACATAACAAGATCCCCCCCCCCCCCCCCCGTTTTTTTGTAGGTTTATCACTAGGTGATATTTTCTAAACACTTGAGTCGAGGGATGTGCAAAGGGAGTGGCAGATGACCTAATCCAAAATTCGAAACACTGCCATTTTTTGATTTGATTCCTTGAGTCGAGGGATGTACAAAGGGAGTAGACCCTGGAATATTAGATTCTTGTGGAGTTTATTCTGGAATATGTAGTACGCTAAGTCTTGAGAGTACATATTAGATTTTGGAATATGTAAGGCGTGTAAGACATGAAGTCATGTTTCTGGACTAATTCTAAAAACATGTCACGGGGCAACAAAAACGAGAAACAATTTTCAAAATTGGATAACGAACATGTCACGAGGCAACGAAAACGAGTGACAATTTTCAAATTTGGATAACGAACATGTCACGAGGCAACGAAAACGAGAGACAATTTTCGAAATTGGAAAACAAACATGTCACGAGGCAACGAAAACGATAGCCAATTTTCAAAATTGGATAACAAACATGTCACGAGGCAACGAAAACGAGAGACAATTTTCAAAATTGGACAACGAAAAGGCTGTATTGAAATCTGAAAACATCGTAAATGCATTAAAAACTGTTCCACATGCATGAAATAACAGTGTGCATGCATGAAATATGTAACTCATGTGTCCAAGGTCAAATCTTAAAGTAATCTCAAGTGAACTTTTAAAATGTTGCATTTTAATTTAGATTTTGGAATTTTATTATTAACTTTGACGGTTGGGGATGTGGTAGCAAAGAAGGATGTAGTGGTAGATCAAATTAATCGCCGTAAGGTTTCTTGATACTCGCATAATGTGTGCATGAAATAACGTTCTTTGTGCATGAAATACATGTGTATGTGCATGAAATACCGTTGTATGTGCACGAAATAATGGTGACAGGAACACTCAGACTTTACATTCTATAAGTGTTACATTCATTCGAATAAAATAAAAATAAAAAGTTCCGAATTATTCAATAAGGCAAATGTCCAATATCTATCAAATAAAATAAAATTCCCGAATTTTTCAATAAGGTAAAATAAAAAATTACTCTACTCATTGTCGGTTGTCCTTCGGTCACAATTCCCTCGTCGTGGTTCGCCATCTCCCCACAGCCCCCGCATTTTCTTAGCGCTTTCTTGTTCACTTCCCACTCGTTCTCTTTGTGAGATCAGCCTTTTTCCCGAGCCTTTGTTTTTGCACTGCCTTGGAGGCAAAACCTTAATCTCACTAGGAATGTTTGTTCCTAAAAGCATCCCAATTTCAGCATTCTTGTCCTTTACCTTTGCAATACCAGTATTTCCACTTTCATCAGGGGTAATTTTTACCCTTTCCTTGAACTCACGCAAAATCCCAAGCAACTCATCACAATGTCCAGGACTCTGTTCAACAAGTGCCACACAAGTAAACAACTATGACCATAACTCGCCAACTTTGTTTTTCTGTACATCCATTGATGTACAATCGCTAACAATCGGCCATTAGGGCCGACGATTGGCTAGCAGGTTGCTAGTTTGATCCACCGACTAAGCAGGTAGTCACTTGGAACTTTCTGAATTCCCCGATCTTTAAAGACACACAGAGCATGTCGACAGAGCATTCCATGTCTTTCAAACTTCTTGCATGTGCATACCACTGAAACATCATCCTTCTTAAAACCAACCTTATACGTTTTATTTCGAACTTAATCTATGATATCTGTGTATAGAATTGGATAGGTTTTATCTTTTTCTTTATCCCCAACACCACATGAATAGCAAGTTGCTTCGACTTCCTTTTGAAACTCGCTTGAAAATTGTTGGAGTGTAGATTTCGATGCATGCTTTTCTAGGGCTAATGGAGTCGACAACTGGGGGAAGGAGTTTTTTTATTGTGCAATAAGTTTCGAATGAGTCCATCTTTGACCATCCATTGCACTCTCAAATCTCATCCAAAACTCAATTAGGGTTAAATTAGGATTAGTGAAGTTCTTTGAAAAAGTGGTTTTTCGACTCGACTGGAGGTCGTTCTCATCAAGCCTCCTAAAAACAGATCACGAAAGTAAGCTGGAACCCACATATTTATAATGTTGTACTTCTCCTTAAGCCACCCGTTATCCGACAACCCATGAGATTCAACTATTGTTGTCCACCTTTCCTCAAATTCAGGCGGCTCCACATCTTCGCTCCAAACACATCGGTTTATCTTCTTCAGGAACTCAGTATCTTTACATATTACAGGCCCTACTTTCTCAGGCAACTTTTTTTAGTATGTGCCACATGCAATATCTGTGTTGCACCTTGTCTTTCCAGGCTAATTTCATTCCTTCTTCTATCCCCGCATCTTCATCAGTTATCATACAAACTAGATGACGACCCCCCATAGCCTCTACGAATTTCGTAAATAGCCAAGCAAATGACTCCTTACTCTCATTTATAATAAGTCCAGCCCCAAAGGTCACGCATCTCTTATGATTATCCACGCCTGTAAAAGAACCAAATATCATCCTATACTTGTTTTTTCTAAAGGTCGTATCAAAAGAGGTCATGTCCCCGAATAGCAAATAGTTTTTAATACTAATAGGGTCAGCCCAAAACACATGTGACAATCGACCTATCTCGTCTACCTCAAAATCAAAATAAAAAGATGGACACACGTGTTTTATCTTCATAAAATGCTCAATAAGCATTTGAGTATCCCCCTCTGATAAATAATTTTTGATATCTCTAGAAAAGTTCTTAAAGTCTTCCAATGACGCACCCACATTCCTATAACCTCTAACATACTCCTTGAACAACCTATACGACTTAACTGGACCTATGTTATTTTTGGAGTTGTCAATTATCATTTTTTTGTGAACTACATTCAACTCTCTCGTTTGTGTCAAATATACCATTGTTGATGGTGTTTATGGCATATGATTATGACCTTCATGAAAATCATATATTTGGTATTTACCCATATCAGGACCTTCCTCCAAAATTCGCTTAAATTTAATACAAGAAGGACATTCTATCCTAGTCCTTTGCCTCCTGTGATTTTTCCCTTTCGCTTCACATACTCCAGCCTTATTACACACAACTTTTTTATGCGTAACGACACCATTTTTAGACTTTTGTGAGCTTAATCTAGTCACAAACCCACATTCTTTTGCATATGCTTCATAAAACTCAACACCTAGTTCAAGCTTATCGAATAGAATACCAATAACAGGCTTAAGATGGTTGAGACACTCAAAAACCCGATTCGTGTTGCTTGAAGAACCTTCTGCTGCCTCCTTGTCCTCTGCCTCCTCTACTATGATATCTGCATATGTGGTGCAATTAAAGTAAGAAAGGCGAGGGATACAAAAGCATATGAAATGTACCTTTAAAAAGCTGAAAACATCAAGCAACTACCAGGATGAATAGAATTGTACCTTCAACAAATTTGGAAGTCACAACTTCAGGAACATCATGTTCAACTGCTATTGCAGATATTTCTAATATAGGCTGACATGCATTAGCTTCAACATTCGCTCCTTCGTTTGTAATGACATTTGAAGAAGTTTGTGATAGTATTGAGGAGTTGTCTTTGTCATTATTCTTTTGCAACAAGAAATGTCAAAAATTAAATAAGCAACAATACAACAAAGATAATTCATGAAATTGAGTCCCCGATTTTAACAAATGTAGGCAATTTCACAATTTCTCCAACCCTAATTTCTCAATTAAGCCAATTTGATTCACAAAATCACATTTTGATGCACCTAAACAGGAATTTGATGCATATAAACAGGAATTTGGATGCACATAAACAAGATTTTGATGCACATAAACGGTCTCCAACCCTAATTTCTCAGTTTCCCCAATTTAATTCATGAAACCCTAATTTCTCAATTAGGCCAATTTGATTCACAAAATCACATTTTGATGCACCTAAACAGGAATTTGATGCACATAAACAGGAATTTGGATGCACATAAACAAGATTTTGATGCACATAAACGGTCTCCAATCCTAATTTCCCAGTTTCCCCAATTTAATTCATGAAACCCTAAATTCAGAAGCATGATTTATCAATCCAAAAACTCAAGAGACGAATCAAACCCTAATTTCATGGTTTCAACAAATTTCTCAAATCCCCTAACCCTAATTTCTCAATTTCCCTAATTTAATTGACGAAATCCTAAATTCAGAAGCATAATTGTTCAATTCAGAATTCTAATCGGTTAATCAATCCCTAATTTCACGAACAATCTAATTTAATCGACTAAATCAACTAATTTCACAACAAATAATCATAAAGATCGAAATTTTACCTCGAATTTAAAGGCGTCATTGATTGAAGCAGCGTCGAAAGGTTGATTGTCGAAGAATTTATCGTTCGATTGTAGAGAAAGTTAAGGTTTGATTATCAAAGAGGCGATGGCGGAAGGTTTTAATAGTCGACAGATGAGTTGAAGAGAGAGAGAGAAAGAATGATGAGAGAGAAAGCAAAATTTAAAAATGTCTGAGTTTAGGTGAGTTTGGGAGGGACGCGCGAAAAAATTTGGGGTTTCGTTGAGTTAATGTCAGCGTGTGTATTATTAGTATGTGGTTCTCATGGTTCTGATTATATGGGTGGTTCTCACCGGATCTCGACCATATATATATATATATATATATATATATATATATATATATATAGATTTGGGATCCAGTTAGAACCACCAACATAATGAGAACCTTGAGAACTCCACCTTACACACTTTTTCTCTGAAAAATAACAACATATTTGGATTCGACATAGAAGTTTATGGCTAGATAACATATTGCTTGGTCCAAAAAGTATAAATTATTGACGGAAATCGAGACGAGAAACATTTTAATAATTTTCATGTACCTACTACTCATTTTCTTGTATCTAAAAATTTTCATGCACCTAGAACTCATTTTCGTGCACCTAGAGCATGATATTTTAATGCACCTAGTAATCATTTTCATGCATGTAACAATTTTCATACACTTAATATTCGTTTTCGTGCATCTATAGCCATTTTAGTATACGTAAGTGTATTTTTGTACATTAAGTTTATATTTTGTTAAAAAAAAAATCAATAAATCTCGTTTAGTTATACTAAAAACGTGTTTGAATAAACTAAACTAAGAGTAAATGATCCATCAAAACTTTCAGAACAAGATTTGATGATGATTTAGTAAGGGTTCTCACGGTTCTCATTATGTTAGTGGTTCTCATCGGATCCCGACCCTATATATATATATATATATATATATATATATATATATATATATATATATATATATATATATATATATATATATATATATATATATATATATATATATATATATATATATATATCGGGGTCACATGCGAACTAAAGTTCAGTACGAACCGTACGAACTAAAACTCTGACACTGTATTTCACGCAAGAAAGTCAACAGGTATAATAAAAGTACGTAGTTGCTCTTCCATGTACAAGAATTACTCATTCATGGTCTTTTTGTCATTAGTTTTCCATACTTTACCCTTCCATTAAAAAAAGTCTCTCTAATTCTTTTTTCAAGTCTCTCTAATTCTCTCTTCCTCACAAATTTAATCAAATCCGTCAAAATTACTCAATTATGATCACTTATTCTCATGTCAATCAAATAGTAATCCTAATTTATTAAACATTATAAACTATGTATATCAAATTAGGGAGATTAGATTAATTTTTTACGAATGAAATTAGGGTTTGAAAAAAATACTGTCAATTTTGTATATCATTGAGTTTTAGAGGAATACTTACTAGAATATTTTTGGGGACTACAGATTGTGTGTATCATTGGTTTGTGTATTCCAAAGTGAAGACAAATTTACATTGTATAATTTTTCTCTTTTAACATAGGAGTTTCCAAAGTGCCTTTTAATTTATGCAAGATCGTTGTAGATTTCTTATTGAATGTTCTCCTGCTATTCATACTAGTGCTATTCAAACTTTGTATGATAACCATAACCTCTAATTATTTGGAAATTATTGCACACACTTTTACCGACATATGACACATGAGTTGTATTGATTTTACAAATTTGTATTAGTTTACAAATCTGCTCTGTTAGTGTCATCGATTTATGATCCGATAGTCGTCAGTGTGGAGATGGGATGCGGGCCTGCGGTGGTGGGGAGGCTAGTGGTTTGCCGGACAGGGTTGAGAGAATTTATTAATTATGAAACAAAATGTAAAATGGGTGTGTAGAAATGATAAGGGTATAATAGTCATTCATGTCCATGATTGAGTAAATCATGTCCATGAATGAGCATCACCCTAAAAGTATTACGAGTAACCCCTTTTCCTTTCCTATTATGTACTCCCCCCGACCTCCCTGCGCTCTCCTCTCTCAAAATTTATCCTCACCTGCTGTCGCCGCCGCCGGCGAGAAACGACGACACCGGCTCATCATCGGCGACCAGTGTTGGCGCATCTCTCCTAATAATTTCTTATCCCCATCCACCACCACCTGACGATAGCCACCATTGACTGATGCCGGCTCACCGTCGACCACCCAAAACTCGGAGAAGCGACGGTCACCTGCGTCACTACTATTGTCATTGTCGGCCACTGCGCGCTTCTTTTCTTCTCCAATATACATCCCTATCAATTCCTAGATCTAGAAATAAAACCGACTTCTATTGACGAGGTGGTGTTGGTTTTGGTTGGGCGGCGATGGTCGTAGTGACGAGGTGGCGGTGGTTATAATTTTGATGAGGTTGCTGGTTGTGGATGGGGAAGCTTGTGGATGTCATAGGCGGCATTTGAGGTGTCTGGTGATATATTTTGGGTCATCAGAGTTGTTCACTGATGTCTCTGGTGCCATCTGAGGTGGCCGTTGATATTGTAGGTGGGTGGATACACACAATGATGCTCCAGGTACACATAATTCTACTCTAAGATACACAAATCGACAAGTGTATCTGAATGTATAATAGATGTATCTAGACTAAGTAATATGTGTATCTAGGTAATAGTAAAAAAGATTGCATCTTTTTGTTAAAAAAGGTATGAAATTATGCAGCGCAAAGCTAATTTGTGGAGATTGCATCCATATGTGTATCTAGGTAGTAGTAATACGTGGTATTATTTACTACGGTTGTGTAATTTATCGCAGGTCAGGATACTTCATGCTCTAGAACACCCTAATGTGCTGAAATTTTATGCATGGTGTGCCGTGGCTAAGGATGTTTCCATCTATTCTTCATTTGTGTTTTTCCCGACTTCTACTATTACTAAATTTGAGATACAAGTCGATTTTTTTTATTCCTTCTTGATGATTACAATACATTGTATCAGGTATGAGACTTCTGCTCATTTATGGCTGGTGCTAGAATACTGTGTCGGAGGAGACCTTCTGAGCTTACTGAGGCAGGTTGTGTTTCTACTTCGACGCATGACATTTCTAAAACAACTTCTATTTATTTGTCTCTCAAAATGACAATGGTAGTGTTGGAAATTTGATCTTGTCTTGCACTTTGTTGTTATTTGTAGGGATTGTTCTCAAAGAGTACATGTAGGTACTATATTCCTGCTTTAATTTTGGTGAGAAGGCCTGTTCAGGAGTATGCTCTATTTTTTTAAATGAACTTTGAATTACACACAGTAGTCCAGTGTCAATGAGTTGCTAAACCGCCTTGGCCAAGAAGCAGTGTCATTGAACTTCTCAATGCGGGTTCGGGCTTTGGTTCCGTGTTTCGAGTTTGAATCTGGTGGTAGTTGGTGATTGATAATTGTTTCTGATAATGCCTGAACACTGAGCGTCATTCTGGATAATCTTGGTTATTGGAGTGAAATAGATGAATGGTGATGGATTTGTTTGTAATATATGTAATGTGTTACCATGATCCTAAATTTATTTCTTCCCGCTAGACTTCAATGCTCAAAATATATCAATTCTGATCAAAGATAATCACAGCTTGATAAGTAAAAAGGTTAATTGCATTTACTATTATATGGGAGAGCTTGCTCTTTCTTCCTTATTTTGCACTATATTTGATGTCGCTTATACATCAGCTTCGACAATGATGTGGTGTTTGTGGGTGGTTATGAGGGGCTTAGAATGGTGGCCTAATGGGTGTGGAAATGTGTCGAATGTTATGTAGTTGTCTTGTGTGTTGAATCAGTGGATCTAGTGGTCGGCGCACCTCTAATTCCGATCGCGATATTGCTGATACAGGTTCAAGGGGCTGTCAGGGCTAATGGCGGGAACGGGGTTGGTTTAGGAATGATGGTGGTGGTTGTGCTAGCGCTAGGTGGTGCTGGTGGGTAGTCGTAGTTGATCTTTAGAATGTTGATACACAAAATAGCATCCCGGATACACGCATTATTACTACTAGATACACAAATCAATGTATCTAGTAGTAATACCATGTGTATCCGGCAGTAATACCATGTGTATTCGGCAGTAATACACAAATTGATTTGGAGGCCGATCCAGCTCTACCAATCCTCACACCTGGACATGGTCCGACAGTAAATCTCAGCGCAACGATTCTCTTTTCCCAAATAGCACTAACAACTCATGCTACAAAAATGCATCTAATTCATGTACACTCCTCACTTATGGAGCTGCCTCCCTCAAGCCGGAAGGATGCAACAAGACTCATGCTTTCATATGCATGCTTGATTTAGGTACACTCTCATTCCCAACATTATCATTCCTGTGCCATTGTAGCGTTGTTAGTTTTTGCTCGTGTATAACACATATATTAGCTCAAGCAGGCGATTTGATTACAGCTACTGTGATGATCTCAGCTGACGATTGCTTGTATGTATTTCGCTATGACAACCTCTATTTCATTGAAACTGAAATGATGAGAATTAGAAACGACTTGCTGTAGTTGAAGTCATCCTTGAAGGTAATGCTTTTCTAGGTAGTGTCTTGTTGCTTTTCTTCAAACATACATCACAACCAAACATACTAATCAAGTGAAACTACCACATACCCTGCACATAATTTCACTCTATCCTCTAAAAATGCTGCTATTAAGCCATTAGTTCTGGTTGTGATAGATCTAGTCATCTATCACGACCAGAATATGATTGTAGGTTCTAAGCTCCTCAGATCAGATCAGATCAGTACTCTGACCATCCCTATTAATTAATTATATCCGAAAGTTTTATGCGTAGAGACTGCTTTTAGAGGTTACTATGATTCATGATTATGGCTCATTTCTGTAACATGGCCCTTCATTCCTTCAACCAGCAACATTACCCAATGGTTAGGCTCTAGCTATAGGCGAGGTAGAGGGCCGTATATACATTACTGTCGTAATCAAAATAAGAGATCATAGGAATGAGTGACATTCAAATATTACAACTAATTGTATTGAATTTGTTTGTGGTAACGGGATTTTTTTCAAGTACAAGTGGTTGATTGTTGTCCAAATGTTTGATAATTAACCAAATTCACACATTTCACCTATGGCAAACTTGTGAAAGTGAATCAAACAAATGAACTTGAAAAAAGTACAGTAGCTAGTAAAGATTGATTTGAGTTGCTTTAATACTCAGTACTAACTGTACTGTACTAAATAACCCACCTTAATCTTGTGTCCTGACTGCTGATAATGACTATGCTTAATTCATACTGCTAAATTGTGATGATGTGGTCCTTGTTCAGGTTGCAATAATCTCGGAACTGATAGGTTCCAACAAGGCGCCAGATATATTGAAGATGATCTACTATCCATTCATGGGGATAGCTCATACTACCTGCAGTTAACACTCTTATATCGAAACCAAATAGTGACAGAATAATCTGAGCTAATGTTTTGTGACAGTGACCATTACCGTGTCAAAGGAAGGTGTGACTTTCTCTACCAGAGGTGACATTGGATCTGGAAACACTACCTTCAGACAGAACACCACCATCGAAAAGGTACTATATGATTGAATTTCTACTGGGGTACTTAATCATCGTTCAGTCTCAGTCATTGATGTTAATGAGAAGGGCTTTACATTTTTCTCATGATGTTAGGAGTTTTGACAATTTAGTTATAATTTTGCAGCCAGAGGTTGCTGTTATTGTTGAGATGAAGGAACCAGTGGTATTGACCTTTGCCTTGAAGTACATGACTACATTCGCTAAAGCAACGTCTCTCTCTAGCTAAGTGACCATAAGCTTATCCTCGGATATGCCCGTCGTGGTGGAATATAAGATTGCTGAAATGGGCCACATCAGGTACTGCCTTGCTCCCAAGATAGAGGAAGAGGACTTGGAGACCAACACTCAGCCTGAAACCACCATTAGACGTGAAACTAGAACTGAAACCCGGGCTGAACCACAAGAAGAAGCAATGCCTTTGGCTATTACAGGCACAAAGGAGGAAAATGGGGTTGAAGATGAAGTTGTCGAAGATTCCCAGGTCAAGATGGAAACCGAGACGGAAGCTGAGATGAAGCCTAAAGTAGAGAAAAAGTCCGTGAAAGCAGAAGTAATAGCAGTGGAAGATGAATGTATGATGGAAACTGAGTTCGGAGAGGAAATAAAGCCGGAAGTGGATGCAACAGAACCAAAGGCTGAAATTGAAGTCATGGAAATTCAGTAGCGCCTTGAAATTACTAGTAAATCTTGATTGAGACATAGCCACCATTCTTATCTTGTTTGGGGTACATTATTAGAGCCATTTTGACTGGCATGGAAACTGTTTAGGGTCCTGGAATCATTTTTATGTAGATTGGTACGGAGTATTAGTTAGTTAGTAGCGGTTTAGGGCTTTTTTGAACGAGTGTACCCTCCACTTTTGGCTTGCTCAAAGTTGTGATGGTTATTTTTAGTCTTGTTCAGGAATTTGTTATCAAGTCCATTGGTAGAAACTTTGTTTTGCACAAGCTTAGTAATTAGTATAGTCAACAGGTAACACCGAGAAAACAAAGAAAAGGTTCCAACTAAATAGGAACATAAAGATATC
Source organism: Silene latifolia (assembly GCF_048544455.1). Classification (NCBI taxonomy): domain Eukaryota; kingdom Viridiplantae; phylum Streptophyta; class Magnoliopsida; order Caryophyllales; family Caryophyllaceae; genus Silene; species Silene latifolia. The sequence goes on from NC_133534.1 coordinate 46,912,824, forward strand.
AAATTGTGATGCATCAGTAGCCATAATTCAGATCTGCAGCATACATTGTGACAAAATTGTGATCATCACCATTTTCTCTCAACCCTCGATTTTGTTCCAAGGTGCTCCAGCAGTTGAGGAGTAATAATTTAATATCGGAATATTGTTCTATTAGAACAAATGGAAGTTGAAAAAAACCCGAGGGGATGCAAACACATTGTGAATGCACTATCAACATTCACATTCAACAGACTGCAGTGTGTAAACAAAGGGCAAAATCTTCAATAAATTTATCAATATGGTCAATGATTAGTCTATCTTTCAACTGTTGAAAAGAAAAATTGTAATAGGATATTCAAATCTACAACCTTTTTTACTAAAAGAATTCAAATACTTCCCCAAATTTACCTCATCTAAAAAATTATATAAAAACAGCAGCGGTCGGTTATTGTTTTTCTCTTAAATTTCCAACATTTTCTTAACTTATTGGTTAAGCTGCCGGTAGATACAAAAAAAAAAACCCGTCCTTAGGGTTACAAGGAGGGAATCAGAGAGAGAAATGGGAGAGCAAAATAAGGCACTGATTTCAAAGTGCATTATCAACCATTTACTCTATTCAAGTCGGCGTTCTTCCTCGCAGAGTCACAAGTGGCAAATGTAAAAGAAAAACTGGTTCACACTTCACAGTACTTTAAGCGGGCTGCTAGTATCACTTGCTTCTTTTCTTCGCTTCACTATAGAGGATGACTCCCAAAACTGTGAGTGAATACCCAAGCATGCCAGTAACTGAGACCGGGTTTCTGAAGATCAAAATTGAGACTACAACTGCAACTGCACCCTTTGCATTCCCCAAAACCTGATAGTTGAGAAATATTATGGTGTTATAGAGACGAGTAGGTAAAGACACTATAGACAGTAGCAGTTGAAATCAAACATTAGAGAAGATTGATAAATCTATCCGAAACAGCAAGAGAAGTGCAAACACCTAACAGGAGAACATCACTCCCGTGGTTGATACTTGATAGTGTTGATACAATAGCTCAAGTAAATACTAAACCAATTAGCATTGAAGCATGTACATTTTTACTTCTATGACCAAGCAACAGAATAAACCCACAACTTGAATGTGTCGCAGAATTAATGAAATTACTTGACCCAAAATTGAGAGGGTAGAATAAACCCACAACTTGAATGTGTTGCAGAATTTTCGACAGATGGGAGACAGCAATGGAAGGTCAATTTATTATTTGATAATCAAACATGTAATCCCCTGATAACAAACATAAATTGAAACATCAACCTGTACAACTGAGGGTATTTTCACTTAAATAAATATATCTAGTAGATATGTATCTAGTAATTTAAAGGAGTGTATGTAGCAACTTAAATAAATGTATCCTTTGCCTAGAGTACAAATACGAGCGAAATTAAACGCTGAAGTTTAAAAAAGAAAAGATAAAAATTGAGGATCATTTTCTAAAATGCGGAGTATACTATACCATTCATATTAAACCTACAATAATAAGCAATGTTTTATTATAAGCAATGATTTTGTAGGTGAGTCAAATGTATCTAGCTTACCAGAGATGTGTATCTAGCAAGGTACATGAGTGTATTTAGCAAAGTAAGGAGTGTATCTAGATTGCCTAAGATGCGTATCTAACAAGGTAAAGAAGTGTATCTAGTAAGGTAAAAGAGTGTATCTTTCTTGTCAAATGAGTGTATATAACAAAGGTTAAAAAGTGTATCTAGCTTGTCAAATATGTGTATCTAACAAGGTAAATGAGTATATCTAGCTTGGCAAAGTTGTGTATCAGCGAGGTAAAGGAGTGTATCTAGCTTGTTAAAGGAGTGTATCTACAAGCCAAAAAGAGTGTATCTAACTTGTAAAATATGTGTATCTAACAAGGTAAAGGAGTGTATCTAGCAAGGTAAAAGGGTCAATTGAGTCGGGGCTAGATCGGTCCATCTGAGGCACGTTATACATTTCGTTTCGGGTTAATTTCGGATGTGCTTTTGTCGGCACATTTTTGGGTTCTGCTATTAAGTGAATATTCGCAATAAAAATGATTGATAACAATGTCAGCACAGCTCGAAAAAATGAATGCTTACAGATATAACGGAAAGCAAGTACAATGCACAAAGAATACAATACCATACTGAAGAACAATACACCCTTACTTCAGCATTTCCGGACCAATTCCAGTATCAAATAGACGACGATGATGATTTTGATGATGATGGTCCTCCAAGAATGCCAAATAAATTTCAGGTTGAGAAGCCGCCAAACCCAAATATCCCGAAAGCTCCCGCAAAGTTCCCAACCAAAAATATTAAGGCTATTAGGCCCTGTTCTTTTGGACTTAAAGTTACTGAACTTAACTTAATTTTTCTGAACTTAACTTAATTTTGCTGAACTTAACTTATTTTTGCTGAACTTTTCTGAACTTAATTTTGCTGAACTTTTCTGAACTTAATTTTGCTGAACTTAATTTTGCTGAACTTAACTTATAATAGCTTAACTTTTCTTAATTAAAATAATCTTACTTAAATTAACTTAATTTAATTTCACTTAATACTAATACTACTACTATTAATAATAATAATAATAATAATAATTCCCTTCAATAATAATAATTCCCTTCAATAATAATAATAATAATAATAATAATAATAATAATAATAATAATAATAATAATAATAATAATAATAATAATAATAATAATTAATAATAACAATAATAACAATAATAATAATAAAGAAATATAACTAAAAACACAAATAAAGATTATAAAATACTTTATTTATATAAGTTAATATTTTCGTACACATTACCTAATACATAAAAATAAAAAGTAAATCACATTACTTTTTTTCTTTTTAATCATCTAGTTCCATATTATCATCTTCCTCGTCACTTTCTCCATCTTCATTTGAGCTCACCCCGTCAAATCCATTGCCTCGCCAAATGTTCTTGACTATGTTATTTCGCACCTTGTACATAGCTTTTTTCCGCTTCTTATCAAACATGCCTAAATCTTTTGTCCCTAGAATGTTCTCATGTTGTATAACAGGTATCCCATGAGTGTACATCCGTATAAAATTATGAAGTGTGAAATTAGAAATAATAACGGACATTTGATACTTAGGTGACATTTGAGACATAACTTTTAATACCTTCCACCTTTTTTTCAATTGATCAAATGCCATTTCAACTTTCATTCTCAATGACGAATGTCGGTAATTAAAATGCTCTAACATACCTTCGGGCGATAGGCAAGAATTCGGCTTTAAATAAATGTTTTTTTTTTGAAAAAATTATATAGAATAATAATTAATCTCGGATTGTTTATACAACCGATTTGAACAAAAATTGTATCTATTTTTTAAAACTCGTCAATATTATGAAACTTATTATTCTGCTTAACTTTTCTGAACTTAATTTTGCTGAACTTTTATGAACTTAATTTTGCTGAACTTAATTTTGCTGAACTTTTATGAACTTAATTTTGCTGAACTTTTCTGAACTTAACTTAATTTTGCTGAACTTAATTTATAGAGAGTGACTTTAAGTCCAAAAGAACAGGGCCTTATTGCACTGAAGAATTCAAAGAAATCCCCTCCTATGCCAGCGCCTAAGTCAACGGCTCATGCTAACAAAGTGCCCAAATCTGGTTTGTCCAAATCCGAAGCCCTTACGGAGATTGACAAGCTCCAGAAGCAAATTCCGACCTTTCAAACAGAGAAAGAATTTGCAAAAAGCTCGTATGAAAGTGGATATGCTAAGTACTGGAATATTGACGGAAATATAACTTGTTAAATTTGCAAAAAGCTTTGCATTCTGGAGTTCCTTCTGTATCTACTTCAACCGTCATTTCCAATAGTCTCGTTGTACCAGTCGCTCGTGTTTCCCCACAATTCCTTATAATCATGGAGCAAATGCACATGGTAGTGGCTCCCGCAAAGTTCCCAACCAAAAATATTAAAGCTATTGTTTTAAATTTGTTGTTCTCATTTCAGATTTAAATGATAGATCCGCAAAATTCAAGGTAAAATACCTAAAAATCAACTGCACCAAAGATGTTGCCAAATTATTAAGAATCGATCACAGGCCAAAGTTGGCTTCGCCGGAAAACCTGCGATTTGATCGTCGGTGAATGAGAGGACAAATGGAGAAATAAAGGCAGATTGGGTAGACAAGAGTAGTTCCGACGAAACGCCGGCAGAACAATCAACGGTGAAGCCGCCGGCGAAGGGTGGTGGTGGTTGGTGGGTGAGGATGATACAAAGTATTAATGTAGGGAATAATCTAATGATAGGGATAATGTGAAAGGGGAGTGCGGGAATGGTTGTATGCGCGTGTGTTTGGGTGAAGGTTTTTAAGTTAGTTCGTAAGTTCGCACCGAACTTTAGGTTCGCACAGGATCCTATTTCTATATATATATATATATATATATATATATATATATATATATATATAGATAGATAGATAGATAGATAGATAGATAGAGAGATAGATAGAGAGAGAGAGAGAGAGAGAGAGAGAGAGAGAGAGAGAGAGAGAGAGAGAGAGAGAGAGAGAGAGAGAGAGAGAGAGAGAGAGAGAGATCAACTAAGTCCACCATATATATTTAAGTCCATAAGTCCTTTTAAGGGCCATTGGATCAAGGCAATGAAAGGCTAGGATTTGATGTCAATATGTGGCTACAAATTAATCCCTCCACTTTTTCTCTAATTAACTCATCAATTCAATAAACCTACCTCACTAATCATTCATCATCTCATTATCACAACTCCTCCTCCTCTCTCTACATCTCACTTTTCTCTCCTCTCTAAAAAAACCTCAAAATCCCAAAAAACCAAAACCCAAATAAATCACCCACTCCTCTCATCTTCATTCACCACCACCCACCACCACCCCACCTGACACCAACTCACCACCCACCACCCCTGCCGCCGCCACCCCACCGCCGCCACCTCGGTATTTTTTTTTTTCGTTTTGGTGTTAATTTTTATGTTTTGAGTTGTTTTTTCCATTCATTTTTTTGTTGTCTTTTATTTTCTTTTAATTGTCTTTTATTTTGTTAGTTCTCGTTTTTTTATTCATTTTCTCAAATCTCTTCTTGTTATACGTTTTTTTTTTAAGATTTCGGGTTTTAAATCTCGTTTTTTTTGTGAGATAGTTTTTTTTCATCTAAGATCTACTAAAATGTTTTTCATGAAATTTGTTGTTTTAATCTTAGCTATATAAAAATTCTTATAATTTGTTGATTTTAGTCTTATATTTCACATTTTTATATAAAAATGATATAAAATGACTAAAGTTACATAGTTATGGGCAAAAGTTATACTGTTATGGACTAAAGTTATACCAAAATGGACTAAAGTTATACAAAAATTGCCTAAAGTTATACTGTTATGGACTAAAGTTATACAAAAATGGACAAAAGTTATACAAAAATTGCCTAAAGTTATACAAATATGGACTAAAGTTATACAAATAAGGACTAAAGTTATACAAAAATTGACTAAAGTTATACAAATATGGACTAAAGTTATACAAATAAGACTAAAGTTATACAAATATGGACTGAAGTTATACAAATAAGGACTAAAGTTATACAAAAACTGACTAAAGTTATACGAATATGGACTAAAGTTATACAAATAAGGACTAAAGTTACACAAAAATGGACTAAAGTTATACAAAAATGGACTAAAGATATACAAATACAATAGGAATGTGTTGAACTTCTACTCAATGAATGTATAACTCTAGTAACGATATGAATAACTTCTACTCAACGAATGTATAACTCCAGTAGAAATGTGTATAATTTCAATGACTTTGGTCAATTTTTGTATATCTTTAGTCAATTTTTGTATAACCTTAGCCCATTTTTGTATAACTTTACTCCTTATTTATATAACTTTAGCACATTTTTGTATAACTTTAGTCCATATTTGTATAACTTTAGTCAATTTTTGTATAACTCTAGTCCTTATTTGTATAACTTTAGTCCATATTTGTATACCTTTAGTCCATTTTTGTATAATTTTAGTCCATATTTGTATACCTTTAGTCCATTTTTGTATAACTTTAGTCCTTCATATGTATAACTTTAGTCCATATTTGTATAACTTTAATCCAAAATTGTGTAACTTTACTACAAAATCGCATAACTTTAGTCCAAAATCGTATAACTTTAGTCCAAAATCGTATAACTTTAGTCCAATATATAACCGAAATCCTAAAAACCACCAATACTAACTTTAAACCAACAATACTAGATCTGAAAAAATAAAGCCATTATCTAAATATCAAATTGTAATATAAGACATATTTGAAATAAAAAAACAAAAAATAAGTAAATAACAACACAAAAGAATATAACTTTAATTTTTGAAGAATATAACTTTTGTCGTAAATAGTATAACTTTAATGTTTAAAGGGTATAACTTTAGTCGTAAATAGTATAACTTTAATGTTTTAAGTGTATAAATTTAGTCGTAAATAGTATAACTTTAATGTTTTAAGTGTATAACTTTAGTCGTAAATAGTATAACTAAAGTTATATAGAGTCGTAAGTAAATAACCAAAGTAAAGCTGAAAAAAAAAACAAAAAATAGACAATAAACACAAAAGAAAGACCCATACTTTTTAAGTAAATCTGAAAATATAAAAAAACCAAATAAAAATAACAAAAATTAAGTAAATATAACAATAACAAAAATTAAGTAACAAAAAAATACTAAGATTTAAGAAGAAAAAATGTAAAAATAAAAACCAAATAAATAAAAAAACAAAAACCAACAAATCTGAAAAATAAAAATCAACAAATCTAAAAAAATCAAAATCAAACAAAACAAACACACAAAAAAAAAAAAAGGAAGTAGATCTGAAAACGAAAAAAACAAGGTAGTCCACACTCACCACAACACAAAACAAATAAACAAATTTTCAAAACAATAAATAAATAAATAAACAAAATAAGAACAACAATAATGTAGAAACAACAATAATTTTGAAACCCATAAAGAAACGCATAAACAATAACAACATGATGCTGGTTTTGTAAACAAAACAAAACAAATCGAAAAAAAGAAAGTAAAAAAAAATAGCAGATTTGAAGGAGAGGATAGAGAAATGAGTGGTGGATGCGGCTCGGTGCTGCTCGTGGTGGGCTCGGTGGTGATGGGGGAGGAAGGAGGGCGACATGAGGCAGTGGTGGCGTTTTCAGGGTAGATCTGAGACAAGAGGGAGACGAAAGATGGCGGTGGTTTCGTGGTTTGTGGTGGCTGTCCGGTTTGGTGGTGGGGTCAGTGGTGGATGTCCGGTTTGGTGGGGGTGGTTTTCGGAGGCGGAAGGAAGGCAGAGGCATGACAGAGGGAGAAATGCGGAGGAAGGGCGGAGGGAGGAAGGAGTGTAGTGGGAATGGTGGTGTCGGGATGTGGTGGTGGCAGGCGTGTGGTGGGAATGGTGTTGTCGGGATGTGGTGGTGGTAGGCGACGGGAAGAAGGGAGTGATGGAGTGGTGGTTGCCGGTAGGGTCGGGTGGTGGTTGTCAGTGGGGTCGGGTTTGTGAGTGAGGAGAGGATTATTTTATGTTTTTGTTTGTTTTGTTTTTTTTTTGCTTTTGTGTTTTCTGAGAGAAAAATGAGAGAGGGAATGAGATTGAGAAAGTAGAGAGATAAGGAGTTTGTGATAATGAGGTATGAATGATTAGAGAGGAGAAGTTTGTGATAATAAGGGAAGAATGAATTAGTGAAAACTTAATTGCAATGAGGAGCTAATTAGACTAGACTGATTTGTGGCCATTCATTGAGATCTAATCTCATCCCTCTATTCCCTTCATCCAAGAGCCCTTATAAGGACTTAGGGACTCTTAAGATGTAAGAGACTCATGAGAACTCTTTTTCTCTCTCTCTCTCTCTCTCTCTCTCTCTCTCTCTCTCTCTCTCTATATATATATATATATATATATATATATATATATATATATATATATATATATATATATATATATATATATATATATATATATATATATATATATATATATATATATATATATATTTATAAGATTAACCATAATTAACGGCGCTCAAATAATTCAAGCAATTATTTCTTATACTCTTTAAGTTTATTAGGTTAATGTGTTGTGACAAATAATCTTTGAAGCGTATTGATATCATTTTCCTTATTTATTATTGATTCTCTTTGAAAGGTAAACTCTAACTTCTTCTCTTCAAAATTCATCGTAATACATCTCATACTTCATTCTAAAGCTAAAACACCGCATCACCAAATGAATTGCCATCTTATGTTATCTTTATAAATAGAAGAATATTTCAAGCAACCTCATTAACCATGTTATCACATATAAATTTTCTTTTTAAAACAATAATGTGAGACCCACCACAAAGAATTTCGAATTAAGTTCTGAAAAAACATCCGTGTTTTGTTGGTTTAACACATGTTTATTTGTTAATGTTAATTTTCAGTAGGAAAAAAAACGACGGGGTTAATGAAAAACAATTATAACAATATCATTCTAATTTGTTAAAAATCAATATTTAATTTACTCAGACAAAAAAAAAATCGATCTAGCTAGAATGTCCCATGCAAAAAATAAGATTAATAAACATACGAAATTATCAATGTATTCATACTATACTAATTATAATTAAATATACGAAATTACATCATAATACAAATAAAATGTTTTGATATCAAAATAATTTAATAATGGTCGAAATACTTTATTAAATTAGAAAATTAGTCAACTATTATGAATGAACTGTTTTATAAATACTTGCATGTAACTTTTAAGGATATTTATGTTATGTTCACTACAAGAATTCCTCAATCGGGCAACTGAAAGGAACGACTATTGTCTATAGTCCAAAAACAGGGAGCTTCTGATCCACTCAAGTGTATTGGTGACAGATGGCGACTGAAAGCCGTCGGCAATTTGGCGACTCAAGAGGGAAGTAGTCGCCAAATTGGCGACTGATAAAAGCAATTAGAGACTGATATCAATCGCCAATTTGGCGACTACTTCCCTCTTCAGTCACCAACTTGGCGACGACTTTCAGTCGCCATAGTGTGTATTTGGCGACTAATACTTCAGTCGCCAAATTTGGCGACTGAAATCAGTCGCCCGAATTCTATTAGGCGACTAATGCTCGTGACTGGTCTTAAGCGACTAATTTCAGTCGCCAATTTGTCTTTGGTGACCGTTTGCAGTCACCCTTTGTAGTCGCCCGAATAGTTTTTTTCTTGTAGTGGTTTACGCGTTGACCAGCTATATAGAAGTGCATTACGTGTTGTGGAGGAAGGAGTGATCTCTTTAGACCATTACAAGAGTGCATTGCAAGAGTTTGACGAGTCACTGAACAGAGTTCATAGTGTAGAAGAGAAGCATGAATAGCAGGAAACTGTAGCTTACATTCATTGAAGGTGTTAGAACACATTTGGTTGATGATGTCAAGCCCCTTTGTTATTTGATTGTTTGCTTTTAGTTAAAAATGCTTAGTAATTGAAACAATCAAATGGACTCTCAATGATGGCTCAAGATGATCAAGATAAAGCAATCAAGAAGTCAAGATAATGATATTATCCCAGCCTTAGTCGAAAATTGTAAGAGTAAGTGTAACCCTCTCACTTATGTCAAGTAACCGCAAAACCATGCAACAGTGCACTACCCTGTGGTTTCTGATACTACCGTATGGAGGATGTTTTTAATCGAAATGTTTAAGTGTTAAAACTTTACAAATTTCAAACCTTAGCATTTGAATCTTCAAAAGCTTGAAAACAAATCTGAAATTTTAAGTCACAAATCCACAATGATTAAACTTTTAGATCTGTGCATTTACCTTTTACAAAAATGGTAAGTTGAACTTGTCAAACGTTTAAAGCTAGAAAAGTTTTTTGTCATTTTGGTAAAAGGTCACATGTTGAGTGTTTTGGCCTAAGTTTTCTGATTTCTTCAATAACTTAAGCCTCAAGCCTAAAGTCTAACACTTACCATCACTCAAAGGCTATTAATTTTATATTGGATTTAATTTCCTTAAGTTGTACTTACTTGAGATCAAATCCATTATAAATAGAGTGTCTTAGTTTCATTTATTTCTTAAGACTTTCCAAAGCATTTATTGTAAAACCTTGCAAATCATTTGTGTATTTAAAGCTTTGTTCTTCAAGTATTTGCAAAACATTTTTCAAATTTTAAAGTCTTCATTTGTTTTCGAAAAGCTGTAAACCTCTAAGTATCAGTTCGCTATACTGTGACATAATGAGTTTGTTCCATGATTCTCGTGTTAAGTCTTAATTGTAATCTCCATGTTCATTAAGTAAACTCTTGAGATTCAATGATTCTGTACACCTTGAGATAGAACCCATAAACTCTTGAAGCGGAGTAGCTTTAAGTTTGAGTGCAACCGGAGTAGGTTGGTGAGTTATTTTCATTGTAAGGGGTTTAGTAAGTTAGAGTAAATTTCTAAACAAGTAATAAAATAACGGTTGGACGTAGGCCTCGGTGTAGAGGCTGAACCAATTTTTTAAAATGTCGTTTGTTTGTTCATTTACTTTTACGTTCTTTCACTTTGCTATTTCTCGCTTATATCTAGTCAAGTTCTGTGTCACAACCAGCTATACTGTGACATAAAACGGCTGTACCATCTTGTGAACTTACATCCTATTAAGTTTCTCAAGGTTTATACTTCAAGGTTCTTTACTTAAGTTATCAAATAACTAAGCTAAGAACAAAATTTTAAAAAGGTACACCTAAGCCTCCCCCCTTTTAGGTGTTTATCGTTCCTAACTCTTCAAAAGGTTTTTTTTGGGTTGTTTAAGAGGAGGCATACGAGCGGTTTTGGTGCTGGCTAGTTTTAAAAGGGCAGGATGGAGTACCAGCTATAAGTTGTATCCTCATGTCTATCTCCTCTAATAGTAAGAGAAATCATCGCCTACGATGACAAGGTTATCAATGGTATCTCACCTTCTCTATTTCAATCTTCTCTTCTGGTTAAAATTATCGTTTCTACTCATCACAAGTGCAAAAACTTGTGGATTTGCCTCGATTCTCCTCCCTTTCCTTCCGTTCAAGTTGGTACGTTTCACTAACCCTAATTCTTACTTTACACCTCTAGTTCTTTGCATTTGGGTTTTTATTTTTGATTGATTTTTAGGGTTTTACTTTGTTAGTATGAATGTCATGATTTGTATTATGTGAAAATTTGAGGTGAAGATATTATTGCCACAATGCCACACATGAAATATAACTTTAGAAGATTAGGGCGACAATGGAACTCCTGTTAGGCCTTTGTATTTGTGTCGGAAGAAATTATGATATCGCCTGAGTTAGTACTGTTTTATTATTCTCACTCTCTTTAAATACCCAAAGCCGTGTTACTGCCTCCAGCACAGTAACTTTGGCTATTTCTCCCCATTTTGCCCCTACCTGTTATTGTCATTGTTGTCGTTGCTTTCCCTTTTGTCTCTCTTTCTCTCCTGCGACCTTCTCTCTGTCTTCCTCTTTTCTGTTTGTTTTCCCTCTTTCATGTATCAAATTCCTCCTTTTTTTTGGAATTTCAGACTTATATTTCCTTTTTTTTTTTTCCGGCGACGATGCTACAAGAAATCAGCATGATCCTTCTTTTTAATTGTGTGGTAATTGCATGCATTTCTGATTGCATGTTCGGGGTTATTTTTTTATTAAGGTTACCAGCGTTAATTGTCCATTAATTGGAGGCCGGAGTAGGAGACAAGGAAGTCTACAATAGTGAGCGGTGGCTGAAAACGGTGATTAGTGACTAAAATAGCGAACACAAGAAGGGGATGGACCAGCACTCGTATCTTCAACATCGCATCTAGATCCTTCTTATTTTTCATCTTCCTCCAGTTCCCTCTCTTCAGGTCCTCTTTCCCAATTCCCGTACTCTTCTTTTAGGTCAAACTTGTTTCTACATCAACACCATTTTAGTTCAATTACTAGCTTACGACCTCTTAATTTTACTTATTTCACTTTATTTTTATTTAAATGTGGAAATTCCGACGGTTGATTGTCACGATGACTAAGGCAACATATACGCCATTTTCTCCTACCCATTCTGTCTCTTAATGCCCATTCACGCTCTGAATTCCTTCATTTTTCCCTTTTTGTGTTTTTATTTTATCTTGGTTGTTTTTTCCTGGTTATTGCTCATATTTGTGGCCGTATAACGATCTAACAGGATACCAACTGTTGGCGAAATGTTTTATAAACAATTGACAAGGCTAATTCAAAGTTACTACTCCCCCCGTAATATTCGTTTGTAAGGTGTGTTTTAATCAAAGATTAACAAATGATTTGGACGGAGGGAGTAGTAATTAGTGTAAGATCATACATTATAGACATATATACCCGTCACTTAAACATTGGTAATTAATAAAAGAAGTCATGGAGAAGGTGTTTAGTAAAAAATATAAGGTGGTTCTACACTGAATTAGTGTAATACCACCTTATACATTGTGATTATTAACTAATCTGAAATCCTGTAAACACATACTCCGTAGCCAGTTTGATGTTGTTTTAATGTTTTTGCCTAGAATGAATCGTTGTAGTTTTGGAAAAAAAGTGTGAAGTTTGAATCCCACTTCTGTATGTTAGTTTACCTTTGTTAAGGTGTATTTAGTTCCGTTTTCTGATTTTCCACCTGGAAATCTTCTTTCTGTTGCAGTTGATTTTCACTGAGTGGTACCGCTTGTGACACCCTCATTTTTAGCGTTAAATAAACACGTAAATTCTACAGAAAAACTGACAGGATATGTTTGTAATTGGTTCAACTAGATAAAACCTGTAATTTTTAAAACTTTCCTAAACCATTCACAAACATTTCCAACTTAAGAGTGCCCAAAACCTGCAAATGCTAACAAACTAATTTACATAACATAACTAAAGACGCGGGGATATAGTGATACAAACCAAAATAGAAGAGGGAGACATATGTCCCTTCAAAATATATACACAACCAAAAGTTAAAGGTTTCTACAAAATATAACCAAACTAAGTCCAAGGTTCTCTTGCCCACTAGCTCGTCCGTGTACCCCAACTAAGCATCATCAACCTGTCAATCGCATTTTATACAAACACGAAAGCCACAATTCAGTGGGGAGTAACTTCGAGTCCTCCCAGCCACGAAATGTCATATTTAATGTAACATGTAGTGTAACATGTAAACAATATGATAAACAATTTAATTATCAAGTATTCTAACCTATGACCCCTAAACTGACCAAATTAAACTATCATGTGAAACATATAACAAATAGTAATCCAAACTTTATCAATTGTAACCGGCTTACATCTCACCTATTACAATTCATAAAATCACCATACAAGAAAGGACAATATATCAAAGGCAGGCATAAGTTCTTAGTCCCGTCAATAGTCACTCTGTAACTCGAGTCTATACCACGAGGTAGGGAAGGTAATCGAACCGGTATCTTGGCTCAGAGGTTCTATCAAAACATGGCCAAGACACAACACAACCCTAGCCTAAAATCTGCGCAGACCTAGACATGCGGATACACACCACCGCACCCAAGACCCACAATTTTTCTAAAACAAAGTGAGTACCCTAAGGAGTCCACCAAAGGGTTGGCTAGTACTTAAGCTGACCACTTACTATCAAAATAAGTAACGAGGTCATGCCCCAACTTGGATATAATCCCACCAAGTCAGGAACACAAAGGCTATTAAGTAGTGAACATATACTCGTCAAAGACTATAAAGACCTATCTATGACAAACACAACAACCTGCAAAAAGTATTTAATACCAATACCATTTCTAGCAATATTAACAATATTAAAGGTTTCAGGGAATCTAGGGCCGTTTCTACAATATAAGAAACTATTAAATTTAACCAACAACACATGTGAACTAAAACTTAATAAATGGCCTAAAACAAGAAAAAGGCCGATTATCCAATTCATATAAAATTTTATCCAACCGAATTTTTACCCGCAACCCCAGTCCTGCGACAGGTACGGGTTAAATTGCGGCTGACCAATCACACAATTGACTGACATCGATTGAGTCAAAGGGACTAAGGCTCAGTTTTCGGCATAATCATCCAAACATTACAATTATCGCTATAAAATTCATTTTGAGCCTATTCATTACAATTTCATATTATAATCTATCCTAACATGTGCAACTACCAATATAAACATAATTTTTACTATCAACATAATTTTTACTACTAATATGATTCATTTCAAAAGTGTACCCATATGTGACTTATACTAACTATAACATTAATGAACCCGAAATGACAAATAATGCATGAAAAACCGCGAAACAAGCAACGGGCTGACTCGGGCTAGCCGTGGGCCTGCCGGGCCTGCTGGGCCTGCTGGCCGCCACCCCCAATCCTCCATTTTTCCGTTTTTGTTCATTTTAACTCCGTTTTAAGCATTACTTAATCGTTCCCATTCCATTTCTATACTAATATGAGAACTTAAACTAACAAAAGTCATGAATTAGACAAGAAATTAACCCATATTAACATGTGAAATAAACCATTCAATTAACAATCACAAAATCAAACAAAAAGCAAAGAATGTGACGATTATTCGTCGAGTAACTCGAAATATGTTACCTTAAGCTAGAAAATGAGCAATTAGCACCTTGAATACCAAACCCTAACATGCAACTAGCCACTATCTTCAACAATATACGAGTCTCCAAACTCGTTCTCTAAATCTTCACCTAAATAAACAATAAAAACACAATTATAAGTACAAAAAACCGAAATATGCCCAAATTCGTCTTAAATCAACATCAAGAAAACTGAAATTAAAACATACAAGGATGTAGATCTCGAAGAGAGGATTCCGAAAATATAAATTTTGCGAAAAACGGACAAGAAACGAAGAAATTATGATGAATTTACCTTAGAAAAGCTTAGGTTTTAAGATGAAATGGTGTTTTTGATTTGGGAATTATTAAGAATGTTCTAGGAGATGTGTTTGGTAAGAAAAATCAGAAAGAAAGGAAGGGGGAGAGGGGTGCCGCGGAAAAGGAAAAGAAGGGAGCGGGATGACGGGATTTCATGAGTCGGTTTTGGCTCGTTACGACGATAATTAGAACCGTTTGTCAAATGCAAATTCCGACAATTCCAAAGTTCTTAAACACGAGATTACAAGAAGATTGAGTACTCATATGACCCATTTCCAAAATCGTTTGCCCAATTTTCAAAAGAGTTGTCATTTTTCTCCCGATATGCCCTTATTTCGAAATAAAAAGTTTTTACACGGTTTAAACTATTTTTAAACATTTCGAAACTATCAAAATAAATACTTTACTTCAAAATATAATAAAATTATATTTCTTTGAATTAATATTACTTCAAATACATTAATATCAATTTTACTTGATTAATAAATTACTTCCGCAAAATAATAATGGCCCGAAATTACGGGGCGTTACACCGCTTATATAGTTAGGCACAATGCTGATCATCAAGAACACGACTTCAAGACTAGTATTTCACAATGGTCTGCTGAGAAGCAATAGCTCTTGAATATAAAATTGTTTGATCGGAGCATTTTCAAGGTGATTATCTCACACTTTAACTAATTTGACTTGTGCTTTCTCTGGCGGCTAAGTTACATCATATATTTATGTTCTCTTTGTGTTAACTCCTATGTTAGTATGTAACTATTTAAGGATCAGTTAACCTTGATATATGATCTGCCATATTGCCTATGGTGCGCGGTTGTTCATAATACCGATTAAAACTCTTCATAATACTTAACACACACCAAATTAATTAAAAGTTTTTCCTATTTAATTAATTTTTGTAATATAATATGTTAATAATTTATTAAAACTCCTTATATTACTCAACAGTCAACACCGATAATTTTCATTAACATTTTGTTCTATTTAATTAATCTCTTGATGTCCTCGGCAATCAATTATCTAGTTTAATAATACCAAAAAAATAAATTAAAAATTAAATTAAAATATGAGAATTTATGGTTGTGTAACGACTATAAAACCAATAATACCTATAATAGTTTCTATTCACTTTATTTATTTAAAATATGCCTATTTGTCATGAGTTTCTAAGTTGTGAATTATATTTTATGGTTTAATTTATTTATTTGATTATATTGAGTATATTGAGTATTATTGTCGAGTATTATTGTTGAGTGTTGTTGTTGTATTTTAATTTGTTATGTTGGTGGTTTTATGAATCGTTTGCTTTATATTTAAATTCATGTTTTCCAGTTCGTTTAATTTAAGTGACTTACATGTGACAATGTTTTGATTCGTTTGTCAAGTTTTTGCTAGGTTGTTGTTTTATCTTTTGGTCAATGTATTTTTTTATATAATTTTAAAGTACCATGAAACGTATGTGAATGCAGATAAGGCAAACCATCACGTGGGTAATCTGGAGAGGGAAGAAATACAAAAGGTGCAAAACTGAGGTAAAATTAAAGGTAAAAAAATGTAAGGTAGAAACTGATAAGTAATGGATGATTGTTGATCTCAAAATAGAAGTCTTATAATATTTCTTTTAATTTGTTATTAAACGTATATTGTGGTGTAATTTTACTATTATACTTTCCCGATCAACCTATTTGAATTTGTATATTTGTATTCACGAGTATAATCATCCCTAACATATATTTTCTTTTTTATTTTATATGAACTATTATCAAGGCATGTAATAAAAGGAAGCGAAAGTGAACCTTCTGGTAAATATTAAATAGTATGATTTCTAAATTCTACTTCGTATGTTTTTAAGTTTATGTGTTTTTTTTGTCAAAACAGGAATAATACATAAAACTTACTCTCATAATTTCCTAAAAAAAAAACCTACTCTCATAATTAATGGTAAATAAATAAGTACAAATAATTGAATGGAAAATCTTTAAAATTTAACAATTTAATTTTTGAACCATCGTGACTAATTAATCATTTTAATTATGTCATTCCGTCTTCCAATTTAAGTTTTCCCCAACTCCCACTTTTTGATTGTTTTTCTATAAAATTTAGTTTACTTTTTAAAGTGGTTTATGCTTTTTTAACCATTATAAGATGATCGTTGATCTCAAAATGGTGATCTTATAATATTTCTTTAAATTTGTTATCGAGCGTATATTGTTGTGTAATTTTACTATTATGCTTTCCCGATCAACCTATTTGAATTTTTATTTTTGTATTCATGAGTATAATCATCTCTAACATATATTTTTCTTTTTTATTTTTATGAACTATTATTAAGGCATATACTAAAAGGAAGCGTACTAAAAGAAAGCGAAAGTGAATGTTCAGAAATATTAAATAGTATGGTTTCTAAATTCTAATTCGTATATTTTTAAGTTTATGTGTTTTTTTTTCAAAACAAGAATAGATTATTGTATAGTCTTTAATACTATTTTTATTTTTATATAGGATTGTGGACATAAGTATAACAATAGATGGATCAATTTCTTGAAATAGTAATAAGGAACTTAAAAAATTTTATGAACCTTTTGGAATTCGGATTTCGGGAATATAGTTTTTTAGATTATCTAGCTATTGAAATGAAAATTTAATTCGTAAAATATGGAATAGATACCGACCATACCATTGAATCGTATTTAATATTTTTTATCGATATAATAAATGTTTTTTTGGATTTAAATAATATTTGAAGCATGCACGTGGTGATAAGACTTCAAAAATATTTCTATGGGAGGGTTGATGGAGAGGTCTGAAAATAATTTGGAGATGACTACACTAAGGTATTGCGTTTACAATCTTATAAGGCGTTATTGAAGATTTTTCCATACGGAATTTATTATATACGGATGGTTTCAACTTTTAATAATTAAAAATTCACTTTATTATATTGCGGAGTAAAACACACGTATATATAATGAGTCGTCTTTGTCATTGCTCCGTTGTGAAGTTTCTCAAAATTAGTAGCTACCACATTGTCACTTGCAGGATTCGATTTACAAAAATAAACCAAAAGTTGTCAAAGAAATAAGGTATTAACTAAATAATTTCTATGTATTTCAAGACTGTATATTTTTAAATGGCTCCACAACTAATTGCTCGAACAAATATTAACAATACAATAAAAATATTAAAACTAAAATGATAAACCCGTGAATTTCACGGGTCACAAACCTAGTTTATTATTATTATTATTAGTGGTGGTGGTGGTGGTGGTGGTGGTGGCGACGACGACGACGATGATGATGATTATTTGATAAATTAGAATACATCTTCTAAGTTTTATGTCATTTGAGCAATTAAATTAAGTTTTAGGAAAAAATATTGATTAAGAGTTCACTTGGTTCAATTTTAGATGAAAAGGCTACAAAATAGAACGTTATGAAAAAGTGTATGTGAAAGAGTAAAGTTCGTATTTGAAAAAATAATTAGGTATTAATAATAGTAGTATTAAAATTAACAATGTTATTAATAATATTATTATTAATTAATATTCATATTCATATTAATAATAATAATAATAGTAATAGTATTAATTATATTAATATGAATATTATTGATTTTAATAACCATAATATTCAACCATCCATTTCAACCATCCCGCTTTAATTCTGTGAACCACATCTCCGTCTAACTCCCCATCTTTTTGAATAATAGATCCTAGATATCTGAAGAAATCTGACCCCTCAACAACATTCCCATCGAAAATAATACTCCCCGCCTCTATCGATCTTAGCCCCGCCACTTTAGTGAACTGACACCTCAAATACTCAGTCTTACTCCTGTTCAGCCTAAACCCACGAGTCTCTAAAGTCTGCCTCCACAATTCCAACTTTCTCTCCACCTCCTCTTTTATCTCATCAATCAACACAATATCATCAGCAAACATCATACACCAAGGGTTGTCGTCCTGAATATCCATTGTCAACTCATCCATAACTATAGCAAAGAGAAAATGACTAAGTGCAGAACCTTGATGCACCCCGATGGTAATGGGAAATTCTTTCGTTCTCCCGACGTTAGTGCGAACACTTGCACTAGCCCCCTCATACATGTCCTTTATGAGGTCAATATATTTTCGAGACACACCCTTTCTCGCCAGAGCCCACCAAAGTACTTATCTTGGTACCCTATCATATGCCTTTTCCAAGTCAATAAAAACCATATGCAAGTCCTTCTTCTTGTCCCGATGGTGTTCCATCAACTGTCTCATGATAAAAATCGCATCCATAGTCGATCTCCCGGGCATAAATCCAAATTGGTTATCCGAGATGTCTACACATCTCCTAAGCCTTTGCTCGATTATCCGCTCCCATAACTTCATCGTATGACTCATAAGTTTAATTCCCCGATAATTGGAACAGTCTTGAACATCGCCTTTGTTCTTGTACAAAGGGACAAGAGTGCTTCTCCTCCAAGCTGATGGCATCTTGTTGCTCCTCCAAATCTTGTTGAAGAATATGGTTACCCATTCGATCCCTTTCTCTCCGAAGCACCTCCAAACTTCTATGGGTATACCATCCGGTCCCACTGCTTTCTTTGACTCCATCTTCCTTAACGCCTTTCTAACTTCACTCTTTTGTATTCTACGCACAAATTCCCGATTAACCATGTTTGGTGTTATCTTTACATCCCCAAAACCTTGTTTCTGATGTCCATTGAATAAAGTATCAAAGTAAGAAATCCATCTAACCTTTATTTCGTTATCCTGAACTAGAACCTTGTCGTCCATATCTTTCACACACCTAACTCTCCCAATATCTCTCGTCTTTCGGTCTCTTATGCGAGCCAGTTTATAGATATCCTTCTCTTCTTCTCTCGTGTCCAACCTAGCATACACTTCTTGGTTAACTATTTCCCTCGCATCCCGTACTGCCTTTTTAGCGGCTCGTCTAGCCTCCTTGTACTTTTCAAATTTCTCATCACTCATGCATTTCCTCAAAACCTTATAGCATTCACGTTTTGTCTTTATCGCTTGTCTCACCTCATCGTTCCACCAAGATGTTTTCTTACTTGATGGTCTTTTTCCTTTAGATTCCCCTAACATCTCCCTCGCCAAATCCTTTACAATATGCTCCAATTTATCCCTTGTTGCATCAATATCTTTCTCCTTTCAATCGGACCAAATATCGCTACTTCCAACCTTATCCAAAAACGCTAGTTGGTTTTCCCCTTGTAGCTTCCACCACTTGATTCGTGCCTCACCGATTATCTTTCTCTTCCTCAAGTCTCTCTTACCCCGAAAATCAAGCACCACTAGTCTATATTGTGTTGCGGCACTTTTCCCGGGTATGACCTTGCAATCGGTGTACTCTTTCCTCCACACATTCCTTACCAAAAGGAAGTCAATTTGACTAGCATTTCCTCCACTCCTATAAGTCACCAAATGAGAATGTCTTTTCTCGAACCAAGTGTTCATTACACCCCAAGTCATATGCCAAAGCAAAATCTAATATGTCACTTCTTGCTTCATTTCTCTCCCCGAACTCAAAACCCCCATGAAGGTTCTCGAAGCCAACTCGACTAGTACCCACATGCCCATTGAGGTCACCACCAATGATCAATTTCTCTCCAATAAGGACTCGTTCTACAACCTCTTCCAGATCTTCCCAGAAGGCTCGTCGAAAAGAAGCATCCAAGCCTGCTTGAGGTGCGTAAGCATTTATAACAGTCACCACCTCATCCCCGACTACAAGCTTAATGCTCATAATCCTATCACTCTGTAGACACCTCATTTCTGCACCTCTCATAGTCGTCAGGTTGTAATCTTCGATTGACCTGATGGATATACTTTGACTTTCACCTTGTCCAAGCCTCAGTCAAAGTGGAGGCTCTGTAGACACCTCATTTCTGGACCTCCCGCAAACCACCCGGTGATGATTGGGCCGCATGTTTGGTACGCGGAACGATTTATGATAGTTTGTAAGTTTATCGTCAAGTGGTCGCTCAAACACTTGTGTCTACCTCATGCTCGTCATCTAGGTGTCATTACGGTCGTTTTGGCAGTAATTAGAGTACATTTGGAGTCCGGGTCAAAAACCGTCTTCATTTCCTAAAAACCGTCAAATCCCGAGTCAAAGCAATGGGCTTGTCTACCTAAGGTTAGGATGTCACAAAATGTTGAGATTATATCTCATTTTGAGTCCCATGTCACTTCATTAGGCTAAACTAAAAGTTTACATTACAAAATGTGCATTTCATTTAGTTAAAATGACAACCCGAGATTTAGGCCCGTTTTACGAGGCGATAACAACTTTTTTGGGTCAGGCCTATTTCACAGAAAGTTCTAGATATTTCTTTTAGCTTTCCAACGCCACTGAAATCACCTTAATCCGAGTCTGGAGAGAAAGTTATGCCTAAAATACGACAGGCTGTCAAACGCGCTTTCTTGCGCAGGAGGAACCCGCTGAGGAAAGGACGCAGCAAGTGCTGCGCCTCTTCCAAGGGACGCAGCACCTGCTGCGCCTTTTCCTCAAGGTTTTCTTTTTGTCTAAGTTTCCGTGTTTAACCTAAGTCGGTTGTTTCCGGATCTTTCCTTCCGTATCCTAGTCTTACCATAATTCCGTCGTGTGATTAGTATAAATAGAGACCTTCGGTCTCACATATTTCTCACGCGAGTGTCCGCCCTTCTCTTCTCCCTTTGCATTCTAGACCACGTTCTTACTTTTTGGCACCTACGTGCTTGAACATTCGACCACGTAAGCTCGGATCTTTCTGAGTACCAACCTCGTTTTGCATGACCGACCAATTTGACCAATTCCACAATAATCAACTTTAATCAATCTTAGTCTTTGTCCTCTTACGAGGGCACTTTCGTCTACATTCGAGTCGAGCATCACTAATCGTAAACTTAGTTCATCTCGTTTCGTCAAACATGTAAGTCTGAGGGTGTAAATCTCTCTTTTATTTATTGTTCTTTATTGTTGTAATCATATTGTAAGATTTATGTCGAAAATACCATTAAAACCGATTTCTAAAACCCTTTGTTTAAACCCTTTTTACGGATTAACAAGAGACAGACGTCGAGAAGAGACGCAGCAACTGCTGCGCCTCTTGGAAAGGACGCAGTACTTGCTGCGCCTCTTCCTGAGGTTGCCGCCGTTCTTGCTTTTCTTCTTCTTCCTTTGTCTTCTGTTGGTTTCGTCCTTTTGTTTTCTTTTGTCTTTGTTTGTTCTTATTTCATTCATATGATAATTTAACATATTGTTCATCATCATTAACATATAATTTATCATTAAATCCCGACTCAATCCAAATAACCAATATTTGCGGGTTTTCGTCATTAAAGTCAAACCGGGTTGTAGAAATTCGATTCATTCATATTGAGTTTCTGGAATTCGACCTTTGATATATTCTTACCTGTTTATCATGTTCATCATATTCATCATTAGTCCATCATTAATAACCTAATTAATTCGTTTAGTTCATTAATTTGTTAATTAATCCATTAAACCTTGTAATTAATTCGTATTAATCGGTTTCATCCGTGTTTATTGCTTTCATAACCATTAATCACATGTAAATAACCTGTTAATCACTTTCACCCGAGTCAAATAGCATAATCAAGCCTTAAAATCACCAATTAACATTAACGATTTGCAATTAAAGCTAATCGGCCAGGAAGGAACAAGACGCAAAGAATCGCCGCGCTTTTTTCAGAGGGCGCGTCTCTGCTGCTTTGCTTTGTTCTCAGTTGATTTTGTCTCGAACTCCGTCTTGCTTTGATCTAGTTTTAGCTTATGTATTAATTAACTACTATTTGTATTATCACCCTTAATTCCTGTTCGTTAATTTGTTTATTTATTTCTTTTCTCAAATTATCCGTTTTAGAAGTATTTTCGACATAAATCGTTTAATCCAATGTAATTATTGTAATTTTCTTTGTTGTATTTATTTTTCTTGTCTTGTCTTGTATTGTATGTTTTTACATGTAATCGATCCTAAATCTCAACTTTGACCCAAATGCATGTTAAATTACCTGTTCACCGACTTAGCATTAATTCTTCACATGTTAGGATTAATCTAATGAATGTTGCATTGCATGCATATAAATCAACAACATATCAAGTATGAATAACTTCCCTTATCATTAGTAGAGGCCGCTATCGAGGCGGGCGGGATTAGGTGTTCGATCAAAAGAGCTTCCTAATACGTACCCTCACCCCTTACTCCAGATCTCTGTGAACATCCGTGTTCATTGGCATCCACGAGAGTCATTCTAGACATAGAATGCTAAGGGTAACGAGTTCTTGGTGTTCATGTCACTACTTTGTGTCTTGACATGGCATGAGGTATTCGAACGGTTTCCAATTTCCACAATAAATTAGTGGCGACTCCACAAATGCAAATGCTTGTTCCCAAGCGCCCCCGTGGGCCCATTGTCCACAGTTTGGCGACTCCGCTGGGGATAATACACTTACGTGTAGCCAAGGGTGAAACTTGAACAAGGTTAGGGAATAGTTTGTATGAGACAGTTGTCAGTTTTCATAACTCGATCTTCCTAGATCGTTTCATTCGGCCTTCCTAGGCCCAACCCAACCCATTCGACCAATCGTCCCATCTAGACGGTCCAAATTCTTATTTGGGCCTAAGGATGGATAACGATTGACGTCATCCATACCATGGTACTTACTCTTGTTTGTATCAAGGACTTTCACTACTTGAGGAAATGGACTAGGAATCGACCTTACTCTTGTTTGGTACGAGCCTCTCCACAGACTTCGGGTTTGATTGTTCGGTATGGCAACCTACCCTTTAACCAAAACCCTTCTAAATGCACTCAGCATCCCTTATAATGCTTGTATAATGTTTGTACCATATGTGATCACCATTTTCTAAACAAAACCATGACAAAATTTGTAAAAATCAAAACCTCTTTTAAAATGTAAATTTTCGAAAAAGGCCAAATTTAGCGCAAAACCAGTCAAAATGCTGTCTAAATATCGAGTCAAACTTCGGGCCTAAAACCCATTTCAAAGCTAAATAAAAAACATCAACAAAAAAACGAAAAAAAAGGTCCGAAAAAAAAAGGAAAAAAAAAACCAACATATTTTTCAAACCGTGTAAATGTAAGTGTGTAAATTCAATTGGGCTAAGTTAGAGTCAAAGTTCAAAGCGACTATGTCCTAGTCGGAACTCTGTCGAGTCATAAACCCATGTTCCTTTACATTTTGGGTCTTTTCAAAATTCAAGTCAAGTCCTAAGGCGTCACGCCGTCATTTTGGACTCCCTACCCCAATTCAGTTAGGATCTAAGCATTTTCGACACCTCGAGTCACACGTTTCAAGGCTCAACACACGAGTCTTAATGGGCCTCATATTTGAGTCTAAACTACAACAGTCTTCTTAACACCTATAAGCAAACCTCGAGTCCAGAATCAACATGTGTCATCAATCCCGTCAATAAGGTTAATCATATTAGGGTCACTTCGTCAAAGTCAACACTCGAGTCTAAAATTATAGTCAAGCACCGTGAATTCAAACACGAGAAGTCACTCACGACATTTCACGAATTCATAAGTCAAGTCTAGATTTATCATCTTGTCCCTTCCTTTGTTTGTTGCCTTAGTATGCGTGATCCCATGTCAAATCAAGTCGTAATGCGCATCATTTTCTTCTCGGTAGGAATTCCGCAATTTCCAATGAAAGTGTTCAAGAACGTTTATCTGTCGACGTCAAGGGACTAAGTGCCGCAATCATTAAGCTTCAGGCCACCATCGAAGACTTGAGTACTCGTGTCATCAATATGGAAAACAAGATAGATATGATGAAACATTTACCATCTTCTCATACCCTAAGGCCAGGGCATAGCTTCAACACGACTCACCCATCTAAGAAGGCCAGTGAAGGCAAGGGAGTTAACCTCTTGCAAACTCCACCCAGAAGGTCGGGACGAGCTCATAGGGAATTTCATGACCTCGGAACCACATATGAAGTAGCTCTACAAAGACTGATTTTCCAAGGAAAACTTCATCCAATTGGTCCAACCCCAGACCCTGAAAAGATATTCCCTAGATGGAAGGGCGATTCATATTGTCAGTACCATCGAGGTAGGGGACACGATACGGAGGAATGCTTTTGTCTAAAACATATTATTCAGGATATGATCGAGGATCGCAAGCTTCCTGTGCCACCTTCCACCAAGAAATCCAAGAAGACCGACCCTCTTGGCTCCAATATCATTAAACATGACGAAGAATCATCTCTAGACTGTTCTCACCTCCTCGCTCCTCATGGTAGTGAAGAAGTCAATGTCCTCGAAGACGAAGGTATCTAAAATGGAATGCTCATGCTTTCCATTGCCTTCAACAACAAATTCTCCAAAATAGAGGGAGCTATTGATACTCTAAATTCTCGGCTTTCCATCATTGAAAACCAGTTCGCCGAAATTGGTAAGAAGCTTGATGCCAAACCTCTCGAGATGAAAAATATCCAGACAAACCCTCAACTTGACGGTCCTAAGGAGAAAGCAACGAGTGGACAATCTATTCTTAGTTCTTCTCATCCGGGAATCAACATCAACAAAGACAACCTCATGGACCCTTCGTCAAAGAAACCTAACAACCCTCTAAGGTCATTTACAAAGGCTTCCGAAAATAAGGGCACACCTCCTTGGAAATTTACCAACATTGGTATTAGATACGCCGATGCCTTTCAGAGACTCATGGAACAACGAATGTTGAAGCCTATAGGACCTACGCCTAACCCAGATAAGAAATCCAAATTCTTGGATGAGAATGCCTACTGCAAATACCATAGAGGCAAAGGGCATGATACAGAGAAATGTTACAAATTAAAAAACGTCATTCAGGATATGATCGAAAGCGGGAGGTTGTCCCTCTCAACCTTTAACCCGCAAGTTAGCTTAGGCGATCCTCATGGATATGCAACTTATCAGGAAACTTTTCTTGACTATTATCCTTTCAGTGTTCCCAATGATGAGGACGAGGTGCTCAAATGGGTGAATGCTCAAAGCCGGATGTCGAAGCCAGTTGCTGGAAGCGAAAACGCTCAAGCATGGGCCGATGATTACGAGTCTAGGTCTAAGATCGCGTCAAAGTCCGGGTCCGAGTCCGAGTCTTAGGCTTTCTATCTCATATTTGTTCTAGTATCTTTCTCTATTTTCCTTCCTAGTGACAACCTGGGGGCTGTCCCACGAGTCACATGTCTTCTCGAGTCTATATTAAATATATTTATTATTCATTTCAATAAAGGTATAATTTTCAATCCACATATTCTATCCTGTCTCTTCCTTTACCCTCTTCTTGTGACAACAAGAATTGATTTGAAATATTTAAAAACGAACAACAAAAACAACACATGACAGTCGATGTGAGTACACTTAGATGATATTCCATTCCAAGTTGTAGAGGACCTAAAACTCCGTGTTCATTTTTCTTACCTATTCCATGTCTGGCAATAGAAACCACAATATAACCCCAGTTTAGACGAGCCTGTCTCAAGGGATTCTAAGACGAATCCAGACCATCTCCCTTGTTAACGATCTATGACGGAAGGCAAGCCCATTCCCCACAATAAACAACCCGTGTTACTAAAAACCAACCCATTTCACACCAAAGGTGCTAGTCTGACCCAAATCCATGGTAGCAAGTAAGTCCAAGACGTTACGAGCCATGATCAATGACAAAGGCTCAATCAAGAGAAATGACCAAGATCCATATCCAAAGCCGTAGTTATGCCTATAGCTCAAGACAAAAGAGTCAAAAGAAGAAGGTTCAATCAAGCGAGTCAAGTCAATATCCAAAGACGATGTCATCCCCAAAAACCCGAATCAAGAATCTGAGCAAAAATCCGAGATATATTCTAGACCAAAAATCTAAGTGTGAATCAAGAACGAGTATGAAATCAAATACGAAATACTGCTGAAGTCTATATGGTTAGCACCCTCACTTCGCCTTTCACACATCACACACCCTAAGTCCTTCTCGAGACCGTTACTAGGGAGATAGTTAGGAATTTTGAGAATCCTCTCAAGCTTGTCAAATTTACCCAACCTTTAGGGCCAAGACATGGAAACTTGAACCCACGTCATTTCAACCTACCTTTATGTGCTCAGGCTACATCAAGCTGAGAGACTCCATTTCCAAGCCATATTACAAGCCATAACCCCATCAAGCCTTAACTGCACAAAATCAAGCTCCAGATATTTCTTCATAAAAGCCTCTTATTACCGAGCTCCACATTCCAAATATCCAATCCAGTTTCACCTTGACCCAAACACGGAGTCTTCAAATACTTTGCTACCCGGGACGGGACATACCCCAATTCATCGTTAGGGTCCACTAAGTGTGCTCACATGACAAGGAAATTTTTACAAAATTAGTTATACCTCTTTGGTCTATGATCAGAGGGAGTTATCTCAAATCGATTCTTCGAGTCACCAAAGGAATATTACTCTTGTGACCCCTCCACTTTAAGGTCCTAACAACATAGCTTAGGCACACACTTGAACTACGAGCATGGTTTGATTTCACCTTTTCAGGTGGATACGTAGGCAGTCCTTTCTTACACAAGAAGGATACAACCACAACACCCAAATAAAATTAACCAAACCTCAGAACTACGATCTGGTTTGATTTCATTTCACGTGAATACGTAGACAGTCCTCAAGGACACAACCATCTCAAATTTCAACCTCAACCATCAAACATCCCAACTTCCAACCTTCTAACCTCAATTAACATCCCTTCCACAACCAACACCTCTATACTGGAGGCTCCTTATTGTCGCCCAGCCTCTTTTTTCACCAAATTCCAGAGTCATCTTCTCATCCCGGGGGCTTCTCTTCCAAGATGCCACCCTTCCTTTATTCCTCTAAGTCTAGCTAGTATTCGGTCCGGACAATGACAAAGATCTTAGATCAATTCTCCAAGTCATTGTGCCTCAAGAGGGGTCTCTTTTACAGCAAACGGTGGTGAAAGAAGTCCTAGCAGACAGCTGATCCATGGCTCATGCCTTGCCTTTATATGCCTTCATCATTCTTGCAATTCTTATACCTTTGGAACTGATACGCATTGTCATCCACACTTGGCTAGGGTTCCGCATACTTAAACAAAGTCTGTCAAAGTCATCCCTGTGTCGCGTCAAATCTAAGTTAGTGTCGCGTCAGTCAAACCTAAGTCTGTATTTCACGTCCGTGTCATGACAAGTCATATGTCTAAAGCCCATTGAATATGCATAACGCATTACAAACGACAAATTTCTTTGAGCAAGTTTTAAACGACTTTTAAAAAGAAACAACTGTTGCAAAACCTATGTGTTTCCTCATTCGAGGTCCATGTAATAATCGCTTATGTGCATATATTAGATTGCATTCTTGTGCGGCTACTAACCATGCAGGTAAGTATCAGAAGCAGTACTTTATCAAGACCTCGCTTGCCATAACGAGCGAATATTCTTTGACAGGTGTTTCGACACACCTCTATTCTGTTCCCCCAGCGAGTGTACACGGACAGACATTCCCTCTCGAGACATGGAAATTAGTTCCCGATTCTGTTCCCCCAGCGAGAGTACACGGACAGACATTCCCTCTCGAGACATGGAGATCAGTTCCCGATTATGTTCCCTCAGCGAGAGTACATGGATAGACATTCCCTCTCGAGACATGGAGATCAGTTCCCGATTATGTTTCCCCAGCGAAAGCTCACGATCGACAATCATTTTCTCTCGAGACATGGAGATCAACATCAACCCCAAATCCTTCCGGATTTTGTTTGAAGCTGAACACAAGCAAATTTCTCCCAGCAGTTCCAGAATGTGTCCTGCTGCCTTCTCCCAAAATCATCGTTTTATTCCCCAGTGAGAGTTTGCTTGAGGACAGAGACAGGCAGATACCCCCAGGTGAACCTTCATCCCTTTAGGTAACCCTTTTCAGGATAAACCTTCATATCTTTTAGGTAACCCTTTTCAGGATAAACCCTTCAGATCTTTCAAAAACTTACCTTAATCTTTCAGACGACCCTTTAGATACCCTTTAGGATAATCCTTCCTTCAGCCTTCCTCCCTTCAGATAATCCTTTATTTCTTCAGTCACTTCAGGATAATCCTTTCAGTAACCTTCAGATAACCCCTTTTCAGTTAAGTCCCATTTCAGTCCTTTAAAGAGAGTTGTCCTTCAACCTTTCCTTTAGTGAGAGATAACCTTCAGAGTTAGCCTTCGGGAGTGTTAAGAAGTTTCTTCAGAATCCCTGTGACCCCTAATGCCGTCAGACACCAAGTTATCTTCAGACCAAAGAGTTTTGCCGAAGCGTCTTCAGTCCCGTTTCACCCAGGCGTATCTCAAGTATGGTCTCTTCTTATGGCTGGCAAGCCTCCTTACATAGTCTAATGGACTTTAAACGACCCTCCCCGATAGTCGACAGACTCTAAAATGTTCCCGACGACAGGTCCTTGGTTCAGACCCCTTGAGCCGCCTCGCGTCCCCATAGTCGTCAGGTTGTAATCTTCGATTGACCCGATGGCTATACTTTGACTTTCGCCTTGTCCAAGCCTCAGTCAAAGTGGGGGCTCTGTAGACACCTCATTTCTGCACCTCCCGCAAACCACCCGGTGATGATTAGGCCGCATGTTTGGTACGCGGAATGATTTGTGATAGTTCGTAAGTTTATCGTCAAGTGGTCGCTCAAACACTTGTGTCTACCTCATGGTCGTTATCTAGGTGTCATTACGGTCGTTTTGGCAGTAATTAGAGTACATTTGGAGTCCGGGTCAAAAACCGTCTTCATTTCCTAAAAACCGTCAAATCCCGAGTCAAAGCAATGGGCTTGTCTACCTAAGGTTAGGATGTCACAAAATGTTGAGATTATATCTCATTTTGAGTCCTATGTCACTTCATTAGGCTAAACTAAAAGTTTACATTACAAAATGTGCATTTCATTTAGTTAAAATGAGAACCCGAGCTTTAGGCCCGTTTTACGAGGTGATAACGACTTTGTTGGGTCAGGCCTATTTCACAGAAAGTTCTAGATCTTTCTTTTAGCTTTCCAACGCCACTGAAATCACCTTAATCCGAGTCTGGAGAGAAAGTTATGCCTAAAATACGACAGGCTGTCAAACGCGCTTTCTTGCGCAGGAGGAACCCGCTGAGGAAAGGACGCAGCAAGTGCTGCGCCTCTTCCAAGAGACGCAGCACCTGCTGCACCTTTTCCTCAAGGTTTTCTTTTTGTCTAAGTTTCCGTGTTTAACCTAAGTCGGTTGTTTCCGGATCTTTCCTTCCGTATCCTAGTCTTACCATAATTCCGTCGTGTGATTAGTATAAATAGAGACCTTCGGTCTCACATATTTCTCACGCGAGTGTCCGCCCT
This sequence comes from Silene latifolia, assembly GCF_048544455.1. NCBI lineage: Eukaryota > Viridiplantae > Streptophyta > Magnoliopsida > Caryophyllales > Caryophyllaceae > Silene > Silene latifolia. Next base: position 46,943,128 of record NC_133534.1, read on the forward strand.
TTTCTTCTCCCTTTGCATTCTAGACCACGTTCTTACTTTTTGGCACTTACGTGCTTGAACATTCGACCATATAAGCTCGGATCTTTCTGAGTACCAACCTCGTTTTGCATGACTGACCAATTTGACCAACTCCACAATAATCAACTTTAATCAATCTTAGTCTTTTTCCTCTTACGAGGGCACTTTCGTCTACATTCGAGTCGAGCATCACTAATCGTAAACTTAGTTCATCTCGTTTCGTCAAACATGTAAGTCTGAGGGTGTAAATCTCTCTTTTATTTATTGTTCTTTATTGTTGTAATCATATTGTAAGATTTATGTCGAAAATACCATTAAAACCGATTTCTAAAACCCTTTGTTTAAACCCTTTTTACGGATTAACAGGAGACAGACGTCTAGAAGGGACGCAGCAGCTGCTGCGCCTCTTGGAAAGGACGCAGTACTTGCTGCGCCTCTTCCTGAGGTTGCCGCCGTTCTTGCTTTTCTTCTTTTTCCTTCGTCTTCTGTTGGTTTCGTCCTTTTGTTTTCTTTCGTCTTTGTTTGTTCTTATTTCATTCACATGATAATTTAACATATTGTTCATCATCATTAACATACTCCCTCCTATTCTACATAACCGTCCCATTGTGAAAATGGCACAAGAATTAATAAAGTGAGTTTAGACCACACAAAACGGACAATGGGACAGTTATGTGAATAGACGGAAATAGAATTGAATTTGGACCACACAACACTTACCAAAAATAGACAATGGGACAGTTACCCGACTAGACGGAAATGGACAATGGGACGATTATCTGGAATAGGAGGGAGTATAATTTATCATTAAATCCCGACTCAATCCCAAATAACCAATATTTGCGGGTTTTCGTCATTAAAGTCAAACCGGGTTGTAGAAATTCGATTCATTCATATTGAGTTTCTGGAATTCGACCTTTGATATATTCTAACCTGTTTATCATGTTCATCATATTCATCATTAGTCCATCATTAATAACCTAATTAATTCGTTTAGTTCATAAATTTGTTAATTAATCCATTAAACCTTGTAATTAATTCGTATTAGTCGGTTTCATCCGTGTTTATTGCTTTCATGACCATTAATCACATGTAAATAACCTGTTAATCACTTTCACCCGAGTCAAATAGCATAATCAAGCCTTAAAATCACCAATTAACATTAACGATTTGCAATTCCGGCTTCACAGCCAGAACTGAGCCAAGGAACAGACGCAGCAACTGCTGCGCCTCTTCCAGAGGGCACAGCTCTGCTGCGCCTGTTCCTGGTTGATTTCTATCTCTGAACTCCCGTCTTGCTTTGATCTAGTTTTAGCTTACGTATTAATTAACTATTATTCGTATTATCACCCTTAATTCCTGTTCGTTAATTTGTTTATTTATTTCTTTTCTCAAATTATCCGTTTTAGAAGTATTTTCGATATAAATCGTTTAATCCAATGTAATTATTGTAATTTTATTTGTTGTATTTATTTTTGTTGTCTTGTATTGTATTGTATGTTTTCACATGTAATCGATCCTAAATCTCAACTTTGACCCAAATGCATGTTAAATTATATGTTCACCGACTTAGCATTAATTCTTCACATGTTAGGATTAATCTAATGAATGTTGCATTGCATGCATATTAATCGACAACATATCAAGTATGAATAACTTCCGTAATCATTAGTAGAGGCCGCTATCGAGGCAGGCGGGATTAGGTGTTCGATCAAAAGAGCTTCCTAATACGTACCCTCACCCCTTACTCCAGATCTCTGTGAACATCCGTGTTCATTGGCATCCACGAGAGTCATTCTAGACATAGAATGCTAAGGGTAACGAGTTCTTGGTGTTCATGTCACTACTTTGTGTCTTGTCATGGCACGAGGTATTCGAACGGTTTCCAATTTTCCACAATAAATTGGTGGCGACTCCACAAATGCAAACGCTTGTTCCCAAGCGCCCCTGTGGGCCCATTGTCCACAGATACTCTCTATGATGATTTTGTCTTGGCCGTGTCTTTCCCCTCCTAGTGGGTTGCACCTTATGACCTCTTTGTTAGGGTGTTTGCTTGCAAATACCCGGGAAATGAGGCTTTACTAGAAAGTATTGACCACCCTACGAGACCAAGGACCGTAGGCTAGGCCTAGACTTCGACATAGCTACTTACATGTGATATTTAGAGCCTCCTTTGGACCGATACATCCATACCCGGTCTCCCTTAGGTTGTGAGGAGGCTCCTCGCGTGGCATGTCACATCACAATGCATAAGAGTTACATCCTTTCCTCTTTCACCATGAGATGTTCATTTGTGTGCATAAATTAAAACAATTTGTTGCATATCATTTTTGAGCCTCACATTATCAAATAAGCCTAATTTTCGACCATTTAGACTAGGACCGATTTTGCTTACACCTTTTGAGCCTTAACCTTCCATTTGGCACCTACAAAACAAACTACATACAATAAACAACCTTCTTGGATCGAGAAAGTTGTCAACCTGTTGTTGGTTGTATGAAGAAGGGGATTTGAGTCTTGGTTTAGTGGATGTGTACAATCCACTTGAGTCGGAATAATAGTCTTCTTTTGGTTTGCTTTGAATAAAGAGGTTTTGAAAAAGAAAAAAAATAGAAAAAAAGAAAAAAAAATTATTTCTCATATGTTTTGATGCGAAAAAGCCGTGCAACACTCCTCATTCGTCATCAAAGGAGTAGAAAAAGGCGTTGCAAAATAAAGGGGCACATCATATTTTTTCCAAAGTGAGTCGGGTTTACACAATTTTTGCTTTATTTTGGCAAGCCAATCTCTTGTTAGGGGTGGACGTTACTCATTTGTTGCAATAAGGTGATGATTTTCATGTTTTTCCAAAGTGAGTCGGGTTTGCACAATGTTTGCATGAATTTGGGAAACCAATTTTTGTTAGGGTGTAGACATTTCTCATTTGTTGTAATAAGTTGGGAGAAATGGAATTTTGGCAATTTCTTGATGTGTACCTCCATATTTTCCAAAATGGTGCTTGCACCAATCCCGCTTCGACCCGTCACCTAGCCCTGTTACAAGCCTTGTTTCTCTTTATGCACATTTTCTCTTTTTGCATCTCGTGTACGGTCATGTAGGAGGAGATTCCACGTTAGATTGCGGGCATGTTTCACGAGTCGAGTAGTTGAGTGATTTTGGTTACTCTTTGGCACAAAAATCACCCGCTCTTTAAATGTGTGACAAGTGAAAATCTTGAGGAGTCGGTGGTCTAGGTCTTCTTAGTCATGGGTCAACTTGGTCGAATCTTGAGTCGTCATGTAAATTTGAAGGTTGGGTTTTGTTTCTCCCTTTCCCGCCTTTGAATTTGTTTCCTAGGCATTTGGTTATCATATTGAGGTTGCTTGAGCCATCACTAGGGGATTGACACCCTGCTAAGACTATAAGATAGTATCTCCCGACCAAAACCTTTAACTTTTCAAAGCAAAACCCTCCGCTTAGATGAGGAAAGCGGTTGACTTTTTGATTGATGCATCCTATGCTTAATTATGAGCCTTAATGTTGGATGTGTCTAGTTTTTCCGCAAGCCCCCACTGCCTTGCAAAGGAGCGTATACCTCATTGCGCTTCATTGTGAGTACAAGGGACGAAGGAGGCCCGTTAATTGTCTTCCATCAGATATTATTAGTATAGTTAGACTATGGTTAAATAAGGGTCTCATTTTGGCTCACTTACTTACTCGGGGACGAGTAATGATCAAGTGTGGAGAGGTTTAATATATGATTTATTTACACCATTTCTCCTTCTTATTTTCATGCATTCCGACCCCGTTTGAGTCGATTTTGTATATCTTACCTTGCATTTTGTACCTGATTCCCTAGTCTATGATTTTGTGTCCGTCTTGCAGGATTTGGGGCGAAAATAGAGGAATCAGAGCAAGGAAGACGGTTCGATAAGCTAAGCATGAAGAAAGGATGGGGAAAGCCGAGAAGAGTTCTCAGCCGGTAGGCCGACAGCCGGCCAGCGGGTTGGGACTCCCCCAACACTTAGCCAAAGGTAAAAAATGAAGGAAGTTACAGTGAACTCCCAGCCTGGCAAGCCACCGGCAGCCGGTCAGCTGGCTGGAAGTACAAGAAGAAGAAAGAAAAAGAGGAAAGTTACAGGGAACTTCCAGCCGGGTAGGCCACCGGCAGCCGGTCTGCCGGCGGCTGGGAGTGCATGATGAAGGATGAGTGATACGTGCATTTTATATAGTCTTTTTAGCCTATTTCATGCACGTATTTCTATGCTTTTATCGTAGTTTTATGCTACGAAATGCCCCGAATATGCTACTTTGGGTTATTATGTCTTATTTGCAGGTATGGACCCGAAAGGAGTGAAATCAAGCTATTTACCGTCCATTTTTGCATGCATTTGGAGGAAGAGATGATTTGGAGCGGAATTATAGCTGTCTTGGGATGCGTGAAGGTGTTTTGGGAGCTAAAGGGACAAGTCAAGGCAAACTAACGAGAATTACAAGCTGCTGAAGTCAAAGATCCACTCGATCAAGTGCTATTCTAGTCGATCGAGTGGTTTAGGAGTCAATAATCAGTCGATCGAGCTCTATTCTAGTCGATCGACCAGTTTCTTTTATAGTCTTGCTCGATCGAACAGTGTACTTCCTCGATCGATCTGTTTCCTGGCTGAATTTGCTCGATCGAGTGATTTCTCTACTCGATCGAGTGAATATTGATGACGGATTGGGCTTTTAAGCTTTAATTCGTTAATTAGGTTTAACCCTACTTCTAATTTCTTATAAATAGGAGTTAGGGACGTCATTTGTGATCATTTCCTTTTTATCCGGAGACACTCTGACTCTCTCTTTTCTCTTGGAACGATACACTGTTACTTTACTCTTAATTTCCGGATCATTTATTTATAGTAATTTCTTTCCCTTCTTCTCTTTAATTACTTAATGTTTATTATTCGTTCTTTATTTATTTCTTGTTCTCATTTAATTATGCATAGCTAATTCCCCGTAGTATGTTAGGATTAGGGAAGCCGTGGTAGCAATGCTTTAATTGTATTAAATAGATTAGACCTGCGATAGGAATTGTATTAGGCAATTTAACTGTTATCCGGTCGAATGAATGCATGCAGGAGACCATAAATTTAGTTAACCCCGACCTAGATCGAAAGATTGGAAGGGAAGGCTTGCTTAATTACAATAGGGTATCGTAGTGAGGGCGAAAGTTAAGCTATTTACGCTCTAGGGCGGTTTAAGGACCGAAAGGTGACGACCATAGCTCTTCTTATCAATAGTCTAGTCGCCTTAGTATTCATGATAGTATAAGATCGATAGCGCCACGGTGAGACCGACTCTAGCATACTACCCTTCTCTTATTGTTAATTTCTTTTATTCATTTCCCTCGCTTTAGTCTCTAGTCAGTTAACAATCAATCAAAACCCCCATTAGTGACATTTAGACAGATAAATAGACAAATAGATAGTACACCGCCTCCCTGTGGAGATCGACCCTACTTGCCGCTGACTTCTGTTAGCAGTAATCTAGGTATTTTGTTTTTGGTGTAGAAACGACAGCATCAAATTTTGGCGCCGTTGCCGGGGAGGCAATCTATTTATTTATTTGTTTAAACTTTATCTGTTTTTAGCCTCAGGGGATTTTTCCCTTGAGGCCGTTTTAATCTTTTGTTTAGTGCTGTTTTGATAGGCCTTACAGGTACTACCTAGACAGTTCTAGGTGAAAGACAGTCAAAGGGAAGGCTTGAGTACCTTTGACCCATCACCGATGTCCCATTATATGGAACAGCCGGTGATCTGCTACGGGAGATGTGGTTCTCGAGCACAATGCGGCTGTAGTTGTGCCGCCACATCCGCCCTATCAATGGCCACCGCAACAAGATTCCCCCGATATACAAGAAGAAGACCTTGCGGAGCTGAAATTCTTGATGGAGGAACTTGCATTCCAAGTGCAAGAATATGTCTCGCGATTTGATGAGCTCGAGTCTGCAGTTGCTCAATTAGCGGTGAGATGGAGAGAGAAGAGATCGCAGAGTGACATATTTAATGAGAATGCTTGTATCACAAATGCAAGAGAGTGATAGATATATGGACGCTCGAATCCTCGAATCGGAGTCACAAATAGCTCGGTTAGCGGTGAGATGCAAGAAGAAGAGGTTTATCTTGCTGAGAGCAGTTTTTCTCGTAAGGAAACCGTGTTGCCCAATTATGAGGATGACTTCTATGACTCGGACGACGAGCTCCTATCATATTTCACTACCCCACGCGAAGATTTCAGAGCTGTACAGGAGGAATCACTCGATCGAGTGACAATTATTGGTCGATCGAGTGATTTTTCAGAAGAACCTGCTCGATCGAGTGAAAATACAACTCGATCGAGTGGAATGCAGGAGGATAGTTCTCGATCGAGTGATTCTGCCACTCGATCGAGTGAAATGCGGGAAGAAATTGGTCGATCGAGTAATAACTCTGCTCGATCGACTAATTTGGCCATTGGGAGCTTTGGTTCGTCATTCTGGTTTGATTTGGATGACGAGTCTGACGATGATGAAGGTTACGGTGAACCTCCCCTATTCACAGCCGAGTCGGATACACTTGAAGCTGCGATCTACGGGACGAATTCCACTGAGGGCGACGAAAGGACAGCTGAATCGGTATTTGCTCCTAGCACGGATGAGGCATTACACTCTTTTATCAGTGATTCCGTCATTGAGAGCAACCAACCTGAGGTAGTAAATGGTAATTTTATTATTGTTTGTATATCTTGCCTAAATCGATTCATGTTTTTCCTTTTAATGTTTTACCCCCTCCCATGTGGACGAATAAATTAGCAATTATTCACCATCCCTGTCGTCTCAATTTTGTCAATCTGAAATGGAGCCCTACTTTATTGACAATCGCTCCCGCGCTCCTTTATTTTGTGGATAAATTTAGGAGCGTACATAGGAAATTTGTTAGACTTAAATGTTTACATATCTTTATTTCCTACTTTGCTATTCCACTATGGTGCTACTTATGCTGTTGTGTAGCACATGCGCAGCTGTTTGACAGGTTGTTGCGCGCTTTGAGCTGTTTTGATTGTGACTAATTAGAGAGGCTCGAAGAAAAAGAAGGTCGATTTGGGACTGATGAAGCTAGCGCTACCCGGGAGGCAACCCGGCGATTTATTTCTGCATTTATATTTCCCTTAAGTTGTAATAAATGGTTTTATACCATAGACTATCTCAGTATGCTTGTTTTTGTCAGTTGCGGGCTGTTTTTCATTGTGTTTTGCAGGTACACGCTGAGGATCGCTCGATCGAGTGGTTTTCCCACTCGATCGAGTACTTTTTCTGAGAAATCATCTCGATCGAGCTAATATCTACTCGATCGAGTACCTGCAAAGTAAGAAACCACTCGATCGACCTAGTTTCTTTTCGATCGAGCTGTTCTTGGATGCCCACTCACTCGATCGACCACTATTCCTCTTGATCGAGTATTATTGACTTGGATTAGCTTCCTGAGACGGTTTTCCGGGCCCTTGGCAACCTCCCATTTCATGGTCGGTTTGGGGAGGTCCCCTTATTCGCGCATTTTGTGAGTTTTTCCGCATTTACTCTCTCTTCTCCTTCAGTTTGCATTTCCTTTCCATGTTTTGGTACAATGGGGCATTGTGAGTTTGGTTTGGGGAGGCTATGCATCCATATCTGTGTCTGCATTTCGTTTTCATTGCATTTCAGTAATCACGTTTAATTTCCTGTTTGCATTGTTATTTATTTCATAAAAAATTAAAAAAATTCAATAAAAATTTGAAAAATTGTTAAAATTCAAAAAATTCACGTTTAATTTAGCATATAGGTTGAGTCGGAACGGTAGATTTCAATGATGATATTGCACTGCGTTTGTCTTTTTGCTTAAGCCTTGCATTGAACTGTTATCTTTTAGCTGTGTCTTTTGCATAATCTACGAGTTTATGTTTAATTTCGCTGAACGAATAGACTTGACCTGAAATTTTGGCAACCTACTTATAATTTCTAAGAAATAGAGCCTTATAAGCTGGTGTCATTTATGACCAGTTTCATGTAGGATTGTGAGTAGTTACTCCTTGCATAACATGTATCATCAATTTGCACGTATATGAAATTCAATTGCTTTTTGCCGTCATACATTCGGGTTAGTGGTTGGTGTCACATGCAGGGAGGTGCTTACAATTTCCCTTTCTTTCATTTTTACCCACAAACTCCACATTAGCCAAATTTGCCAGTTGACCCTTAGCTACATCCAAATTTAGCCTGCCTTGTCAAGCTAGTTTAGATTGTTTTTGCGGTATATTGTCTATTGTATCAAGTTTGGCTTGTATCTGTTGACTTGGAGTTGGTAATTTATGAAGGAAAGGAGGATTGATGAATGAAAAGAAGAAAAAAAAAGACGTAAAAAAGGAAATGAAAAAATGAAAAAAAAAGAAGTTGAAAAAAAAAGGAAAGAAACCGAAAAAAAAAAAGAATAGAAAAGAAAAAAAAAAAAAGAAAAAAAATGTTTGTTTGTTAGTCGGTTTCACTCCTATATTCTATCTTATATCATTTGAGGAGTATTTTCAGTTTGGTTTGGTGAGATTTTATGCCAATTGAAGGGCATGTGCTTAATTCATAATTGAGTTGGAATCGGATGTTGATACATGGTTCTGTTTAGGTACTAGCTTGATCACCTATACCTCCACATTCCCATAAATGTTTTGCCTTTTCTTACCCATTGCCTCACTTTACCATATTTTTGTAAGCCCTCGGCTGTGACAGGACCTTGTTTGGTTGGAATGTATGTTTGGTAGCTAGAATTGTCTATCATATTAGTTGCATGCATGTTTATGTGGGTCGTAGTTTAGGTGAGCGACTATTTCTCTTTCTCTCTTACATATATATTCTTACCCTTTGCTTCATGAGAGAAAGAGTGACCCGTGAGAGTCCGATTTTAAAGGTCTTGCAAGGTCGACGGTTCAGCTTTATTTATAAACATCTTACAACTCGTTTGCATTTGACTATCTTGCTATAAGTGTTTAGTTTGCTTGCATTAAATTGGCTTAAGTGGGCATTTGTAGCTAGCTCTGAATTATTTTTCCGTTCCATTAGCGTATAGTTTTGAGTTTACTCGAGGACGAGTAAAGGTTTGGTTTGGGGAGATTTGATACGTGCATTTTATATAGTCTTTTTAGCCTATTTCATGCACGTATTTCTATGCTTTTATCGTAGTTTTATGCTACGAAATGCCCCGAATATGCTACTTTGGGTTATTATGTCTTATTTGCAGGTATGGACCCGTAAGGAGTGAAATCAAGCTATTTACCGTCCATTTTTGCATGCATTTGGAGGAAGAGATGATTTGGAGCGGAATTATAGCTGTCTTGGGATGCGTGAAGGTGTTTTGGGAGCTAAAGGGACAAGTCAAGGCAAACTAACGAGAATTACAAGCTGCTGAAGTCAAAGATCCACTCGATCAAGTGCTATTCTAGTCGATCGAGTGGTTTAGGAGTCAATAATCAGTCGATCGAGCTCTATTCTAGTCGATCGACCAGTTTCTTTTATAGTCTTGCTCGATCAAGCAGTGTACTTCCTCGATCGATCCGTTTTCTATTTGAATTTGCTCGATCGAGTGATTTCTCTACTCGATCGAGTGAATATTGATGACGGATTGGGCTTTTAAGCTTTAATTCGTTAATTAGGTTTAACCCTACTTCTAATTTCTTATAAATAGGAGTTAGGGACGTCATTTGTGATCATTCCCTTTTTATCCGGAGACACTCTGACTCTCTCTTTTCTCTTGGAACGATACACTGTTACTTTACTCTTAATTTCCGGATCATTTATTTACAGTAATTTCTTTCCCTTCTTCTCTTTAATTACTTAATGTTTATTATTCGTTCTTTATTTATTTCTTGTTCTCATTTAATTATGCATAGCTAATTCCCCGTAGTATGTTAGGATTAGGGAAGCCGTGGTAGCAATGCTTTAATTGTATTAAATAGATTAGACCTGCGATAGGAATTGTATTAGGCAATTTAACTGTTATCCGGTCGAATGAATGCATGCAGGAGACCATAAATTTAGTTAACCCCGACCTAGATCGAAAGATTGGAAGGGAAGGCTTGCTTAATTACAATAGGGTATCGTAGTGAGGGCGAAAGTTAAGCTATTTACGCTCTAGGGCGGTTTAAGGACCGAAAGGTGACGACCATAGCTCTTCTTATCAATAGTCTAGTCGCCTTAGTATTCATGATAGTATAAGATCTGATAGCTGCCACGGTAGACCGACTCCTAGCATACTACCCTTCTCTTATTGTTAATTTCTTTTATTCATTTCCCTCGCTTTAGTCTCTAGTCAGTTAACAATCAATCAAAACCCCCATTAGTGACATTTAGACAGATAAATAGACAAATAGATAGTACACCGCCTCCCTGTGGAGATCGACCCTACTTGCCGCTGACTTCTGTTAGCAGTAATCTAGGTATTTTATTTTTGGTGTAGAAACGACAGCATCAATGAGAGTCAAAGGAAGGGAGGAAAAGTCAAGAGGACTCCTAGTCGATGGACCACCGGCCAAGCACACCTGATGACTTAATTATCCATCAATTTCTTACAGAGAACTCCCAGCCGGCTCGACCACCGGCGGCCGGTCCATCGACTGGGACCCCCCTTCCGCATTTTAACCTTGCTTGTAATTTCCAACCTAATTTCCGTGTAAATTATATATACTCCTTCCCTTAATCATTTGGACACATAATCCTAGATTTGAAATTATTTCCCTAATCTTATGCAAACTCTCTTAAGTAAATTTTAATCTTTCTTTAATTAAACCTTAATTACTTCATAAATTAGCATAGAATTAGTTGTTCTCAATTTTTTACATTTAATATTGGGTTGTAAATTTAAGATTGGTGAACATTATTCTTCTATTTAATCTAAGATTGCAACTTTGTCTTTAATTTGGTATAATTCCTTTCTTATTATTGTTCATCTTTCAATTGTTTACATTTCGAGTTGCTTGCTTAGTTTATCCTATAAACTTGATGTTCTATACTTGTTTCATGCCAAAATCTTCATCTTTTGTGTTTGTTATTACAAGCATGTGTGAATAGTGCCTTACTAGGATGGAGGGGAAACTCTTGTAGGATTACAAGGGGAGGATTAAGACATGGGAAAAATGAAATTATTGAATATATGCTTGTTGATTTTATCATGTAGACAAGGTGTTTGTGAGAATGCTTGGGTGAGAATTTGAGCATTTAATCTATCTTTCTACTTGTTCGGTGAGAGCTTGACTAGTAATTAGAAAGCACATGTAAAATCAAGGTTGGGTTAATTAGGTTATAACTTAATCAACCTTACTTTAGGGGTTAGTCTTGCATCGAGAGATCGAGTCTTCCTCTTGCATATGCTCTTGGTTTCACCTTCTTATGTTCTTGTCCCCTCTTACCTACTTGAGTGAACTCGATATCCTAGTTCTTTTAACCATCGTCTTTTACCATCTTAAGTCTTAGTCGTCTTTCTATTATTGTTCTAGACTAGTTTCTTAGTTAGTTTAAATCAACCTACCTCCTTTTATCGAACTAAACTAGTAGCTTAGACAAACAATCCTAGAGCCATAAATACCGTCCTTTGGGTTCGACTCTCACATACACACGACAACCTCGTACACTTGCGAGGAATACAGATATAAGATTTGTCACAACAGTCTTCCAAAGAAATACCTGCTAGTCAACGGCTCATCATCCCCGAATGGATCACCACAGTTTTCAAATATTTAAACGCAGTCCAGATAACTCTCCCATAAATTTGTCCCACTTCCTGTCCCATCCACTAAAAGATGACATCTGGCAAAAACATAAAACAAAAAATTTAAAATCACGTGATCTCTTCAATCACCACCAGACCACCAACTCGAAACTACCCTTAGTTTGTAATATAATATCTACAAGTACTCTTATGAACTACTATACTGACGTTGTGTAACTTGTTTTTCATGATATATAAGTATCTCTGAAAATTCTTGTTGAGATTATAAGAATCATATGATCCACACTTCCGCTAAATTTCATAAGTAATTTAGCGCTTGTTATTGGATCAAGCATCTTATCTACATCTACAACCGCGACACACGCCCTTTCTATGTAGGGCAAATCACAAAGTGTAGGGGAGTAGTTTCGACCTCTAGGATACCTTAAGGTATTGTGCTTGTATTAACACAAGCACAACTAAACCTAATCAAGATTATAAATAAATTTCTGCTCTACGATATACATAGTATAAGATTATGACTTCATACAAATATTACCTATTTTCTAACTCGTAATATCTTTATCAATAAAGATGGCGATTCATGATATGAAGAGATTATAGAATATAGATAGATTGATAAATAGATAGTACACATAGTCCTTTTACATTCTAATGATGATTATCTCCAAAATGATTTAACCACCGTAGCCGCCAAAGAAGAGTATGTGGCCATCGCCTTTATTGATACCTAGATCATGAACATCATATTTTGTGGTATCCGAAAACGATTCATTGTCAGAAACATCTATGGTTTGGAGTTTTTCATTAGCGGTCTGAAAGTACTTGGCAAATGCATCGTTCAACCTATTGTTAGTTGGATACATTCCACTCCCCATTTGCGGGTAACCACCTGGTTGATTCAGTGGGCTATATGTTTCTCCTCCACATGATATATAAGTCCCAAATTTATTTAATTTATTAAACAACCTGCCTGGCCAAAATCCAATTGGAGATAAGTCTTTCGTCACCAATAACCACCAATTTCCGTAGGTACTTTCCTATTTCATGAATAAAAAATTGTAAGTTTCAATAAAACAATCGTAACACACATTATCTTTTGTTTCAAAAAAAGAAGAAGATTAATCCACTAATAAGACGACACACATTAACTCAAAAAGGATTTCTAAAAACAAATCAAATCTAATAAGAGCCAAAACAATTCACTTGTAAAACAAAGCAACTCAATTCGATATGAAAATTCGGCTTCTTGCATTGCTATCTTTATGCAACTTTTGAGTGGATCACTCGTTTGTTTCACGTAAACGAAAATTTACCTTTTACTCGCCGATAAAAATTGTTGAAGAATAGTATCCATTGAAAATATCTGTGATAAACCCCCTATAAACTAGTATAACTAGATGATCAAATTGTACTTACTCTGTAAATGAAAAAATGAGCGATCGTAGATAGCTCTCCTTCTTTAGACACGGGCATAAGGACATCTGGTAGAAAATCTGATCTAACAAGTACGAATCCAGGACAATAAGTATTGTAACAATGTAATTGACCAGCCTGTTCATAGTTAAAAACAAATAGTTGAAATAACTACATTCAATAAAATGAATTCAAAAAATTCTTAATTCACTTTTAGTTTGATACCATGCATGAAGCAAAACTTGTATGTTTCAAAAAAATGAATGCTTACATTTGTATGGATGAACATGCGGGTTCTTGTATCATTATATATTGTCGGATTAACCTGTCGAATAAAAACGATACTAAAGCCTTAGTTTTAATGATTTACATATATAATAAGACAACATGGATCATCTTAAAAATGTATTTGATAGAAGCGAAGAAGATAAAAATAATGTCGCCAACAAAAATATGTTTTCATAATTCCATTGGATCTATAATTTCTCACCAACTTATTTTATCTTCATGGAATCATAGTGGCGGGCGGTTCATCTAACTCCAAATTCATTTGACCATATGGATTGACATGAACCAAACACAATTTTATTTGGATCACATTAGTGGTTCACGCTACTAAACCCTTCTGAATAAACTTAAAACAAATAGATTTTTTTTAACAACTAGTTAGTGCAAGACACTATTGTATTAACTCGTAATCCTAATAAATTTAAGATTTAATTAATTTTTGGGTAATTTCGAGTTCGAAATGGCTTCAACTAGCTAGTTAATTCAGTTAAACTAGGTGGTATATTAATGCTTTTCGGCCATTTGTATTATTTAAGTGAAGACTGAACTTTTTACACTAAACTGGCTTGAATAAGTCGACTAACTTATAGAAAATTTCAAAATGTTTATCGAGGAAGCCATCAATTTGTCAATTAAGGGATCAAATTAAATAATGGTTTTCATATCGTAGTCTAGGGTTTTCCTAGGATTCTGTCGAAATTATCTTCGATTTTCCTTTTTCTCGAAGCTCTTCTCACAATCTTGATCGCGGGATCGGTTTTCTTGTTCGTTTTCTTGGTTTGCTTTGTTTTCTTTATGTAGGTGTCAATGATTAGCGTAACAACGGGCCAATGTCGGAACGAGAAAGAGCCTATAGGGGAGGTGGAGGGATCGGTCGAATAGGAGGAGGAAGTTGGGGAAACCAATAAAAAGCACGATCTGCTTCTTGCTGGTAAACTGTGGGAGGCAAAGGTAAATAATATCAAAGCGAAAATTAATATGATAAATTTATCGAATCTGATGAACACTATGATGGGTAATGTTGTAGATGCGAAGGAGAAAACTTTCATATTTAGATTCGGGAACGAGCGTGATAAGGCTAGGGTATTGGAGGAGAACCATGACATTTCGACAAATTCATATGGTGCTTCAATGAGCCGTATTTCAACGGTTTCGTTCTCTTTGCATATTAATGGGAACCCATGCAGTGAATTCATACCGTCTAGAGGATTGAGGTAAGATGATCCCATTTCACTTTATTTGTTCATTCTTTGCGCGGAAGTTTTATCACATCTTATGTGGCGGGCTGTGGAAACCAATTATTTACACAGAATACGGGTTTCAAGTGGAGCACCCACTATATCCCATCTTTTTTTCGATGATGATAGTATTACTTTCACGAGAGCTACGATGGAGGAAGCTGATGTTGTTGATAATATTTTAGGACGGTATGAAAGTGCCTCTAGTCAATTATTTTACTTGGATAAGACTACGGTTTCCTTCAATAAAGGGGTGCCACGACAAAGGCGAAGTATTTTATCTAGGAGAGTGTGCATTGTTGAGGTGGAGGAGCAATCTCGGTATTTAGGCCTTCCTACGGTAGTGGGACGGCCTAAGAAGGTACTAACAGATATTCTTCAAGAAGCTTGGTAAGCGGTTAAATGGATGGTGCGGGAAAATCCTGTTCATGGCTGGTAAGGAGGTTTGTACTATTAAAGGCGGTTGCCAATTCACTCCTGACCTCTGTAATGAGTATTTTCAAAATTCCCGCCTAATTTTTGTGACGAGCTTAGATTGATGATTTGACGTTTTTGATGGGGTCATGAGGAAGGTAAGAGAAGAATCAGTTGGGTGGCGTGGAGACGTTTATGTAAACCGAAGGGGATGGCGCGTATAGGATTTCAAAATTTCTGACTTTTTAGTCTCGCTTTACTTGGTAAACAAGCTTGACGACTGAAGACTGAGCCTAATAGTCTTTGGGCTAGAATGATGAGAGCTAGATATTACCCACATAATCCGAGTTATAAGTTGAAGGGTATTCATGATGCTAGGCGAGCGTTGGAGGGAACGTAGCGAAGGAGAATTGGAAACTAGTTATCTACTTGATATGTCCATTTTATATATAGTTTAACTCCCTATTTTAGCTCGGTTTAATTTATTATTTCACTTCTATTAGTATATTTGTGAGCTAATTCCGTGTTCAAGGTGTTTTTGCTCGTATTAATTGCATTTTATAGGAAATGAAGGTGTTGGTATCTTTTTCCCGTGAAATTAGCATTTACCCAAGTTCACGAGGCTAATGAGAGCAAGTCTTGACTATGCAAGGGAGTTCCGAGAAGTATAGGGGCATTTCGGGAAGAAATTGGAAATCCCGAGCTTGATGAAACAAACATTGGTTGGTGTGCAAATAAAGAAATTTAGTCCAAGTAAAAGCCCAAGTTAAGAGCATGCATTGGATGCCAAATGATCCCTTGCATGCTTTAGACAGACTCATAAACATGCAAGCATCGGATTCCGCATCACCATAAAGCAAGCAGTTAAGACGAAATTAAGACGAAATTGAAGAAACACACGTCCCCGATCGGGATTGCCCCCTTTTAGGTCGTTTACGTTACACCCCTTATTCCTATATAATGGGTGTTGATCCGGGACCTCAAACACAACTCCTACACTACTTTTACATGTTTGTCATACCCTTTATTTCAGTTCTTAGTTTAGTTTAGTTTAGCATTTCCTTAAGCATTTCCTTTATGTATGTTATAAAAAATTTCAATTAAACATTTCAAGTTATATACAAGTTACATTTCAAGTTATTTCCATTTGTTATCTTGTTCTTTATTTCCAAGTTATATTTCTATTGTCAAGGTAACTCATTTCTAGTATTACTTTTATTATTTAATTTTCATTTCCATTACTAGTTAGTATGTTCATGTTTATCATATCATTTGCCATTAGTTTAGTTTTCATTATGCATGAGTAATTCATTTGTCTAGGGAATAGGGAAGCTATGCATAAAATAGTTTTTGCAATTGTTGAATTAGGATGCTATAGTAATCGTATAATAGTTTCTATTACATGCTTGTATTGAATTGTTAGTCTTTGATTGTTGTCCACTATCTTGGATTAAATTTGTTAATTCACTTTTATAAGTCGAGAGGCACGAAATTGAATTAGACTAAGTATGTTTTAGCAGACCGATCTGCCACAGCAAGAGCTCGCTAGAACCTGTTCTATGGTTGACAATTAGGCCGAGAGGTGGTTGTCTTTAAGCCTAAATAATTATTGTATTATTAATTTCCTAGTTTGACATGAGCATTTACATATTTGCATGTGTAACCCGACTTCCCTAGGCTCTTTCTTTATTATTGATTTCTTTCATTACCAAACCAAACAATTAATCGATAAATGACCTTGATAGAATTCACCCCATAACAACTTGTTTAGCAACTCTCCCGTCTCCTTGTGTTCGACCCCTATTATTACATTTAATTGTTACTAGGGTATTTATCTCTGTTAAGTGTGCGATAGCCTATCAAATTTTGGCGCCGTTGCCGGGGAGCACGGTTTTGTTTCCTAAGTAGTTGTTGAATTCTATCTTGTTTTATTTTAGCTCGGGGAACACTTGTTCCTTGGGATCGTTCTCACTGTTTCTTTATAGTTTTAGTTCCTATTTTTTAGGTAATAAAGCTTGGCCTTTCATAATGAATGATGGATTCCGATTTCCACAACTCAAAGATGAGCCTTTTCATGACTATCTTGACCGGTTCTACTACTTTCGCAATGGTCTCATCTCCCCTGGACACATCCTTAATGGGGATTACTTGGGTCATCTCGTGCTTGATGGCATGGATTTTGAGACCCGTGAATTGGCTCTAAACTTGAGTGATGGGAGTGTCTACTACATGATTGGGACGAAAATTTAGAATTTCTTGAATTTCATGGCTTCCGAATATCGGGAATTAGCACGCCAATTCAATTTATAGCGCATCCAAGAGGAGCTCAAAGTGTTACAGGCTCGTTTGGAACAACTTTCTCAAAAGGAAGCGAGACAATGTGAGCTTATTTTCTCTCCTTATGCTCTCCTGCCCTTCCAATGTGAGTCTTTTCCTCCTAATGTCTTTGAATTATTGGATGACGATGACGACGGTCCAACTTTTTCTTTTGAAATTCCCCTTAGTGTCATTCCAATTGAAAATTTAGAGACTCATGTTGAAGAAAATGACCTTGTCGTAAATGATACACTCACCATGGATGATGTTGGGCCCGTTTGTAATGATAAGGATGGGGTTTTGCCGAGTCATTTGAAACCTTTGAAAATCCTTTCGTGGAGGATATGGTTGACCCTTTAGAGGTTGATGGAGGACTTAGTGATGCACACGTAGAGGTTAAGAGGGATGAATCCCCCATTTTTGATGAGTCCTACCACCTTGAGTTTTCATACCACCAATTTGAGACCATTCATGATTATAATTTGTGCACTAACGGTTTATTTTATGGTCTTAAGGATGATGCTCCATCTCTTGCTGACGAGTGGAGTAGTACGATGATTCTTTTGAAGTCCCTCACATGCGCATTGATAAGATATCCTATTTCTTACCTTTGATCTATTATGGCTTAATCTTATCAATTGTTTACATATGCTTTTTTATTGCTCATGCGCAGGAATATGATAGGCTTCTAAGGGCTTTGACTTGCTTTTTAAAGACAAATATGGTCGTGTCACTTGAAGAAAAACAAGTCTAGCAAGACTTTAAATTAGCGCTTCTCAGGAGGCAACCCCTGTTAATTTATGTTTTTAAGACAAATTACAAATTTTGGACAATTGGTATTTCAATTTGGTTTTGATGTAATAGTTAATATAATAAGACATTTAGCTTGCTTTAGTTTGTAGTAGCTTGTCTTTTGCAGGTACTTTGCTACTTAGATTGGACCTTACCCCGTTTTCAAGCTAGCTTGGGGGAGGCTTCTACACTTTAGTATGCTTTCTTTCCTTCCTTTATTTTCCGCATGTGTCATTCTCATCTCCCTTTATTGGTTTTATTTGTCCTTCTATGTGGGTTTTTGCGCTTAAACCCGTTTTACACATTGAGGACAATGTGTTGTTCTAGCTTGGGGAAGGGATTTAGTTGGTCTTATTTATTGCTTTCATATATTTGAAAAATTTTAAAAATTGAAAAATTTGAAAAAAATTCCTTGTTGTGTCCAACCTTATGTCTTTTGTATACTGTCTTTCCTCCTTGCATTTCCCATTATAGCTTTTTAAGCTAATGATTCATTCTTATTGACGGGTTTTGCTTGCATGGGGATGTCTTGACGTAGTGGGTGTTGGATGGATTTTGGACAAAATACACATGATCTTAACATTGGTAAGCTACATAAATGATACGGTAAAGCCTCCAAAAGGCCCGTGCATCAATATCCGGTCTCATCTAGGTGTGTGTAGTTTCTCCTCTTGGTGTGCGTTACATTAAAACGCATAAGTATGGCATTTGTTCCTTATTCTTAGACATGCTATGACAGTTTGCACATGAAGCCTTGTTGTTATAATTTCTCACATGCATAACCCATTTTGAGCGTTTTCTTAGTATATGTTACCCCGTGTTTGTTTCTAGCCACATATAACATTGCCTACTTTGTTGAGCCAGTAACCATCTTGCCGAGTTTAGGGTGCTCTTGTCATGGGTTTTGGTCATATTTTTAATGTTGATGATGTGAAATTGACGGGATTACTGATTCCCATTGTGGATTTGAAAGAAAAGTGAGAAATAAAAAATGATATGAAAAATGAAGAAAAAGAAAAGAAGTGAAAGGAAAAGAAAAAACAAAGAAAGAGAAGTCGATGATATTTGTGCTTCCATGCCTTATGAAGTTTTTGAGTTGGGAAGTTCATTTTTGTGCCAAAAAGTGTTAATTTTAGCCATATGCTGCTTTGGTTCAATGAGTTATTGCCATGAGATTGGTATTTGGTATTGGGTTTATTTGAGCACTCTTTGCTTGTTTGGATGGTTTTTAGCTTGACCTTTAGCTCCACATATCCAAACTTGTTTGTCCACCTTCATACCCATTACCCCTAGCTTCTTTTAACTTTTCTCTTGGCTTCTTTGTGTGCATTCTTGTTTAGCATTGTCATGTGGGATTTGGAATGTTTATCATACTAGATTGCGGGCGCATTCTCTTGAGTCGTAGATAGGAGAGTGTCATTTACATATAAATTGCCTTGTTCATAATATGAGTGTGAGTGTTTTCTCGTGAGGAGTCCGATGTCAATAAGATCATGCAAGAGTTAAAATGTCCATGTGAAGTCCTTTGTGCTACGCCGTCATGTAAATCTCATCCATGTTGTTGCATTTTCCCTATGCCCATGTTGTTTTGAGATTTGATTCATTGTGCTTTAAAGTTACGTGACGGCAATTGCATTCGGATGAGATGATTGTTGCTAGTACCCTTGTCCGTGTCATACATTATATTGTGTGCTTGCTTGAGGACAAGCAAAGGTTTAGCTTGGGGGAGTTTGATAGGTCCATTTTATATATAGTTTAACTCCCTATTTTAGCTCGGTTTATTTGATTATTGCATTTCTATTAGTGTATTTGTGAGCTAATTTCGTGTTCTAGGTGTTTTTGCTCATATTCATTGCATTTTGTAGTAAATGAAGCCGTTGGTAGCATTTTCCCGTCAAATTAGCATTTACCCAACTTCACGAGGCTAATGAGAGCAAGTCTTGACTATGCAAGGGCGTTCCAGGAAGTATAGGGGCATTTCGGGAAGAAATTGGAAATCCTGAGCTTGATGAAACCAACTTTGGTTGGTGTGAAAATAAATAAATTTAGTCAAGTAAAAGCCCAAGTTAAGAGCATGCATTGGATGCCAAATGATCCCTAGGATGCCTTAGATGGACTCATAAACATGCAAGCATCGGATTCCGCATCACCATAAAGCAAGAACTTAAGACGGAATTAAGACGAAATTGAAGAAACACAGGTCCCCGATCGGGGTGGGGTGTCCCCGATCGGGATTGCCCCCTTTTAGGTCGTTTACGTTACACCCCTTATTCCTATATAAAGAGTGTTGATCCGGGACCTCAAACACACCTCCTACACCACTTTTACATGTTTTTCATACCCTTTATTTAAGTTCTTAGTTTAGTTTAGCATTTCCTTAAGCATTTCCTTTATGTTATAAAAAATTTCAATTAAGCCTTTCAAGTTATATACAAGTTACATTTCAAGTTATTTCCATTTGTTATTTTGTTCTTCCTTTCCAAGTTATATTTCCATTGTCAAGGTAATCTCATTTCTAGTATTACTTTTGTTATTCATTTGTCCGTTCCATTACTAGTTAGTATGTTCATGTTTATCATATGATTTGTCATTAGTTTAGTTTTCATTATGCAAGAGTTATTCATTTGTCTAGGGAATAGGGAAGCCATGCATAAATAGTTTTTGCAATTGTTGAATTAGGATGCTATAGTAATCGTATAATAATTTCAATCACATGCTTGTATTGAATTGTTAGTCTTTGATAGTTGGCCACTATCTTAGATTAAATTTGTTAATTCAGTTTTATAAGTCGAGAGGCACGAAATTGAATTAGACTAAGCATGTTTTAGTAGACCGATCTAGCCATAGCGAGAGCTCGCTAGAGCCCGTTTTATGGTTAACAATAAGGACAAGAGGTGGTTGTCTTTAAGCCTAAACAATTATCGTATTATCAATTTCCTAGTTTGACATGAGCATTTACGTACTTGCACGTGAACCGGACTTCCCTAGGCTCTTTCTTTATTATTGATTTCTTTCATTACCAAACCAAACAATTAATCGATTCCATAACACCTTGTTTAGCAACTCCCGTCTCCTTGTGTTCGACCCCTATTACTACTTTCATTTGTTACTAGGGTATTTATCTTTGTTAGGTGTGCGATAACCTATCACTACTAGGGTTTGGTTTGATGCATGGATTTCTGGGACTCAGATGGGCCGAGTCCTTTCCCTATGTAGTCCCGGGTACGAATACATGATGGCGACCGAGCTGTTAGAGGATGATGGAGGGAGGTGAAATAGCGATTTACTTGCTTCATTGTTCATACCTTTTGAGCAGGAGAGGATAGGTAATGTTTGGGTCAGTGCGATTACACTGCATGATGAATGGTGTTTGATGGCGGAGAGAGATAGAGTGTGTATTCGGTTAAGTCAGTTTACCGTCGTTTGGGAATTAGGGGGGGGGGTGCATGGAGGAATAGATTGGGAAAAAAGAAAAATGGTTGTGGAATAAGTTGTGGAAAGTTTCGGTTTGGCCCTGAGTGAAACTCTTCTTTTGGCAACTCTGTAGTGAAACCTTGGCGACAAGAGCAAATATTACTTCTCGAGTTCGACGCGAGTCTTCTTTTTGTTCTTTATGCAATTCGTCTTTTGAGTCTAGCTTATATTCATATCGGTATTGTATTATTGTGAAACGTGTTTGGGAGTGTCTTGATCTGGATAGTGAGGAGGACAAAGGGGTGAGGGAGTTCGTGATTGGGTGGCGGTGAGGTGGAGGGAGTTGGGGGCTCGGGAACATGCCAAGTTTATGGTTCGTTGTTGGGCTATATGGGAGCATCACAATAAGGTGATATTTTAGTCGAGGGAAGTGGATCCGTTTAGTGTCATTAGACGAGCAATGGACGTGATGGAGGAGATTAAGGGATGAGGTTTTCTGCGTGAGAAGAGAAGGGAGGAAGGGTGTCCAAGAAAGGAGGCTGATGCGGTGTCTGGCTGGGTTGTACCACCTTCAGGTTTTGTTAAGATAAATGTGCATTCGGTGGTACAAGATAATGGTGAGGGCATGAGTGTTGGTGTTGTTTTCCGAGATAATAGGGACAGGGTGTTGTGGGGTGTGTCGGTTGTGTTGGAGCAGGTCTGGGAGCCACAAGCCACTGAAGCGGTGGTTGTACTAGAAGGAGTCGAAGAAGATATCAGGAATGGTCACTCTATGGTGGTCATAGAAAGTGACTGTTTACAAGTTATTGACTAGCTCAAGAAGAAGTCTACCGTAAGAAGCATTCTCTCTTTAGTTTTAGATGATATTTTAGTTTTTTGTACCTCGTTTGTTTCCATATTATGGTCTTACACTAGTCGTATTAACAATAATGTAGCTCATGCCTTAGTTCATGTTACACATAGAGTTCTTGGTAGATATTTGTGGTCAAGGCCTAACCACCGCTTGCAAACAGTGTTGTTTTGTTTGATTTATCGTTAATGCAGTAAAACCTACGAGTTTTTCTCTTCAAAAAAAAAGTTATTAGAAAAATAAATATGACCTTTATAACTTTACGTACTGGAAATAATTTAACGTTTTAAGGTAATGTTATGGTGAAACCAACCTAATCATAAATTTTATTAAATAATTAATACGAAGTATTCATTATTATTTTGGGGGGCACATCAAAAAATTATATTGAACATCTCCTATATAGCTTTAGGCTCTGTTTTTCAAAACCTTATAGGTAATTTATTTGACTAAAATATCTTATTTGGCAAAATTGTCATCTACCTTATTTTTTTGGAAGTCTTTGACAAATGGCTTATTTAGTCTGAAATGAAAAATGTTAACTATGGTAGCAATTTGAGAAATAAGATACCAGATCCGATTTTATCATCCTTTTTACCATTTCAGTCTATAATATTAAATAATTATTAAATCATTTTCCGTCATTTCATCAAAATCAGTTATCTTTTCCGCTGGTTTGTTAAACATTTTTTATATAATAAATTAACTTATCAGCTCCTAATTTTTCAGCTATTTTTTCAGGTTCAGTTAGTTTTTTAAATTTTGACCTACTTTTTCAGTTTACAACTGCCTTTAAAGCTAGATTTACTAACAGAGCCAAAAAGAATAGGTGTTATGAAAAAAATTCTCTCAATATACATTAACTTAATAAGAAAACTTTGAAAATTAAATTCACTCACTTAAAAGGAAACTAATAATATTTTGTTTCATTTAACTATAAAATTAATATTTTCATTAAATTATAACAGACATTATGTTAATTAAATTAAATTATAAACTATAACTTTTTGAATGAACTAACATGAAATTGGTTTAAAAGTACTTTTGTATGTTGAATCTTCATAGGTGCAATTATTTGACAATTACTTGTCGAGTCTCCGCGTATAACAAAACTGTAAAAAGCTATTATTAGCTAAGTGACAACAAAAATCTTTAAAAAAAATCAAGAAATTCTATATATTAAAAGCATTTTCTTTAAGGTAGAAATTTTTTTTCATTACTACAATACACATTTTAACCCAATTTTCTTGATTATTCTTCAGTCTCAAATTTGTTCTCAAAATAAAATAAAATGATGAAAATATGAATTTGAAATCTATAAGTAATATACTAAAAATAAAAACCATGATATATTTTTTGCATTTATTAAACCATTCTATAATAAGAATAAAAAAATGCCACTCGTAAATCATGAAAGTTTGAGAAAACTCACCATCCATCCAACTTGAAGACTTTCAAGTCCATTTCGTATGGTGATCTGAGCAGCGCTATATTGATTTCTTTTAACTTGAGGATTCCATATGCTCAACACTGCTCCGACTCCATAGTAATTTGGCAGGTTTGGTTTGCTATTTGTTTGAACGATTGCAAACTTCAAAACCTTTTCAAACTCTATTAACTTACACTCTTCTGTAATTTGAAGGCTTCAGAGTAGAGGTGAACGGAAAAAAAGTTAAATTGAGAAGTTAACTGATCCACCTGTTTGCCAAAATGGCGAATCGTAATAGAACTACTTTTTCCAGTTTGGCAAACCAGTGAACCAGTTCAGTTTTAATGATTAACTAGAACCATCTTGCAACTAAATAATTAACATTCCAAAAATCGTCTTCTAGCATAACATATCAATTTACAACCCATAAACATCAATTTTAAGCCCAAAACCTCATCTTACATCATAAAAACATCAACTTACAATCTATAAACATCAATTTTCAGTCTATACAAAAAAAAAAAGAAAAAACAAAATTAGAAAAAAAAAAAGGATACGAAAACTAAAACTAAAACGAAAAAAAATAAAATTTTCAATTATGCAAATGATTGTTTAGCGACCATTTCGGTTGGGTTATGTTGACATTGAGTTGGCCGCGATGGTATCATGGTGTCGCATAGGCGAATTATCTTTCAATTCCTATGTATGCCGAGTAGTATTTGTTGGGCATGACAGATTCATTTCTTTGTTTTTGATTTTCATCTTATATAGTCACATGAATGCATGTTAGTCTTGTACAGTCAAGGGATAGGTTGTGGTCTTCGTTTTATCGTGTTATAGCTCATCGTAAAGGTGAACTTCGGGGACGAAGTTCCTTTTAAGAGGGGAAGGGTAATGTCGTGAGTTAAAATGTCAAAAACGTCGTCTTTTAAGTAATTTCTTTGTTGTTTCTTTTAAGTAATTTTTTTTTGTTTAAGTGATTTATGAAGATGTGAATTATGTTGAGTAATTTAATTGTGTTGAATTTGTGTGGTATAATGGGAGTAGTAGTTGTATATATGTATCTGTTCGATTATTAATACTTAAATAGTGACTCTTGATGGGTTATGTTTTGGATAGTTATATTCGGAAGAGATGATGATGATGATTAGTCGGTGATGCGTGCATTTTATATACACTTATTGTACCATATTTGCATGCATCTCTATGCATATTTAGTAGTGTTTAGCTACAAATGTCCCCCGAATTGTCTACTTTGGTTTCTCTTGTCCTATTTGCAGGAATGAACCAAAGAGAAGCGTAATCAAGCTTAGAACATGTCCTTATGCATGCATTTAGGAGATGAGTTGAGTCGGAGCTTAGAAACTACTAATTGTGATGCGCGTAGAAGTTAGGTAGCTAGGCGAGCAAAGGAAGAGCTTCAAATTACTGGTGCCTAATTTGAAGAGCCATATCTCGAGTTATACAATTTATTTTCAAGTGATTCCAATTGAAGATGAAAGCTTGTCCTCTTATCTTTCCAACTCCACCAAAAACACTCTGTTTGCCCAAGTAACGAAGAAATGGCGGCTGTTTGAAATTCAGTGCGCGAAGCAGGAATGACGCGCTGAACATTGCTCGATCGAGAGGTTAATCTACTCGATTGACCACCTAATCTACTCGATCGACCACCCAAATAACTCGATCGAGAGGTGCTTAATTTCATATCCTCGATCGAGTAACAAAATTACTCGATCGAGAGGTTTTAGCTTGGATTTGTTCGATCGAGTGATATGAAAGTGCTCGATCGAGTGCTTTTCTATGGACGCGGGATTTTTATCTTAGTATCGTATCTTAGGTTTAGTAAATATCTCTCCTATAAATAGGAGAGACGTCATTAGGTTTTGGAATCAACTCTTTTCACCAGAAAAACTCTTTACTGTTCATCGTTACTTTGTTCCTCTACTTTCTGGATCTCGCTTATGTAATCTTTCTCTTACTCTCTTTCTATTTAATCTTCCCTCTCTTTTGCTTATATCTTTTATTATGTTTGTCCTTGCTTATTCTTTCGTTACTGTTTTACTAGTTATCATGTGTAGTGATGCGTGTCTTTTATATGATGTTTTACATCCCATTTTACACGCATTTCAGAGCTCATTCTTGTAGTTTATGCTACATTTCTCCCTATTTCCGTCTACTTCCGTATTTTGTACATTATTGCAGAAATGTGGAGAATTCAACGGGAAATCAAGCTAAATCCGTCCCCGAGTAATCTGCATTACAAATGACGTAAAGGATCACTTAAGGAACGAGCTTGGTGCGCAATCCAAGGCCCAAAAGACAAGTCCACGTGTTTTGAGAAGTCAAGTAGCAGCTCCATTAGTCGATCGACTATCACCCTCAGTCGATCGACCAATGTTCGGGTTCCAGAAGCTACTGTTTGCTGAGGAGCAGTCGATCAACCAGCCTTGTCAGTCGATCGACCAGATTTCAATTCCAGATGAGAATTAGAAGACCGAGAAAGCGCAAGCCCATGATGCTAGGTTTAGGAAATAAGATGTTACGTTATTTGCTATATAACGTAACATAAAACAGTCAGTTCGGTATCAAGTTTTTATCTCAAGTTTTGATCTCAGTTTTTATCACAATTTCATACAGTAACTTTCAGTTTTGTTCATTCGAGTAATTAGGGTTCGGAACATCGTTTTAGCATTGGATTTCTGCTCTTGTTCTTAATCTTTCCTCTGAAATCTCGGTATTCTTTCTGCCCTAATTAGAGTTTATTGCTTTATTTTCATTATTAGTATTGTTTTGCTAGTTAGTATCCCAAAGCCAATTATCGCTATTTGCTATCTACTTTAAGCATGAATTCAGTAATCATTATTAGTTTAATTGTTGTTTTTACCCTTAGCATGAGTAGCTAATTCTATAGTGCTAGGATGTGTGGGGTAATATCCGTATAAAACCCTTTCTTCATAGGATTATAACGCAAATTTTATATGCAATTTATAGTCATAAACGAAATTAACAATGAAACGATAAAGATTAAGGAATAACCTTCGGTCCTAGTGCAATTCGGCAATGAGAGATCAAAGTAGACCTCCTCCTAATTGTTGCACCCAAGATCGTCCGAGAAATGCCCTTGTGCTAGAATGAATCCTCTAATTGCCTTGCAATATAGAGAGGATTGTTTTGTGAGTTTTGGTTGGATGTGAGATCCGAATTTTGAGAGGCAATTTTTCTCAAAACCCTAGTTTTCATACAAATGAAATGCTTAGGTTAACAAAAAAGGAGATGGCTCCTTTTGTCTATGTTTGGCTCGGCCAAACCGAGTGAGAGGGAGCCTCATGGGCTTTTCCATTTCCTCTTCATATAAACTCGTGGTCCGAATCCAAATTACTAAATGTATATGACACGGTCTAATTATAAATCGTCATCGGTTATCGGTTATTAAAGCATCAACTAATAAGACGGGTTAGTTGAATTATTAATACATGTCCGACAAAGACAATATCGTATAATTAATTTATTCAATATACATTAATCAAATATAAATCGTTTATATTCAATTTTACGAATTAATCGTTTAATTCGTCTTAGCCATTTTTATTTAATCCGTATTAAATAAAATATCTCAACATCACATTTTTGACTAATTACTAGTCAAATAACTCGAACTAACTGGTTAGTCAAATTTGGCATCTACATGATTGTATTTTCATCTTTGTCACATCTCTCAAACGTATCCTATAGGTGTGACTTTTAGGGACCAGTTGATCACCTCCATCTGTATGACAATAACGTCAAACTTATCTAGCAAGCCAACCGTTATTGATAAACGTGGACCAACTGATTATGATACAAAAGTATACCCTTTGATCCTTTTAGAGATTTATAAGTCCTTGCACTAATCGTAAAGGACACCGGTCCCAACAAGCTCCCACTTGTCCGTACAAGTGTATGTGCAATGACGTTATCCGCACTAATCGGAGGACACGGCTCAACAAACTCCCACTTGTCCGTACAAGTGTATGTGCGATAACCGATTCTCATATTCATTTAAAATTTCTCCCACTCAATGTAAAACAATTTGTAGATCTGGATCCGCAAAGGTCGTATTTTACAATCGATCTGTATCTAGAGTGGTTTCCCCGACTAGAGAGTAACTTAACTGATAAAACGAATCCGTATCCGAGCATGGCCATGCATTTGATTCTGACTCCTCGAGTGGCCCCGAGAAATATCGAGTACCGATAAAGGCTGAATATTTCCTTCAACTCGACTCCTTCCGATCTAAGCACAACATGAAATGACCAAGAAAAAATCTACTTGGCCCCTGTTACGGATGACCGTGAGAAAGAAACCAAAGTCACCCAAAATCTGCCTTAGTCTCAAGAGACAGTCGATAGTCAAAAGAATCGACTCTTAGGATCACCATGGAAGTCCTATCCACGACCGGGCACCGAATGTTATAAAACATTTAGGACTCCACGTCGATGTCACAATTGTGTCCTACGAAATATCCGTATAAATCGCCTCGTGATTGGTCGGTCAACCGGTTGACTTATGGCTCGTTGAACCCACCATCAACCAACGTCACAAAATAATTGCCAGAGTTATCAGCTCATGTGGGCAATTAAGGACCAAAAATATAATGTTTGTTCAGTTCACTTTGTGGTGTTCAAAATTTGTCGTACAAATCCACATGAAAAACAAAATATATAAATATCAAAACGATGATGTCGTATAGAGTACAAAAGGGAATGAATCTAATCCATAAAAGAGTACTACAACTTAGGAACACGTTTAATTCCCATGGAATTAACGTGCCCTTCATGCTTATCTTGTCGTAATGGTTTAGTGAGAGGATCCGCTATGTTATCATCTGTAGCAATCTTTTCTATCACTACTTCCTTTTGCTCCACGTAATCTCGGATTAGATGAGCTTTCCGTTGTACATGTCTAGACTTGTTGCTAGACTTTGGCTCCTTAGCTTGGAAGATGGCACCACTATTGTCGCAATAGATGGTGATCGGGTCATTCGAACTAGGCACTACGGATAGTCCATGTAAGAATTGACGCATCCATATCGCTTCCTTTGTAGCTTCAGACGCGGCATAGTACTCGGACTCGGTCGTAGAATCTCAGAATCGTTTGCTTGGAACTCTTCCGGTGATCTGCAGCGCCATTAAGAGTAAAAACGAATCCGATCGAGATTTCGAGTCATCTCGATCCGTTTGGAAGCTAGCATCTCACAGAACCGGTTGCGCATAGCTTTTGAGAGCCTCCATAAGTCAATGCCCAATCTTTAGTCCTCCGTAGGTACTTAAGAATGTTCTTGACACCATCCAATGTGATTCACCTGGATTTGTTGGAATCGACTTGTCATACCAATGCATATGCCACGTCGGGACGTGTGCATATCATGGCATACATGATTGATCCTATAGCCGAAGCATAAGGAATCCGTGTCATGCGCTCTTTCTCTTCCGGTGTCTCTGGTGCCTGAGACTTGCTCAAATGCACCCCTGGAGCCATAGGAAGAAACCCCTTCTTGGAGTTAGTCATCTTTGAATCTCTCTAGGACTTTGTCTATGTAAGACTCGATCGAGAGATAACATCCGACGTGATCTATCTCGATAGATGCGGATGCCCAGAATTCTTTGTGCCTCACCCAGATCTTTCATCTGGAAATGGTTTTTCAACCATACTTTCACCGAAGTTAAGAGAGGTATGTCATTCCCAATCAGGAGTATGTCGTCAACATACAATATTAGGAAGACAATCTTGCTCCCACTCGACTTGATATATAGACATGGTTCCTCGACCGATCGAGTAAATCCATTTTCTTTTATCACTTGATCGAAGCGATGATACCAACTCCTTGATGCTTGCTTAAGTCCATAAATGGAACGCTTAAGCTTGCACACTTTCTTAGGATGTACTGGATCGATGAAACCTTCGGGTTGTACCATGTACAACTCTTCCTCCAAAAAGCCGTTTAAGAAGGCGGTTTTCACGTCCATTTGCCAAATTTCATAGTCATGAAAAGCGGCAATCGCTAAAATAATCCGAATGGAACGCAGCATGACTACGGGTGCAAAAATCTCATCGTAGTGCAAACCTGGCACTTGGGTGAAACCTTTAGCAACTAGTCGTGCTTTGTAGATATCTTGTTGACCTTCCACAGAATGCTTTATCTTGTAAAGCCATTTGCATTGAAGGGGACGAACCTTAGCAGGTAAGTCAACAAGATCCCACACGTTGTTCTCATACATGGAGTCCATCTCGGATTGGATGGCCTCAAGCCATAGCTTTGAGTCAGAACTGGTCATGGCACCTTTATAGGTTGCGGGTTCACTACTCGTTAAGAGTAGAATGTCATCTATGTCATGTTCCTCGACCATACCAATGTATCTGTCCGGAGGAATAGAGACTCTTCCCGACCTCCTAGGTTCCTCAGGAATATTCACCGTAGCCGGGATTGTAGGAATTGATTCCTCCAATGGTTGCTCGGTATTTGGTTCTGGAACCTCCGACAGGTCGAAGGTTCTATCACTCTTTGCATTCTCGAGAAATTCCTTCTCTAAGAATGTCGCACTAGCCGCAACAAAAACACGTTGTTCGGTTGGCGAATAGAAGTAATGACCAAGGGTTCCTTTAGGATAACCTATAAAGTATGTCTTGACCGATCGCGGGCCGAGCTTATCCTCGTGTCTCCACTTGACATAAGCCTCGCAGCCCCAAACCCGTATAAAGGACAAGTTAGGGACCGTTCCCTTCCATAGTTCATATGGAGTCTTGTCACTAGCTTTAGACGGACTTCGGTTAAGTATTAGAGCGGCTGACAAAAGAGCATAACCCCATAATGAATCAGGTAAAACCGTGTGACTCATCATGGATCGAACCATATCAAGTAGTGTTCGATTTCTCCGTTCGGACACACCATTCAATTGAGGTGTTCCAGGTGGAGTTAACTGTAAGGCAATCCCACAGTCTTTGAGGTGTTGATCAAACTCGTGAGAAAGATACTCGCCACCACGATCTGAACGTAGTGTTTTAATCTTTCTACCCAATAGGTTCTGTACCCTATTCTGGTATTCTTTGAATTTCTCAAAGGATTCACTTTTATGCTTCATTAAGTAGACATAGCCATATCTACTTAAATCGTCCGTGAAAGTGATGAAATACCTATAGCCTTCTCGTGCGGTGATTGACATAGGTCCACATACATCCGTGTGTATGAGTCCTAATAGGTCAGCAGCGCGCATTCCAACACCTTTGAAGGAAATCCGAGTCATCTTACCGATGAGACATGATTCACACGTGCCAAATGATTGAAAATCAAAGGCCGAGATAGCTCCATTCTTGATGAGCTGTTTAACGCGTTTCTCATTAATGTGTCCCATACGGCAGTGCCATAGATACGTTTGATCTTTGTCACCAACCTTTAACTTTTTATTCATTACGTGTAATATTTCGGTTGTCTGATCTAAAACATAAATTCCGTTCATGGAGACTGCCTTGCCATAAATCATATCGTGTAATGAGAAAATACAAGTATTATTCTCTATTACAAATGAAAAACCAAGTTTATGAAGTGCGGCGAAATAATGTTCTTAGAAAGACGGGTACATAATAGCAGTTATATAAAAATAACTCAAATCCGCTAGGAAGCTGGATCACATATGTTCCCCTTGAGACGGCAGCCACTCGTGCTCCATTCCCAACACGCAGGTCCACCTCACCCTTTACGAGGGGTTCGATATTTCGGAGCCCCTGCACATGATTACACAGATGAGAACCACAACCAGTATCAAGTACCCAAGTTCCGTAACTTGCGTGGTTAATCTCAATCATATGAATAAAAGTAGAAGAAGAAGACATACCAACAGGTTTAACACGACCTGCCTTTAAGTCCTCATGATAAACAGGACATGTACGCCTCCAATGCCCAGTCTTGTGGCAATGATGGCATTCCATGTTTTCATTCTTGCGCTTTGTCGCGCCTGATGAGGTGCTCGACTCACCAGGCCCACTCTTACCTAGACCCGACTTCTTGAACTTCGGTTTACCTACTGCTAGGTTTGCCTGAGCTTTGCCCTTACCTTTCCCCTTGTTTGTTACAACGAGAACATCCTGTTTCATGCTCCCACTGAACTTCATGTCCTTCTCGGTCTGTACGAGAAGGGAGTGCAGTTCATGGGGAGTTTTCTTCAAATCATTCATATAGTAATTCGCTCTAAAGAGCGCAAAACCATCGTGGAGTGAATGAAGCATGCGGTCGATCACAATGTTCTCGCTGATCTTACAATCAAAAGGTCTCCAGCTTCTCGACATTCTCAATCATGCTGAGAATGTGTGGGCTAACTGGTTGGCCCTTCTGGAGTCTCGCATCAAAGAAGCGAGTGGTATGCTCATAGGTCACGATTCTCGGTGCTTTCGAGAATTCCTTAGTGAGCGTGGTGAAAATCTTGTTTGCACCATGGGCTATGAAGCGTTTCTGCAAATTGGATTCCATTGCAAAAATGAGTACGTTTTTAATCGCACCCGCTTCCATACAGAAATCGTTAAACTTGGCGATTTCAGCAGCTCTAGCCGTGGGACCTGGGTTTGCCGGGAGGGGCTCTAATAGATATTTGAGCTTCCCGTCAGCAGCGGCAGCATTCCGTAATGCCGCCTCCCAATCCGCGAAGTTTGATCCATCATTCTTCAGTCGAGTAGACTGATTCATCTGATTCATGAAGATCCGAAGCCAGGACTCACGGTCCAATGTGGCACTTGGCATTGGGTTATCAGTAGAACCAACCATTTGTTATTAGCAGTTAAAAAGTTCGTGATCTACACTGAAAAAGAAAGAAAAACAAGAACGAAATAAGCAAATCA
The DNA here is from genome assembly GCF_048544455.1 of Silene latifolia. Lineage (NCBI taxonomy): Eukaryota > Viridiplantae > Streptophyta > Magnoliopsida > Caryophyllales > Caryophyllaceae > Silene > Silene latifolia. Next base: position 46,975,909 of record NC_133534.1, read on the forward strand.
TCGAGGTGATTTAAGTCTATTTTAAAATTCATTTTAACGTGTAGACTCTCACACTTGCATAATTGATCTCCCTCAAGAATGATACAAGTGATCCCAAGACTCAATTTCTGTAAATTGATAAGCCAACTGTTTAGCTAATTCTTCCGTAAGAACTCTTGGTCGATAGATTTCCGTAAATCCTATCTATAGTCCACCATAGTCACAGGATCGTACGAGTGACCATAGTGTTGAGATAAAATAGGTCAATCAGTTCCAACTTACCCGACGTAGAAGGGGTCATATTATGCCTACCGACGAAGAAGGGACTCATTGGAGTTTGACCTATAAAGACTATTCTCAATTTTTGTTTATACGAGGAAGATCCCATCAACTAAATTATAATTCATATTAAGTGAACGAATAACTAGCGTCTGCGTGAATGAATTAATTTGGGTGATGGCTTAAAATCATGTGACATGAGAATGCCAAAGAAAACTAACTCGTGACCTCTATATGTGTCAGTTTTCATGCAATAATTAGGTGGTTTGGTTTTTAGGCGGAAAATGATGCATATTATCGTTACGAAAAAAAATAAATAAAAAGAATGCAATACGTAAATAAAAATTTCCTAGTGTGGCCTATCCTAATAAAAAGAACATAAAACAACTTTGGAATCCACCGTTGGACCCGAGAAGCTTGTCTTGATGTTCCATCTTGATCCATGTAGCGGGAGTGAGCATCCGGTCTCCTTCTTTAGTCTTCTCAAAATTACAATTAAAATTTACAAAATATAAACCTATTTACATTCTAAATAAAAACTGTAATTAAAAGAAATAAAGGGAGATACGAGATCTCAAAATACAACCAAGACCGTGTTCCATCATTACGGTAACACGTTCTACTAAGGCCACACTAAGTTACAACCGTTTGCAAAAATAAATAAATACGTAATTAAAAGCATTCAAATTAAACAAGAACGATAAATAAAATGCATCAACTAAAAATTAAATTTATTCGTGACATAATTCCGTAATTATGTTAAATTTATCCAAACCACCAAAGATAATTAAAATTATGTGACAAAACCGCTTCATCAACTTAATTTTAATTCGTGATAATCCGTTACTTTAAATCGTTTTAAAGTAATTTGATTGTTCGTGGGTGAACCGTTTCACTATCGAGCGAGTGCATAATTCGTATTATGCAAAATTGGCCGGGAAAAAAAAAAACAAAACAATTTTTTTTTTTTTCTTTTACTGTTGGGCGTGAACAGTACCCATAAAAATTTTTTTTTTATTATTTTTTTATAAAATTGCTCATTGCCGTGAGCAAAAAGAAGAAAAAAAAAACAACCGCTCAAAACGAGATCAAACAAGTGATCCAACAACAAAACGATTTGTAAAAACTCAATTGCAATTTAATCTAATCCGGATTAAAACAAAATTACAATTGACATGATCTTCACATATTGTTGTAATTATCGTTTAAAACAACAATTCGCAAAGAACAAATCGAAAACAAAACAGAAAATCGACAAGGATACAACCGTGTAAACTGGACACGGTTTCCTATGCAAAAAACAGGCCGTGGCACATTAAAAAAAAATGCCGAGACCAACATGCCACACGGTTTATCAAAAATTTTATACAAAAATTATCGATTTGATAAAAACCAATTGCGATATCACCTAATCCGTATAGAAATGAAATAGCAATTGATAGATCTCTAACATATTACAATGAATATCGATTACAAAATAATATGCAAAGATCAAATCGACAACAAAAACAAGAACATGGCACGAATTCCAAGAAAATCAGCCGTGTAAACAAAAGGACACGGTTTTCAAAAAAAAACAATCGTGCAATCAAAAAAAAATTCTGCCGTGTGGAATTTTGCATAAAAAAAAACTTAATCGATCCATTTCGTTTGATGAAAAACACATAGAAAATTTACGTGGCCTCTCTCTGATACCACTTGTGGGGTAATATCCGTATAAAACCCTTTATTTATAGGATTATAACGCAAATTTTATATGCAATTTATAGTCATAAACGAAATTAACAATGAAACGATAAAGATTAAGGAATAACCTTCGGTCCTAGTGCAATTCGGCAATGAGAGATCAAAGTAGACCTCCTCCTAATTGTTGCACCCAAGATCGTCCGAGAAATGCCCTTGTGCTAGAATGAATCCTCTAATTGCCTTGCAATATAGAGAGGATTGTTTTGTGAGTTTTGGTTGGATGTGAGATCCGAATTTTGAGAGGCAATTTTTCTCAAAACCCTAGTTTTCATACAAATGAAATGCTTAGGTTAACAAAAGAGGAGATGGCTCCTTTTGTCTATGTTTGGCTCGGCCAAACCGAGTGAGAGGGAGCCTCATGGGCTTTTCCATTTCCTCTTCATATAAACTCGTGGTCCGAATCCAAATTACTAAATGTATATGACACGGTCTAATTATAAATCGTCATCGGTTATCGGTTATTAAAGCATCAACTAATAAGACGGGTTAGTTGAATTATTAATACATGTCCGACAAAGACAATATCGTATAATTAATTTATTCAATATACATTAATCAAATATAAATCGTTTATATTCAATTTTACGAATTAATCGTTTAATTCGTCTTAGCCATTTTTATTTAATCCGTATTAAATAAAATATCTCAACATCACATTTTTGACTAATTACTAGTCAAATAACTCGAACTAACTGGTTAGTCAAATTTGGCATCTACATGACTGTATTTTCATACTGTCACATCTCTCAAACGTATCCTATAGGCGTGACCAGTTGATCACCGCCATCTGTATGACAATAACGTCAAACTTATCTAGCAAGCCAACCGTTATTGATAAACGTGGACCAACTGATTATGATACAAAAGTATACCCTTTGATCCTTTTAGAGATTTATAAGTCCTTGCACTAACTGTAAAGGACACCAGCCCCAACAGGATGTAGGCGATTTATGGCAAAGGCGGCATTAGATTAGACACGGACTGTCTCGCGTGTTGGTCGATCGACTGACATTGTCGGTCGATCGACTGACCTCGTAGGGTTTCCTTCGTTTTAATTGAATTTAATCTTGTATTTAACGAATCGAATGCATGCGACCAGTTAGATACCTATTTTATGACCGACCCATTAGATCGAAAGATAGGGAAAGTTATTTGACCATCAATTAAATCGACTAGACTGTGCTAAGATCGAAAGATAGGTATAGTTTAGACCATTAGTCACTTTTCAGGACGAAAGTTAGTATTAGTGATATTAGGGACCTATAGCGAGATCGAAAGATGCTATTTGTTAAGAGTGGACCGAGAGGACCTCTTTATTTCCTGCCTTACCTGTGTTTGATTCAGACCGACTTAGTTTGCTGCCGCCGAAGCTATAATAACCCGACCATCCTAGTACCCTTCTTTTATATTTTCAAATTGTTTATTTAGTTTATTATCTTTATTCGCTTTTAGCTGTAGACCAATTCAATTCAACCCCCACAATAGTTACCTCAGACTGAACATAAATCAACTAAAATTTACAACTGCCTCCTTGTGGTTCGACCCTGTTACCACTAGCCTAGGTTAGTCTTAATAGGAGATTATAAATTTTATCTTTGGTACTCACAATGACGGGTATCATGTAGCTAGTCCTTTAATGCTAGGATTAGGGGAACCATGGTAGTATAGCGATGATGCGATAGTTGGCTTAGAAAGTTTTGTTGTGAGAATTGTTTCATTAAAAATATAAATATAATCGTTTGGTTGAATGCATGCAACTGAATTAGTTAATCTGGTTAAGTTCAGACCTAGATCGAAAGATTGGAATGAATAGACCTTTTATGAGCAATAGACTACACTAGTGAGGGTGAAAGCTAAGCTAGTTGTATTTTAGGGCGGATAGCGGACCAAAAGGACCTTTCATTTACCCTTCTCACATCAGACTGACTGACCTCACCTTTAACCGATCTGTGTAATACCGTGGTGAACCGACATCCTGGCATATTTCTCTTTATCTGCTTAATCTCCTTTTTATCCCTTGCCTTTATTAGTTTAGAAATCAACTCAAACCCCCATCTTGTGACCTTAGACAGACTAGACAATGAGTAGATAGTGATCGTCTCCCTGTGGATACGATACCCGACTTACCTTTGCTGCATTAGTAGAGCCAGTTTGTTTTATTTTTGATAGGGTTGCAACTGCCGTGTCAAATTTTGGCGCCGCTGCCGGGGAGGCAACTATTTTATTTGCTTGTTTTATTTCTGTCTGTCTTTAGCCTCAAGGAATTTATTCCTTGAGGCATTCTTATCTTTTCCTCTAGTGTTGTTTTGATAGGTCCTACAGGTCCTACCTAGGCAGATCTAGGTAAAAGATCATCAAAGGGAAGGCTTGAGTACCTTTGATCTTCCACCTATGTTCCATCTTGTAGCGCAACAGGTGGTGCACTGTGAGAGATGTAGTGCTGTTGGGCATGAAGCTGTTATTTCTTTAACAGGGAACGACGAAGTCTATGCTTTTAGGCAGTGTAGACAGGCTGATCAACCCTTTGCATATGTGCCGCCACATCTGTTTCAACAACGAGGCTATCAAAAGCCTCCATTTGTTTGGCCTCCGCAACAACAAGCTCCTTCTCTTGATAAACAGAAATAAGAGTTTGTTGAATTGAAGTCTTTAGTGAAGGAACTTGCACTTCAACTACAAGAAGACGATAGATCTATAGAAGCTCAAATCAATGAACTTGAGTCTCAAATAGCTCAGTTAGCTGCTGAGACGAACTTTAGGCACGCAGAGAAGGTATACGCTATCTACACCGAGAGTGGTCTTTCCAATGAAGGACCTGAGTTGCCTATCGACAATAATGATATGTATGACTCAGAATACGAAGATCTATCTGAAAATGAAGCATTATGTGAAGACTTCTGCACTGTACAACATCAAACACTCGATCGAACTAGTTACAGTGTTCGATCGAGTGGATTATATGAGGAAGTGTTCGATCGAACAGAAATAACCACTCGATCGAACTGTTTTTACGAGGAAGACCTCGATCGAGCAGCTACATGCGTTCGATCGAGTGATATTCAAGAGGAAAGTTATCGATCAAGTACCAGTTTTATTCAATCGACCATATTGGCCACGAAAAGCATTGTATGTCATCAAGGTCCGTTTTGGATGACGGTTTTGAAGAAGACAATGGTTATGGTGAATCCCCCATTTGGAAAGCTGAGCTGGACGCTGTAGAGGCTGCAATTTACGGGATAGAACCCACAAAGGAGGGGAATGAGGAGGTATCTGAGTCAGGGAATGTTCCTAGCACGGTAGAGGTAATATATTATTTTATCAATGATTCCGACGTTAGGAGCGACCGACCTGAGGTAATTAAAGATAACTTCATGATTATTGCTATGACTAATAGTAAATTACCTCATATGACTTATGCTTTATGTTTCAATACTCCACCCTCTCCCAGTTGGGCAAATAAGCTAATAATGTTTCACCATATTTGTCATCGAAAATTTGTTAGGCTGAGACGATACTTCAGATTGCTCTTATATGCTCCTTTTTCTATTTTGGTGCTACTTATGCTCTTGTATAGCACAAGCGCAGATTCATGATCTCATGCTGAGAGCTTTGAGTTGCTTTGATTGTGACCAACTGAAGCAATTGGATGAAGAAGAAAAAGGTCGAGCTGGGACCTGTCTGAAACTAGCGCTGTCCGGGAGGCAACCCGGAGTTTAAGTTTTTAGTTGATTTACATTTAAGTTTTTGTTGTGTGTGTAATAATTGGTTTTCAAACCATAAACTATGAACAACTTAGGCTTGGTTTTTGGTCGTATTTGTGGTTGCTATTCGCATCTTTTGCAGGTGTTTTATAGACGCCTAGGAGTTCGCGCAATAGGGAGCTCTCGATCGAGCACTATTCTACTCGATCGAGTATCTGACTCCCTCGATCGAACTCTTGGCTTCCTCGATCGAGCACCTACAGACACCGACCTTTCGATCGAGTAGCCCTGTTTCCTCGATCGATTGCTTTTGCAGCCTAATGTACTCGATCGAGCACTAAATCTTCTTGATCGAGCACCATCGAGTAAGCTTGTTTTGATTTACTTCTAATGACGCTTTTATGGAGCCATTTGCAACCTCCCATGTTGCTGGCTGGTTTGGGGAGGTCCCTACTTCGCGTTTTCTTGTGAGCCTTCCGTAGCTTCATTCTCTTATTTTCAGTTTGCATTTCCTTTCCTTATTTTTTAGTACAATGAGGGCATTGTACAGTTTGGTTTGGGGAGGGTATATGCATCCATATCTGTCTGCATAATGTTTTTATTGTATTTCTGTTATCACGTTTAATTTTCCGCTTGCATTGTCTTTTATTTTCAAAAAAATATGAATATCTCATAAAAATTAAAAATCTTTATTAAATTCAAAAATTTCACGTTTACTTTTGCATATAGGTTAAGTCAGAACGGTAGATTTCAATGATGAAATTGCACTATAATTTGTCCTTTTACTTAAGCCTTGCATTAAACTGTTATCTTTTAGCTTTGTCTTATTGCATATCTATGAGTTAATGTTAAAATACAGCTGAAAAAATAGACTTGACCTGATAATTTTGGCAAACTACTTATAATTTCTAAGATTTAGAGCCTTATAAACCGGTGTCATCCATGACCAGTTCCTGTAGGATTGGGAGTAGTTACTCCTTGCGTAACATGTTCATCAATTTGTACAAGTATGAAATTCAATTGCTTATTGCCTGCATACATTCGGGTTAGTGGTTGGTGTCACATGCAGGGAGGTGCCTACATTTCCTTTTCTTCCATTTTTACCAATAAACTCCACATTTAGCCAAATTTGCCTTTTGACCCTTAACTACATCCAAATTTAGCCTGCCTTGTCAAGCTAGTTTAGTGTATGTTTTTGCGGTATATTATTTATTGAGCCGAGTTTGGTTTGTATTTGATTATCGGAGTTGGTAATTTATGAAGAAGAAGGAGAGTTGAAATGATGAAAAAAAAAGAATTCGAGAAAAAAGAAAGAAAAAAACAGAAAAAAACGTGAATCAGAAAAAAAAGGAGAAACAAGAAACCGTGAAAAGGAAAGAAGGAAAAAAAAATGTTTGGTTGTTGACGGTTTCACTCCTATGCTTTATCACTATTTTATCAGGAGTTGTTGTCTGGTTGAGTGAGTTTGTGTGCCAAATGAAGGGCACTTGTGCTTAATTTTATTGGAGTAAGAATCGGATTTGTTTAGTATGATTTCGTTAGGTAGCTAGCTTGACTATTACTTCATAATTCCATAAATGTTTTGCCCTTTTCTTACCCATTGCCTCACTTTCCTATAAATTTTCTAAGCCCTCGGCTGTGACAGACATTGATTGGTTGGAATGTATGCATGGTGATTAGAATTGTCTATCATTTTAGTTGCAAGCATGTTTATGTGGGTCGTAGTTTAGGTGAGCGACTATTTTTTCTTCTTCTCTTACAATTCATATGCTTACCCTTTGCTTCATGAGAGAAGAGTGACCCGTGAGAATCCATCATTAAAGGTCTTACAAGGTCGACGGTTAAGCTTTATTATAAACATCTTACAACTCGTTTGCATTTGACAGTTTTTGCTATAAATGTTAGTTTGTTGCATTAAATTGGTTTAAGTGGACAATTTGTAATTAGCTCTGAGTTTTCTTTTCTGTTCCATTAGTTTTGCATATAGTTTGCTTGAGGACAAGCAAATGTTTGGTTTGGAGAAGTTTGATGCGTGCATTTTATATAGACTTATTGTACCATTTTTGCACGCATCTCTATGCATATTTAGTAGTGTTTAGCTACAAATGTCCCCCTCTTGTCTACTTTGGTTTCTCTTGTCCTATTTGCAGGAATGAACCAAAGAGAAGCGTAATCAAGCTTAGAACATGTCCCTATGCATGAATTTAGGAGATGAGTTGAGTCGGAGCTTAGAAACTACTAACTGTGATGCGCGTAGAAGTTAGGTAGCTAGGCGAGCAAAGGAAGAGCTTCAAATTACTGGTGCCTACTTTGAAGAGCCATATCTCGAGTTCTAAAATTGATTTTCAAGTGATTACAATTGCAGATGAAAGCTTGTCTTCTTATGTTTCCAACGCCACCAAAAACACTCTGTTTGCCCAAGTAACGAAGAAATGGCGGCTGTTTGAAATTCAGTGCGCGAAGCAGGAATTACGCGCTGAACATTGCTCGATCGAGAGGTTAATCTACTCGATCGACCACCTAATCTACTCGATCGACCACCCAAAGTACTCGATCGAGAGGTGCTTAATTTTAGATCCTCGATCGAGTAACAAAATTACTCGATCGAGAGGTTTTAGCTTGGATTTGTTCGATCGAGTGATATGGAAGTGCTCGATCGAGTGCTTTTCTATGGACGCGGGATTTTTATCTTAATATCGTGTCTTAGGTTTAGTAAATATCTCTCCTATAAATAGGAGAGACGTCATTAGGTTTAGGAATCAACTCTTTTCACCAGAAAAACTCTTTACTGTTCATCGTTACTTTGTTCCTCTACTTTCTGGATCTCGCTTATGTAATCTTTCTCTTACTCTCTTTCTATTTAATCATCCCTCTCTTTTGCTTATATCTTTTATTATGTTCGTCCTTGCTTATTCTTTCGTTACTGTTTTACTAGTTATCATGTGTAGCTAGTCCTTTAATGCTAGGATTAGGGGAACCATGGTAGTATAGCGATGATGCGATAGTTGGCTTAGAAAGTTTTGTTGTGAGAATTGTTTCATTAACAATATAAATATAATCGTTTGGTTGAATGCATGCAACTGAATTAGTTAATCTAATTAAGTTCAGACCTATATCGAAAGATTGCAATGAATAAACCTTTTATAAGCAATAGACTACCATGGTGAACCGAAAGGACCTTTCCTTTGCCCTTCTCACATCAGACCGACTGACCTCACCTTTAACCGATCTGTGTAATACCATGGTGAACCGATATCCTGGCATATTTCTCTTTATCTGCTTAATCTCCTTTTTATCCCTTGCCTTTTTTAGTTTAGAAATCAACTCAAACCCCCATCTTGTGACCTTAGACAGACTAGATAACGAGTAGATAGTGATCGTCTCCCTGTGGATACGATACCCGAATTACCTCTGCTGCATTAGTAGAGCCAGTTGGTTTTATTTTTGTTAGGGTTGCGACAGCCGTGTCATTCGGCATGGGAGGTTGGGAGGCATTTTAGGGGTGAAGTCAAGGCATATGGGTATAGTGGTTCTTGTAGGGTTAATTTTTTAGTCACCTTGGCTTAGGGTATACTTCCGGGTCGTGGGAGGCGATAAGTTGAACTTCGGGGACGAAGTTCCTTTTAAGGGGGAAGACAGTAATACCCGCCTTGTTGGGGACCCGTTTACTGACCTTAAACATATGTTTGACCTCTTGTAACCTTTACACTATCGGCCTTGCGTCTTAATAACCTTAGGGGGATTGGGAACTCGATATAGCGTAGACCACTTGATCAAGTAGTCTTGTGATCGATTGAGTAGAGGCCACTCGATCGAGTGGGTTCTATACTCGATCGAGTATGGCGGGTTTAGCGTCAAGATATAAATCGTGAAGTCGTAAATCCAAATCAGTTTTCATTTTTATTTCTCCCAAAAACCTAATCGACGACACTTCTTCTCCATCACCATCTTTCAACCTTTTGGGATCCCTCACACTTGGATACACCATGGGGACGAAGGCTTGTGTCGGATCCCGGTCTTGTCGCCGGAATGCCAATCATAGGTAAGTTATCATCATCTTCCCTAGGTTTCGTTGTGGTTATTGTTGTTAGTAATAGAGGTTTCCTACTGGTTGTGATACGTGTCTCCTTTATATGGATGTATGCGATGTTGGCTGCTGATTGCTAAAGGTAGGTTTTCCTACTCACTACTGTTGATTAGTGGATTTGTGTATTGCGTGGTAATTCTGATTATGTGGTAGTATGATTGTATGTGGTTCGCGAGGTATGCCCTCGGCTGAGTGGAGTCAATTTCAGGAATGACTTCACGCTCTTGTTCCACCCCTTGTGGTTCCCTTCAGAAGGGGGATGTGCACATTAATGGTCATTGGGTTATTCGCTCTATGGTTTTGAGCGGGGCTTAGGTGGTAAGCCTGCGGTCCCTATTGGCGGTGTGGATTACTGGTTGCGACTGCTACTCTAGCAGGACTATACCTTCGTGTTAGTCAGGTGATTGGTAATTATTGGAGTTGGAGGTTGTGCTTGTGTTATGCCATGTTTTATATGTTGTTCTTCAATTTTCGACTTTGTGTGGTTTTGTTTGGGTTTCTTTCTTGTTATGTGTCTGTGGTAATCCATTATGGTGAGCAGTCAGTCTTAGCAGGTGTTGATTTATGGAGGTTATCTGGGTGCATAGGAGGGACGTGTATTTCACCGAGTCTTGGCATGAAGTAGTCTCACTGTAGGTGTTTTGTTTCATCAGTTGTATCTTTCTTTTTGTTGAGTTAAAGCTTGTAATTAACTTTGATAGTTCTTTTATTGATGTTGTGATATACTATTCTTTGGGCAACCGAGATGGTAATGCTCGTATTTATTAGGGAAGGTCTTGTTAAGGCTCCTTGGTAGATGAGGGTGTTACAGGATAACTTTCGAGTCTATGGTGAAGAAGATGAGTTGGTTGTTACTCTTCCAAAATACAAAAACGATTTCCGATTCCATTCCGGTTTCGTTTTTCGTCTCCTTAGAAGAGTTGTGAGGTATAAGAGTTCTAATAAGTAGAGCAATATGTCGTAGATTCTACAACTGACTGATTATATCGCAGTGGCAAATGTACAAAAAAAAAAGGGAATTTGGATAGAAAAGTTCATCGGTAAACTTGGTGTTTGTATCTAGCATTTAGTGGTATTGTACCAACAGTGATATTATTGCTTAATTTAAGGAACCAAAGTCGCACCATAGATCCAAACATGTGTAGAGAAATTTTTATCTCATTCGTGAAATAATAGTAAGGAGATAGGATACGTTAAAGTTTGTAAGGTTTACAAATCGCTCCAATGACTAGACCGCTCCCACGACCTAAGTATCAAAGCCGTAATATGGCTATGGGAGAATGGCATTAGATTGTGTGCTTTAGAACAAGGACGAAATTAGGACAAAATAACATCAGGGGCCGATTTTTTTGTTTTAATATAAATAAATGTTACTTGTATGCAAATAATTCTAAATATATTTGCCCAGGCGATGGCCCAGTGGGCCTAGGCATAGCTTCGTCACTGCTTGAGAACATAATTCAAGATATTATTTTTGGTTAGAATGTTCATCTATAAAAAATTATTTCTTATTTAATTGATGGTTTTGTATTAAATAAAATGTCCAAATATGTTTATGTTTCTCTTGTAGAGTTATCAAAAATGTTTTGATAAATTTAACATGAGTGATTGTTTTACATACGAGCATTTGATTGTTTGATAGCGCAGTTCCATGGGTTATAGAGACATTGAGACGTTTACTCAATTATATGGATATATTAAAGCATGAGCTAAAATATTCTATGAGTAGAATCATTTTCTATATATGTTTAGAAAATTTTACTCTCAAAGGACGTGTCTTAAAATGAGCTTATAAATGTTGTAGTCATGGTGGCTAATAACAGGGAGATAGTTTTGGTAATACAAGATTGAAAAAGTCCTTCAATTAGATATGGTTGGTTTATAGGCCCTTTGATGAGTGAAAACTGAAAAATATAAGGCCATGCTAAATTAGGTTAAAGTGTTAGTCTTAATTCGAAAACAGTTCAAACTAGCTCGAAGATTAAGAAATGAAATTTGAGGAATGACATAATAAACATAAGTTGTGAATTATGTGATCAAATTCGACATTAAGGGACTTAAGGAATTTTGAACAGTGTCCTTGTCATTGGACACATGGGAGATTGAAGGAATCGTGTCCTAAGACATTTCTGATAATTATTAAATATAATATAGGATGTATTATGGAGATAATTATTATATTATTTTAATAAATCATAATTACATACTAGAGAATAATTATGGTAATCGATTAAAATAAGATTGGATTAATGACAAATAATATAATCCTACGAGTTCACACATATAAGCACAATAAGGAAATAATATAGGTCTTATCTATAAAGACACATATATGAGGCATCAGTTTTAGAAAAAGAATAGGAGTTCATTCTTTATTTTACCTAGATTCTATTATGGTATGTGATGGCCAGATGCTATACGTAAAAGGTTATAGAGTAATGGAAAATAGTTTTCATAAGAAACCACAAAGGAGAAAAACATTTTATTCTTCCTATCTACTGCCCGACTAAAGTACCCATAAAAGTAAGAGAGCGATATTGATCTTTCTCATCTGTTCTAATAGCAGTGGATTTTCAGGCTGTGCTCGTGGACCAAGTAGAGGGGCAATAAGTGGGGCCTTTCGATCTCTCTTATTAGCTATTTGAGGAATCTAAGTTTTAAAAGGAAAGTATTCTTTTTATCTTTTATTATGATTCATATAATCATTGTGTTTGTGATCCTAAGATAGATATTAGTAAATCGTTTCTTGAAATTCTGCTTTCATATCTATATAATCCTACATTGTCTACCATTATAACAATTCGACTTACGTGAGTTCCAGGAGGAGCGACTGGTCCATTAATCGGGCTAAAGATACGAGTTTTTAAAAAATAAGTTTCTTGAGAGTCAACTTGTTTATTTACTCTCCTAATCGGAACTGTTCATCTAGGACACCCACCATCTTCAAAAGCGGAGAATTTTGTAACACCAACACCATATCTGCTCGTTGTAATATTAGGGATAATGTTAGGTCTCATCTGTGGAAAACAATCGCATAAATACATTAATGACCAAAACATGAAAATGCCTTAATTAATCAATGTATTGAATAATGGGGAAAATATTATATGTTCAATCTTTGATACTCCGTGCTTGATCGTACTTACTTCTGGATAAAATTTGTGATTTTTCAATGCATGGTGTTTAAATGCTGGCTGCTTATAAAAGTCTACACAATCATATATATCTCCATATTTTGTCTGTTGATTGACAAATAATACCACAAATTAATGTTGTTCCTTAATTAGATAATAAATATAACGAGCTATAATAATCTTTAGGATTAATTCACAACAATAATCGCAACAATGAATGATCTTCTCATATTAATTCATACTATATTTTAACTTAAAATAAACTCAACTATCAAATCTTCTCCTTCAAATAGTTTAAGGCCAGTTAAAAATCCTCATTTGTATTAAATGGCGGAGAAAATAATATGAAAGAGTGATCATTTTTAAGAGAGTAAATTATTACATAGCAATGCTTGGAACATTAGCAACTGGTGAAACTCATGATATATATAGTAAAACTCATGGTCCATTGAATCCACGTAGAAATTATTGACAATTCAAATTCCATTAAATAGTTTCTAGTTGAAATAATTCATGGACTAAACTATTTAGATAAAATAGATAAATTAATTAATAATTATAAACATATGAAGAATAAAATTAATAGTAAATAAAAAAACATAACTAAATATGAAGGGAATTAAGTACATGAAATGAAAATTACCGTAGTTTTGAAAATCGCTCTTATGAAATTGTCTTTTAATTATCCAATAAGCGCATAAAAAAATAACTGATACATTGTAGTATTGTACTCGAATATAGAGACAATTATGTAAAACATCTGAAGATATTTGGTTGACATATAACTCACCTTAATGATCTTCACATTTTGCCTTTCATGAATTGTTTCTGGTGAATTTGATTGAGATATTGTCAAGTTGCTTCCCTGAATGTTATGGAAAACACTGATAATAAGAAGTAAATAACATATTGTATTAGCTGAAGTCATTTGTTAGATCTACACTTGATGAAGCAAATTTTAGATATAGGTGAAGGAAAACAAGCTTGAATATTTGTTCAATCATAGGTCGTAACATATGTATTTATACTTCTAATAAATTACAGAGCATTAATTGTATTCAATGTTTTTAGGATAAAATTAAGAGCATGTATTTAGTGTTTTCCCAGATAAAATTGTATTCAGTATTTGCATTATCTGAAATGAAAAGATACTCAGAGTAACATGTGAAAAAATAAGGTAGTGTTGTGTAGTGTAGTGTATTTTATTTTTCTTTTATAAGCCTCTAAGTTAGAATATTAAATATGTATCACGCTCTTCTATATTACTTTACCATATTACAACTACCGTTTCATCTTGTTTGGCGAACACTTTTAATATAACAACTTCTAATTTTCAGCTAACTTACAATCTTTCTAGTTAACTTTTCGCTTTTCAACTAATTTTAAACCTACGACAAGATAAATATGCCAAATATTTGTTGATAATCTTCCAAAAAATCTTATTGATTTCTTGCATAAAATGGGATATATGTTTCCTAAAATAATCTGAAGATATAAATAAATACTTTTGATTGGCATTAAATAATATAATTGTGGTCAAATATTATGTTAGCTAATTAAATTATTAAGATAACACTATTTTAGACCCCCTATAATCCATGCACTTAGGGGTGTAAACGAGTCGAGCTGACCTCAAGCTCGGGCTCGGCTCGATTTTTTTTGCTCGAGCTCGGGCTCGGGCTCGCCGAGCCTAAAAAATTGAGGCTCGAGCTCGGCTCAGGAAAAGCTCGAGCTCGGCTCGAGTTCGAATCGAGCTCGTTTTGTCATTATATATTTTCACTTTCTCACTTTTTAAATCTAATTAATTATAAATATTTTTGAAAAACAAATAAATTATAAAATACTAAAAAATATTATATCATAATATACTTATATAAATGTCTAAATAACATTGAATTTGAAATAAACATAATACTAAAACACAAAGATTATACAAAAAACAATTATAAACGAGCCCAAACAAGCTTCCGAGCCGAGCCTTGCTGAGCTCGAGGTCGTTTTGACCGAGCATGAGTCGAGCTTTAACCGAGCCGATTCCGAGGGCTCAACGAGCCGGCTCATATCATTGAAAGCCCTACATGCACGGTATATATAAATTTTTACTTTGTAGGGTACTATTTACACATTTTAAATTAACCGTTCATAAGTTCCTCATGTCTCATTCTTGTATATAATTTAATAAAAAAAATTAAAATTATAAAATTAATCACAAATTTTAAGTAATTAGATAAAATTTTGGTTTTAATGAAACTATGTTTTGCAAAAAAAATCTAATGATATTATTTTATAAATTCTTTCTAACGACATATTTTTTATGCAAAAAGTTTACCGTAAATGATCAAATTTTAAGGTGTCAACCATTGATTTCCCATCCCCTCCATGTTATTTGACTTGCTTGCTACCTTTTCATATCCGTTCTGGATTGTTTTTATTCTCATCACCATATCCGTTGAGTTAACCCGAGATTCCGGGCATAGTGTTCTGTGTGAGCCCCCAAAAGAGTATTTTCTCATCATAGCCCTTAGGCATATATTCCGACAAGACGAGTGATTTTGGATATAGTCATTAAGTTTAAGAATTTGGGAACACTAGGACGGTAATTGGCCCATGTAATGTTTTGAGTATGGCAAATCAAAATAGGATACTTAGCGGTTGTGTGGACTCATAGGTAGTGAATGCAATTTGAGAGCATGTGAGGACGACCTTTTAGCATGACTCAAATGTTTTGGTTAGCATATGGTTGAGTTAGAACTTGTGGAATCATGAGGGAATAGTTGAGGTACTTGGAGAGTTGAAATAGGAGTGATGACATGGATGGTAAAAGTAGTTGGAGGGTGTGAAATTTGGCTTAGGGAATGATGTGAGTTGAATAAATAGTGGTAAAATTTAGGAATCCAGGATACTAGATAGAGAGTACTACAGCAAGAGATGAGTTGGAGATTTTGCAAGTGGTAACCCGACATTCAATAAGGAATTTGTGGTAAGTTTCAAGTGAATCCATGTGAGGTGACCTAATCATGGATGAGTTGAGTTCTAATAATCAGGATATACATAATTGTAGATTTGGTAATACCAAGTTTGGTCTTGTAAACGTGAGAGTAATAGTGGGGCATAAAGTGACCGTTAACCTAACTACATAGGAATGATGTGTGAAAATGGTTGTGTCGGACTCCGACCCTGAGAGCGGTAGTATAGATTCTATTTGTAAAATTGCCTCGCAAGCGTTATTGTGAAACACCTGTGCTGTATGTCGTGATTTCGTTGTAGTGCTTGAGTGAGTGATGAATGATTAAGCCGTGTCTATGAGATAGTGTAATGTGTTGTGTTTACAAATGTGACTAGAGTGTCACACTACAGTGCAACTGTTGATGATGAAATAGTATGTTTGTGTTGGTGGTATGCCATAGATGTTTTACTTAAGTGGTATAGTAATGATGGCCATAAGGCCAAGAACTTATTTTGAATATGGTCATCTGTTGGTACACTAGTCACCCTTGAAGTTGATTTACACTCGTATATTAGAAGAAGTGACTTTGGAAGTGATTTTGGACCGAACCTCAATCCTCCTTGTGTGACACTCGACCGAGTGCCCCATTCACTCGACCGAGTGCTAACTACTCGGCCGAGTGGCCCATTTCACTCGACCGAGTGGTTTGTCTTGACATATATTTTGTTTATACTCGACCGAGTATCGAGTGGTTGACTTATATCTAGATGAGTGTGTTGACCTTACATGAGTGATATTTTGTGAATTGCTTACGTTGACCATGTTGTGTGGCAGTTTGGTAATTTGATGAAAGTCGTTAATACGATATGAGTAGATTAATGACAAATGATGAGATTATCTTGTGTGATGCATGTTAATAGATGTGGTTACAAATTGTGTATGTGTGACATAGTGGTCATTTGCGTACTTGTGTATCGTGGTCTTCCGTATGAGCGGAGATGTTAGTAATAGATGGGAATGGATGTTGAAAACACATGTGTGATCATGTGATAGATTTGACGCGGTATATGTGTGGCATGGTGTCCTGAAAATGAGAATGTTTAGCATAGTTGAGTCATGTAACGAGTGACGTTGTATCATTTGGTTGTTTCATAGAGTCCACATGTTTATGATTGATTTGCATATAGGTGCATGTATGATATTAGACGTGATATATGCGTGTGTAGTAATAATCGATTTATACCTCGAGACTGATGCATAGACTTAGAACCAATTGAGTTGGGATTTGCTATGGGATTAGGGTTTCGAACCGTGGGCTGGACCTTATACCTTGACGTTTGGGAGGCTCGTAGAGTAGGGTTATATCATGGCATTAAAACTATGTGTGATTCATTTATGGATTTACAATAAATAGGAGAGAATGTTGGACCTGGAACATGATCATTTGTTCAATTTAGTAATAAGTGTATCAGACCGTATTTTGAGGTTGATAGTTGAACTTCGGAACGAAGTTCTGTTTTAGGGGGAGTGAATGTAACAATTCGAAAGTTTAGGAAAATGGAAGTACGGAATCTGAGGGAATAGTGAGAGTTGAGAGGAAGTAGTGAGAATGGAACACCGAACTTTAGGAAAAGAGTACACATGAGATTTGAGGGAATAGTCGGAAAGGGAAGAGTGAGGTTAAACTCCGGGGATGAAATTTATTTTAAGAGGGGAAGATTGTAATACTCCTGATGTATCACTTTTATATATACTTTTATAGCTCCCGTTTTACCATTTTACATACCGTTTTCGTGCCTTTATATCATTTATATGCCTTATTTCAATGAATTGTCGATACTGCCGCTATTTTATGTTTTAATGCAGAAATGACTCGTTATGAGTATGATCAAGCTAAGATTAGCGTGGCGGAGATGGCATAGTAGAATACACGAAGCATGGCACGAGGAACGAGGAAGCACGAAGGCTAGAAGTGAAAGAAAGGAGGAAGCCGTCTGTGAAGCAGGATCCTCGATCGAGTCAGGGAGGACTCGATCGAGCAACTGTCCTCGATCGAGGAACCTTTGTGGCGGATTATTTTCCGGATTTTCCAAAAATGATTATCTTTTGTTATAAATTAGAACCTCGTACTTTATTTTTAGGTTACGTTTTTATTTACCTTCATACTGTTGAATACTCTCTTAGAACCCTAATATTTCCTTGCTACGGTACTAATCTTTCCTCAATAATTAATCGTTCATTGTTTTATGTTAATTGATCATTGTTATTTCATACTTTTAATTATGTCTTCAATCTTAATCATTGTTGTTATCACTTTAATCATGAGTAGCTAATTCCCTCATATAGGATGAAGGGGATCTAGGTTAATAAAAAGGGAAAATTGATTAATTGCTATTGATATCGCATAAGTTGTTGTTTGATTATTGTTCTTCTTCTAGTTAATTAACTTAAGGCCTGAGTTATTAATTAGTGTAGCGAATTAATCCTTTCGCCGACCGGGTTAGAATTAATATAGGCTGCGATAATCAAATAGATTGTATCTAATTATAGCGACCGCATATTAGAATCGATCTAAAGGGCATAATTGAGTCGACCGATCTTATGACCTTAAACAGCTTGGTAGATCTAGCAATTGATTAATAGTCCCCAGATAATTGACCTAGTGAACCGGAAATCCTAGACCTTTAATATTATTGTTTAAACCTCCTTTTAATTACTTGCAATTAGTTGATTAGATCAAAACAAAACAAACCCCCCCAGAAAACGGTTACCTTTAGACAATTTAAATATTTACAGACTTAGCTTTTACCGCCTCCCTGTGGATTCGATACCTGTCTTACTGCTAGCTATTCTTGTTAGTCCTGAGATAGATTTACTTTGATTTGGTGATACGACTTTAGCCTTTTATCAAATTTGGCGCCGTTGCCGGGGAGGCAACAATTGTTTAGTCTGTTTGTGTTTATTTTGTCTTTTTGTCTCAGGGAACCCAGTTCCTTGAGACCGTTCTCACACTTCTCTTGTTAGTTCCGTGTATGCCCAGGTCCAATAGGTCCGAGATTATTCTTTTTGATCCTGAACCAGAGAAGACTTTTCGCTACAGACGGAAATTTAATCAAGAAGTGGGTCAAGTAGAAGACTTGAGTATACTTGACGTCGAGACGGCGAGCTCAGCAGAGTTAGCCGATCGGTCCTACGAAGAGGAAGAGGACGACATTCCTATTCCTGAAATTCCAGTCACAACTGCTATTCTCGAAACTACCATCATGCCTACTCTAGCCAGTCACTCCGAGCCGACCTTAGCTTCTATCCCACAAGGATTTAAGTTGCCCAATACTGCCAATGGAACTTTTGAGATTCGGCCATCTTACATCAACTTGGTGGAACGAAATATGTTTGGAGGGGCAGCTGCTGAGGACCCTGCTACGCATATGGAGAAGTTTGTCACTTACTGCTGTTCCATTCCTTTAACAGCTGGTGTGACACAAGATCAAGTTAAGCAGGTGCTCTTTCCTTTTCTCTGAAGCATGGAGCTGCTGAGTGGCTGAGAGATTTGGATATGGAGAGTGAAGGAGTTACAGACTGGAATTCCTTGGCTCTTGCTTTCTATAAGAGGTACTTTCCACCTCAAAAGACTAATGCCCTGAGAAGTCAGATTACTAGTTTCAAGCAAGGAGCAACTGAAGATTTGAATGAAGCTTGGATTCGCTTCAAACATTTGGTCCGATCAGTTCCCCATCATGGTTTCCCTAAGTTGTTTCTTTGCAACCGGTTTTATAACGGGTTGTACGACGATCATCGTGCCCTTTTGGATTCTTCTGCTAATGGGAGGCTTCAGGACAACACCAATGATGATAACGCGTGGAAGTTGATTGACCAGATTGCTACCCATACCGCCAGGTATGAAAATCCTAGGGGAAGCACGCGAGGTACTGGTGTTGATAGTGCCCTGGCGGCACAGCTGGAGACTATTTCTGCCCAGATTGCTGAGATAAAGACTACCCAATCATTGGGTAGTAAGGAGAAAGTTCATGCCATGAGTCAGCAAGTAGAGGAGTCTTATGCTAGATGTGGTTTAGACGGTCATGGTGCAGCTGATTGCATGAGTACATTGGAGCAGGTTAATGTTTTTCAGGCCTACAGACATGGTGCACAAGGTACACCCTTCTCCAATTTCTACAATGAAAGAACGAAGGAGCACCCATTCCTTCAATGGTCTAGTCAGAATG
The DNA here is from genome assembly GCF_048544455.1 of Silene latifolia. Taxonomy (NCBI): domain Eukaryota; kingdom Viridiplantae; phylum Streptophyta; class Magnoliopsida; order Caryophyllales; family Caryophyllaceae; genus Silene; species Silene latifolia. Next base: position 46,996,008 of record NC_133534.1, read on the forward strand.
TACAAAACCGGCAGCAGCCACAGAAGAATGTTTATGTCCCTCCCAATAATCGTGGTAATCAACCACCATGGGGATATCAGAGGCAAAATCAAGGAGGCCAGCAGTTTAACAATCAATATCAACAGCCTCCTCAACAAACTCCTCAACAAGCTCCGAACAGTGAGATGGCAGAATTGCGCAATCTTTTGCAAAAAACTTTGTCGATGCAGAAGAAGCAGACGGCTCAAATTTCTGAGCTGATTGTCCATAATAAGATGCTAGATAATCAAGTGGCTTAGATGGCACTTCAAAACCCATCAAAACAGGCCGTAGGTCTTCCTCCTCAAGGTAAACAAGCTCACGAGCAAGCTAATGTTATTCAGCTGAGGAGCGGTACTTCTTATGCTAATCCCGACCTGCAAAGCCTTGGTAATGATGTGCCCACTACTGATGATGAAGCCCCTTTTATGCATCCCAAAGGATTGGGCAATTTGGAGCTTAGTGATGATGAAAAAGAACCTGACGAAGTTGAAACACGAGCTGACGATAAAAGCAAAAAAGACGAAGGAGCTGAACCTGCAGAGGTTCCTCGATCGAGTCAGCCCCAGCTCGATCGAGGAACTAGCCAGCTCGATCGAGTCACCTCTCGACTCGATCGAGGCACCTCTTCGACAGTTGACGGTGTTTCAAAAGTAGTTTCTAAGGTCAAGCCAGCCGAGCCCATAACTATTGCACTACCTTTTCCTCATCGACAACAAAAATCCAAGCTGGATAAGCAGTTCGGTAAGTTTATGGAGGTCGTGAAGAATCTACAGGTAAGTGTCCCTTTCATTGAATTAATTACTCAAGTGCCGGCTTATGCAAAGTTCATGAAGGAGATTTTGACAAGGAAGAGATCCTTTGACGCGGTGGAAACTATTGCTTACACTCAGAAGTGCAGTGCCATGCTGCCAATCAATTCACCACCGAAATTAAAGGATCCAGGAAGTTTTTCTATCCCTTGTCATATTGGTCACCTTGCTATTAGTAAGGCTCTTTGCGATTTAGGAGCTAGTGTCAGCGTTATGCCTTATTCTGTCTGTAAGAAATTAAATATGGGTCCGTTGTGAGTTACTAATATGACATTACAGATGGCCGATAGATCAGTTAAACACCCATTGGGGGTGTTGGAGGATGTTCCCGTTCGTATTGGGAAATTTTTCATCCCTGTTGATTTTGTTGTCTTAGACATGGCCGAGGACAACCAAATCCCTATTATTTTGGGTAGACCGTTCCTTCACACTGCGGGGGCGGTTATAGATGTTAGGCAAGGGAGATTGACTCTAGCTGTAGGGGATGATACGATTGTTTTTAACTTGGAAAAAGCATTAAAACATCCCATGATAGAAGAAACTTGTCATAGTATATATGTTGTTGATTTTACTATTGATGAGTGTTTTACTATGTGCTTGGACAGGGATCCTCTAGAGATTGCCATGGTTTCGGATCCAGCTGATCAAACGGGTTCATGGAGTCCAGAAGTTCATCGGATTGAGAGGCTTCTAACTGGAGAGGAATGCCCACATCAAAAGGTATATAGTTTGGGTACCATACCTAAGGTAACTGAGGTAAAGAAACCCGAACTAAAACCCCTTCCCTCTCATCTTAAGTATGAGTTTCTTGATGACTGTGAAATGAACCCAGTGATTGTCAATGCTAGCCTAACTGAAGGTCAACTATCTGCTTTGTTGACTGTTTCGAGAACTCATAAAAAGGCAATTGGGTATAGCATTGATGATCTCAAAGGTATTAGTCCTGATTTTTGTATGCACCGTATTCATTTGGAAGAAGGCCACAAGCCTAGTACACAGGGTCAGAGACGACTAAATCCTCCAATGTAGGAGGTGGTAAGAAAAGAGGTACAGAAATTACTTGATGCCGGTATAATTTTCTCTATATCTGATTCTAAATGGATCAGTCCTGTCCAAGTTGTACCTAAGAAGGGAGGTACTACAGTAGTAAAAAATGATAAGAATGAATTGATTGCTACTAGACTTGTTACAGGGTGGAGGATGTGCATTGACTATAGGAAGTTGAACACGGCCACCAAGAAAGACCATTTTCCACTTCCTTACATTGACCAAATGTTAGAGAGATTAGCGTGTCATAGTTATTTCTGTTACCTAGATGGCTACTCCGGTTTCTTTCAGATACCCATACATCCCGACGATCAGGAAAAGATCATTTTCACATGTCCCTATGGTGTATTTGCATATAGGAGGATGCCCTTTGGTTTATGTAACGCTCCTGCTACCTTTCAGCGTTGTATGATGGCCATATTTTCTGATTACATAGAGTCTATCATGGAGGTCTTTATGGATGATTTCAGTGTATATGGTACTGATTTTGATATTTGTTTGAGAAACTTGACTAAGGTTTTGAAGCGCTGTGAGGAGAGCAACCTTGTTCTCAACTGGGAGAAGTGTCACTTCATGGTTACTGAAGGGGTGGTACTCAGTCACTTGGTGTCAGGTAAGGGTATTCAAGTGGACAAAGCTAAGGTTAAGGTAATTGAGCAACTCCCGTACCCGGTTAATGTTAAAAGTGTGCGTAGTTTTCTTGGTCATGCAGGGTTCTATCGCCGCTTTATTAAGGATTTTTCTAAAATTGCTCAACCTCTAACCCGGCTACTCCATAAAGATACACCTTTTGTGTTTACTGACGAGTGTGTTAAGTCCTTTGACAGAATTAAACAAGCTCTTATCTCAGCTCCCATTATCCGATCTCCGGATTGGAGCCTTCCTTTTGAGATTATGTGCGACGCCAGTGATTATGCAGTTGGAGCTGTTTTGGGGCAGCGAAAGGACAAGGTGTTACATGCCATTTACTATGCAAGCAAGACTCTTGATGATGCACAAATTAACTATGCTACTACGGTGAAGGAGCTTCTTTCAGTTGTCTATTCTTTAGACAAATTTAGAGCTTATCTTGTTGGTTCTAAAGTTATTTTTTTTTTTGCAAGAAAGGCAAGCCACTTTTATTCTTCCATAAAGGGAATAAATAGGCCAGATCTTACAAAGTAGAACCAACTAATATATCCAATCAAACATTACAAGCTACCCGGAACATCACATGCCTACATGTAGGTAATACATGTAATATCCTAGTACTTACAATAAACTGTATCTTCTTAACCACATACTGGATATCATGCTCAATACCCTGAAATATTCGGATGTTACGCTCTTCCCAAATGCTATAAACCAATGCTGCAACACAACCTAAAAACCATAGAGCCTTCTAATGTTTCTTAGCTCTCCTGCTTACTATCTAGTTAAGCTCTCTTTTCAGCTGCTTGGACCTTCCTGAGATCTTCATCCAGTGGAGGAGCATGGATCAGATATTTGATGAAAAAGAACATCTAAAGAACAAGTGAGTGTGAGATTCAGCATCCTGCTTACACAAAACACACCAATTCACCAAACATATACCCCTGCTATTTAGTTGATCAATAGTTGCCAATTTGTTCTGCATTGCAAGCACCGTGATAATGATGTGCTTAGGTAGAACAGCTCTGCTCCACACAGCTATAGGCCATCTTACCTTCTCAAACTTAGTTCTAAAATGCTCATAAATCAGATCCATCTGCAGCTTCCCATTCTTGGCACATGAATGCAGAGTCTGCTGAACAGTATCAGATGAACCAAACTGCTGCATAAGCAGATCCTTAACTTGCAAGATGTTCCTCCAACTTTCAGAATGACAGGGTTTAATCTCTTGATCCCAGAAACACCCATATTTGATATTGTATTCATAGTTCCAACTGACCCACAAGTTATCAGAATGGTTCTCAATATCCCAAATCCATTTGCACATTACACTTCTATTCCAAGCTAAAACTTCTTTAATTTGAAAACCACCTTCATGATGAGGTGCACAACAAGAAACCCAACTCTTCCAAATGAGTTTCCTAGTTCCCTCCTCAGAATTCCAAAGGAAGTTCCTACAGAACTTTGTGATCATTTTTATGACCCCTTTTGGTATTAACAGGGTTGAACACCAAAATTATTCTAATCCAAAGATAACAGTATTTATGAGACTGATCCTACCTGCATAAGAAAGTTTGTAGGCTGACCAATGGTGCAAAGACTGTTGTATCTTAGCAATGAGGTCTGCAAACATCTCTTTGTTCAGTTTACCTGCATTTAGTGGCACCCCAAGATAACGAAAAGGAAATGACCCTTCAATGTATCCTGTTGCATCCAATATCAACTATTTAACATCTCCTCGAACTCCTCCCATGTAGATATTAGTTTTATCAGGATTTGCCTGCAACCCTGATACTTTAGCAAACGTACTCAAAGTATTAGTCACTGCAGTAACAGAAGGTAGACCACCCCTACTGAAAATCATTAAATCATCAGCAAAAATTAAATGGTTAAGTCCCAGTCTACCACACTTTGGGTGATAAGAAACCTGAGCCTCCTTATGAATACCTCTTAGTAACCTTGATAAAATCTCCATACTCATTACAAAGATGAAAGGGGATAGTGGGTCCCCTTGTCTCAACCCACTACCTCCTTGGAAAAACCCTGTAACATCTCCATTGATCTTGATGCTAAACCAAGTTGAGGTGAGACAGCCAAGAATCCATTTCTGAAATTGAGGAGGAAAATGAAACACCCTGAGCATATGGCCAATGAACTCCCATTGCAGAGAGTCAAATGCTTTCTTAATATCAACTTTGATCATACATCTTGGGGAAACTCCTTGTTGACTATATCCCCTGACCAAAGCCTGTGTAAGCATGATGTTTTTATATAAACTTCATCCCTTCACAAAAGCACCCTGTTATTTTCCCACAAGTGCTGGCAGCAGAGGCTTGAGTCTTTCACATAATATTTTACTGATGGTTTTGTAAATTACTGAGCAGCAAGCAATGGGTCTATAGTCCATGACTGTTGAGACCGCTGCCTTTTTGGGTATCAATGCCAAAAGAGTTGTGTTAGCTTGCTTTTACATTGATCCTTTCTTAAAGAAATCCTGTATAGCAGTACAAAAATCCCTCTTAATGACCTCCCAAGAATTCTTGAAGAAATGAGAAGAAAACCCATCCTGACCAGGGCTCTTATTGGAGTCTATAGAAAAGAGGGCTTTTCCGATTTCCCCTTCCTCTACAGGCCTGCATAAAGTTGGCCAATCAGCTTCATCCACTTTTGGCCCTTCCAAAGAAGTAGGATCCAATGATTCAGTTTCCTTTCTTTCCCCTAATAACCATTTGTAATAATCCACAAAAGCTGCATTTACATTTTGGACTCCTTCCTGAATCTGACCCTGTCTATCCTGAATTTTCCCAATTAGACTTTGGTGCTTCCTAGCAGCTATTCTGGTGAAAAAATATCTCGTAGGTGCATCATTGTAATGAATAGCCTGAATCTTTGCCCTCTGCAGTAAAGAGCTCATTTCTATCCCCTTTAACTTCAAATAATGCTCCAGACAGTTTTTCTCCTGAGCCAATAGGTCAGAGTTCAGAGGAGTCAGCTGAATCTGAATTTGACAATCCTTCAGAGCTTGTTGAGCCAGTTGAACTTGCTGAGAAATCCCAACAAAATGATTTTTATGATGCTTAATTAAAGCATCCCTGGTGGTCTTGAGTTTTGAAAATAACCTGAACATGGAATTCCCCTTGACAGGTGCATTCCAAGCTGTTTGAATGATACTGTTATATCCCTCCTGTTCCACCCAACAATTTAAGTAACTAAACCTCCTCTTCATCTTGTAATTATCCTGAATTTCCACCAAAAGAGGTGAATGGTCTGATATACCAGAAGGAAGTACAGTCACCTGAGTTGTAGGGTGATTTACTAACCAGAGAGGATTGATTAGAACCCTATCTAGTTTAGACCAAATTCGAGCATTTACTTCCCTCTTATTCGTCCAAGTATGTTCACACCCAAAGCTTTGAATATCCTCCAAAGAACAATCCAACAAACATTGGTTAAAAGCCAAAATCTCAGATAATGAAGGAGGATTAGGCCCCAATCTCTCCTCCATACTTCTGACAATATTAAAATCTCCCATAATAGCCCAAGTGGTAACAATAGGATCAATTACCCTTAACTCCTCCCATAACCTCTCTCTTTGGTCCCCATCATTACTACCATATATGAAAGAAATGTGAAAAGCTTTGTTTGAGACATGATGCAGTAGTTCAACATGAATTACTTGCTCATGAATCCTAGAAGAAATAAGAGTAACCTGCCTTTTATTTAAGAAAACCCAGATACGCCCATTGTAGTGATGGGTGTAATTATTGAGAATACAATAAGAAGAGAAAATCCTAGAGATATCAGCAAATTTATTTGATTTAACCCTAGTTTCAAGAAGTCCTAAGACCTCTATCTTATTGGAATGCAAATAACCTCTAATCTCCTGCTGCTTAATTGGGTCATTAAATCCCCTAATGTTCCAAGAGGACACTATCATGTGGACCTGGATCTGGTGGCTCCTCTGTCCCCGTCATACCCCCTATTTCTGTGTCAGGAGGATCCCCAGATTCCTGTAAAACAGCATAAGTATTGTCCAAACAAATACTGGTATTTCCCTGCTCACCCCTATTAATCTCAGTAATCCTAGTCCCAGCAGAGGCCAATCTGATTTCACCCACAGTCTCAGTATTACAACCTGGCACATAGCATTCTGAGCCGCCCCCCTGACCATTAAGAGAAGAATCCTTTACTAAGACTAGGGATACAGAGCCTAGCCCTTGGCTTCCTGAGCTCGTATCTGCCATCTCAGTCAAAGGTTCATTCTCTAATGTAGGAGGAGGGTGGCCTAGCTTATGGCTTCCTGAGTCTATACACCTTTGTCACCTTTGCAGCAGCTCTTTGTTCATCCAATTTGTTATTGATCTTAGTAAACTTGCAACGTTCTTTAGTGTGTCCCAATTTCCTACAGCATTGACAATAATATGGTAACCACTCATAGATGATGCGTTGAGCTGTTTCACCATGATAAGGAGATTTCAGGGTAACAGAAGTAGGCAGCTCTTCTGCTACATCAACCTCTACCAGCACTCGTGCAAAAGCAAGTTTGGATTTGTAAGTTGTGGGCAAATAAAAAAACAGCGGCTTTCCCACAGTACTGGCCAACTTGTTCAAAACCTTCTCAGACCACATGAATGGGTCCAAGTCAGGGAAGAGGATCCATGCAGGAACAACAGAAACTGAGTCCATTTCCTTAGAAAACATAGGAGACCATTTCTTCAGAATCAGAGAACTTGATCCCATCGTCCATGGTCCCCCTTTTAGGACTTCATTCATGTCTTCCTCAGAAAAGAAGCGGAAACTGTACCATCCCTTTTTATAATACTGAACAATTGGCCCTGTGACATGTTTCCAATTTTTCCGCACAAATTCATCCACCTGTTGCAATTTTGGTTTTGAACCCAGAAAATTGCCCATAAGAGTATTCTTCCAGAACTTAATTTCCTCTAAAACATCCTCCTCTTCAATCTCAACTATCTTAGCATCTGCACTATTTTCAAAGTAATGTAATTCCATCCCAGGTTTAGGTTTAGCCACATCTTTCCAGGTTTTGGAAATCCCAATCCCTAACTCAGTGGTAGGCTGTTGTGTCTCAGAATTAGGGATATCAGTTTCCAATTCCTCTTCTACTTGTTCTTCTCCCACAGGTTTATCCAACAAATCATTTAAATTCAATAAATGTCCAACCGTATTTTCCCGGGAATTACCTGAATGATCAGCAGTCTGTGGTGTTCCATGAGTCTCCGCAATAAGGTCCACTGTCTCCAAAATTGAAGGGTTTGTCTCATCCGTAACTACTACACGAGATGTATCATCTTCTACAACTACCTGTTTATTACGATCGCGAGTTTTAGCCATGATCAAGCGATGAAAACTATAAAAAAAAATGAAGAAAATTAACGTGTTTTTTGAGTTTTCTGGTGTTACTTGGAGGAGAAGCTTTCTCTTTCCATGACTAAAATCACGAATCAGTATATTAAGTAAGACTAGTTGTAAAGTTATTGTTCATACTGACCATGCAGCTTTGAAATATTTTTAACCAAACAAGAGGCTAAACCTAGACTTATTAGATGGATTTTATTGTTACAGGAATTTGATTTAGAAATCCGTGATAAGTCTGGTGCTAAAAATGTTGTTGCAGATCATTTGTCTAGGCTGAGATTTGCAGGAAGAGAGATCTTGCCCATTTATGACTCTTTTCCAGATGACCAACTGTTAGCTGTAGCTACAAATACTCCATGGTTTGCAGATTATGCCAATTATTTGGTAGGAAGTATGCTTCCTCCTGATCTATCCTATCAACAGAAGAAGAGGTTTTTGCATGACGTGAAGCGATATTTCTGGGACGACCCATATTTGTTCCAGGAGTGCGCAGACGGTATCTACAGACGATGTATTCTAGAGGGTGAGGTATGTGCCATCCTTTCTCATTGTCACTCTTCTTCTTACGGTGGTCATCATGGTCCTTCTAGGACATTTGCTAAGGTAATGCAATCGGGTTTTTATTGGCCTACTATCTTGAAGGATGCTACTACTTTTGTCCGTTCTTGTGATGCATGTCAAAGGACGGGCAATATCTTGCAAAGGCATGAGATGCCTCAAACTGGAATCTTCGAAGTGGAGATTTTTGATGTTTGGGGCATTGATTACCAAGGGCCATTCCCTACTTCTCATGGGAATCAGTATATTTTAGTAGCTGTAGATTATGTTTCTAAATGGGTGGAGGCAATTGCCACCCCCACTTGTGATGCTAAATCTATTGTTAAGATGTTTCAGAAGATTATCTTTCCACGGTTTGGAGTGCCTCGCGCAGTGATCAGTGATGGAGGCAAGCATTTCAATGAGCGTCATCTTAATTCTCTTTTGAAGAAATATGGCGTTACACACCGCAGAGGATTGGCATATCATCCTCAAACCAGTGGACAAGTAGAGATTTACAACAGAGAGCTAAAACAAATTTTGGAAAAGGTAGTAAGCAAGAACAGAAAGGATTGGAGTCGAAAGCTCGATGACACTTTGTGCGCTTACCGTACTGCATTCAAGACACCGATTGGAGCATCACCGTACCGTCTAGTCTATGGCAAATCCTGCTATTTACCTGTGGATCTCGAGTACAAGGCTATGTGGGCCATAAAGGAGCTGAATATGGATCCCTCACTGGCGGGTGAGAAACGACTGATGCAGTTGAATGAGCTTGATGAGTTTCGACTGCATGCCTATGATAGTGCTCGAGTGTACAAGGAGGGAACAAAGAAGTGGCATGACAAGCATAGTTTGCCAAGGGAATTTTATGTTGGTGAGAAAGTTCTCTTATTTAACTCTCGTTTGCGTTTGTTTCCAGGTAAGCTGAAGAGTAGATGGTCTGGACCGTTCACTGTAGCTGATGTGAACAAGTTTGGGTCAGTTACACTGCAAACTGACAAAGGGGAAATCTTCAAAGTGAATGGGCAACGATTGAAGATCTACCATGAAGGAGCGTATGTCGGGGTAATAGAGGATGTGGACCTCTTTGCCATGGATTCTTCTCACTGATGAAGAATTACGGTCGTGCGGGACCGCAAAAACCAGCGCTACCGAGAGGCAGCTCGGATTTTGTAACTTATTAGTTTGTAATTAGGATTTCAATTTAAGTTATTGTAATTGCTTTTACGTTTTTTCTTGAATTTCGAGAGATGAGCGGAGGGAATTTCACGTATTCCCCAAGTATTATGTGCAGGATTGACGGAATTTGGAACTAAGAATGACGAAGAACGAAAAAGGGAGCCATCAGGTGGTTCCTCGATCGAGCCAGAGGTGACTCGATCGAGGAACCTATGAGCTCGATCGAGTGAAAGTGTGGCTTGATCTAGGCACCAATGCAGGAATTAAAAAAGCTTAAAACGAAACTCAGCAAGTCAGGAAAGTGGTTCCTCGATCGAGCCAGGCGCGACTCGATCGAGGCACCTAAATAAACCGGGTTTCGCGTTATTTTTCCAGCCGGTTTTATGCTTCAATTGCTATTATTTCTTTCAATTCCCTTCTTCTATTTAGACACTTTTCCTGTATTACTCCGCTTATATTGCTCTTTCTCTCTTCATTCATCATCAATCATCATCAAATCTCTCTTACAACTTGGGTTTAATTTCTTTTTAAGTGTTTGCATCAATCTCTTGTGCTTCTTTTCGCAATTTCATTGCTATATTTGCTAAGGTAAGTCCCGATTTGTTCTATCTTGTCCCGGAAAAATCTGAAATTTCTTCCTTAAAACTTAAGTTTATTGCATTGAATCTTCCATTGCTAGTATACAATTGCTATTTCCTTGCTTTCTAGCCCCTTATTTGTTGAAATTCATGCCTAATTTGCTAATTTGGGAATTAGGGTTCTTCAAAATCCGGGTTGAAATTATGCATTAAATTGGTTAGAAATTGTGTTCTTATGCTTGGAATCTTCATTATTTGATACATACTCATGTTCCCCTAACTTTTTGGATGATTTAATTGTGATTTTGAGTCTTAAAAATTGATTTTTTGACCCATATTTGCCAAAAAACGGGACTGTTTTGTCCTATGGTTGGAGTATGATTGTATACTTGTCTATTTTGCAGACAATGTCAACTTCTAGGCAAGGAAACAAGAGGACTCGAGAAAGGAGAGACCCGGTCCAGCAACCCGAGGTGATTCCCGAAGAAGTGGTGTCTTCCGAGGAGGACTTATCTCCTTTGGATGATTACCCTTTTATTGAATTCCGTGACAAGGCACAAAAGGACAGGTTCGAGTATTTGTTGACTAAATCCATGAGTATTACTTTCCCAATGACCACCTTATCAAGTTTAGGTTGCTTAACGTAGAACGGTCCTTAACCTTTGACCGTCTGTCAGAAATTCTGGGAATTGATAAGCATACAGACGGAGATTTATACAGTGTTGGTGGGCTATCCACCATTCGATACTTTCCATTGTTTTCCAGTTATGCGGATGCGGATGTCAGTGCTATGTCTTTGTTGGACGTCCAACATGTTTGTCTTCGGTTATTTTTAAGATATTTGAGCTATTTGTTGTATGGGCGGCACGACAAGAGCAAGACCTCCACCATTGAGGTCTTGATTCTTGCTAGTTACCTGAAACCTTATCGGGAGGAGCCATTCCAGTTCTCTCCCCCTGCTCTTGTGTGCTCGGCCTTTGACCGGATGATTGGGAGGTATGGGGATCTTGATTTTGGTGCTCTTGTCACCAAGATAGCCCGAGCTGTTTGTGATTTTAGGGGTGATGACCCCCACGAGCCCATAGATGACCATGAACCACTTGCCGATGATGACCACCTACGTTATGACATCTCTTATATTGACATCAAGAATGGGAAGGGCCATTACGGGAAGGTCCAGGGCGAGTCTTACATGTTTCTACCTTGTGATCGTTTACCTGCTGTAGACCCCCTTGAGGAGAGTACGGATGTGGTGCGACCCCCGCCCGTTACTTATCTGATTCCTCAGGACCTTCGGATCACTTTTCCTGGTTCTAGTACTACTACCACTACCGGTGGGCGCCGGAGACGTCGTCGGCCCACCACCTATCTGCCTGGCTCATTCCAGCCTGCTCCTCCTCCACCTCCTACAGCCTATCCTACTCAGGGCTACCATTTTGATCCGGTTATTGTACGAGAGGTGAGGTTACATGAGGGCATCAACGCCGCCTTGACAGAGCGGCTGATGTGGGAACAGATGGAGGCCATGTCTCTTGCTTCGGGGGGACAGTATCGGGGTGTGACACCTAGCTATTACACTACTCCTGGTGATGACAGCCGTGTGTTCCACCTCTATGGAGTGACTCCTATGGAGTTCGGACAGTTTAGTACTGACTATGGTGCCTTTGACCGTCCCTTTTACACTCCAATCCGCCCCACTCAGCCTACCTCTCTTTTTCCTGAGGATGTCGGTGTTCCTTGCTCCCAGAGGGGACCGTTTGGTCAATTTAGCGCTTCTACTTCCGCTGCTGCTATTCCAGGAGGCGGCCGTGGTAAAGGCCGTGTTAGGAGAGCCGACCATGGTAGAGGCCGCAGTGCCCCAGTTCCTGATCCTGAACTGATGTCCCTGTATGCCGAGATTGATGATTTTGATGATGATGATGGAGCCTAGTAGTGACAGCTGGTCACTACATCCCTCTCTTTCCAGCTGGTTTGGGGGAGGCTACTGCATTACAGCTGGTACTATCTTTCTTGTTTTTGTTTTCTTGTATTTCTTATTTTCCCCTCTTCCCTTTGTTAGTGGTGTCCCATAGGTTGCTGGATTTCTGTGTGATTGCTATGCTGTAGGCGTCACAATGAGGACACTGTGACATTTAGGTTTGGGGGAGTGTGTTTATTTCTGTTGTGTGCTTTTATTTATTGTTGTGTGTGAAAAATTCAAAAATTCAAAAAAAATTTGAAAAATTATAAAATACAAAAACATGTTTTTATTTATTTTGAGTCGAGTCTTGGTGAATTTTGTAGCGATGATGATAATTTGCTTTGTTTTTGCATTTGAGTCCCATTTAGTTGTCCATGTACATTGTTTTAACCTGTTAGCTATGATGAACAAAGCTCTTTACTCAAGTCTTGACCGTCACAATATGCCTTATGCCGAGTAGATTTGACTTTATTTTGTTGGTAACCCACTTAAATTTCTGAGGTCTTTAGAGCTTCCTAGGTCGGGAACATTAATAAACCGGTCTCATTGTTATTTAGGCTGATGAGTGTGGTCTCCTTGTGGAATATGTAATATCAAACTGCATAAGTGTGACATTAGTTTCTTAGCTTTTGCGCGTTCATATGATTAAGTACATGAGGAAAGGCGGTTCTTTTGTTCAAATATGCCATACATTACCCAGTTTTTGTTAGCCCGTTTGAACCATGTAGCCATTTTATATCCTATTTCTTAGCTACATTCCAGAATTTGCCTACCTTTTTTCGGGACAGTCGCAGTTGCTTGAGTCCTTATTGTTTTAGCTACTTTGGTTGGGTTGGGACTTTTATTGTCATGTGGGTAGTAGCTATCTTTTTGTAGCAATTGTGTGACCTCTTATGTTGAAAAAGAGAGATATTATGAAGCAAAGAAAAAAGAAAAAGAAAGAAAGAAAGAAAGAAAAAAGAAAAAAAAAAAAAAAAGAGAAAGTTTCGAAAAAGAGTTCAGAAGAAAGAAGAAGACAAAAAAAAGGAAAGAAAAGAAAAAGAAAAGAAAAAAAAAATGCTTGCTTCATTGAGTTTTGTTAGGAGGTCGTGTGTGGTAATTACTGGAGTCTAATGCACACTTGGAGAGCATTTTCATTTCTCTCATATGTTGTCAAAGTTGAGATAATTTCTCCAGTTGGATGATTGTTTTATGTCTTATTAGATTTGGCTTTTGGTCTAGTGCTGCGACTACCGTCTGAGCCTCACATACCCATACGTGCTTTTGCACAAGCCACTTCTATACCCATGCCACTTTACCACCATTCTGTCCTTGATACATGTACTTGGTCTGTTTTGTGAATACGTACTAGTTGGAGAATCTCTTATCACATTAGATTGCATGCATATTTCATAAGTTGAGTGAGTGTCTTTATTCTTTCTATGTCACATATATCTCACCCCTTATGAGTGCATGAGTGAAACCGCGAGAATCCAACAAAATTGTCTTGCAAGGTTGAAAAGCATTTGGCTGAGTCTCGGTATCATGTCACATCTTGAGTAAGAGCTGCGTTAGTCTATTACCCGTGTCTTTAAATTTGTTTTATTGGCACAACTTTGGTCATTACTTTGTTATAGATGTGGACAGCTGGGATTTATATGTGCCTAGACATTTGCTCTGAGCTATTCATTCACCATATGTTTCTTTGTTCTTTGTTTGCTTTATTTGCTTTGCTTGAGGACAAGCAAAGGTTTGGTTTGGGGGAGTTTGATGTATCACTTTTATATATACTTTTATAGCTCCCTTTTTACCATTTTACATACCGTTTTCGTGCCTTTATATCATTTATATGCCTTATTTCAATGAATTGTCGATACTGCCGCTATTTTGTGTTTTAATGCAGAAATGACTTGTTATGAGTATGATCAAGCTAAGATTAGCGTGGCGGAGACGGCATAGTAGAATAAACGAAGCATGGCACGAGGAACGAGGAAGCACGAAGGCTAGAAGTGAAAGAAAGGAGGAAGCCGTCAGTGAAGCAGGATCCTCGATCGAGTCAGGGAGGACTCGATCGAGCAACTGTCCTCGATCGAGTCACCTCTGGCTCGATCGTGGAACCTTTGTGGTGGATTATTTTCCGGATTTTCTAAAAACGATTATCTTTTGTTATAAATTAGAAACTCGTACTTTATTTTTAGGTTACGTTTTTATTCACCTTCATACTGTTGAATACTCTCTTAGAACCCTAATCTTTCCTTGCTACGGTACTAATCTTTCCTCAATAATTAATCGTTCATTGTTTTATGTTAATTGATCATTGTTATTTCATGCTTTTAATTATGTCTTCAATCTTAATCATTGTTGTTATCACTTTAATCATGAGTAGCTAATTCCCTCATCTAGGATGAAGGGGATCTAGGTTAATAAAAAGGGAAAATTGATTAATTGCTATTGATATTGCATAAGTTGTTGTTTGATTATTGTTCTTCTTCTAATTAATTAACTTAAGGCCTGAGTTATTAATTAGTGTAGCGAATTAATCCTTTCGCCGACCGGGTTAGAATTAATATAGGCTGCGATAATCAAATAGATTGTATCTAATTATAGCGACCGCATGTTAGAATCGATCTAAAGGGCATAATTGAGTCGACCGATCTTTTGACCTTAAACAGCTTGGTAGATCTAGCAATTGATTAATAGTCCCCAGATAATTGATCTAGTGAACCGGAAATCCTAGACCTTTAATATTATTGTTTAAACCTCCTTTTAATTACTTGCAATTAGTTGATTAGATCAAAACAAAACAAACCCCCCAGAAAACGGTTACCTTTTAGACAATTTAAATATTTACAGACTTAGCTTTTACCGCCTCCCTGTGGATTCGATACCTGTCTTACTGCTAGCTATTCTTGTTAGTCCTGAGATAGATTTACTTTGATTTGGTGATACGACTTTAGCCTTATCAACTCCGTATTTAATAATTATATAATAATAATATTTTATTATATTTAACGAGTTATGTTGACACGGAATAATATAATAATATAATATTAATAAGCTACATGTACATATAGCACCCTTATCCACCCGTACTACCTTATCCCATTTCATTCATCATTTCCACCACACAAAATTGAGGGAAATCTTAGAGAGAAAGAAGAGAGAAAAAGAGAAGAAAAGGGAGATCGTCTTTTGTCTCTCCGCCTCAAGATCGTAAGGTAAACCGTCTTATACTAGCCTTTATGTTGTTATTTTTATACCATTTACTCATCCCGACCTTGACCCACCTCTGATCCGTCTTTGACCACCATAGGGGCTGCCGTTGACCGCCCATTAAGGGCTTTGACCGAGCATTTTAAAAGGGATTTTTGGGGTTTTGGTGACTTGGGTAGGGCTGCGGGTTTCACCCTATTACGAGTTGGTTTGGGTTTGCGTCTAGTTCTGGGTAGGCTTAGGTCGAGGGTGGTGAGAGGATTATAATGGTGGTTGTGTGTGGCCGTGAGGGTGGCTAGAGATGGCGGTTTCAAGGGAAAAATGAGGGATGTCGAGGATGTTGTTGAAGTGTTGTTCGTTGTTGTTTGTTGTTGTTGATTGTTGGGTCGGGTTTTTGGTGGTGCGTGGGTGGTGCCATGGTGGCCGGGAGTGGTTGGGCCCACCGTGGTCAGTGGGGGACTGACGGTAGTGGCTGGGCTGTTGGTGTTATTAAGGTTGTTGGTGTTGTTGCTTGGTGTTGCGGTTATGACGGGTGTCATTGTAAAGAAGTCTGGGGCTCAATGAAGAACAAAAGCAAAACCTTCAATTGGCCGAATCCCAACTTAATGAGTCGGCTAAGAAAGAGGAATACACGTAATACAAGGCCAATTGAATAAGAGGTTTTTCAAATTGAAGAGAAATGAAGAAAACACGAAGGCATGTACTCCTAGCCTACCCACCGGCCACCGGTGCAGGGACCGGCTGAGAAGTTTCTTAATATTTCAAAGCAATTTTTGAGGATTATTGAGAAGGATCTCCAAGACGGTCCACCGGCTGGGAGTGCAGATATTGGGAAATTGGTGGAAATGACGTGGATGTGAGGTGTGAGCCGGCAGCCGGTACACCGGCTGGGAACACCCCTTTGAGGAAAAGGAGAGGAAATGCGAGGAAGGGTAGCGCCCAGCCGGCAGGCCGGCTGCCGGTCCATCGGCTGGGAGAACAATTGAGAGAGAATGAGATTTGAGGTGTACTCCCAGTCGGGGCACCGGCGGCCGGCTTTGGTCCGGCTGAGAGTTCTCTGACAATTTCTTGAAAAAATCTGAAAATACTCGTACTCCCAGCTGGGGCACCGGCGGCCGGTCATTGGGCTGGTTGGGAGTACTCTGACGGGATTCAAACACCAAAAATCAAACACAAACTCACGACAACTCCCTCTCTAAAACATCCTTTTCTCCCTCAAATCACCCCCAAACACCCCCCAATCCACCACCAATCCACCACCAACTCCATCCCTTTCCTTAACCCCCTCACAAAATCAACCATGGCACCAAAAAACAGAGTCCGCAAGGGGGATTTACCTCTTCAACAAGCCAAACTTGTGGTGGCCGCGGCTAGTGACATGATTCCCGATCCGGCATTTCCGGACCTCAAATTCGGTTATGTCACCATGAAAGGTAAGTTTGTGCTTTTCAAACAACGTCCCCTTCACCCGAATCGATTTATTGATCGCCAATCTATGGGAGACTGAGGGTTAGACCGTGTCACCCATGATTTATTTGATGGAGTTGGTATGAAGTTCATGTATGATTTACATGAGAAGACTTATTCCCGACTCACTTGGGAATTTCTTAGCTCCTGAAGGATAGACAAGCATCGACAAAATCAAAAGGTCGCGTTCTTCCATTTCCGTCTTATGAACAAATAATTTTCATTGACCTTACCAACCTTTGCCGCGCGTTTTGGGCTAGACCCGAGCCTACCTCACAAAGCGCCCGAAAATTTTGATCACAGACTACTTTGAAAGGCCCTTACCGGCCTCGATGACAACCCAAGGGTAAAGAGAGCGGCAAACACTTGTCACAATGCCGCCATCCGAATTTGGCATAGGTACATTGGTGGATTGTTTTTTGCCGTGATGAAAATCACAACTTCCTAATGGAGGAGTTGGAAATTCTCGGCTCTTACCTTTGCTCCAACCCTACCACCTTCAAAATTTGCGTGGCTCACCATATGGCCCTCCACCTTCACCGTTTATGCAATTCTCCGGGGCAATCAACCCCAATTATCGTGGGTGGCCTCATCACCCACCTTGCCAAGCGCCTTATACGAAAGTTGAACTTAAATGGCATGAATTTCATTACCGGGGAGACTATGCTCACCAAGGATTACATCCAATATACCCTTAATTGGATAAAGAGAAACCCCGGGACAAGCAAAATTATTGGCAAATCCGGGTGAAAAGAGTGGATAAGAATTTCATTCCCCTTCCCGACTTGGATAGGATTAAAGTGGTGCCGAATTCACCGCACTACCTACATGAGATTGAGGCGTAAGAAGACACCTCCACTGCCCAAACACAAAACCCCAATCTCCTCTATGCGCGTGAGCGCCCGGTCACCGCACAACCCTCTTTGCGGCACACCATGCCTACATCTGCTTTCTTCCCGGACCTTTCCAACAAGGGGAAGGATCATCAAGCCAAAAACCCCAATCACTCCCGCTCCATCCTCAACTTATTGAATTCATGGAGGCCATGAAATTGGTAATGTAAATGGCCGCAAGTGAGAGGCTTGGTTTGCAACAAAGAATTGACCGCCTCTACTTTGACCAATTGGTGGGCCAATTCCCTGTTTATGACGATTATATGAGGAGGCAATACCGTCACCCCTCCGGCCTTCACCCTTCCTACTACCTTGCTCCGGATGGTGGGCATCCTATGGACGACTCTTTTGTCTACGGCGACATCAGCATGCGCCCAGACTATTTTAGTGCACCAGTCTTCCTTACTCCGGCCTCTACTCAGGGGGAGGGACACGACACCCAGTGGTTCGGGGGGACCCCTTCCATCTTCGGTGAAGGAGGTGAAGCTAGTGGCTCGGGGGCAGGCCGTGAAGTGGATATCGACTTGACCATCGAGGGATTTGACATGTGTGGCCCAACGGCCATGAACACGGATGATTTTATTCGTGAATCCGAGTTCGGTACCGGGAATGATGATGATGATGACGGTGTGGACACTGACGCCGAGGAGGCCTACTAATGATGGCCATCCTCACTCCCCTTCCATCCAAATGCCAAGTATGATCCCTCAATCCAAATCTCTCATTCATATTTCATTTTTGTATGCATTTAGTTCGTTGTAAAATATGTAGAATCGTATGTCATATAGTTGCATTTCATATAGTTACATTAGAGTTAAATATTTGTAAAATACGTCACATATAGAATTGCATTCATATAGACTAGCTTGCATCGTATTTCAATTTATGCATTTATTTAAAGCATGCATTGCATTTTATTCAAAAAATACAAAAAAAACTGTAAATCTCACAAAAACATGTTTGTTTTTCTTTTCACAATTCCTCATATACACACTTCATCCATCACCAGATGTTGTATATAATAAGTGTGGGGAGGAGGCCCAAAAAAAAAACCAAAAACAAGTTATTTGATTTCAAAAAAATATCATAAAAATACTAAAATTATGCTTTCAATTCAAAATTTACAAAAAACACAAAAATATATTTTTCATTTTCGATTCCCTCCCTATACTTTGTTTCATTTAGGACAATGTAAATCTTAAGTGTGGAGAGGGAAATATCTATTTCGTATATATTTATATATTGCACATTTGTAAATAAATTTGTAAATTGGATCCGGTGAGAACCACCAACATAATGAGAACCGTGAGAACCCTTACTAAATCTTCATTAAATAAAATTGATTTAAAAGTAATTGTGATTCAAATTTAGATCTTAAAAAAAAGCATAAGGGAGAAGACGAAGAGGCGGCTGTTGGTGTGGTGGTATCGTGCTGTTGTGTCGGCGTGGTGGTTGTGTGTGGCAGTGATGAGTCGTGGTCAGGTAGGCGGCATGGGGATCAGGCGAGTCAATGGTGGTGGCGGCGTGGGCGGTTGCAAGAGGGAGTGCGACGGGTGGTGACTGCAGTGATGGTGTAGCTGTAGGCGTCGTTGTTGTCGGTGGGGGCTGTTGTAGTTGTAGGTGGTGGCGGCGACGGACTGGTGGTAACGGTGGTGGTGGAAACAAAGGGAGATGTGGTTAAGAGAGAAGATGAGAGGAAGAGAGAGAAGTAGGATATGTGTTTTGTAAGTCAATGAAATGGAAAAGATGTTAGAAATAGGGTTTTTTTGTTTTAATCTTGACCATTCATTTTGCTCTAATCTTAACCACTCATCTCTTATATCTAAAGGCTGAAAATAGGATTCATGGACTCATCTAAGGAGGGTGGACTTAGATGAACCTAATTATATATATATATATATATATATATATATATATATATATATATATATATATATATATATATATGTCTAACAAGTGGCGCATGCACATACGGGGCATTTGAAGCATTAGGAGACTAGAAGACTGATTGGTATAATCTTTCCGATCCCTTTCTCCTTTCTCCTTTTTCATTCCTCTTCTTTTACATTTTTTGTATTATTGAAGGAGAATGGGCTATATTGATGAGGATGTTCCATTTTGGAACTTGGTGTGTATGCTTATGTGCTACTAGGTTAGAAAAAAAAATTGTTTGCGTGTTTACTCTTGTTGCTAATTTAGAATTGCATCTCGTGTCTTGTGAATACTTGTTTGTGTTTAAATTCCGTTTGCATCGAGTTTGTACATATTTTTGAACAAAATGTGGTATAGGAAGGGAGCATGATACCCTCTATGATGATTTTGTCTTGGTCGTGTCTTTCCCCTCCTAGTGGCTTGCACCTTATGACCTCCTTGTTAGGGTATTTGCTTGCAAATACCCGGGAAATGAGGCTTGACCGGAAAGTATTAACCACCCTGTGAGACCAAGGATCGTAGGCTAGGCCTAGACTTCGACATAGCTACTTACATGTGAGATTTAGAGCCTCCTTTGGACCGGTACATCCATACCCGGTCTCCCTTAGGTTGTGAGTAGGCTCCTTGCATGACATGTCACATCACGACGCATAAGAGTGGCGTCCTTTCCTTTTTCACCATAAGATGTTCATTTGTGTGCATAACTTGAAACAATTCGTTGCATATCATTTTTGAGCCTCACATTGCCAAACAAGCCTAATTTTCGACCGTTTCGACTAGGACCGATTTTGCTTACACCTTTTGAGCCTTAACCTTCCATTTGGCACCTACAAAACCAACTACATACCATAAACTACCTTCCTTGATCGAGAAAGTTGTCAACATGTTGTCGGTTGTATGAAGAAGGGGATTTGAGTCTTGGTTTAGTGGATGTGTACAATCCACTTGAGTCGGAATAATAGTTTTCTTTTGGTTTGCTTTGAATAAAGTGGTTTTGAAAAAGAAAAGAAAATAAAAAAGAAGAAAGTTAGAAAAAAAGAAAAAAAAAATTACTTCTCATATGTTTTGATGCGAAAAAGCCGTGCAACACTCCTCATTCGTCATCAAAGGAGTAGAAAAAGGCGTTGGAAAATAAAGGGGCACATGATGTTTTTTCCAAAGTGAGTCGGGTTTACACAATTTTTGCTTGATTTTGGCAAGTCAATCTCTTGTTAGGGGTGGACGTTACTCATTTGTTGCAATAAGGTGATGATTTTCATGTTTTTCCAAAGTGAGTCGGGTTTGCACAATTTTTGCATGAATTTGGGAAACCAATTTTTGTTAGGGTGTAGACGTTACTCATTTGTTGTAATAAGTTGGGAGAAATGGAATTTTAGCAACTTCTTGATGTGTAGCTCCACATTTTCCAAAATGATGCTTGCACCAATCCCGCTTCGACCCGTCACCTAACCCTGTTACAACCCTTGTTTCTCTTTATGCACATTTTCTCTTTTTACATCTCGTGTGATACTGTCGTTTGCGTACCAAAAAGAAATACCTAAGTACAACTAACAGAAGACAGCGGTAAGTAGGGTCGATCTCCACAGGGAGGCGGTCACTATCTACTTGACTATTCGGTCTGTCTAGGGTCACTGATGGGGTTTTGAATTGTTTTAACTAAACTAATGAGATTAAAAAGGAATAAGAGAAATTAAACAGAGAGAGAAAACTAGGATGTCGGGTCATCAATGAACGTCAGTCAATCGCAGTTAAGGTCACAGATTAGTCGATGTGTCGGTATAAGGGGCAACGAATATCTCCTTCCGGTCTTAATTCGCCCTAAAATACTATTAGCTTAGCTTCCGCCCTCACTAATGCATTCTATTGTTCACTGCAGGTCTCACCCCTTCCAACCTTCCGGTCTAGGTCAAGGCTTACCAAGGTTAAAAAGGCTAAATGCATCGATTCAAATAGCTAGATACAGTTTAAGGCAGTGATTAACAACATAGACAAAAACAACAACGACAATCTATAAACCTAATTAGCAATTAACATCGGTTCATCGAATCCCCTAATCCTAGCAGGGAGAATTAGCTAGACATGAGTGAGAAAAGAGCAAGAACAAAGGGAAGAGAAATAATAAACATTAAATAAAGAGAGTAAAAGGGAAAGAGAGAGTTACAAAATAAAATCCGGAAAAAGAGAGGAAATCAGTTAACAGTAGAAAAGAGAAAAGAAATTATTAAGTGTCAAGGAACAACGTCCAAGATGTCCCCCTATGTTTCTATCGTCGTCCTTTATATAGCAAAGACGATTTTTATTTAACCTAATAACGAAATAAGACTAAAAAGCCCGAGCCTAATAGCAAACAACTCGATTGAGTCATTTGAAACTACCCCATCGAGTAGGATTAAGCTCAAACCAATCGATCGAGCAAACCTTAAAATAGCACAATTCGATCGAGCATAAATAATACTCGATCGTGGTCTTCCTCCATCCAAAAGCACTCGATCGACCAATAAAGCTCTCAATCGAGTGTTATCTGACTTCAGCAGCTACTTGTGTCGTTAGTTTTAGCTTTGACTTGGTTTTTTAGCTCTCGAAATGGCTTCGCGCATCCCGCAACAGCAATATTTTCCGCTCCAAATTCACTCTTCCTCCAAATGCATGCAAATCAGACGATAAAAGGCTTGATTCCAATACTTTCTGGTCCATTCCTGCAAATAAGGCAAAGCAAACCAAAGTAGCATATTTGGGGCATTTCGTAGCATAAAACTACGAGGATAGCATAGAAATACGCGCATAAAAAGGCCTAAAAGGACTATATAAAATGCACGTATCAAATCTCCCAAAACCGAACCTTTACTCGTCCTCGAGTAAACTAAATGCAAACTAATGGAACGGAAAAGATAACTCAGAGCTAGCTACAAGTGCCCACATAAACCATTTTAATGCAAGCAAACTAACACTTATAGCAAAGCAGTCAAATGCAAACGAGTTGTAAGATGTCTATAATAAAGCTGAACCGTCGACCTAGCAAGACCTTTAAAATTGGACTCTCACGGGTCACTCTTCTCTCATGAAGCAAAGGGTGAACATTTATATGTAAGAGAGAAAGAAATAAAGTCGCTCACCTA
Organism: Silene latifolia; assembly: GCF_048544455.1. Taxonomy (NCBI): domain Eukaryota; kingdom Viridiplantae; phylum Streptophyta; class Magnoliopsida; order Caryophyllales; family Caryophyllaceae; genus Silene; species Silene latifolia. The sequence continues at coordinate 47,018,751 of NC_133534.1, forward strand.
AACTACGACCCACATAAACATGCATGCAACTGATATGATAGACAATTCTAACTACCACACATACATTCCAACCAACAAGGTCCGTCACAGCCGAGGGCTTACAAAAATATGGTAAAGTGAGGCAATGGGTAAGAAAAGGCAAAACATTTATGGGAATGTGGAGGTATAGGCGGCCAAGCTAGTACCTAAACAAAACCATATAACAACATCCATTCTTACTCAACTAGAGAATTAAGCACATGCGCCCTTCATTTGGCACAAAAACTCACCAAACCAAACTGAACATACTCCTCAATAGATATAAGTAAAGTATAGGAGTGAAACCGTCAACAATTAAACATCTTTTTTTCTTCTTTTTCTTTTCTTCACGTTTTTTTTTTCATTTTTTTTTTCAAATTCTATATTTTTTCAAATTCTTTTTTTTTCATCCTCCTTTTCTTCATAAATTACCAACTCCAAATCAATACAATACAAACCAAACTTGGCACGATAAATTATATACTGCAAAAACATACACTAAACTAGCTTGACAAGGCAGGCTAAATTTGGATGTAGTTAAGGGTCAATAGGCAAATTTGGCTAATGTGGAGTTAAATGGGTAAAAATGAAAGAAAGGGGAAATGTAAACACCTCCCTGCATGTGACACCAACCACTAACCCGAATGTATGTAGGAAAAAAGCAATTGAATTTCATATACGTGCAAATTGATGAACATGCTATGCAAGGAGTAACTACTCACAATCCTACATGAAACTGGTCACAAATGACACCAGTTTATAAGGCTCTAAATCTTAGAAATTATAAGTAGTTTGCCAAAACTATCAGGTCAAGTCTATTTGTTCAGCTAAATTTTAACATTAACTCGTAGATATGCAAAATGACAAAGCTAAAAAGAAAATAGTTTATGCAAGGCTTAAGCAAAAAGACAATTGCAGTGCAATATCATCATAGAAATCTACCGTTCCGACTCAACCTACATGCTAAAATAAACGTGAAATTTTTGAATTTTATCAAATTTTTTTAATTTTTATAAGATTTTGATTTTTATGAAAATAAACAACATTGCATACAGAAATTAAACGTGATAACAGAAATGCAATAAAAACATAAATGCCGACACTGATATGGATGCATAACCTCCCCAAACCAAACCGTACAATGCCCTCATTGTACCCAAAAAAATAGGGAAAGGAAATGCAAACTAAAAAGGAGAGAATGGAGATGCGGAAAACTCATAAGATTACGCGAAGTAGGGACCTCCCCAAACCAGCCAGCAACGTGGGAGGTCGCTAATAGCTGCAAAACATCGTCACAGGAAGCTAATCCAAGCAAAAGCACTCAATCAATAGAGTAGATTACTCGATCGAGTGACTTGGGCGTCTAAAACAGTTCGATCGAGGAAGTATGACTCTCGATCGAATGATTCTCTTTGGCAGGTACTCGATCGAGAGGAATGTGTACTCGATCGAGTAAAAACAGTAGCAAAAGGGTTCGATCGAGTACATAAAATACTCGATCGAGCCATTCATTATGTATTCCTGCAAAGACGCAATAAAACAACCCGCAAAACTAACAAAACAAGCTTAGCCGATCTAGTCTATGGTATGAAAACCAATTATTACACACACAAAACTGAAATGAAATGTTTGAAAAAAACTAAAAATTAATCTCCGGGTTGCCTCCCGGCCAACGCTAGTTTCAGACAGGTCCCATCTCGACCTTCTTTTCTTCGAGCCTCTCTAATTTAGCCTGGTCAAAACAGCTCAAAGCGCGCAGCAACCGATCAAATAGCTGCGCATGTGCTACTCAAAACTGTAAGTAGCACCACAGTAGAATAATGACAGGAAAATAAAATGTATAAACGTTTGAGTCTAACAAATTTCATATGACAGCTCCTAAATTTATCAACAAAATAAAAGAGCTCAGGAGCAATTAATAATGATTTAGGGTACCGTTTCAGATTAACAAATTTAAGATGACAAGTACGGTGAAAAATCGTTAAATTACATGTCCAACTGGAAGGGGGTATAGCATTAAAATGCGAAGCATAAGTTAAATGAGGCAATATACTACTCAAACAAACAATAATAAAATCATCGTTAACTACCTCGGGTTGGTTGCTCTCAATGATGGAATCATTGACAAAGGAAGATATTACCTCTTCTGCGCTGGGAGCAATCACTGACTCAACTACCTTCTCGTCACCCTCCTCTGTGAAATTCGTCCCGTAAATCGCAGCCTCAAGCGCATCCAGCTCAGCTTTGAATAGGGGGGATTCACCGTAACCATTATCATCATCAAAATCGTCATCTAGAACGAACCCAAGTGACATTGCATTGCTCTCTCTGGCCAAACCAATCGATCGAGTAAAATTAGTACTCGCTCGAGAGCTTTCATCTTGATAATCACTCGATCGAGAATATGAAACAGCTCGATCGAGTACTTCCTCTAAGCAGTTGTTCGATCGAGTGATGGCATATGTTCGATCGAACGTTTCTTCAGGAATCTCACTCGATTGACCAATATAATCCATTCGATCGAGTTATTCTTGCTGATCAGTGCATAAATCTTCGTGTAAGGCTTTATTATCTGATAAAACTTCGTAATTCGAGTCATCCCAGTCATCAACAGCACTAGGCAACGCGGGTCCTTCGTGGGAAAGACCACTCTCTGCGTAGGTAACGCAGACTTCCTCTGGTTGCCAAAATTCGACTCAGCAGCTAACTGAGCTATCTCAGACTCGAGCTCATCAATTTGCGCACAAGTGTGTCTATCATGTTCTTGCACTTGGAGTGCAAGCGCCTTCACTAAAGACTTCAACTTAGCAATCTCTTCTTTCTGTTTATCAGGAGGAGGAGCTTGTTGTCGCAGTGGCCAGACTAACGGAGGCTTTTGATAGCCTCGTTGATAAGGTAGACGTAGCGGCGCAATTACAGAAAATTGATTAGCTTGTCTACCCTTCTTGAACGCACAAACCTCGTCATTTTCAGCTAAGCAAAAAGCTGCATTGTGCCCAGCAGCACCACATCTCCCGCAGTAAACCACCTGCTGTGCCATATAATGGAACATAGGTGGAGGGTCAAAGGTACTCAAGCCTTCCCTTTGACGATCTTTTACCTGGAACTATCTAGGTAGGACCTGTAGGGCCTATCAAAACAGCACTAAAGAAAAAGATTAGAACGGCCTCAAGGGATAAACCCCTTGAGGCTAAAAACAGACAAAATAAAACAAGTAAATAAAGTAGTTGCCTCCCCGGCAACGGCGCCAAAATTTGATACTGTCGTTTGCGTACCAAAAATAAATACCTAAGTACAACTAACAGAAGTCAGCGGTAAGTAGGGTCGATCTCCACATGGAGGCGGTCACTATCTACTTGACTATTTGGTCTGTCTACGGTCACTAATGGGGTTTTGAATTGTTTTAACTAAACTAATGAGATTAAAAAGGAATAAGGGAAATTAAACAGAGAGAGAGAAAACTAGGATGTCGGGTCATCAATGAACGTCAGTCAATCGCAGTTAAGGTCACATATTAGTCGATGTGTCGGTCTAAGGGGCAATGAATATCTCCTTCCGGTCTCAATTCGCTCAAAAATACTATTAGCTTAGCTTCCGCCCTCACTAATGCATTCTATTGTTCACTGCAGGTCTCACCCCTTCCAACCTTCCGGTCTAGGACAAGGCTTACCAAGGTTAAAAAGGCTAAATGCATCGATTCAAATAGCTAGATACAGTTTAAGACAGTGATTAACAACATAGACAAAAACAACAACGACAATATATAAACCTAATTAGCAATTAACATCGGTTCATCGAATCCCCTAATCCTAGCAGGGAGAATTAGCTAGACATGAGTGAGAAAAGAGAAAGAACAAAGGGAAGAGAAATAATAAACATTAAATAAAGAGAGTAAAAGGGGAAGAGAGAGTTACAGAATAAAATCCGGAAAAAGAGAGGAAAGCAGTTAACAGTAGAAAAGAGAAAAGAAATTATTAAGTGTCAAGGAACAGCGTCCAAGATGTCCCCCTATGTTTCTATCGTCGTCCTTTATATAGCAAAGTCGATTTTATTTAACCTAATAACGAAATAAGACTAAAAAGCCCGAGCCCAATAGCAAACAACTCGATCGAGTCATTTGAAACTACTCGATCGAGTAGGATTAAGCTCAAACCACTCGATCGAGTGAAATAACTACGCGATCGAGCAAACCCTAAAATAGCACAATTCGATCGAGCATAAATAATACTCGATCGTGGTCTTCCTCCATCCAAAAGCACTCGATCGACCAATAAAGCTCTCGATCGAGTGTTATCTGAATTCAGCAGCTACTTGTGTCGTTAGTTTTAGCTTTGACTTGGTTATTTAGCTCCCGAAATGGCTTCACCCATCCCGCAACAACAATATTTTCCGCTCCAATTTCACTCTTCCTCCAAATGCATGCAAATCAGATGATAAAAGGCTTGATTCCACTACTTTCTGGTCCATTCCTGCAAATGAGGCAAAGCAAACCAAAGTAGCATATTCGGGGCATTTCGTAGCATAAAACTACGAGGATAGCATAGAAATACGCGCATAAAAAGGCCTAAAAGGACTATATAAAATGCACGTATCATCGTGTACGGTCATGTAGGAGGAGATTCTACGTTAGATTGCGGGCATGTCTCACGAATTGAGTAGTTGAGTGATTTTGGTTGCTTTTTGGCACAAAAATCACCCGCTCTTTAAATGTGTGACAAGTGAAAACCGCAAGGAGTCGGTGATCTAGGTCCTCTTAGTCATGGGTCAAATTAGTCGAATCTTGAGTCGTCATGTAAATCTTGAAGGTTAGGCTTTGTTTCTCCTTTTCCCGCCTTTGAATTTGTTTCCTAGGCAATTGGTTGTCATATTGAGGTTGCTTGAGCCATTACTAGGGGTTTGACACCCCGTTAAGACTATGAGACGGTATCTCCCGACCAAAACCTTTAACTTTTCAAAACAAAACCCTCCGCTTAGATGAGGAAAGCGGTTAACTTTTTGATTGATGCATCCTATGCTTAATTATGTGCCTTAATGTTGGTTGTGTCTAGTTTTTCCGCAAGCCCCCACTTGCCTTGCGAAGGAGCGTATACCTCATTGCGCTTCATTGTGAGTACAAAGGACGGAGGAGGCCCGTTAATTGTCTTCCATAGGATATTGTTAGTATAGTTAGACTATGGTTGAATAAGGGTTTCATTTTGGCTCACTTACATACTCGGGGACGAGTAACGATCAAGTGTGGGGAAGGTTTGATATATGATTTATTTACACCATTTCTCCTCCTTATTTTCATGCGTTCCGACTCCGTTTGAGTCGATTTTGTATATGATTTTGTGTCCTTCTTGTAGGATTTGGGGCGGAAATAGAGGAATCAGAGCAAGGAAGACGGTTCGATAAGCTAAGCATGAAGAAAAGAGGAAGGAAAGCTGAGAAGAGTTCTCAGCCGGTAGGCCGGTAGCCGATCAGCCGGCTGGGACTCCCCCAACACTTAGCCAAAGGTAAAAAGGGATGAAGTTATAGCGAACTCCCAGCCGGGCAGGCCACCAGCAACCGGTCATCCGGCTGGGTGTACAAGAATAAGGAAGAAAAAGAGCAAGTTACAGGTAACTCACAGCCGGGCAGGCCACCGACAGGCGGTCTGCCGGCTGGGAGTGCATGATGAAGGATGAGAGTCAAACGAAGGAGGAAAATTCAAGAGGACTTCCAGCCGGTGGACCACCGGCCAAGAACACATGATGACTTAATTCTTCATCAATTTCTTACAGAGAACTCTCAGCCGGCTCGACCACCGGCGGCCGGTCCACCGGCTGGGACCCCCTTCCGCATTTTAACCTTGCTTGTAATTTCCAAATTAATTTCCGTGTAAACTATAAATACCCCCCCCCCCTTTAATCATTTGGACACACAATCCTAGATTTGAAATTATTTACCTAATCTTATGCAAACTCTCTTAAGCAAGGTTTAATATTTCCTTAAGCAAACCTTAATTACTTCACAAATTAGCATAGAATTAGTTGTTCTCAATTGTATATATTTAGTATTGGGTGTAAATTGAAGATTGGTGAAGATTATTCTTCTATTTAATCCAAGATTGCAACTTTGTCTCCAATTTGGTATAATTCCTTTCTTATTATTGTTCATCTTTCAATTGTTTACATTTCAAGTTGCTTGCTTAGTTTATCCTATAAACATGATGTTCTCTACTTGTTTCATGCCAAAATCTTCATCTTTTGTGTTTGTTATTGATAAGGCTAAAGTCGTATCACCTTAATCAAAGTAAACCTAAACTACTACTAACAAAATAGCTAGCGGTAAGTCAGGGTCGAATCCACAGGGAGGCGGTGATTATCTAGTTTGTTTATATTTAAATCTGTCTTAAAGTAACCAATTGTGGGGGTTTGTTTTGTTTGTATGCTAACCAACTAATTGCAAGTAATTTAAAGGGCAAATAACAATAATATTAAAGGTCTAGGATTTTCAGTTCACTAGGTCAATTATATGGGGTCTATTAATCAATTAATAGATCTGTCAAGCTGTCTAAGGTCATAAGATCGGTCGACTCTATTATGCCCTTTAGATCGATTCTAACATGCGGTCGCTATAATTAGATACAATCTATTTGATTATCGCAGCCTATATTAATTCTAACCCGGTCGGTGAAAGGATTAATTCGCTACACTAATTAACAACTCAGGCCTAAGTTAATTAACTAGAATAAGAACAATAATCAAACGACAACTTATATGATTTCCCTAGCAATTAATCAATTTTCCCCTTTTAATTAACCTAGATCCCCTTCTTCCTAGATGAGGAAATTAGCTACGCATAATAGAAAGAATAACAATAATAGTAATGGAAAACATGATGAACAATAATAAAGATAAACAAGTAATTGAAATAATAATTGAAGAAAGATTAGAACAATACCGTAATTAAAGGCAATAGATCCGAACAATAATTAAACTAAACTAAGTATTTGAGAGAGTTTTCTAAGGTAGCTATACTAAACCTATGTAAAATAAGGCATAATATAACCTAGAGTATGAGTTTTGGTATTTATAGTAGTCATAACCGACTTAAGGAAATTTGCGGAATATTGCGGAAACTAGTGGTTCCTCGATCGAGCCAAGGTGCACTCGATCGAGGCACCAATTCCCAGATACCCCAACTCTCGACATTGCAAAGTTTATTGATTAGTTTGGTTCCTCGATCTAGTCGAGAGTGACTCGATCGAGCATGAAGTTCCTCGATCGAGCCAAGGTTGACTCGATCGAGGCACCAATTTCCTGCTTCGCGCACTGAACTTCAAACGGCCGCCATTTCTTCGTTACTTGTCAGAAACAAGCGATTTTTGCGGCGTTGGAAAGCTAAGAATATAAGCTTTCACCTCCAATTGGAATAACTTAAAAATATATTGTAGAACTCGAGATATGGCTCTTCAAAGTAGGCACTTATAATAAGAAGCTCTTTTCTTCGTGTTTTCTTCTTAACTTCTCTTCCTTCATTCTTATGGATTCTCGTGCCATGCTTCGTGTATCCCTTCATGCTCACTCCGCGATGCCCATTTCATTCCTTTGCTCCTCAAATGCATCATTCCTGCATTAAACATCAAAAGGCGGAAGTATCAACATTCTAACATAAAAGGCATGTAAATGATATAAACTAGCACGAAAACCGTATCAAAAGTAATTAAGGGGAGGCATAAATATGTATATAATTATGACTCATCAAACTCCCCCAAACCATCTCTTTGCTTGTCCTGGAGCAAAGCAACACACAATTACAAAAGACAAACATACATATGGCGAATAAACAACTTAGAGCTAATGTTTAATGCACATACAAATCCCAAGCTACCCATATCTGTAACAAAGTAATGACTAAAGTGTACCAATAAAACAAATTCAAAGGTACGGGAAATAGAAAACGTAGCTCAAGTCTCAAGTCACCATACTAGATACAAATGCCAAATACCTTTCGATCTTGCAAGACAAATTAGTCGGATTCTCGCGGATTCACTCATGCACTCATAAGTATATAGGGTGAGTTATATATGAAGATAGAAAGAAGTAGAAACACTCACTCAACTTATGAAACATGCATGCAATCTAATGTGATAGAGATTTCTCCAACTAATATGCAATCACATATGTAGACAAAAGTACATGTATCAAGGACAATAAGGGTGGCAAATGGGTTAAAGGGATAGAAATGGTTTGTGCCTAAGCACGTTATGGATATGTGGAGCTAAGACGGTAGTCGCAGCGCTAACCAAAACAAAAACCAAATCTTTGATAATAAATGAACCCAACTTAGAGAAATGATCTCAACTTTACAACATATGAGAGCTAATAAATTACTCTCCAACTATGCATTAGACTCTAACAACCATCTTTTTTATCCTTGACAAAACCAAATGAAGCAATCTCTTTTCTTTTCTTTTCTCTTTTTCTCTTTTTCGATTTTTTCTTTCTTCTTTTTTTCTTTTTTTTTCTTTTTTTTTCGCTTCATATTTTTCTTTTCCAACACAAGGATACAACACAATCGCTAAAAGTATTTTGCTTTACCCACATGACAACAATAAGTCCCAACCCAACCATAATAGCAAAATAATTATGATAAACAAGCAACTGCGACTGTCCCGAAAAGGTAGGCAAATTCTTGAATTGTAGCTAATAGGATGTAATTTAAGATTGGCTACAAGGGTTCAAACGGCCTAACAAAAAGGCAATGTAAGGCTTATTTGAACGATAAGAATCGCCTATCCACATGTACTTAATCAAATGAAAGCAATAAAAGCATCAAGAAATCAATGTCACACTTATGCAGTTTGATATTACATATTCCACAAGGAGAAACCACACTCAAGCCTAATTGACAATGAGACCAGTTTATTGATGTTTCTGGCCTTGGAAGCTCTATAGACCTCAGAATTTAAGTAGTTTACCAACGTAATTATGTCAAATCTAATCAATATAAGGCATGTCAATACGGTAAAGACTTGAATTATGAGCTTTGTTTTCATGGCTAACGAGTCAAAACAATGTACATGGACAACTATTTGAGATTCAAATGCAAAAACAATGCAATTTAACATCATTGTTATTCAATTCACCAATACTCGACCTAAAACAAAGGAAAAACATGTTTTTGTATTTTATAAAATTTTTAATTTTTATGGATTTTTTATATAAATGCACACAACATAAATAAAAAGCACACAACATAATAAAAGACCCTCCCCCAAACCTAAATGTCACAGTGTCCTCATTGTGACACCTACAACATAGCAATCACACACAAATCCAGCAACCTAAAGGACACAACTAACAAAAAGAATGGGAAATAACTAGATAATACAATAAAAGAAGGTACAAGGGAAGAGAATACCGGGTAAGAGCTTATGATTCCCCCAAACCAGCTACAAAACAGGGGTAAATAATCATCCTCGCAAATCCTATCATCGTCTGGCTACGTTATTGACCCAAAAGACGAGGTGACTCGATCGAGCCCCATGACACTCGATCGAGGAACCTTCCTGTCGAGCAGATTTCCTGTATTTAAAATAAATGCGCATACAAGTCATAATCAATACAAGTTAAAGCTCGTAACAGTAAATCAAAAAGTAGCGCATGTGCTACACACAAACATAAGTAGCACCAATAAAAAGTCCAAGCAAAGAATAAAAACAATGTAAAATGTCCTGTCTCATCAAACTCAAAATCTAATATAAAATAAGAGCAATGGTCATTGTTCTTCAGGTCATCCTCTTGAGGAAGGAGATAAGGCATTTCGTCTGTTATAGAAGCTTCATCAAAAACTCTAACTGGCTCCTCTCTGAAAATTTCAGCTTCCAAAGCCTCTAACTCAGCTTTTATATCAACATTCTCATCATAGCTGTAAACCATCTCAGGAGGAGGATCTTCTCCATAAATAGCTTCTCTATCTCATCTACTTCCTTGCTCCATGGATATGACGCAACAGCTGGGGCGTCAGGTAAATTCCAAGAATGAACCGTGGGTTCGAAGTAACTTGCCAATGTTGGCATCTTTGGCATTGTAGAAGTCACAGTTCTCTTTGAAATTTTCGTCTGTAGCGAAAAGTCTTTTCTGGCTCGGGATCAAACGGTAGGATCTCTAACCTGTTAGACCTGGGCATACACGAAAACAACAAGAAAAGATAAAACTGTCTCAAGGAACTGAAGTTCCCTGAAACAAAAGACAAAAATAAACAGAAACAAACAGAACAATTGTTGCCTCCCCGGCAACGGCGCCAAATTTGATAAGGCTAAAGTCGTATCACCTTAATCAAAGTAAACCTAAACTACTACTAACAAAATAGCTAGCGGTAAGTCAGGGTCGAATCCACAGGGAGGCGGTGATTATCTAGTTTGTTTATATTTAAATCTGTCTTAAAGTAACCAATTGTGGGGGTTTGTTTTGTTTGTATGCTAACCAACTAATTGCAAGTAATTTAAAGGGCAAATAACAATAATATTAAAGGTCTAGGATTTTCAGTTCACTAGGTCAATTATATGGGGTCTATTAATCAATTGCTAGATCTGTCAAGCTGTATAAGGTCATAAGATCGGTCGACTCTATTATGCCCTTTAGATCGATTCTAACATGCGGTCGCTATAATTAGATACAATCTATTTGATTATCGCAGCCTATATTAATTCTAACCCGGTCGGTGAAAGGATTAATTCGCTACACTAATTAACAACTCAGGCCTAAGTTAATTAACTAGAATAAGAACAATAATCAAACGACAACTTATATGATTTCCCTAGCAATTAATCAATTTTCCCCTTTTAATTAACCTAGATCCCCTTCATCCTAGATGAGGAAATTAGCTACGCATAATAGAAAGAATAACAATAATAGTAATGGAAAACATGATGAACAATAATAAAGATAAACAAGTAATTGAAATAATAATTGAAGAAAGATTAGAACAATACCGTAATTAAAGGCAATAGATCCGAACAATAATTAAACTAAACTAAGTATTTGAGAGAGTTTTCTAAGGTAGCTATACTAAACCTATGTAAAATAAGGCATAATATAACCTAGAGTATAAGTTTTGGTATTTATAGTAGTCATAACTGACTTAAGGAAATTTGCGGAATATTGCAGAAACTAGTGGTTCCTCGATCGAGCCAAGGTGCACTCGATCGAGGCACCAATTCCCAAATACCCCAACTCTCGACATTGCAAAGTTTATTGATTAGTTTGGTTCCTCGATCGAGTCGAGAGTGACTCGATCGAGCATGAAGTTCCTCGATCGAGCCAAGGTTGACTCGATCGAGGCACCAATTTCCTGCTTCGCGCACTGAATTTCAAACGGCCGCCATTTCTTTGTTACTTGTCAGAAACAAGTGATTTTTGCGACGTTGGAAAGCTAAGAAGATAAGCTTTCACCTCCAATTGGAATAACTTGAAAATCTATTGTAGAACTCGAGATATGGCTCTTCAAAGTAGGCACTTGTAATAAAAAGCTCTTTTCTTCGTGTTTTCTTCTTAACTTCTCTTCCTTCATTCTTATGGATTCTCGTGCCATGCTTCGTGTATCCCTTCATGCTCACTCCGCGATGCCCATTTCATTCCTTTGCTCCTCAAATGCATCATTCCTGCATTAAACATCAAAAGGCGGAAGTATCAACATTCTAACATAAAAGGCATGTAAATGATATAAACTAGCACGAAAACCGTATCAAAAGTAATTAAGGGGAGGCATAAATATGTATATAATTATGACTCATCAGTTATTACAAGCATGTGTGAGTAGTGCCTTAATAGGATGGAGGGGGAACTCTTGTAGGATTATAGGGGAGGATTAAGACATGGAAAGAATGAAATTATTGAATATATTCTTGTTGATTTTATCATGCACACAAAGTGTTTGTGAGAATGCTTAGGTGAGAATTTGAACATTTAATCTATCTTTCTACTTGTTGGGTGAGAGCTTGACTAGTAAGTAGGAAGAACATATAAAATCAAGGTTGGGTTAACTAGGTGAGAACTTAATCAACCTTACTTTAGGGGTTAGTCTCGCATCGAGAGACCGAGTCTTCCTCTTGCATATGCTCTTGGTTTCACCTTCTTATGTTCTTGTCCCCTCTTCCCTACTTGAGTGAACCCGATATCCTAGTTCCTTTAACCATCATCTTTTACCATCTTAAAACTTAGTCGTCTTTCTATTATTGTTCTAGACTAGTTTCTTAGTTAGTTTAAATCAACCTACCTCCTTTTATCGAACTAAACTAGTAACTTAGACAAAAAATCCTAGAGCCATAAATACCGTCCATTGGGTTCGACCCTCACATAAACACGACAACCTCGTACACTTGTGAGGAATACAAATATAATATTTGTCACAACAGTACTTCAAAGAAATACCTGCTAGTCAAGTGCTCACTATCCCCGAATGGATCACCACAGTTTTCAAAATATTTAAACGCAGTCCGAATCATTTGTCCCATAAATTTGTCCCACTTCATGTCCCATCCACTAAAAGATGACATATGGCAAAAAAATAAAACCAAAAATTTAAAATCACGTGCACATCTATCACTCTATCTTCTTCCCCTCTCTCTCACATAAAACCATTCCAGATTTCAACATAGACCACCGAAATTGGTCTCGATTGTGGCTACCTGAGATGGGTATAAACTGGTCTAGAGTTTCGGTGCTGAGTTCAGAATTGATGATTTAAATGGTGGTTGTTCAGTGACGAGGGATCACAAAGGTGGTGCAATTTTGTGGGTGCGAACGGAGGATCGGATGTGTATTTGTCCTGACGGATTACAAAGATGGTGTTGCTATGAGAATTAATGGCGGTTGTCGGGAGCAAGTGATAGGCACATGGGAGGCGCGAACTACTGGTGTGCCGGTGCTGCTGTTGCGGTGGTCGAACCACCATGATTCCATGAACACAAGGAGGAGCATGATTGGTTCTGGATGTGGGTGATGAATGGAGGAGTAGTTATCGATGGTGGGTGTTGAGATGGAGCACGAAGGAGAAGGAGCAGCAAGTCATCGGGTTCAGAATCGACGTCTTCGCCGCTGTTGGTATGTGCATGGTAGGGGAAGCTCGGTGGCGAGTTGGTGTTCTGGTGGTGATGGAAGAGATCACGTGACTTCAAATTTTTGGTTTTATTTTTTCGCCAGATGTCATCTTTTAGTGGATGGGACAGGAAGTGGGACAAATTTATGGGACAGATGATCCGGATTGATTTAAATGGGGTCAGTTACTGAATAAACAGGATAAGTAAACAACAGCATCCAATTACACAAACACATTCCTCCAACTCCAGCTCATCCCCAATCATTTGACTACACACTAAAGTGTGTAGCCCTGCCAGAATATCCATCGCAATAGGTATTCCTGTAATACCCGCCCTTTTAGGGACCCATTGACCAGCGTTGACCGACCTTGGGAGCAGTAATAGTCCGTAGGAATACGTGCTAAAGTTATCTTGTGTCTTGAATTATGGGTGGTACTCGATAGAGTAGAGGCTACTCGATCGAGTAGCTTGGATACTTGATCGAGTAGGGGCCACTCGATCGAGTACGTTAGTTACTCGATCGAGTAGCGTCTTTTCAGCGAGGGTTTATAATCATGTTTTCCTAAAATTGCAAATCATTTCCGCCACTTTCTTCTAAACCTAGATATCGTCCTTTCCTCTTCCCTTCACCATATGCCTTCCATGGGAGCCTTTGAAGGTCCTTGCGACTTTGGAGTGCATAGCTTGAGTCGGGTAGCGGTCCTTTGCCAAGTTTTCTCATGTTGGTATGTCGTCATCATCATCATCCGTATCTCTGTCTTTTCAGTTAGGGTTAGAATGGTAGTAATAGATGATTGTATTGTGTGTATAGGTATTGCTTGTTTGCTGGGTGTTGCGTGTATGGGCATGGAATCGTCGCAGTCGCTTAAAGGTAGGTTCGCCAACTCAGTCTCTGTTGGTTGTTAGAGTGTCGGTTGTTGTTGTTGATTGATGTTGTCGTTGTTGCTGTTGTTGTTTTTGTCGTTGTGGTTGTTGTTGTTGTGATACAGCTGTTTGTTACTGATTGTCTGTGGTTCTCGAGGTGCGTCCTCGGCTGAGTGGAGTCACTTGCGGGAGTGACTTCACGCCCTAGTTTCGCCCTCCGTGGAACCCGCCATGGGAGGCGATGTGCACATTAATGGGACAGGGTTATCGCTCGGTATGATGAGCGGGGCTTAGGTGGGAACGGCTGCGGTCCCCCACTGGCAGGGCTGGTCCAGTGGACAATCGGTGACGGGAATTGATTGGAGTGGGTATGATTGTGTGTGACTGGTTGTGTTTGTATGGTTTGACGGTTGTTGTTGGTTTTGTTGTGTCTTGCCTCAGTTACTGACATTGTGTGGTTGTCTTGTTTGTTTATGTGTCTGCCGTGATCCCTTATGGTGAGCAGTCAGTCTTAGCAGGTGTTGATGTGGTTGATAGCTGGAGTCCTGGCAGGGGTGTGTTGTCACGAGTTCTGATAGAGATAGTGTATAACTGGCGAGTTGTACCTTTATTTTTATTAGTTGATTGTAACACTTGTAATATAACTGTAATTGTTCTTTTATCGACTTTTGATGATTACTTACCTCCGGCAACCGAAATGGTAATGCCTCTATATGCTAAGGAAGGTCTGGTTAAGGCTCCTCAGTATATGAGGGTGTTACAATTCCACTCCACCAGTGGGGACCACAACCGTACTACCCAAGCCCCGCTCAAAACTATAGAGCGAATAACACATGTCCATTAATATGCACTTCCCCCTTATGACGGGAACCACAAGAGGCGAATCAAGGGCGTGAAGCCATTCCCTAAAATGACTCCACTCAGCCGAGGGCGCACCTCGCGAATCACATACAATTATAACCAAAACCACAATACCAATATAAACATGCAAAATCCAAAGTAACGATAATAGTAATCATGCCATCTTATACTTATTTACACAGTCAACTAAGTAGGAAAACCCTACCTGAGACGGAATCACCAATAATCAAATGCAGCAGATCAAAAAGCTTTCTCTATGAAATCACCTCCTATAATCAACAATCATATAATTACAATCTACTACAACAATTACTCCCAAAACCCTCAAATCACCCAATTAGAGTTTAACCAACATTCCCTATTTGACAAAAAACAATATAGAAATCATACCCAACCGATGACGATCACAAAGGTATGGGGATCTGTAGATACCTCATTTCTACACCACCCGCCAACCACCCAGTGATGATTGGTCCGCATGTTTAATACGCAGAACAATTATATGACAGTTCGTAAGTTCATCGACAAGTGATAGCTCAAACACTCGAGTCAACCTCATGGTCGTCATCTATGCACCGATACGGTCGTTTTGACAGTAATTAGAATTCATTTGGAGTCCGGGTCAAAAACCGCTTCATTTTCTAAAAACCATTTAAATACCGAGTCGTAATGTTCCGGAATGTTCTAGAATTCTCTGGATATTTATTCCTAATTAATTTAATATTTTTAAGGAAATATCTTCCGTATATTGTGTTTCACAGAATAAGGAAGTGTATATCTACCGAAATTTCATAAAAAACGCGGAAATCTTTCTTGCTGAGGAGGAAACCTCTGTGCAAATGACGCAGCAGGTGTTGCGCCTCTTCCAAGGGTCGCAGTGGCTGTTGCGCCTCCTTCCCAGCCCTCGTTCCATGCTTTCCAGAATATTTCCGTGATTTGTTTCCGTATCCGTGTCATTCCTAAACTCATTCGTGTGTTTAGTATAAATAGAGACCTTCGGCCTCCATATTTGGCAAGCGAGTGTTCCGCCCCTTCTTTCTCTCTCTTTGCATTCTAGACTACGCTATTGCTTTCGATGCCTATGTGCTTGATCAATTGACCACGTAAGCTCAGATCATTCTGAGTACCAGTCACGTTGCATAGACCAACCAATTCGACCAACTCCACTTTAATCAACTTAATCAATCAATCAATCTTTTAAATCCTTTAACAAGGGCACTTTCCACGCATATTCGAGTCAAGTAATCACTAAATGATAACTTTAGTCAATCTCGTTTCGTCAAACATGTAAGTCTGAGGGTGTAAAAACCTATTTGTTTATTGTATCTTTTATTTCGTAGCATCTAATGTAAGATTTATATCAAAAGCACGTTCAAAACCATCTAAACCGTTTTTTCCAAAACAGCGGAGGTCTGACGTCAAGAAGAAACACAACAGCAGCTACGCCTCTTCGAAGAGTCGCAGCACCTGCTGCGCCTCTTCCTGAGGCTGCCGCTGCTCCTGCTCTTCTTCTTCTTCCTCGACCTTATGCAATGTTATGTTTTTCTTTTATTCTTTCGTTTCTTTTGTTCGTGTCAGTATATAAACATGTTTTTAACTAATCCTTTTAAATTATAATTCATAATTCGACACAAATCCCTTATAATTCAATATTTGCGGGTTTTTGTCATCTATTCAAACCCGGATTTTAGAGGTTCGATTTTCTCATATCGAGTCTTTAGAATTCGTCATTTGTACATACTTTTCTTTGTTTGATTTCAGTTTACCAAATTTTAAATCCGTTTTCAAATTCAAAATTCGTTCTTTTGTATTTCCGACATAAGTTAATCGTAATTATGTAAACCGTTGTATTTTCTTGTCTTTAATTCATTTTATGACAGTTCCAGATGTATGTAATCAATTAAAACACTTCAACTTGAGTTCTAATCTCAATAATCGACCTTAAATTTACCAATGAACATTAACAATCCGCGGTTCTGACTTCACAGCCAGAGTCCAACTCAAAAACAGACGCAGGAAGTGATGCGCCTCTTCCAAGGGCATTAACAATCCGCGGTTCTGAGTTGGCTTCTGTCCCTGAACTCTTTCTCGCTTTAACGTAGTTCCTAATTATGGTTTAAATCAACTATTATTTGTATTATCACCTCTAATCTGACGTATTTTCATACTTAAATTCTTTTCTTTTAATTTCTTTTCTTTTCTTCTTCGAAACCCCGTTTTTGAGCGTGCTTTTGACGTAGATCAAATAACCCTTGTAATTTTCATTATTGTAATTCATTTATTGTTATTATTATGTATGATTTATTTACTTGGCATTCACATGTAATTAATCTAACTTCCAACTTCGACCAAATTGTTTGCTAAAACACGTGTTCACTTACATAGTCTAATTTCACATGCTAGGATTATTCTATGTTGGCTGCATTGCATGCATTACATCAACAACATATCAAATATGAATAATTTCCCTAATCATTAGTAGAGGCCGCTATCGAGGCGGGCGGGATTAGGTGTTCGAATTAAAGAGCTTCCTAATACGTACCCTCACCCCTTACTCCAGTTATCTCTGGACATCCGTGTCAATTGGCATCTCGAGAGTCATTCTAGACATAGAATGTTGAGGGTAATGAGTTCTTAGTGTTCATGTCACTACTTAGTGTCTTGACGTGGCACGAGGTATTCGAACGGTTTCCAATTTTTCCACAATAAATTGGTGGCAACTCCACAAATGCATGCATATTCAACCTTTCACCGGTTCCAATGCATCACTAATCGGTAAAGGCCCATGACGTGCTTTGGCAAACCAAGGTTCCGTGGGAGAAGTGTCGCCGCCTCGAGACCAACGCGCGAGTGCGCGCGGCGCGGGTGGCCCATGTCCACAGTTTGGCGACTCCCTGGGGATGATACACTTAAGTGTTACCCAGGGTGAAACTTGAACGAGGTTAGGGAATAGTTTATAAGAGACAGTTGATACGTGCAATTTATATAGACTTTTTAGCCTCTTATTGCACGCATTTCTATGCCATTTCTATCGCTTTGTATTGCAAAATGCCCCGAATTGGCTACTTTGGTTTGTTTTGTCTTAGTTGCAGAAATGGATCCAAAAGTAGTGGAATCGTGCCTTATTCGTCCCACTTAGCATGCATTTTAAGGAGACGGAGATTTAGAGCAGGTGTCATACCTCGAAAAACGTGAAGGGAGGTCCTTGGAAGGCTAACCAAACGAGTCAAGGCTGATTTAGTGGATATCTGCTTGATCGAGGGGATTTGATGGTCGATCGAGTGGTTTAGCTGCTTCAGAAGTTCGATCGAGTGGTTTCTTTTGGTCGATCGAAGGTGGCTAATTTGGAAGTGTTCGATCGAGAGCCTCAGTTGCTCGATCGAACGGTTTTGCTGGAGAAATACCCGATCGAGAAGAATAAAAAGCCTCGATCGAGTGATTAGCTATGTACACGGGTTAATTAATCCGTATTTAGGTTTATCTTTTGTTAATTTTTGCTTCCCTATATAAGGGAAGTCGTCATTAGGTCACAAAAAACTTTTTCATATACTTTCATACTCTAAAACACTGCTTTGGCTCTTAATTACTGCTGCTATTTTAGTTCTTTACGCCGGATTCGCACTTTTGTAATCTCTCTTTCTCTTAATCTTAATCTAATCTTTTGCTTGCTTTAATTATTGTTCTTCTTTATTACATTGTCTCTTGATCTATATTCTTTTGTTATCATTACTAGTATACAATTTATTCTTATAATCTCTTTACTATGTCTTTCCTTAGCATATTCATGATTATTGTTATTATTATTAATTTCAAAAGCATGAGTAGCTAAACCCCTCTATGTTAGGATTAGGGGAGCCATGGTAGTAAAGTGATGTTGTTGCAAATAGGCTAGATGATTAATTGTGAGAACCTGTCACCATAGCAATATAACTGTAATATGTTTAGTTGAGTGCACGCTTCTAAATAACTTTAATCTGGTTAATTTTGCACCTAGATCGGAAGATTGGAATGAACAGACCTGCTATGAACAGTAGACTACCCTAATGAGGACGAAAGTTAAGTTAGTTGTAATCTAGGGTGGATAGCGGACCGGAAGGACCTTTCCTTTGCCCTTCTCACAATAGATTGTCTAGACTGTTTATGACTGAGTTAGTGAACTGGCATAGTGAACCGAAATCGTGACATATTTCTCCTAATCTGATAAATTTTAGCCTTTTCTTGCTTTTATTTCTTTTGCCTTTATTTCTCTTGCCCTTGACTTCAGTAGTTTAGAAAACCAATTCAAAAACCCCCCATTTGTGACCAGACACACCTATTTAGCAGATAGATAGCTTGCCTCCCTGTGGAGATCGACCCTACTTGCTGCTAGCTTCTGTTAGTTGTACTTAGGTAATTATTTTTGGTACCTGACGACCGTATCAAATTTTGGCGCCGTTGCCGGGGAGGCAATAGCCTTTTTATCTGTTTTTGTGTCGTTTGTCTCTTTTGGTCTCAAGGAATTTTTATTCCTTGAGACAGTTCTCGCTTATTTTCTCCAGTGCTGTTTATGCCCAGGTCTAGTAGGTCAGAGTTAGTGCCAGCTGATCCTGAGACAGAAAGGACCTTTCGCATTAGATAGAGACTGCAGAGAAAGATTCAAAAGGAAGCCTTGAGTACTTTTGAACCAGAGCTAGAACACTTTTTATTTGCAAAAGACCCGTCTTGTGAAGAAGACAAATCTATTTCTTCCGTAAGTCCAGTGAAAATGCCTAATATCGCGAGTCACTCAGAGCCCATAGCTGCCTCAATCCCTAAAGGTTTCAAGCTTGCGACCGAGGATGAAAATACTTTTGATATCCGGCCGTCCTATATCAATCTGGTCGAACGAAACCTATTCCGAGGTGTGGCGGGTGAAGATCCGCGGAAGCACATGGAAGTTTTTACTGATTATGGCTCTACCATTCCCGCTACTAAAGGAGTGACCCAGGACAAGATTAAGGAGGTCCTATTTCCTTTTTCTTTGACCGATGGAGCCCATGAATGGCTCACAGATCTTGATCGAACTGCAGCCGGTATTACTGACTGGGAGAGTTTGGCCCTTGCTTTTTATAAAAGATATTTTCCTCCACAACGCACTACTCAGCTGAGAGGGGAAATTACAAGTTTCAAGCAGACACCGGATGAAAACTTGTATTAAGCTTGGTGCCGTTTCAAGAAGTTAGTGAGGTCTCTTCCTCATCATGGTTTTGATCAGTGGTTCTTATGCAACCAGTTCTATAATGGGTTGTATGATGACCACCGTGCTATCTTGGACGCCTCATCTAATGGGCAATTTCAAAAGAACAATGATGATGACAAGGGATGGGGTATTATAGAGGAGATGGCTACCTATTGTGCTGAGTATGGGAACCCGAGAGGGGGTATTAGGACAGTTAATTCTGTTGACAATGGTGCAGTTGTGGCTCAGATGGAAGCCATGAATGCCCGTTTTGACAAATTAGAGTTGCAGCATGCTGGTGATCAACAGACGATTCACTTGTTGACTAGACAAGAAACTGTTTCATGTGAGAGGTGCGGTAGCAACGACGGTCACACTGCTTTTAACTGTCTAACTGAGAAGGAGCAAGTTCTTGCCTTTCATCAATATAGGCAGGGAAGCTCTTACTATAATAATCAGAGTGGTGTCCATCCTAATTTAAGATGGACTAGTCAGAATGTGTTGAATCCTACACCTCCACCGCAGCAGCAACAACCTTATGTCCCTCCCCACAAAGCTCAACAAGGCATTTAAAAGCCTCCATCCTTTCCACCGCCTAATCAAGGAGCCTCTTCTAGTGGGGTAAGTGAGTGACTGAGTTGAAGTCAATGATACAATCATTGACTATCCAATTGCAAAGGAGTGAACAACAAAAAGATGCGGCGATTAAGTCACTCGAGTCTCAGATAGCTCAACTTTCCACTAACTAATATACAAGGAAGCCGGGTCATTTACTGTCTCAACCTAACAAGAACCAATATGAGATGATAAATCTGATAAACTTGCGATGTGTTCTCTCTTATGAAGGACCCAAAATGTCGACTGGTGAAGACATATCAGACCCGGAAAGCACTGCTGCAGGCCGTGAATAGTTGTCAGTGGACGAAACAATGCTGAATCTAAGGAAAATCCTCGATCGACTCATTTCTGGTGGTCGATCGAGAGGAAATGCAGGAAATAGTACTCGATCGAGTGAAGCTGGAGTTCGATCGAGTACAGCTGATTTTGAAGAATCCGATCGAGTAGAGGAAATCCCTCGATCGAATGAATTTGCTGAGAAAAGTGCTCGATTGAGTGAACACATATCTCGATCGAGTGATGCTGATAAAGGGAATCTCGATTGAGTGGCTGATGGTGTTCGATCGAATGAAATTGTTGCTGAAAGACCTCGATCGAGAGGAAAAAAAGATCGATCGAGCAGAAATATTGATGATCCTGTCGAGACATTAGCAGAAAAAAACAAAGGGTTAGAAATTCCTATCACGGTTCCCTTTCCAAGGCGATTGCAGAATAATAAGGCCAACCAACAGTTCGGAAAATTGCTGAAATCTTGAAGAGCCTTCATGTCAACGTTCCTTTCACCGTACTTCTTACCCAGGTACCCTCTTATATGAAGTTCATGAAAGAAATTTTACCGCGTAAGAGACGTATAAGTGACCATGAAACGGTGGCTTTGACTGAAGTAGGGTCCGCCTTAGTTCAGAATAAGACACCACCCAAACAATCAGACCCGGGTAGCTTTTCAATTCCTTGTCATATAGGGACCCACTTAACTGACAAGCGCTCTGTGACTTAGGAGCTAGCGTGAGTGTCTTACCTCTGTCTCTCGCTAAGAGACTGTGTTTGACCAAGTTTAATTGTACCAATATGACCGTTCAGATGGCCGACCGTAGTATATCATGGCCACTAGGTGTCCTAGAGGACATACCTGTGAAAATCGGGAGATTCTTCATTCCCGTTGACATTGTGGTCTTAGATATACCTGAAGACTCTTATACCCCTATTATTTTAGGACGACCATTTTTGTTTACTGCTCGCGCAGTAATTGATGTCGGGGGGAAGACCTTTACTTTCTAGGTGGGAGATGAGGAGCTGACATTTTATCAGTCCAAAGCTCGTAGGGCCCCTTTGCAAGTTCAACCTTGTAATGCCCTACCCTCTACAGACCCAGTCATAGACTCTCCAGCTGAGAATATTGAGTATTGTGCTGCTATAGTGACACCTCCGCCTCAGACTGAGAGCAAAAAGGAGGACCTTTGTTGAACCATATAGAATATATGTTTGTATTTTGATGATGTCAAGAGTGCTTTACTTTTCATATACTCGTTGCGCGTAATTGTTTGTTTAGTATCTTCAGATTAGACTTACGATTTGTCAAGCTAGAAGTATTGTGATAAGCTTATACAAGATCAAGCTCTCAATTATGGATCAATACTATGGAAGAATTATTCAAGCATTATAAGAAGGCGAAGCTCGTCTAAAGTTTAATCAAGCTTGGATGATGAAGTAGCCTATGCTCGAAGATCTCTTAAGAAGATTAGAATAGTATAGGTGATTATCCCGTAATGGTAACATAAGAATGAATTTCTTATATTAGTAAAGTTATAGCTTGACAGCTATAACCTTGCTTATAAAAGAGCTCAATGTTATAGCTCTTCTACTATAACATTGAGATATTGAGTTTATACTACACGACTTAAAATGTTTTCAAAATTGTTTTTGAAAAATGTTTTTTGTTTCTTTCAAATAGTCTAGCAAAAGTATTTATTAAGGAAGGCCCGTATTAATATGGAGTATGACTTTATTTTGAACTTATAATTAGTAATCATGTTGGATCAACTTATGAGTTGAGCCATATTACTAATTAGGGTTTTGATATAGCTTACTCCTAAACCCTAAAGATCTAACCTAATTTCGAGCTAGGGTTTTTCACGGAAAAAACGAGGCTTATGGGCTGTTGTTGTTTCGTGTAACCTAAGGTATAAAAGATTGTCATCGTTAAGATCTTATCTTAACATATCTTTTATATTTAGTTTGATATTATTATTTATCGTAAAGATATTCTTGTTATGGAAAATCTTATCATATCTTTAGATTTAAGAAAAGAATAATATGAGAATATCTTATAGTTTATCTTTTGGAATATTCTCTATTATCTCTTAGGGTTTTAAGTAAAGAAATAACAAAGATATGATCGTTTGCATATCTTGTGTTTCGGCAATTAGGGTTTCTTGTGAAACTGTATGCCCTACTCTTTCCTTGCCTATAAATACTTTGCTTTTACAACATTTGAAAGTAAGACCTTAAGCATAAAAATTGATTTTATTTTAAAAGCAAAACCGTGTGTTTCAAAAGCAAGAAAACCGTTTTTGCAAATTTTCGAAAAAGGTCGTGTGTTTCATAAACTCGTATATTCATTCATTAGTTATCGTTATAAGATAATAGTGCTCAATCGATTTCTTACTTGTTCATTAACGTGAACCTTTTCAAGAATCATTAGTGCTTTCTTATTAGCGTAAGTTAGTCACTCGAGTATTTAGTGGTACTCACTTGAGTTATAACTAGGGTTAGTTGTACGAGTTGGGTTAGTAAATTTGTAATCCGTAGAAAGGTACTAAATTTATTAATCGAGAATAGTGGACGTAGGTTTCGATTTGTGAAACTGAACCACTTCAAAAACCGTGTCTCTCTTTCTTTTGTTCGTTTGTTTATTTCATTTTTAATCGTTAATTAGTTAAAGTTTAATCAATAAGCTTTAAATAATTAATTATACATATACAATCGAAAAAGTTTTAATCCTCAATTCACCCCCCCTCCTGAGTATTTCGGATCGATAGACTCTTCAATTGGTATCAGAGCCTCGTGCTCTTGATTGCCTAACCGCAAAGAGGCTGATCTGTCTATCTTTATTTATCTTATCGTTTTATATTCCGCTGCCTATCACGTGGTAAATGGATTCCAAATATCTCAAGTGTCCCGTCTTTAATGGGAAGAATTATGGGCTATGGAAAAACATGATGACTCACTATGTGAAAGGTCATGATTGGGAGTGTTGGAAGATTATCCAAAACGGACCAGTTAAAATCTTGGTCGCTTCCACTGAAGGCACTACTTACGAGAAAAACAAAGAGGACTATATCGAGGCCGACTACAAGAAGGCCGAAAAGAATTCTAAGGCGATAAGTTTATTGCAGAATGGCATGACTACTAATGAATTCGATCGGTTCTCTTTGTGCAAAACGGCCAAGGAGATATGGGATGGCCTTGAACTAGCTTCTGAGGGTACTTCCATTGTTAGGAAGCACCGCATAGATCTGCTAATGCAGAAATATGAGCTATTTAGTATGGAGCCTAATGAGTCCTTGGATAGTATGTCCGCGCGTTTTTCAAGCATCATAAATGTAATACTCCGTATTTATAAGTCTTGGGGTACTCTATCGAGTAGGCCTTACTCTGTCGAGTAAGGGTAAGTTGCGTTTTAGAAAAGTTTCTGACCTGTTGGGTGCTCGATCGAGTAGCTGGGGTACTCGATCGAGTAGGGGGGTACTCGATCGAGTATCCTTTGGTACTCGATCGAGTAGCCGGTTTACGGGGTGATAATTCGACGGGTTTTGTTAATAACACGGATAATTATATAAATCTTTCCGTCACTTTCATAATACACCTTTACAAACCTAATAACATTAAAAGGGAGATTCAAGTTACGTTCTTCGCATTCATCCGTGTTGTTGACAAATCCCGGAGCTTGAGAGGTCGGATTTCATCGTTCTTTACACCTTTGTGATCCTTGCGTCGAGGGTAAGATCTGCATACCAATTTTATAGTATTTCGTCAAGTTTCGTTAAACCCCAATTTTGGGATTGGGGGTTTTTATGATTTGTTAAGGTTAGATTGTGATTATGTGATTATGTGATAGGAGAAGGATTTGTAAAGGAGAGGTTTTGAGACAGCCTAGATCGTCTGATGATTGTGTTGCTTTCCGGGTAGGATTTCCTACTCAGTATTAGTCCCATAATGGGATATTGGTGATGTGTTGTATTTGGTTGTTTGATATAATGATTGTACTGTTTTTGTGGTTGTGATTGCTGTTGATGGTTCTCGAGATGCGTTCTCGGCTGAGTGGGGTCACTTGCGGGAGTGACTTCACGCCCTAGTTTCGCCCTCCGTGGAACCCGCCACGGGAGGGGATGTGCACATTAATGGACAGGGTTATCGCTCGGTATGATGAGCGGGGCTTAGGTGGGAACGGCTGCGGTCCCCCACTGGCAGGGCTGGTCCAGTGGACAGTCGGTGATTGAGATTGTTGGGATTGGTGTGGTTGTGTGTGTGTGTGACGGTTAAGCTGTCTGTTTATCTTATTGTTGATATATTGAATTGTGTGATTAGTACTGACCCCGTTTAAATGTTTTAAAAACTATGGTGATCCATTCGGGGGTGGTGAGCAGTTATTGAGCAGGTATGATATGACGTGTATGGGATAGCTGGGATGAGTCATCACGTGGCAGTTAGAAGTCTTCCGCTGTGTCAGACGGTGTCTTATAGCTTTGATAGTTTAGCAGTAGACCGTGTGAGAATGTTGTATTTCAGTTTATTAGTTTTGGTTTTGATCATGTAATCACTTAAACTATTTTCTTTTAAATATGTTTCTTTATTGTCTTATGAATATCATTGCCTCGGGTAACCGAGATGGTGACATCCTTATACCTGAGTGGTCCTGGTAAGGCACTTGGAGTATGGGGGTGTTACAAATGGTATCAGAACGACGATCCTGAAACCTGTAACCAATGAATCCAATGAATATAGGGAGTCAATTAAAATGAATCCGGGGTAAAGGTTGTAGGAGCTAATGCAAAGACTTGGGAGACGTCCTAAAGTCGCGAACTCGCCCTATAATTTTGAACCGGTCACATGGGATATGAGTCGGGATCGCTATGTGTTTACCTTGTGCTTTGTGTACCTATGGAGTGATGTGTGGCATGAATCAGTGGGTGTATGTATGTGGAGAATAGGGAATGTGTAGAAAAGATGGTGATAATGTGATTTCGTATGTTGTTGATTGAAAGCATGTTGCATGATAGTTGGTTTACAATGTTGGTTGGAATTGTTAGAAAAGTGTATGAGAATGATGAGTAATGTGTTGGAAATAGATGAATTGATTGGAAAAGATGGAGTAGCAATTGCATAAGAATATGAATTTTGTGATTATGAATATGTTTAGGTGACGAAGTGTAATTGTAATGTTGTTGTATTAGTAACATGGGAATAGAATTTGTAATGTATGAGAATGTTTTGTGTTACGAAAAGTTATAAAATTTAAAGCATGCGGTTAGTACATGACTAATGAGTTAAATAATATATGTGCATGATGGATGTTGTTGCTTGATTTTTGAAGATGGTAACATGAGATTAGCAATACTGGTTTTATGAGTACTGAGTCGTTTTGTCTAACTTGTGGTTGTTTAAGTCGTTTGGGAAGTAAAGATCAATAGTTGTGTTTTTCGATGATGAAGAAGTTGTCTTTAAACTGTTATAACTTGAGATGCATAAATGATTTAAATGTGATTCCAATTGGAGGTGATAGCTTGTCCTTTTACGATTCTAACGATAGGTCACACGCCCAAATTGACCAAGAAATGAGTGAGTTATGACTGTTTTACGAAAACTGGACAGTGCTGAGAAATGCGTAGGTACTCGATCGAGTAGCCTTGGTACTCGATCGAGTAGGGGTAACTCGATCGAGTACGTCAGTTACTCGATCGAGTGTCCCTGGCAATTTGTTTTACGTGCTTCTGATCTTCACCTACTCGATCGAGTAAGTCCCTTACTCGATCGAGTGTCCTGTACTCGATCTAGTGACCCCTGTTTTGGGTCATATGCTTATCTTTTGAATTCGTTGCATATTATGTTTAATTCAAAGTTATTATTTTGCTTCTTTATGCATTGTTTTACATGTATGTTGGTCTTGACGCGTAAGTTACCCAATCTTGTGGTGTAGTGAGTGGCACCTGTGGTGAGTATGAGTTCGGTGGGAGAACATGAGTTATATGTGGTTGTAATAGATATTGGAAAAAGAAAAGGAAGATTGTTATGGCTTAATTGAGATATAGAGCATGTTTTCTGAGATGAAATGGGATGAGTGATATGAGTGTGTGTTGAGTAACGTAAAAGTAAGTGAATGTGGGCAATGGACGATGTGAGTCTAAGGAACGTGAGAATGAAAGGATTGAGAGTAAGAATATGGATAGTGACAACTTGAGATGTGTAAAGAATTATGGAGGGAGGTAGTTAAGAGCCGTGTGGGTTAAGAATATACATAATGAAAGTTCGTTTTAAAGGGGTTGAGAAGAGTGGTATATAGTGAACTTTGTGGAGACATGTCACGGGGTGGAGATTTGGCTTTTTAAGAGATGAAACTATTGTGGGTTTTCCTTGGGCAATTAGCGGTATGAAAGGAATTTTGATTTCTAGAGATGTAAGAAGGGAGATGCAATTGTTGAACAGTAAACGTTGATTCTATGGATGGATTAGTGGCAAGGGTGATTGATGACATAATAAGAGAATATTTGTGGTAAGAGAGAGTGAGATGATATCGATATGAAATAATTAGATGTGAGTTTTGGAGCGGTGAGAACGTGAAGGAACACTAAAGAGTTAGGTAGAAGTGATAAGGAGTTGAATGGTTAATTGATTTTGTAGATGTAAAGGAAAAGAATGAGGGGAATAAAACTGAGAAAATGTTGACCGGAGTTATGTGATATAGAGGTAAGGAGTCGTCGAGATGTGTGCTACCAATCATGAGGATGTTAGTTAATGGTTATAAACGAATTTTGGGACAACATGATTAGTAATGAGTTTCGAGGAATTAAGGAAAGTAAGAAGTTGGTAGAATATTTGCACGATACGAGATTTTTGGCGGAGAGTTAGATGATGATACAATTAAGGATAGTATTGGGAAGAATGTTGAGGTAATTTTGTTGATGGATTCGATGCTTGTTATTTGGGATGTCAACCAAAGATAGGAAAGAAATCGTGATGTTTAGAGATGAGTGTAAGAGGTTTGATGTTCGGACAGTGGTAGTGTTATCGTTTGTGACTAGTGGTTAAGGGTGATGGTATATTAGAAAGGTAGCAATTCTAAAGAGGTTGATTTTGTAGAGACCAGATGGATATTTATGGTTGTGAGAGGGTATAAGATGTGGTTAGATGAGGCGGATACTAATAGTTGAATAGTAATGGTATGGTTATCTTTGGGCGGGAAGTGATGGTTGTGCGAATGGGGGAAAAGGTTATGAGGGGCATATGAGTTAAGCTCGGGCGGCAGGTAACCTATGTTGAGTGGTAACTTACGTGATCGGGATTGATTGGTTGGATGTGATTATGGGTCTATGTCATATATAAATGTTTGTGTGAGGTTGTGACCTCACAAGAAATGGTATGGTGTGATAATTATAAGTTGTTATCTGAATTTTACGTAATACATGTTGGATACGAGAACGTAATGGAAGGATGTTTAAAAAGGTAATAATTTGACTGTTTTGGCATGACTAGTTATGCCTGTCTGTATTCGTGGTACATATCAATCTGTGATATGGTAAGGAGATGATATTCACGAGGTTATTATCTGTTTAATTCATAAAATATGTGGTGTTATGATTTAGTAAAGTGGATTTGAGTAAGTTTTCTTGTCGAGAAATTATTCGAGTCAGTATTTATGGGAGTTGTATGCGATCGTGATGACTATCGATGTGGTTGTGGTGCCTCGGGTGGTGATCCGGGCACGATATTTAATGTTGTGATGCGGGTATTTTCGCTGCTGCGGTGTGGGCATGTTGGTGGCGGTGTTGTGATGTCGTCACCGGTTGTGGTGGAGTAGGCAGGATGGTTATGATTCGAGTTTCGAAAGTACATAGCAGTTATACATAGATTGTTGTTTTGTTTGATATTGTTCCCTGCGAGTTTCAGTTTGTGCAGATAGACAGTTGTCTTGTTTATTGATGTTTTCTTTACCTGGTTAAGTTGGGAATGAGGGTAGAGTAAGATATACATAGAGTTGTATATGTTTTCGTTGTTGTCATAGTATAGTGACATTCTGTTAATGGGACACGGTTGTGAGAGGTTGTTACAATAATTATGATCTTGTTCTAGTTAAGGTTTCAGTAGACATGGTAATGGCAAGTGAGTCGTAGAACATGTGTGGTAATGACCCGAAAGATGCAGGTGGTTCATAATCTTTTGTTGAGACAGTGAGTGTAGGGTATTGGGAATTAGTGTCATGTTAAGTTGTGTATGAGTTTTGCGGTAATGGAAGAAAGAACTTGAGGATCTAGTGTGCGTGTACGTAACGAGTGTGAATCATGAGTTATGCTTCTGGGAGATAAGTGCCTTACATAGAGAGGTATGTTGTTTTGCAGAAATAATGGAGAGTTAGTATGGTGATTTTGCTACGAATTTTATGGTATAGGTTAGGTGGTATGCCAAATGAGTTGAGTTATGAGAAATGTTTAAGTAAGAGAGCCTTGGATATATGCATGGTGAGTGTTTGGTTTATAGACGGTTATCTTTGACATGTGATGGTAAAGAGGGTAATGAAAAGATATATCTAGGATTTAGTATTAGTGAGTTACGAGGACGTAACATTTATCTTAAGAGGAGTAGGATACGATAAAAGAGATTTTGATGGTTGTTCATATGGTAGTATATTTGGAAGTAGAGTGTTGGTGTAGCATAAGATATGGATTTGTATATGTTGTGGTTGATGGTGTTAAAAGGTCATGGCCGTGCTTGTAGTAGTTGATGTTAGGAATGCGAGAATACTTCGATAGTGTTGACAGTTGGATGATGAGATTATGAGTGTGAGTAAACTTCGAGGACGAAGTTCCTTTTAAGGGTGGTAGAATGTAACATTCCGTTTGATGTCTATGAGTGTCTTGATTTTGGATTTGATAGTGGATGATATTATGGAGCTAGCAGCGTTAGAGGATGGTAGTTGGTTATGTATGAAGTTGGTGTCGTGAGAGATATATATATGTGGAGTTGATACGATATCGTGAGCCATGTTGTGGAGGTAGGAATAGTTAGTGGAGTTGGTGTTACGAGTTCATGTTTGGGTTGGAGTTTTGTTTTGAGTTCTTAGTTACGTTGTTGTGTCTTGATCGAGTTAGCATGTTTGTTTTTATGTATGGGTTGAACTTCGGGGACGAAGTTCTTTTTAAGGAGGGAAGACTGTAATACTCCGTATTTATAAGTCTTGGGGTACTCTATCGAGTAGGCCTTACTCTGTCGAGTAAGGGTAAGTTGCGTTTTAGAAAAGTTTCTAACCTGTTGGGTGCTCGATCGAGTAGCTGGGGTACTCGATCGAGTAGGGGGGTACTCGATCGAGTATCCTTTGGTACTCGATCGAGTAGCCGGTTTACGGGGTGATAATTCGACGGGTTTTGTTAATAACACGAATTATTATATAAATCTTTCCGTCACTTTCATAATACACCTTTACAAACCTAATAACATTAAAAGGGAGATTCAAGTTACGTTCTTCGCATTCATCCGTGTTGTTGACAAATCCCGGAGCTTGAGAGGTCGGATTTCATCGTTCTTTACACCTTTGTGATCCTTGCGTCAACGGTAAGATCTGCATACCGGCCAATTTTATAGTATTTCGTCAAGTTTCGTTAAACCCTAATTTTGGGATTGGGGGTTTTTATGATTTGTTAAGGTTAGATTGTGATTATGTGATTATGTGATAGGAGAAGGATTTGTAAAGGAGAGGTTTTGAGGCAATTTTTGCTAGATCGTCGATGATTGTGTTGCTTTCCAGGTAGGATTTCCTACTCAGTATTAGTCCCATAATGGGATATTGGTGATGTGTTGTATTTGGTTGTTTGATATAATGATTGTACTGTGTTTGTGGTTGTGATTGCTGTTGATGGTTCTCGAGATGCGTTCTCGGCTGAGTGGGGTCACTTGCGGGAGTGACTTCACGCCCTAGTTTCGCCCTCCGTGGAACCCGCCACGGGAGGGGATGTGCACATTAATGGACATGGTTATCGCTCGGTATGATGAGCGAGGCTTAGGTGGGAACGGCTGCGGTCCTCCACTGGCAGGGCTGGTCCAGTGGACAGTCGGTGATTGAGATTGTTGGGATTGGTGTAGTTGTGTGTGTGTGTGACGGTTAAGCTGTCTGTTTATCTTATTGTTGATATATTGAATTGTGTGATTAGTACTGACCCCGTTTAAATGTTTTAAAAACTGTGGTGATCCATTCGGGGGGGTGGTGGCGATTATTGGCGGTATGATATGACGCGTATGGGATAGTGGGATGAGTCATCACGTGGCGGTTAGAAGTCTTCGTTGTCGTCGGACGGTGTCTTATAGCTTTGATAGTTTAGCAGTAGACCGTGTGAGAATGTTGTATTTCAGTTTATTAGTTTTGGTTTTGATCATGTAATCACTTAAACTATTTTCTTTTAAATATGTTTCTTTATTGTCTTATGAATATCATTGCCTCGGGTAACCGAGATGGTGACATCCTTATACCTGAGTGGTCCTGGTAAGGCGCTTGGAGTATGGGGGTGTTACAATAAATGAATTGAAAAACTTGGGAAGAAAGTTCAGTACCGAGGACATTGCAAGGAAGGTTTTTAGGAGCCTAACTAAAAAGTGGCGTGTGAAGGTCACAGCAATGGAGGAATCGCGAGATCTTGAAAACCTACCCTACCAAGAACTCATTGGTGCTCTTATGGCGCATGAAATTACTCTGAATGTCGATGACGCTGAACCAAACAGAGGTAAAAGTATGGCCTTAAAAAGCGAAGATGTTAACTCTGACATAGAAGATGAAACCGTCTTGTTTGCACGCCGTTTTAAAACTAGAATCTTTCGAAACAAACAGGCAAAATCATCTTACAATAATAACAAGTCGTTTAACAAGAAAGCAACAGAATCAAAGTCATCCTTTTCTAACAGAGGTTGTTTCAAGTGTGGAGAACACGATCACATGATCAAGGATTGTCCGACATGGGAGAAAATCAAGGACAAGGCAAAACGCGAGAAGACAAAGAAAGAGTTCAAACAAGTAATGATGGCTTCGTGTTGGGGTGATCTTGAAGGATCCGAAGATGACGAAGTAACAAACCTTTGTCTCAGCAGCGTCAGTCTAGACCTAATCTCCGACAGCGACGATGATAGCACGAATTCTCAATCAAACTATTGCTTTCTAGGAGAATCAGATGAAGACGACGATAATGAGGTTAGTATCTTGACCTAAAGAAACGTGTTAAGAAACTGTCTAAATGTGCTTTAATTGAATTCTTTGAGCAATCCCTCGATAAATGTCATGAACAGGATATGGAACTAAAGGAACTAAATGAACAGATTCTTGATATTGCTGAGGAGAATCATACTCTAAAGGCTAAAGCTAAGAAGTTGAAATCTAAAGTTACAGCTGATAAAGCTACAACATTAGATACTGCTAATGCTGAAAAGAAGGAATTAGAATCCAAAGTTATAGCTAATGAAGCTATAACTTCAGATCTAAAGCTTAATATTAAGCACCTTCAACCCAAAGTTATAGCTAATGAAGCTATAACTTTAGAACTTAGAAAAGCCAAAGAACTTCTTGTAACTAAAATCACATCTGATGAAGCAGTGATTTTAGAACAAAAGAAAGAAATTGATTCTCTTACAAAGTAATTGAAGAATCAAAAACTGAGATGATCAATGTTAAGAAACAACATTTAGATGTTGTGCTTATTCTTAACAAAAGGTTCCAAGACTTTCGTGACAACTATAAAAAGGAGAATGACATAGATCACAGAAAATGTCTCGAAGAAATTAAGAACCTGAAGGACTAGCTTCTTTACGCAAGGAAAGTCCATGATAAGTGGGAAGGTAGCACAAAAGTCTTAAACTTCCTAACCGAACAATCTGACAATAATATGAAGATGGGGTTAGGATATGATTGCTACAGCCGTAGAGATCACTCTAAATGCAAATCAACACCTTCTGATTACGATTTCAGAAAAATAAAATATGTTGATCTTCCTGAATATTTGATTTACAATTACTGTGGTCATACGGGTCACATCCAAGACAATTGTGTCAAACGTGTACATGATATACGAAAAAATACCGAATTTGTTAAAACGGTTGACACATCAGTCGAGGACGAAAAATCCCACACAAAGGAACCCAATGAAGAAAGGAATAATAACTTTCGTTGGTTCTATAACATGGCTTTTGATTACACCAAGAAACCCAGCACTTCACAAACTCCTTATCAACCCAAACAAAGTAAACCTAACCACAAGGAGAATAGTCATGTTAGACCTAGAGATATTCCTAGACCACGAAAAATCCCTAAACATAGAGCTCCTCCTAAACAAAATTACCCAAGGTTTAAAAAGACGATCATTAGACAAGTATGGGTGTGAAAGGATCTAATATATAGAGTAAATAATCATAAGGGACCCAACTTAGCTTGGGTACCTAAAAACTGTATCTAATCCTTTCAGCAGGTAATAGTGAAAGAAAACAATCAATGGTATCTTGACAGTGGTTGCTCAAGACACATGACCGGAGATAAGAATCTGTTTCTTTCACTCAAACCGTTCAACGGAGGAAAGGTGACGTTTGGGGACAACAAGAAGGGTAAAGTGATTGGTGTGGACAAAGTTGGAATTTCCAAATCACACGCAATCAGTGATGTCTATCTAGTGAATGGTCTCAAGCATAATCTGCTTAGCATATCTCAACTATGCGATAAAGGTAACAAGGTTGTTTTTCATACCGATGGTTGTCGCATTATCATTGAAGGAACTAGTAATGTTATTCTTGAAGGCCATAGGAAAAGGAATGTGTACATGGTAGATTTAAATGCTGTGCCTACTAACTCTTTTACATGCATGAAAGTTACTCTTGATGATCCATGTCTATGGCACAAACGCTTTGGTCACATTAGTTCACTAACCTTGAACAAGCTCAAGAAATGGGACTTGGTTGAAGGTTTACCTAAAATCAAGTTCGACCAAGAAAAGATGTGTGACACGTGTGGTAGGTGCAAACATGTGAGATCTTCGTTCAAACCTAAAAGAGTAGTATGCACGAATAAAGCATTGGAATTGGTACATATGGACTTATGTGGTCCTATGAAGGTAAGAAGTCGAGGAGGATCTAGGTATGTCTTTGTCCTCGTAGATGACTACTCAAGGTATGTATGGCCTATCTTTCTTCATTCAAAAGATGAGACTTTTGATGAATTTGATTGTCTTATGAAACTTGTTCAAAATAAATATAAGACTAACCTTGTGTCTATTCGTACGGATCATGGCACTGAATTTGATAATCAAGCTTTTATAGAATATTGTAGAGTTAATGGTGTAGGACATAACTTTTCTGCACCAAGAACTCCTCAACAAAACGGTGTCGTTGAACGTATGAATAAAACACTAGAAGATATGGCTCGTACAATGCTCTTGTGTAGTGGTTTACCTCGTAACTTTTGGGCTGAAGCTATTAGTACTTCGTGTTAAATCCATAATCGAGCTATGATAAGACCTATCCTTAAGAAAACCCCTTATGAACTTCTAAGAGGTCGCAAACCTAACATCTCCCATTTTCGTTGTTTTGGGTGTAAGTGCTTTGTTCATAACAATGGTAAAAATAGGTTAAGTAAGTTCGACCCTAGAAGTGATGAGGCGATATTTATAGGATACTCGGATTATAGCAAAGCTTACAAAGTCTTCAATAAGAGAACACTTTGTATTGAAGAAAGTATTCACGTTATTTTTGATGAAGATAACGTGTTTGATAAGCCCTTACAGGATGAGGAAGAAGACTTGGACGAACCTGACTTTCGTCTTTCAAGGGATGGTCCCCCAGAACTGGAAACGGAGGATAATGAGATTGAAGGAATTAATGATGAACTTGATCATTCTTCTAAAGATAAAAAGAAGAAATCTAAAGTTATAGTTGATGATACTATAACATTAGATTAAAATAAGGAATCCCAATCTAATGTTATAGGTGATGTTACTATAACATTGAATCCAAATCAAGGTAATGAGTCCGAAGTTATAACCAGCTCTACTATAACACCAGGATTGGATTCAGGGGGAACTTTCTCAAATTCTAAGCCAAACGAAAATGAGTCAAGTTCAAATAATGATGAAGAGCCGAGTACCTCAACTAAATGGAAATACAAGAGCTCACATCCTATGGATAATATTAGTGTACTACGCCAAATCGGACCATCAATAAGAAGCGTATTACAATGGTTACGTTTAATGCATTTAATAACGACTCTTAGATTACCGTTTTCAAAATATTGGCGGAAACCTAGACCGCGCTAATAAGAATAACGGTTTCCGTCGAAAACCGTTCTTATTATAATGTGACAACGGTTGTATAACAAACCGTTATCGAATACGTATAACGGTTTCTATAAACTCGTTATATAATCACCCTTATCAACGGTTGTTAGACAACCGTTAACAGTTTAAGAAAATGGCGTTTCGAAAACCGTTACGAAATTAAGACTAGCAACGGTTTTTGGCACCCGTTGTTATGTTATAGCTACGGGTTTCTTGCAACATTTATCATTTGCTATTATGATGTAACGGTTCCTCTGTACCCGTTGTCATTTATCATTTACGGGTGAAAAATAACCGTTATA
Organism: Silene latifolia; assembly: GCF_048544455.1. Classification (NCBI taxonomy): domain Eukaryota; kingdom Viridiplantae; phylum Streptophyta; class Magnoliopsida; order Caryophyllales; family Caryophyllaceae; genus Silene; species Silene latifolia. The sequence continues at coordinate 47,054,244 of NC_133534.1, forward strand.
TACTTTTTTCAATGTAAAATATTCAACCGATGCATGTATGATAAATAATGAACCGTTGCATGCATTATTTTGTTTGACCGTTATTTACTATCCGTCCATTATTATATCCACACATGCATACATATTTTCCTATAAATATATCACTTTTAATGTGATCAATTAACCATATTCACCAATTCAACGTTGAACTAATCATAGCCTATAATATAATTAAAAATATTACACTTCGATCACCATGTCGTCGTCCTCTTCTACACCCGCCGAATCACAATCAAATACGCGCTATGTCCATCCTATTACGTGTATTATACACAACCTTCCAATCAAATATGATAACAATTGTAAGGCTTTTTCGAGAAGTTTTACTTGGATGAGAGATATGCTTCGTCAAGGTGGTTATACGAACGTTAAAAAGGTCCACCCAGCTTGGACTAAAGTTCATGGTTTTCTTGGTTACGCAATGATCGAGTTTGAAGGTTTTGGGAAGAAGCTGGAATATTTTCGTCAAGCGAGAAAACTCCAGGCAAGATATGAGGATCATGATGCTGGGAAGAAAAATTATTATACGGATGATGTGTTACAAGCGCAATATTTATGGATTGCAACCGATTGTGACATTAATCTATTTAGAACATATCGGCACTATACTGACACTGTGCCTCGTTCATGGGAGGCAGAACAAGTGCCTCTTAATAATACACATATTGAATTCCCAATATTTATCGCAATCGCAGGGAAATTACAAGATGATTATGTTAATTAATTATTATTATTATTATTATTCTAATGGTTTTAAAACCGCGCGTCTTTTAATTTCTTGTTATGTATGTGTTTTTCTTGAATAATATATGCGTGGTAGTGTATTTTATTGTCTAATTATTTATTACAAATTACGTAGGTTTAATTTAAAATATTTGTTAATAAGTCAACTTTTACATTAAATTAACACAAAATACCAACGGTTTTGAAAAAAACTTATAAATGTGACTATAAATGTTAAAGCATCTTCTACTAACATTCATTAATCAAATCACAATATTTTATCCCCATTACACAAATTTGAAACAACATGGCAATGAACCCTAATTTTATCAACAATGAAGAATGGCTTACACAAACGATTGAAGATGGTGGAAAGGTTCTCGCCGGGCTTTCCGCCGATCAACACCCATTAATCAAAGCATCCCTTGAACATCAACAAAATTATTGGATTAAGAGGCGTGAAGCAGTCCAGCTTGTCAACAAAGCCTCATCATCATCATCATCATCATCATCATCATCATCATCTTCATACCCGCGTCGGCCTGTTACTCGCAACTTGGCTGCAGCCAGAGATATCTTAAGTTGTACTCTTCCAACCTTATCTCCACATGAAAGTCGTGTCCTTGCATATATTCAATCTGTTATTGCAAAATATGAAGCCAATGACCCGGAAGTTAGCGGTATACCAGAGTGGCGTGACTGGTGGCAGGTTGAGAAGCACTTTTTACGCTTAACGGGGTTGTTCCGGCTTATTATACATCTTTTGATTTATGATAATTGCTGTAATGTATTTGGTTTAAAATTAAATGAAATGATCATTTTGAAAGTGTTGAGTTATGCTTGTTTGATTTGCTTCCATTTTTTGAACTCCATAGATCAGTCAGTAATCAAGATCCAGATTGCTGCTACGTAATACTCATCAACAACGGTTCAGCTACAACCGTTGTAAATTAGTTTAATAACAACGGTTAGCCTACAACTACAACCGTTGTAATTTTTTTTCATTGACAACGGTTCACCTACAACCGCTGTTAATCGTGACGTTCTAACTTCAACGTGCACCGTTTATTAATTGTTTCACCATACGACTCAATATATTAAAAAAATAAATAAATGTAAGATATGACGATACGACTCATTATATTAAAAAATAATTAATTGTTTGGCTATACGGTATTTTTTAAGCCGTGTGCCAGTGGCTAATACTTCGTATTTCTCATTATTCTTGATTTTCCCCCACTTGCTATCCCAGTTGCCTAATTGAGGAAAGAAGTTTGTGCTAACTTAATACGGATTAACAAATATGGAAGATACTTTTTTTTGGCAGGAAAAACTTGACACAATGAAAGATAAATGACAACGGTTAGGCACCATCCGATGTAATATGATGACAACAATTACGGGATAATCAGCCGTGGTCATATTGCAAAATATAGAATACGGTTTCGCTTAACCCGTGTTTACTAGTTTCAATAAAATATTCAAACAACACACATGCAAACCTTCTCCTCGCCCACTTAAAACCCTCGAAAACTGAGTTTCCCTAGAACCACTACTATTCTCCGTCGCCGTCGTCGTCGCCTCTGCCGTTGCCATCCCCATCGCCGTCCCCTCCGTCATCGCCATATCTGAAGTAATAATAAACCCTACTCCTTCGCCTCATTAACTTAATGTCTTTATTTTCTTAGTTGTGATATTATCCCCTAATTATCTTAGGTTTATTGTGTGTTAAACAACACCTATTATTTTAAGTATATTGTGTGTTAAACAACGCCTGCTATATCGACTTAATGCTTAAAGTTAGTAGTTTCTTAATTTCTGGTTTAGATATGGGTGGAAAGCGGAAAAGAAATGATAGGAAAAGGTCAAACGAAGAAGATTCAGGTGATGAGAATAATTTGGAATCGGATACTGGGCGAAGGACCCATAAGGTTTCCCTAGAAGCAATAGAAAGAGGGATACCTAATAAACTTATATGAGATCCATTAACGGGGCTGCCAGATGGTGATTTTGATGCAAATTTCGTGACTTGGATTGGTTATTGTGTAAGAGAGTATGTGCCTCTTGGTTTGCCGCGTATCAATCAGTTGAGTCAAGACATTGAGGAAAAGCTATGGGGGAGAATAAAGGTATGTATATACAATAATAAATGCAGTGAGATGAAATTATCTTAGTATTCGATATGTGCTATTAGCCGAAACTAACCAAATATTCTCACCATATATGCAGGCAGCTTACACTGTCCCCCAAGAACATGATGGTTACCTTAGAAGAAAGATAGGGGATTCCTTCAGAGCATGGAAGTTAAAGGTTGCTCAGAACCACTTGTTCGACAAGAAGACCGGGCCGATAAACAAGAAACCACCAAAGAATAAGTATAAGTTTGTCAGCCAGCAAGATTGGAGTAACTATATTGCTTATAGGCAGTCTGAGAAGTTTAAGGTAATTTATCTGCGACTCATTGGGATCACTTTATTAGTAATCACTTAATAAGTAATGAAATATGCTTACGTTACTCGATACAATTCATTTTATGAAGACTATGAGTAGGCAGAACCAAGAGAACATTTTAAAGAAAGAGAGCATCTTTCATGGCTCCAGAGGTGGTTATAGATTGATTAAGAAGAAACTTGGAACTGTCAATCGTCACGATGCTTCGGTGGCCGGTCACACTCCTAAGAATGGAAAGTTAGAAACTCCATATGATAAGGCCGTCAAAGAGAAAATTGTAAGTTTGAATAAATGTGTCACTCCTACCACTGGTGGTCGATTATAGAATTGTGAGTTTCAATAAAATTTAGTTACATAATAGTTTTATGTGTATGTAGAAAATCTGTGAGAAGGAGGTACAGGAAGGAAAATGGAAGCCTGAAGGACGCGATGACATTCTTGCTAGGGCAATCGGCAAAGCAGAGCATCCAGGTCGTGTGAGAGGGGTATCGACACATGTTGGTATCACTAAATATTTCGGGAAAAATACTCGAAGGACAATGAGTGGTGATGATAGGGTAAATAAATATTGTATTTTATTCAACATAATTTATATATATATATATATAGAGAGAGAGAGAGAGGTAGGATCCGGTGAGTCCACCTAAATATTTGAGTTCATGAATGCATAAAACAATATCACGCACTATACAAAACAATATCACGAATTTTTTTTTTCCAATTTTTTTTTTTGAAATAAAAAAAAAATTTCGAAATTTTTTTTTTCCGAAATTTTTATCGATTTTTTTTTTTCAAAATTTTTTTTCGAATTTTTTTTTTTGGAAAATTTTTTTTAACAAATTTTTTTTTTCGTGTAAGTTTTGATATTGTTTAGTATAACGTGCGATATTGTTTAGCATAACTTGTGATATTGTATTACAAAACAATATCACGAAATTTTTGTTTCAAAATTTTTTTTTTCAAATTTTTTTTTTTCGAAAAGTTTTTTAACAATTTTTTTTTTCGTGAAAGCTGTGATATTGTTTAGCATAACATGTGATATTGTATTACAAAACAATATCACGATTTTTTTTCAATATTTTTTTTCAAAAAGTTTTTTTCTCCAGCTGTGATATTGTTTAGTATAACGTGTGATACTTGATGTGAACATTATTTGCGCACATTTAGTCCCCTAATTGAGCCTATTTTGCATACTAATATAGCATTCTATGGCCATTTTATCCGTCGAAACCTTCCTATTTGCTTTTCTATCGCATTTCATATGTTTTGTAGAAAAGGAGACAATAAGGCGGAAATTCCCGTCTTTCATGCATGTTTGGAAGCATATTGACGATACTAGATGGACTAGTATGAAGAGGAAGCAAGGACCAAAGACCAATCCCACAAGAATAAAATGGAAGTGAACAAAAAGGGAAGAAAAGAAGAAGAATCATTGCTGAAGAACAATCCGAGCGGATTGTCTCCAATCCGCCCGTCTCCTCACAACACAATCCGAGCGGATCTCCACAAAGACGCTCGGATTGCCCCGCCATAATCCGCCCGGATTCCTTGGAATCCGCTCGTCTTCCATCAACAGAATCCGCCCGTCCCGACCCCAATACGCACGGATTTCTTCACAGCATAATTTCGTCTTCTCCAAGCTACAAAGAAAGAAGCCTTTCCTTCAAGAAATACCGGCTCCTCCCTGTTCCATTTAAAAAGTGTAATTACTAGTTTAGCCCTTAGTTAACCCTAAATGCATCCACCTAATTTCCACTATAAATACCCCATCTTTGTAATTAATCAAGTGTGTGGTTTTTAGGAGGAAACTCTCTTAGATTAGATTAGGAGTAGATTAGAATAAATTATCATTTAATCTTTCCATAAACTACACATTAGTCTTTCCATAATTATTGTTCAAATTTATTATTCAAGTTCATCACTTTTGGGTAATTGAAGATTATTGGGTTATTATTGGGAGATTGACAACCTTCAATCAATCATCAAGTTCTTCTATTATTCTTTGCATTATTATTTGGATCACCTCAAGTTTGGTATAATTACTTTACTCTTTAAACTTTATTGTCCATTTCTTCATTCTATTATCATGTTTATACTTGTTGTGATGATTGACACCATTAATGACATGTTTCCCATGATGATGAGTAAGTAGTTACTTAGCTAGGATTAGTGGGTAATTAAGGGAAACCAATATGGGATTGATTCATGCTTAATCTAATATGTTCACATGATTAAATTGCTTGCTTGTTGTGATGTCAACTTTATGCACATGTTATGTTTGATGAAATGCTAAGCCTATGAATCCTTGCATTTTTACCATCTCTTATCTACTCAACTTGACTCGTAAGATATAAACCAACTCGAGTCTTGTTAGACCATGCATAGAAGTTGATTAGGAGGAAAGTAAGTCGACTTGTAGGTGTTGTACAATCTAATCGATTCGGCTCCGGGACCCAACTCTTCCTAAGAACCGTAAGATATAACCCAACTCGGTTCCTCCAAAACATTAATTGCTTGCAACCTTGTAAACATGTTTGTATGATCAACACCATGAAGCCCCCATGACCCCATGACATCCTAGCACTTTTAATCATTTGTTTACATCTTTCCTTTTATTGCTTGTTTTGCTTTATTGCCTGCATTAGTCTAGAACACAACTACAAACTCAAACAAATTGTGACACTAGCATAAATGGAGATAGATGGACTTAGAACCCAAAGCACACCGTCCCATGGATCGACCTCGACTACCACTAACTAGTTGTATGTTGAGTATTATAAATGTGTTTGATGGATGTGTGACGACCAACTCCTGTCCCATCAAAATGGCGCCGTTGCCGGGGATGGTGCTATGTGATTAAGTTCTTATTTGTTTGTCTATTTTAATTGTGCTTTTACCTTGAGGAACTTGTTCCTCAAGGATTGTTCTTACCATTTTTGTGTAGTTTCCATGTTTGTAGTTGTTAACTTGGTCTTAACTATAATGATGACCCAAGACTTAACATGTGGAGTATGTGGTAGATTCTTTGAGTATGACTATGGGTATGGGGAGTTTCAGGAGCAAGTCAACACAAACCTACCTTACTACTCATACAATGAAAATCCTAGCCACTACCCCAATTTTTCCCACCAAAATCACCACACCCAATACCAATTTCACAATGAGCTTTAATTGCCACAATACAACCACTTTTACACCCACCCACAACAAAAAGATGAACCCATTCAAAACATGATTCTCCAAATGATGGGAGATCAACAAAACTTCTTCAAACAAATGCTAGAAGAGAGCCAAAAAGAAGATAATGTTCTTAAAAACATTGTTATCCAAAGAGAGGAATTGAGGATTCAAATTGCCCAATTAAAAGAATCACAAGTAATCACTCACCACCGTTCTTTGGACATTGAGCATAAATGCGAATTTGAAGTAGTGACCTTTGACATGGAAGATGAGAAGTGGGAGGAGCCAAGTTCCTTGAGCTCTTGCGACTATGAAAATATTGTGTTCGATGAAGAAGACATGAGGTTGAGCAAACCAAACCTTTGTGAGTATGAGGGTGTGTCTTTTGATATGAACGTTGAGGTGTTGGAAAAAGAGTTACATGAAGCCCACAATGATGATGAACCTAGAGGAGGGACTCACAATATCACCTTGCTTGAGGAGCCTATCCTTGAGGCATTTGAGATACCCTATCATGAAGAAGAACGTCCTTCCTTTATCCTTCATGAAGACCACTTGGCACCTATCTTGGAGCCAATGATCATTGAAGAGGATATGATAGACCTTCTTCAAAAGGCCAAAGTTTCTTACAAGAGCTATTTGGTGAAAAAGCTCAAAGAGAAAATTGCTCGTGAGGCTACTTGTGAAGATTTGGCGCCCGCAATCTCAACTCCTATGGTTTCCAATCATCAAAGTTATGAAAATTCTCCTTCTACCTTGGAAGGATTGAAAAATCAAAATGCTATCAACATCACCAAAATTGAAGAAGAAGTTGGTAAGTGGGAGCCCACGGATGAAAATGAACCACACTTCATGCTTAGTGTTGACAAGAATCATGGGTTTACCTATTAGAAGCATCGGGAAAGCTCTAACGCTAAGGAGAAGGCAAGAAAAAGAACATTCTACAAGCCTCCTTGGCCAAATTTCATATTCAAATTGAGCAACCCATACTTGTGCTTATTTGGAGCTTGTTCACAAGCTTTTGATCTTTTATTAAGAGCTTTGAGCTCTATGGATAAGAATTTAAAATTGAACTAGTTTGGTGGAGTCCTATCTCAAACCACCATTTGTAAGATATTTCTTAAACCCCTTTTATTTTGTATAATATTGTACATTTCCATTTGCATTTAATTTCTTGCATGAGAGAGAAGAGAGAGAGAGTCATCTTACATGTTTCATGAGCAAATTTCAGAAAAAGATAAGGAAAAAGAGAAAATTGGTGAGAAAAGGTGCGTTGTTTCGCGAAAAAGGAAGAAAAAGAAGGAAAAGAACAGAAGGCGCCCGGATCGAGAGGAGGACGCCCGACAAAGACCCGCGGAAAAGAAAAGGCTAAAACTGAAGGAGAATCCGTGCGGATTCAAGTGAATCCGCCCGTCCTGGACAATACGTCCGTCTTCTTCACGGGACGCCCGTCCCGTGTGTAATCCAGAAGCGAGATTTTAAGCTGTGAAAGAATCCGTGCGGATTATTCACAATCCGCCCGTCCCGATTAAGCCGCGCGTCCTAGGCACAATCCGCCCGTCTTTCCCCGCTGATCAGCCAACGAAATTCTCTGTCCTAGAATCCGAGCGGATTCTAGCAAAGATGCCCGTCTTCTTCCTCGACAATCCGCCCGTCCCGACTGAAATCCGCTCGGATTGTCCTGTTCCTGCGGATAAAACGAGTCCGACCCAACCTTATCCGTTCGGATTCCCTACTCCTTCTATATAATCAACCCCCTTTCTCCCTCATTTCCTCACCTTACCAAACCCTAAAACACTCATCTCAATCCTCAAAACCACCATCCCATCCTCAAAAACACCCCCATCATCAACATCCAAATGGCACCATTGACAAACACCAAAGGAAAGGCCAAGAAATTAGTTGAATCATTCGGGAAGAAGCGCAAGGGATCAACCTCTTCAACACCGCGAGAGGTAGTACTACCAAGGAGCACCCGACCCTTAATGAGGGGAGGCATTGAACAACTCAACCACTTCCAAGAAGTGCTCTTTCAATCCGACGACCACCGCCAAAAATTTGTCGAGCTACTAGGTAAGAAGTACGAACCTACTCAATTTGTAGACACTAGGGTGTTGGAAATCCTTAAGATAAGGTACCCTACCGAGATGTTCTTTAATGGCCTTGGCATTGGGAAACTTTTCCATGCCCATGAAGAGACTTACCTTAGTCTCACCCTTGAATTCTTGAGTAGCCTTCGCATTATGGCGGATACCCACAACAATGTGGGCATGGAGTTTAGGTTATGCAACCTAGACCATGTTCTTTCTCTTGAGGAATTTGCCTATGTTTTCGGTCTTGAAGTACCCACCGACCATACCGAAAAGCCCGATAATTTTGGTGTGGACTTTCTTTGGAAGGCTATCTCCGGGAGGGACTTTACACATATAAAGCGTTGTTATACCTTTGCCATCCAACATCCGGTGATTCGATTCACCGAACGCTTTGTAGCCGGTTGCATCAATGGGAGGTACGAACAAGATAGGTGCACTCTCATCGACTTAACTTTTCTTGAGTCCTATTTGAATGTTCGAGCGGTGAGTCGTTATAACTTTAATACGCCACTTGAGATACTTACTAGGTTCCATGATTTTGCCCAAGGGACCACCCAACTCAAAACCTTCGTGATGGGAGGTCTAATTACCATTTTGGCTCACCACCTTTGTCCCGGGTTCAATACCCGAGGAACCTATACTCCCCTTGAGGGGAGGACTTTGATTGATGAGCACACCATCTTCCACAGTCACCGATGGTGTAACTACACTCGAGATGGGAGTGTGGAGTGGCACACCAAGGGATGCACTTCAATGATCCTTGAGGGATGGAAGATACCGGGCATTGACCCAAGATTGAGTCCATACTCTCCTCCACCAAGCTACCTCCTTGATATCCAAATTCTTGATAATCCCCCTCAAAGGGAAGAGCCACACCGTCAACCACCTCGTGGAGGGCCGGGAGTACCTATTCGCCCACCTTCCTACGTACCTATCCCGCCATACCCTACTCCTTATACCGAATTTCAACCGGCAATCCCCAATACCCCGGGTATTAATGATTTGATGGCACTCATGAATAGAGTGGACCTTGGGGTGCATAAAGGGAGGGAAGACAACTACTTGGCCCTCTACCCCCAATACTACAACATGGCTCAACAAGGGTATATTGACCCCGATGGTCCTAAGCCCTCTTGGGCGCAACCGAAGCTCTTGTTCCCAAATTATGGTGACCAAGCTTGGGGTCGAGGAGACGGAGGGCATTCTAGCAAAGGTGGAGGGTACTCGGGTCAAGGAGGAGGATTTGATCAAGGAGGAGGATTTGACCAAGGAGGATATTGGAGCCAAGCACCCGGATTTGATCAAGCCGAAAGCTCTCATGGTTATGGCTATGATCAAAATGAGGATGATGAGTGAAAGAGGCCTACTTCACCACTTCCATTTGTATGATACCCACCTCTCGCTCCCCCTCTCTCTTTTGTATTTACATTGCATTTAGTGTAGCTTTTGCATGCATCTGTATTATATTTCATATTGTATTTGCATTAGTTAGTTCATATAGTATAGTTGCATTGTATCTCACATGATTCATATAGATAGTTGCATATAGATTAGAATTCATGCATAGTTACTAATGACCAATCCTATTCTTTTCTACACTAGAAATAGTGTTTAAATCGGTTTGGGGAGGTTTGATCATAGGTGACCATAATTTACTAGAAATCATGCATCATATAGTATAGTTTAGATTGCATACATTTGTTATATATGTCATATAGAATTGCATTTAGTTAGAGCATGCATTCATTCATACCATATCATTGCATTTTTACTTTATTTCAAAAAATAAAAAATCCAAAAACATGTATTTCTTTTTCATTCCTACTCCTACATGTACATTGAGGACAATGTCCAAAATAAAGTGGGGGATGGGAATTTATATTTCGAAAAATCACAAAAATATGTCTTTTAATTCCATAAAAACAAAAACCCATAAAAATTTGAAAAATCTAAAAATCCAAAAACATGTTCATTTCCTTTGTAGTGTAGTCATGTATATATTGTTGTATATATTGTGTTTGTTCTATCATTGTTCACATTGATCGACTACGCCACATCCGAGATATGAGGATATTGAAGACCGCATGGTATGATCTTTCCAATCTCCTTCTTCCTCTTTATGTTAATGACTATGTGGCTTTATGTTGATTGATGCGGTAAAAACAATGTGAACTTAGGACTTGCATTTAGTTTATATGGCATATTAGTTGGTAGAATCATTTGCATTAGGATGTATATATGCTAGTTGCATCATGGCATGTAGTTTGCATGGTTAGAAAAATTTTGCGAAACCGTCTACTTCGGAAGCTTGACAAGTGTATATAGGCCCTAGTAGATGCTTTTTCTTCTTAAGACTTTGCTTGTTAGAATACTTGTAAAACACCCTAGGATGTGTCATGCTAGTATCCTTTGACCCATGGATTAAGGCCTAGTCAAGAGTACCTTGTTGTGTGATAACTCCTTGGCTACCGTTTATTCCAAGGTGACCCTTGAAACCATGCAACCATCATTCATCCATGTTCTACCATATTTTTGTCAACAAAAGGGAATGGGCACAAAAAGAAATCAATTTGAGTTCAATGAAATGAAAAGTGAAAGAAAGTTTGCAAAAATGCATCAAATGAAAAGAGGAGCAAAATAGAACTCCTAAAGCTTCAAATATAAGGCACCCTCGTTACTAATTGGGGTGACTTTGAAAATGTTCAAAAGAAAATGCAAAAAGTTGAAAAATTGTCAAGTGTTGAAAAGCCAAAAATCAAAAGAAATGGCAAAAAGAAAGTGTTCTCAAATGTTATATGCCACAAGAAATTGGGGGGAAAACAAAAACCAAAGCAAACTCCCAAATGAAACTCAAATTTTATTGATCCCTTTATCCATCTTATCCATTTTTGTGCATGGTAGAGAGGGGACGACCCTTCTTCTTGTCTAGGCAAGAGGGGGAATTTCGCGATCCTCCAGTGTTTCTAACGCCATAGGGAGTCTACTCTAGACAAAAGCATTTAACGATTGAGAACAAAAGTACCCTAGCTTGACACATTTTGGAGGTGATTTATTGGTATCCTTCTAGGCTTAGTAGTTTGAAGAAATTGCATCTATGAAGGAGTGTGTACCCTTGAATTGCTTCCCTTATAGATAATTTCCGCCACTTAGGTGAGGAAAGTGGCTATTCTGTTGTAGATGCATCCATTACTTGATTTTGTGTGCTTAATGTTTGGATGTGACGCCATTTTGGCAAGACCCACCTTGCCTTGCAAGAAGGCATCCTACCTCATGGTTGTCTTGTTGTGAGTTGAAGGGGCGGAGTGAGACCCGCTAATTGTCTCATATCGGTTATATTAGTAGGTTAGTTTAAATAAAGGTCTAGTTTTAGTCACCTCTTTAGTCGGGACGAGTAAAGGTTCGGTTTGGGGATATTTGATGTGAACATTATTTGCGCACATTTAGTCCCCTAATTGAGCCTATTTTGCATACTAATATAGCATTCTATGGCCATTTTATCCGTCGAAACCTTCCTATTTGCTTTTCTATCGCATTTCATATATTTTGTAGAAAAGGAGACAATAAGGCGGAAATTCCCGTCTTTCATGCATGTTTGGAAGCATATTGACGATACTAGATGGACTAGTATGAAGAGGAAGCAAGGACCAAAGACCAATCCCACAAGAATAAAATGGAAGTGAACAAAAAGGGAAGAAAAGAAGAAGAATCACTGCTGAAGAACAATCCGAGCGGATTGTCTCCAATCCGCCCGTCTCCTCACAACACAATCCGAGCGGATCTCCACAAAGACGCTCGGATTGCCCCGCCAGAATCCGCCCGGATTCCTTGGAATCCGCTCGTCTTCCATCAACAGAATTCGCCCGTCCCGACCCCAATACGCACGGATTTCTTCACAGCATAATTTCGTCTTCTCCAAGCTACAAAGAAAGAAGCCTTTCCTTCAAGAAATACCGGCTCCTCCCTGTTCCATTTAAAAAGTGTAATTACTAGTTTAGCCCTTAGTTAACCCTAAATGCATCCACCTAATTTCCACTATAAATACCCCATCTTTGTAATTAATCAAGTGTGTGGTTTTTAGGAGGAAACTCTCTTAGATTAGATTAGGAGTAGATTAGAATAAATTATCATTTAATCTTTCCATAAACTACACATTAGTCTTTCCATAATTATTGTTCAAATTTATTATTCAAGTTCATCACTTTTGGGTAATTGAAGATTATTGGGTTATTATTGGGAGATTGACAACCTTCAATCAATCATCAAGTTCTTCTATTATTCTTTGCATTATTATTTGGATCACCTCAAGTTTGGTATAATTACTTTACTCTTTAAACTTTATTGTCCATTTCTTCATTCTATTATCATGTTTATACGTGTTGTGATGATTGACACCATTAATGACATGTTTCCCATGATGATGAGTAAGTAGTTACTTAGCTAGGATTAGTGGGTAATTAAGGGAAACCAACATGGGATTGATTCATGCTTAATCTAATATGTTCACATGATTAAATTGCTTGCTTGTTGTGATGTCAACTTTATGCACATGTTATGTTTGATGAAATGCTAAGCCTATGAATCCTTGCATTTTTACCATCTCTTATCTACTCAACTTGACTCGTAAGATATAAACCAACTCGAGTCTTGTTAGACCATGCATAGAAGTTGATTAGGAGGAAAGTAAGTCGACTTGTAGGTGTTGTACAATCTAATCGATTCGGCTCCGGGACCCAACTCTTCCTAAGAACCGTAAGATATAACCCAACTCGGTTCCTCCAAAACATTAATTGCTTGCAACCTTGTAAACATGTTTGTATGATCAACACCATGAAGCCCCCATGACCCCATGACATCCTAGCACTTTTAATCATTTGTTTACATCTTTCCTTTTATTGCTTGTTTTGCTTTATTGCCTGCATTAGTCTAGAACACAACTACAAACCCAAACAAATTGTGACACTAGCATAAATGGAGATAGATAGACTTAGAACCCAAAGCACACCGTCCCATGGATCGACCTCGACTACCACTAACTAGTTGTATGTTGTGTATTATAAATGTGTTTGATGGATGTGTGACGACCAACTCTTGTCCCATCAATACTGTAAGCTGTGATATTATTTAATATAACGTGTGATATTATATCATGGACTCACGGACTCAAAAAGATAGGGTGGACTCATGTGATCCTAATTCTATATATATATATATATATATATATATATATATATATATATATATATATATATATATATATATATATATATATATATATATATTCTAAAATTATACTAATTTTAATTATATTCATTTCTACTACACAGCTACAAACAATGGCCAGGTTGATACTCAGAATGGTGGAAACGGGGGATAAGCCATCTGAAGAAGAGTTGGTTATGGTTCGGCAAGTCATAAAGGAAGCAGGGGATAAGAAGAAAAAAGCGGGCATGCGAAGTGAGAAAGACATGGTAAAGGATCAAGATGGGGGAGATGAAGAGGAAGCCATGAAGGCAGGGGAGAAGGACGTGGAGGTGGGAGCCGAAGACACGTTCTTATCATCTTCAATTCTGGGTTTTGACGAGGTATTAGCTACTACGACTAGTTTATAATTGTTGTATATATACTAATTAATTAAATTTATTATTTAAAGTAGTGCATGTATATATACTAATTAATTAAAAATGTGAAGATCGTATGCAAGAAGCCTTGTGTTCTTTACTACCAAACCTCTACAGTGGCATCGAGCAGAACTGTTGTTGCTAGGGGAGTTGAGGTTGAAGGCATTGCCCCCCGTGAGGGATGGAGGAAAGTGGAAGTGACCGAGTTATATCTGGAGAAATATGGTATTTTAATAATACCATGTAGTGAAAATTGGCTTTTGCAAGATGCCGTGGATTCTATTGTGCAATGACCTGAAGAATTCATTACTGTTGACATCTCCGGGGTAGTTATGATAAAGCGAACGTATTTTATATAATGAACGCCTTTAAATTTATTAGGGTAAACTTATCTGACATATAGTAAATATTTGTATTTTTACATTTTCAGGAGTTACACGAAGCCATTAGGGCTGAAATTAGGAATACTACGTCAACACCCAAAGTCACTGATTCGACTGCCTCTCCACCCAAAATTCAAGAGGTATTGATGATTTGAAAAATAGATTGTGAGTTTTTCCTTTTTTTTTTGGTTATTTAAATTATATATGACGTCTCGTGTAATGTATATATTTTTTTTTCTAAATTCTAGACCGGGGTTGTACGAACACCCAACGTTGGTGTTCCTCTTAAAGATAAATATCAGACCGATGATTATAAGCAAAAATTGAGTACTCCAGCGTTCGTAGCTTTGCACCAGCTGGCTGAAAGGAAGCTAGCTGTCGGGGAAGTACTCAAGATTGACATCGCAGAGGATGTTATGGGTTTCGGTTTCATTATTTATATGGATGGGGAAGCACTGTGTCAGTTTCTCGACCTTGACGAGTTAGATGCTATGCACATTAGAATTTGGATTAAGTAAGTTTTTTTAATTAAAACTAGGCATTTGGTTTAACGAATAGTGATGTTTATTTAAATCATCAATGAAAATAACATTATTCATTCCATTTGACGTAATAGGTACCTGTGTACACAAATGGCTGAGAGGGACTATGTTTCTCATGACTACGGATTCGTGTCACCTGAATTGTTCTCTCATAAGTCCTTTGGATACACATACGAAGAGTACAACGAGAAAATTGTTGAACGGTTGATGATGCCGAAAAGCCTATGGTTTGCCCCATACAATGAGAATCAGTATGTATAGTAGTTTATTATAATGAATCACGATTCTATTCATTTATTAACACACGCTTACATGCATGTATATGAACTAACAGTTCAATTTTCAATATTTCATAGCAAGCATTGGCTGCTAACGGTAATCAGTGTGAAAAAAGGCATAGTATACTGGATTGACTCTTGCGGACATTCTCCCACTGATAAATTTGTAAAGATGATGACTGAGTAAGTTTACAACCTTACATTATAATGTCAATTGTTATTATATGACCTTTGAAGACTAGGATCCTTTTAATGTCCCATCAGTATTACTGAGCCAAATGCTAATTATAATTTCCTGTATATATTTATGAATTAGGGTGTTTCAAATAATGGGAGCATCAAGTCCAACTTTTGTCAGGATAAAAGTAAGTGTATTCTTAATAATTACTCCTATCATTTAATTTATGTTTATGCGAGAGGTTGATCTAATTTAGCTTATTTTTATGTGATTAATAGTCTCTTTTACAAAAACCAGGCAGCAACGACTGCGCCTTTTTCTGTTGTCGGTCCATGTGGGAGATTATCACCCGAAAGTATATCGACATACCCTCAACGGTTAGTGTGTAAAAAATAACTATTTCAAACGTAACTTGGGTTTGATTCTGTGTAATATTTCACTTATTCTGTCTATTTTGATTAAGTATATTTTGATTTGTAGTTCCCACCTACAATCAACAACAAAGACCCAACCTATTCGAAGGAAGACCTCGATGACATGAGAAATAAGTGGGCCACTTATTTCCTTTCATTACCGGAGTGTCAATAGTTTGCTAATTATGAATGTGTGTATATATTCTGTTTATAATATTTTGATGCTGGGTTGAATATTTTGATGCTGGATTTTTAGTTTTGGTCACCCTGTTTATAATATTTTGATGCTGGGTTGAATTGATCAATCTGTGTAATATTCTGATGTTGCAGAATTGAAATTTTGCAATGCGCAACTGTTGAAATGCTATTTTGCAGTAGCATTTCAGCGGAACCTGCTACTGCAAAAATTAGCATTTCAATGGCTGCTGGAACCTGCTAAAACAATTTTTTTAAAAAAATATATATAAATTCGATCACGGTTAAAAATAAAACCGTGGTCAATAAATCTATTGAAAACGGTCGCATTTAAATAGAAACCCGTTGACATATTCATCCATAATATAACGGTTTAAAAATCACAAACCGTTGTCGAATTCATGACATTTAAAACGGTTTAAGAAGCATAAACCGTTGCCATAATTATCATTTTACAACGGTTGTGTTTCAGTTGTCATAGGTTTCCGTAGAGCATTCAGACTAATACTACCACGGTTTCAATATTATAAACAACGGTTTTTGAACCGTTCTTAATATTGTATTATGGTTATCTGAACCCGTTATTTACATTTCATAACGGTTCCGCCTTTTAAACAACCGTGGTCACGAAATAACAACGGTCGATGTAATAACGGTTACGTATTTTGTATTACAACGGTATATCACCTTATCTAACCGTTGTTGCACCGATTATTTGGCGTAGTGTTGGCAATATTAAAAAGGGAGTTCAAACAAGACGATCTTTGAACAACTTTTGCTCGTTCTACTCATTCTTATCTATGATCGAACCAACAAATATCAAAGAAGCTCTTGCAGAATCAGATTGGGTTATAGCTATGCAAGAAGAGCTTCAACAGTTCGAACGGAACAAAGTTTGGCACTTAGTTCCTAGACCCAAGGATCGATCTGTTATTGGAACAAGATGGGTATTTAGAAATAAACTAGATGATGCCGGAATCATTGTTCAAAATAAAGCAAGATTGGTGGTCCAAGGTTATAATCAACAAGAAGGAATAGATTATGACGAGACTTTTGCATCTGTTGCTCGTCTTGAAGCTATTAGACTTCTGATAGCGTTCGCAGCTCATAAAGGAATGAAGCTCTTCCAAATGGATGTCAAGACAGCATTTCTAAATGGGTATCTATAGGAAGAAGTCTTCATAGAACAACCTCCTGGATTTAAGGATAGCAAATTTGAAGACTATGTCTTTAAATTAGACAAAGCCCTATACGGATTGAAGCAAGCACCAAGGGCTTGGTATGACAGATTATAAAAATTTCTACTTGACAGTGGATTTAAGAGAGGATCCGTTGATAAAACCCTATTCCTAAAATCCGAGGGTACTGACCTTTTGGTTGTTCAAATATACGTTGATGATATCATCTTTGGGTCAACGAACCGTAGCTTGTGCAAATATTTCTCGGAGTTGATGACTTCTGAATTTAAAATGAGCATGATGGGAGAATTGAAATTCTTTATAGGGTTGCAAATTCAACAAACTGAAGAACGCATTAAAATTCATCAACAAAAATATATTAAGCAATTAATTAGAAAATTCGGAATGGAAAATTCACATGCTATGCCTACTCCGATGGTCGTAGACAAGAAGTTAACCCTAGAAGAAGATGGTAAGCCAGTTGATGAACAACTTACCGAGGTATGATTGGGTCATTGTTATATTTGACTGCAAGTAGACCGGATATTATGTTTAGCGTATGTGTTTACGCGAGATATCAATCATCTCTCAAAAAATCGCATATAACGGTCGTAAAACGAATTCCACGATATCTTATTGGCACGGCTAAGCTCTATTTATGGTATCCCATGGAGTGAAATTTCGATCTGGTTGGTTATTCTGATGCCGACTACGCAGGATATTCTTTAGAAAGGAAATGTACGTCAGGTGTTGCGACATTCGTTGGACCTTGCATTATCATGTGGGGTTCAAAGAAGCAGAATTCAGTTGCCCTTTCAACAGCAGAAGCCGAATACATTGCAGCAGGACTGGTATGTACTCAATTATTATGGCTTAAGCAACAATTACGTGATTATGGTATTGATGTAGGTTGTATTCCTATTTTATGTGACAATACGAGTGCTATAATAATTTCCAAAAACCCCGCGCAACACTCGCGTACCAAACACATTGAAATTAGACACCATTTTATACGAGACCATGTTGAGAAAGGGAATATAAAACTTGAATTTTGTAGTACTGAAAAACAATGGGGAAACATTCTGACAAAATCATTAGCTAGAGAACGATTTGAGACTTTACGGTTGGAAATTGGTTTAATCAGTGGTACCTAAGCTTCCATAACATGTTTAATCTCTCAATGATTGACTAGTAAAGATAAGATTGTATGACTGTGTCCGTATAGTGCGTTGCATGAATATTTACGTTCATAGAAATTTATTTATCGTATATATTCTATTTGTATTTTAGAATCTAATTGGCATATATACAAACTTTATCTTTTACCAAAATTTGAGATACACCCTATTTTTCTTCATTCCAAATTTTATGCAAATCTCTCCTAAATTGCTACACAAAATCTCGTATATATCTCCTATGCCATATCTTGTATTACTTACCATATTTAATCTATTCTCTACCACTTGCATTACCTAAACCTAGACTAACCTAGACTCCTACCTTATATTTACCCCAACCGTGCACCCATTAACCACACAACCCACTTGCCTTTACTTTTTCACTTACCAAAAGATTGTACAAATCTTTAAACCATCACCATCATCATCATATTCATCTTCAACCTTCATCATGAATCCTTCACATGCAAAAACACGGTCCTCCACCCGCAACCATCACCAACGAAACCCGAATATTCAACCACAACAACAACCATCTAATCACCCTAATTCCTCTACTTTTACTTCACCACACCCACAACCGTCTCCTCCATACTTTTACTTCACCACAACAACCATCTTGGTTGACAAATATTCTGTCTCTTAAGTTTTTTGTCGACTTTCTTGATTTTCAAGGTTGGGGTCATATTAGTCAGCTTTCGGGTCCTACATACTCGGTTGAGGTTGTTCAATTTTTGGCTACAATCAAAGTTAGGAATGGGTTGTTGCATGCAACCGTGAATGGGGTTGATGTGACGGTCTCTGTTGATGATTTTTTTTCGGCTTTTTCGGTTCCTCATGATGGACTCGATGTTAATCCAAGTCTAGAATGTTCTAATATAAATGATGCAAATCAATTATCCATTAAAAAGTATTTTGAGGAGGTTGGGTCGGATAGTGGTAATATTCTAGTCCGTCCTCTTTCGGCCAAAATCAAGTTTTTCTTAAATTTCTTGTGGAACACAATTGTGCCGAGGAGGGGAGGAAGGGATAAGGTGTCAAGCTATGAAGCGATAATTGTTTACTCTTGGTTGGAGGGTCGGAAAATCAATTTGGCGAGTCTTGTTCTAAACCGAATTGTTCAAACAAGTCAAACCGTCACCAAAGAAAAGTTTTATACTACCATTGATATTCCATATGGGATGTGGATATCAAGGTTGTTGGAAATAAAGCAAGTTGTAGGACGGGAAAGTTATGGTGTTAGTGCAAAGGATTGCATGTGTGATCGGGTTATCAAATTGATGGGTCTTGGTTTTGATGGACCGGAATTGGTTTTTGCCAAGGATATCGAGAAAGGTCCTAGTGATGTTGGTTTAGTAGCTTTGGAAGCTAAGATGGAAAGCTTCATGAGTTCTTTGATGGGAAAATTTGAGGAGCACACCACAGCCTTAGCCACGGCTATGTCTCGGGTTGGAACCTCTCGGTCCTCGGATAGTGGCTTGGATTGTGCTCGGGTCTATGAATGGATGAACGGGGCTGATAAGCGGCTCTCGGGTTTTGAAAGGGAGTTAATGTAACACCCCCATACTCCAAGTGCCTTACCAGGACCACTCAGGTATAGAAACGTCACCATCTCGGTTACCCGAGGCAATGATAATCAAATGACAATAAAGAAACATAATTTAAATAGCAACAAAGTTTAAGGTGATTACATAACCAAAACCCAAAACTGATAAATAATACGATACATGTTCTCAAAAACCAAATGTCTCAAAACTAAAGTATGACAGCGGAAGACTCTAATCAGCTCGTCGTGACTCATCCCAGCTAGCCCAAATACCTCAAATCAAACCTGCTAATTAACTGCTCACCATCCCCGAATGGATCACCACGGTTTTTAAAACATTAAGCGGGGTCAGTACTAATTACACGACATAAATCACAAAAGACAGAAGTCAAACAGCTCAATCGTCACATCAAACCCCAAACTCCAAACCAATCTCCTCATAAGTGACTACACACTAAAGTGTGTAGCCCTGCCAGAGTACCCATCGCAACAGGTACTCCACACCGCCAGTGGGGGTCCGCAGCCGTACCCACTAAATCCCCGCTCATCTCCATCGAGCGATAAACCCATGTTCATTAATGTGCACATCCCTTCTGTGGCGGGTTCCGCAGAAGGCGAATCAAGGGCGTGAAGCCACTCCCGCAAGTGACTCCACTTAGCCAGGGACGCGCCCCGAAGATCACAGACAGATACACAACAACAATGGTAATATTCAACAACCGTCATAATACCAACATTATACTTTAACTACAATCATCACAAAATCACCAACCACAACATGTAATTAATACTGAGTAGGGAAACCCTACCTGGAATGCAACACAAAAGCAGACGATCTAGCAGCTGTCTCAAAATCTCTCTTCTACGAACCCTCGTCCTATACACATAATCATTCAATCACTACTAATACAACATATTCACAAAAAACCCCCAATCCCAAAATTAGGGTTTCACCAACCTCAACCAAACGCTACAAAAACGGTATGTAGGACTTACCCTTGACGCAAGGATCACAACGA
The DNA here is from genome assembly GCF_048544455.1 of Silene latifolia. Classification (NCBI taxonomy): domain Eukaryota; kingdom Viridiplantae; phylum Streptophyta; class Magnoliopsida; order Caryophyllales; family Caryophyllaceae; genus Silene; species Silene latifolia. The sequence goes on from NC_133534.1 coordinate 47,075,258, forward strand.
TATCAAGAATAATGAAATCCGACCTCTCTAGCTCCGGAATTTGCCAACAATGCGAATGTGGAGAACAACGTAGTTTGCAATCTCTTTTTGTGTGTATAAGGTTTATAAAAGTGTTTAGGAAAGATAACGGAGCATTATATATACTAATTCGCATTATTAACAAAACCCGTCAAACATTACATGATAACCGACTTACTCGATCGAGTAAGTAACATACTCGATCGAGTGCCACTTACTCGATTGAGTGCCAAGGCTACTCGATCGAGTACCCTACAGGCAGACTACTGTTTCGTAACTCAAAACATACTTACTCGACAGAGTAAGCCCCACTCGATAGAGTACCCAGAGACTCATAAAATCGTAGTATTACAGTCTTCCCTCCTTAAAAAGAACTTTGTCCCCGAAGTTCAAACCACAACAAAACAAAAACATACTAACACTCTCCCGACACAACAACAAAAACAAAACTCAACATAAAACTCCCAAAACATACATACCAACCAAACTCAACCCGACTCAAACAACTACTAACTATATCAAAATCGACATAAAAAGATGCAAAAACTCTTCGCGATCATCTCCTACCCCCCTAAAAGAAACAAGGTTACGTCCCCGTAACCATACATACCTGACCAAAAAGAAACGGATAGCGCTCTCTCATGGCCTCTTCCGCCTCCCATGTAGCTTCCTCAACCTCATGATTAGACCAAAGAATCTTAAGCAAGACTGTCTCACCATGACTAGTCTTCCTAACCTTCCGGTCAAGGATCTATTTAGGCACCTCAAAATCCCCTGAGGCTAAAAACAGATAAAATTTAAACAAATAAATAAATAGATTGCCTCCCCGGCAACGGCGCCAAAATTTGATACTGTCGTTTCGTACCAAAAATAAATACCTAAGTACTACTAACAGAAGTCAGCGGTAAGTAGGGTCGATCTCCACAGGGAGGCGGTGTACTATCTATTTGTCTATTTATCTGTCTAATGTCACGATGAGGGTTGAATTGATTGTGAACTAACTAGAGACTAAAACGAGGGAAATGAATGAAAGAAATTAACAAAAGAAGAAGGGTAGTATGCTAAGAGTCGGTCCACCGTGGCAGCTATCAGATCTTATACTATCGGGAATACTGAGGTGATTAAACTATTGACACTACAAGAATAACGCGGGAAACTGACGGAAAAATAAAGCCCATACTGACGGCTTTTCCGTCGGTATTTCACTTTACTGACGGAAATTCCGTCGAGAATCGTGGGTCACTTATTTTGTCAGTAAAACACGTGTACTGACGGAATTTCCGTCAGTCTCCCAAATAACTGACGGAACTGTGACGGACAATCCGTCCTTTTTTACAGGTCAATACTGACGGAATTTCCGTCAGTGTTGAGCATTACTGACGGAATTTCCGTCAGTTATGACAGACACGTGGCATTCCACGTAGGTTTCTGAAATCACATTAACAGAGGGTACTGACGGAAATTCCGTCAGTTTTTTATGTTTACTGACGGAAATTCCGTCGTTTTTTGTGACACGTGGCGAGTTTCTAGTTAAACTGGAAAATGGAGAGGAAAAAGCATGACGGAAATTCCGTCGGTATTTTAATATTGCGACGGAATTTCCGTCGATGTATTAAATAACGGACCGAAACAAGACTGCTTTGCCCGGACCACGATGCGTTTTTGCATCGTTTCAAATACTGACTGCGCCGACCACGATGCCTATTTGCATCGTTTCCAATATAAACAAAACCTGCAAAACACATCCAATCGTCGACCGCCAAGCGGGAATCCATTTTCACGTCGACCGCTAATGCGGGAATCAATACACAACAAAAGAGAAGGGGACGCAAATTGTTTTACATAAAAACATAGTCAAATTTGTACATTGTCTTACAAATTAAACAGAGAATTATTTTACCATGTCTTTCATACTTACTAGACGACAATACTAACTAAACTAAAGTTCTAACCTAAAGGCTCTAACCTAAAGGCTCTAACTTAAAGGCTCTAAGTGTTTATAGGGTCAATAAAACTACCACCAATACCTCCAAACCCGTCATCACCACCCCCAAAGTCATCCCGTCTATGTGGAGTAAATTGTGAACACGTGTTTGGGGGTTGAGATGCTTGCAAATCAGCCCAAGCCTTTCTCATTGCCGCCATTTCTTCAGCCTGTTCACGAACCTGTCTTTCAAGAGCAACTCGAGCGGATCGTTCATCATTCATTTGGGTGGAAAGCTGTGAAATTATGCTAGGAGCATAAGATAAAGACCGTCGGCCAGCTTTGTTAGGAGGAAGATCATACCATATTTGGGCCCCTGTAGGTCCTGTCCCAAACATCCGGTTCTTCTCATCAAATCCTCCTACTGACCTTGTAGTAGGCCCGAATCTCGTCGGAGACTGTCCCGGTGGCAATGGCGCCTCATCTCCTCTTGGAAATCATATTTGAAAAAAATAGAAAATCGTCGAAATGATATATATATACCTATCTTTATAAGAAAGAGATTATCGTTCTTTGTAATAAAAATAAATATTAAATTAAATTCAAGAATTTACCTCAACATCAGCCGCTCGAGGGTTAACCCACTCGCCCTTCTTATTTTTCTTCGTCTTCATGAACATCTTGTGGGGGGTGGCCTCTTGACCCTGAAATTATTATGGAAACAAGTAAAATCAAGTATATTTTTGTCAATCATATATATTAACCACTTTTTAAAAGCAATATAAACAATACTTACCAATTCCTTGAAAGCATCGGAGCAACTCTTCCGACCAAGAGTGTGGGTGCCCAATGCTTTCCCATCATGATAAGAAGAGCTATGGTCGTCACCTTTCGGTCCTTTAACCGCCCTAGAGCGTAAATAGCTTAACTTTCGCCCTCACTGCAATACCCTATTGTAATTAAGCAAGCCTTCCCTTCCAATCTTTCGATCTAGGTCGGGGTTAACTAAATTTATGGTCTCGTGCATGCATTCGTTCGACCGAATAACAATTAAATTGCCTAATACAATTCCTACCGCAAGTCTAACCTATTCAAGTCAGTTAAAACATCGCTACCACGGCTTCCCTAATCCTAACATACCAGGGGGATTTAGCTAGACATGGAGTAAATAAGAACAATAAATAAAGAGGGAGAGGGAATAATAAACATTAAATAAAAAAGAGAGAAAGGAGAGAAGAAATTACTGAAATTAAGGATCCGGAAATAAGAACAGAGTAACAGTAACAAGCAACGTAGCAGAAGTGTGAGAGAGTTTACAATGACAAACTGACTTCCTATTTATAAGAAAATAGGATTAGCTAAACCTAATGACGGAATTAAACCTAAAAAGGCCAGCCCGTAGCAAAATCCACTCGATCGAGTGGAATAAAACCACTCGATCGAGCAAACCCAGCCAAAAACTGCTCGATCGACCAAGGGAATCACTCGATCGAGTAAAGACCATTATTGAACTGGTCGATCGACTAAAGGAATCACTCGATCGACTGATTATTGCACCTAAAACCACTCGATCGAGTGGAAAACTACTCGATCAGGTGGGTCTTGACTTCAGCAGCTTAGAATTCTCGTTAGTTTGCCTTTGACTCGTCCTTTTAGCTCCCGAAACACTTTCACGCATCCCAAGACAGCAATATTTCCCGCTCCAAATGATCTCTTCCTCCAAATGCATGCTAAACGGGCGGTAAATGGCTTGATTCTACTACTTTATGGTCCAATCCTGCAAATAAGACAAAATACACCAAAGTAGCATATTCGGGGCATTTCGTAGCATAAAACTACGATAAAAGCATAAGGATACGCGCATAAATTAGGCTAAAAAGACTATATAAAATGCACGTATCAAATCTCCCCAAACCAAACCTTTACTCGTCCCCGAGTAAACTAAAATGCAACTAAAGGAACGGAAAAAGATAACTCAGAGCTAGCTACAAATGCCCACTTAAGCCGATTTAATGCAAGAAAACTAACACTTATAGCAAGACAGTCAAATGCAAACGAGTTATAAGATGTTTATAAAAGTAGCTGAACCGTCGACCTTGCAAGACCGTTAATGATGGACTCTCACGGGTCACTCTTTCTCTCATGAAGCAAAGGGTGAACATATATATGTAAGAGAGGAAGAAGAATAGTCGCTCACTTAAACTACGACCCACATAAACATGCATGCAACTAATATGATAGACAATTCTAACTACCGTACACACATTCCAACCAAACAAGGTCCTGTCACAGCCGAGGGCTTACAAAAATATGGTAAAGTGAGGCAATGGGTAAGAAAAGGCAAAACATGTATGGGAATGTGGAGGTATAGGCGGCCAAGCTAGTACCTAAACAAAACCATATATCAACATCCGATTCTAACTCAATTATGAATTAAGCACATGCCCTTCAATTGGCACAAAATCTCACCAAACCAAACCAAACATACTCCTCAAATAATGTAAGATAGAACATAGGAGTAGAAACCGTCAACCAAACAACATCTTTTTTTTTCTTTCTTTTCTTTCTATTTCTTTCGGTTTCCTTTCATTTTTTCACATCAATTTCATTTTCATTCTTTTTGAATTCTTCTTTTTTTTTTCTTCAACTTTTTTTTTTCACGTCATTTTTTCCATCATCCTCCTCTCCTTCATAAATTACCAACTCCAAGTCAACAAAATATGCGCCAAAATTTGATACAATAGACAATATACCGCATAAACAATCTAAACTAGCTTGACAAGGCAGGCTAAATTTGGATGTAGCTAAGGGTCAACTGGCAAATTTGGCTAATGTGGAGTTAAATGGGTAAAAATGAAAGAAAGGGAATTTGTAAGCACCTCCCTGCATGTGACACCAACCACTAACCCGAATGTATGACAACAAAAAGCAATTGAATTTCATAAACGTGCAAATTGATGATACATGATATGCAAGGAGTAACTACTCACAATCCTACATGAAACTGGTCATAAATGACACCAGTTTATAAGGCTCTAAATCTTAGAAATTATAAGTAGGTTGCCAAAATTTCAGGTCAAGTCTATATGTTCAGCTAAATTTTAACATTAACTCGTAGATTATGCAAAAGACAAAGCTAAAAGACAATCAGTTTAATGCAAGGCTTAAGCAAAAAGACAAATGCAGTGCAATATCATCATTAAAATCTACCGTTCCGACTCAACCTATATGCTAAATTAAACGTGAAATTTTTTTGAATTTTAACAATTTTTTTTGATTATTTTTTTTTTGTGATTTTATTGAATTTTTATGAAATAAATAACAATGCAACAGAAAATAAATATGATAACAGAAATGCAATAAAAACAATATGCAGACACAGATATGGATGCATAACCTCCCCAAACCAAACTGTACAATGCCCCCATTGTACCAAAACATGGAAAGGAAATGCAAACTAGAGAGAAAGAGAGTAAAAGCGGAAAAACTCACAAGATACGCGAAATAAGGGACCTCCCCAAACCGACCATGAAATGGGAGGTTGCTAAGGGCCCGGAAAACCGTCTCAGGAAGCTAATCCAAGTCAATAACACTCGATATCAGTCGAACAGTAGCTGATCGAGTAGCATGGGCGTCTAAAACTGCTCGATCGAATGGAATATAGGTCGATCGAGAGGTTTCTTATCCTGCAGGTGGTCGATCGAGAGGAAGGTCTGCTTGATCGAAGGGAATTGCCGGGAAAAGTGCTCGATCGAGTAGAATGACTACTCGATCGAGTGATTCTCAGCTAGTACCTGCAAAACGCAATAAAAACAGCCCGCAGACTAACAAGACAAGCATACTGAGAAAGTTTATGGTATAAAACCATTTATTACAACTGAAATTAAATAAAAACAAATAAAATCTCCGGGTTGCCTCCCGGGTAGCGCTAGCTTCAGTTAGGTCCCAGCTCGACCTTCTTTTTCTTCAAGCCTCTCTAATCAAATACAATCAAAACAGCTCAAAGCGCGCAGCAACCTGTCAAATAGATGCACATGTGCTACACAAAAAAGTAAGTAGCACCAAAGTGGGATAGCAAAGTAGGAAATAAAAATGTGTAAACATTTAAGTCTAACAAATTTCCTATGGGCGCTCCTAAATTTATCCACAAAATATAGGAGCGCGGGAGCAATTGTCAATAAAGTAGGGCTCCATTCCAGATTAACGAAATTAAAATGATAAGGACGGTGAAAAATCGTCAAATTATACAACCTACTAGGAAGGGGTAAAGCATTGGGATGCGCAGCAAAAGTCAACTGAGGCAATTTACTATTAAAACAAACAATAAATAAATTATCGTTTACTACCTCGTGTCGGTCACTCTCAATGACGGAATCATCGACAAAGGAAGATATTACCTCTTCCGTGCTAGGAGCAATTACCGACTCAGCTGCCTCTTTGACACACTTCTTAGTGGAATTCGTCCCGTAAATCGCAGCCTCAAGTGCATCCAACTCGGCTTTGAATAGGGAAGATTCACCGTATCCATTATCGTCATCGAAATCGTCATCAAAATCAAACCCAAATGACGAACCAAAGCTCCCAATGGCCAAACTACTCGATCGAGTAGAATCTTCATTCGATCGAGAGTTTCCTCCTGATTTCCACTCGATCGAGTAGAATGTTCACTCGATCGAGCACTTTCTCCTGGAAAATCACTCGATCGACCAATAATTGTCACTCGATCGAGTGATTCCTCCTCTATCAAATGAAATCCTCGTGTGGGGCAGTGAAATATGATAGAAACTCGTCATCCGAGTCATAGAGGTCATGCTCCGCATTGGGTAACACGGTTTTCTCAGGGGAGAAACCACTCTCAGCAAGGTATACCTCTTCTTCTTCCATCTCTCGCTAATCGAGCAATTTTAGACTCACTCAATGATTTGAGCATCCGCACGTCTATCACTCTCTTGCCTCACTCGATCATAATTTCCGCACTTGAGATGCAAGTATCTCCATTAAAGACCTCAGCTCTGCAACCTCTTCTTCTTGTATCTCAGCTGCTAACTGAGCAATGTAAGTTTCGAGCTTTTCAAGTCGCGAAGAAGTGTGTCTATCATGATCTTGCCTCTATCGGTCACGATCTTGCAATTGAGATGCAAGTATCTGCAGTAAGGATTTCAGCTCCGCAATCTCTTCTTCTTGTATATCAGGAGGATCTTGTTGCGGTGGCCATTGATAGGGTGGATGTGGCGGCACAACTACACCTGCATTGTGCTCGCAGAACCACATCTCCGAAGTAGATCACCTCTTTGTTCCATATAATGGGACATCGGTGATGGCTCAAAGGTACTCAAGCCTTCCCTTTGATGGTCTTTCACCTAGAACTGTCTAGGTAGTACCTGTAAGGCCTATCAAAACAGCACTCAAGGAAAAAGATCAGAGCGGCCTCAAGGGAAAAATCCCCTGAGGCTAAAAACAGATAAAATTTAAACAAATAAATAAATAGATTGCCTCCCCAAACAACGGCGCCAAAATTTGATATCTTTTGTCGTTTCGTACCAAAAATAAATACCTAAGTACTACTAACGAAGTCGGTAAGTAGGGTCGATCTCCACAGGGAGGCGGTGTACTATCTATTTGTCTATTTATCTGTCTAATGTCACGATGAGGGTTGAATTGATTGTGAACTAACTAGAGACTAAAACGAGGGAAATGAATGAAAGAAATTAACAAAAGAAGAAGGGTAGTATGCTAAGAGTCGGTCCACCGTGGCAGCTATCAGATCTTATAATATCGGGAATACTGAGGTGATTAAACTATTGATAAGAAGAGCTATGGTCGTCACCTTTCGGTCCTTTAACCGCCCTAGAGCGTAAAACGACTTAACTTTCGCCCCCTCACCGCAATACCCTATTGTAATTAAGCAAGCCTTCCCTTCCAATCTTTCGATCTAGGTCGGGGTTAACTAAATTTATGGTCTCCTGCATGCATTCGTTCGACCGAATAACAATTAAATTGCCTAATACAATTCCTACCGCAAGTCTAACCTATTCAAGTCAGTTAAAACATCGCTACCACGGCTTCCCTAATCCTAACATACCAGGGGGATTTAGCTAGACATGGAGTAAATAAGAACAATAAATAAAGAGGGAGAGGGAATAATAAACATTAAATAAAAAAGAGAGAAAGGAGAGAAGAAATTACTGAAATTAAGGATCCGGAAATAAGAACAGAGTAACAGTAACAAGCAACGTAGCAGAAGTGTGAGAGAGTTTACAATGACAAACTGACTTCCTATTTATAAGAAAATAGGATTAGCTAAACCTAATGACGGAATTAAACCTAAAAAGGCCAGCCCGTAGCAAAATCCACTCGATCGAGTGGAATAAAACCACTCGATCGAGCAAACCCAGCCAAAAACTGCTCGATCGACCAAGGGAATCACTCGATCGAGTAAAGACCATTATTGAACTGGTCGATCGACTAAAGGAATCACTCGATCGACTGATTATTGCACCTAAAACCACTCGATCGAGTGGAAAACTACTCGATCAGGTGGGTCTTGACTTCAGCAGCTTAGAATTCTCGTTAGTTTGCCTTTGACTCGTCCTTTTAGCTCCCGAAACACTTTCACGCATCCCAAGACAGCAATATTTCCCGCTCCAAATGATCTCTTCCTCCAAATGCATGCTAAACGGGCGGTAAATGGCTTGATTCTACTACTTTATGGTCCAATCCTGCAAATAAGACAAAATACACCAAAGTAGCATATTCGTGGCATTTCGTAGCATAAAACTACGATAAAAGCATAAGGATACGCGCATAAATTAGGCTAAAAAGACTATATAAAATGCACGTATCAAATCTCCCCAAACCAAACCTTTACTCGTCCCCGAGTAAACTAAAATGCAACTAAAGGAACGGAAAAAGATAACTCAGAGCTAGCTACAAATGCCCACTTAAGCCGATTTAATGCAAGAAAACTAACACTTATAGCAAGACAGTCAAATGCAAACGAGTTATAAGATGTTTATAAAAGTAGCTGAACCGTCGACCTTGCAAGACCGTTAATGATGGACTCTCACGGGTCACTCTTTCTCTCATGAAGCAAAGGGTGAACATATATATGTAAGAGAGGAAGAAGAATAGTCGCTCACCTAAACTACGACCCACATAAACATGCATGCAACTAATATGATAGACAATTCTAACTACCGTACACACATTCCAACCAAACAAGGTCCTTTGATTAAGTTAATTAATATTTTTTTTATTGTTTTATTTACTTTAATAAGATTTTAAAATTTTATAAACTTATATGCAAGCAAAGAAAAGTTTATCGTCTAAATTTTTTTATTCTTTTAGAAATCACAATTACAGTTTGCAGGTTTTTCAAAACATTTCTAATTTAAGAAATTTATTTTAATATATAATTCTGTTTATTAGAGTCGTGAGTTTCTTTTAAATTTTTAATTAAAACATTATAATCTTGAATAACAATTTTAAATGATCGTATCACATTTAAAGACATAGCATATAAAATTAAATAAATAAGTTATTTATCATTTATCTTTGATAAATCAAAAATTAACATATTGTCCAATTGGTTCATTCAAAAATTGATTTACAACTTTATTTGTAAGATATTAATAGAAAAATTTGAATTTGATATAAAATTTAACTTGGTGAGAAAAAAGTTTGGGAAAATTTTTTTAGGAGTGAAAAAAAAAACGACAATTAGATTACAAAATTGATTAAATAAAATAAGTGCTATTTGAGAAATAAATGAAAAAAAATGATCTTCCACAAATAAATTAAGAAAAAAACATATCGGAAAAATTATCAATATAAAAAATTCAAGGGTTAATTGATAAATGGTAATAATATAAGGACCCTTTTTCATAATCAGTACCAACATAATCAATTATAAGTAATCACTACCAAAATATTAACTTTTTTCTACAATCGGTACTAAGTCGCCTGAAAATCTAATCTCAACCTACTTGAAAAAGTCCAAAAAGCCATCATTCAAGTACAAATCTCCACTCGCCCACTTCCAAAATCCCTCTCTTAGATGAAAACACTTTTAAAGTAGGAAAAAAAATTGGAGTAAGAAGGCGACTTGGTACCTATCGTAGAAAAAAGTTAATATTTTGGTAGTGATTACTAATTTTTGATTATGTTGCTATTGATTATGAAAAAGATGACTAAAGTTGGTAGTTTTATCAATTTACCCAAAATTCAATATGGAGAAATTTTTTTCTTTGAAAATGAGTACATCACAGGGAAAATATAGAAATTATAATAGTTTAAAGTCACATGTGCAAATAATGTGAAAAATTTGAGATAAAAACGATAAATCCTCACAAATAGAAATCAGTTTAAGAAAATAAGAGATTCTGTTGTATGATACTCAAGTATTTTTCGTGTTTTTTGAGTAAAAAGTGACTACTTTTTGGTTAATAGTGACCAATTTGGAGGGGGGGGGGAGGAGGGAAAGACCTTAAGTTATAAAAAGTGGTTATTATTTTACCAAAAAATGCTTAATTTTTCATATCGTAGGTACGGCGGTCATACAATAGCATTTGCGTAAAAAAATATACGAAAAAATGAGTAGAAGAGAAGTAAAAATAAGAATGTCGATAAACTAAAGAAATAAAAAAATATTAGGAAAACACTATTAAATTTACTTTTTAGAGAAAATGGTTTTGCTAACTTGGGCAAAAAAATGACGTCAAAATCATTAGTCGGGAGGGTAACATCGAAAATTTAATTGTTTAGGCCAAAATAATGTTTTTTCCGCAAAAATTCGTAAATCATGTAACATTTTTGTAATTAAATAGTACTAAAGGTAAATTTTGAAAGAAAAAAAATAAACTTAAAAGGATTCAAAGTACTAATTATATCAACAAAGTTAAGTTTCGAGTTTGGTAGCACATCAAAAGAACTCTGAGTTAAGCGTGCTCGGTGAGAGTAGTGTTGAGATGGGTGACCTCTGGGAAGCCTCTTTGATGCGCGCGAATGCATGACCGGTGAAACCAAAGAATGCTCAAATGAATCGAGTTAACTAGCGAAACCAGTACCGAAATTGTCACGATTCCATATATGATAAAATATCGATCGTAAAACAAAAAAATTATTTAACTTTTTATTTATTTAATTTTCATATATATTTTGCCACAGAATTATTTTTTGGCCACGGGAAATTTTTTGGCCACGGGAGTTATTAGCCACGAGAGAATCCGTGGCCAAAAATTTAATAATAGCCACGTTCTTGTTTTTCCCGTGGCTATCTCTTTGCCACGGCCACTTGCGTCACGAAAGGTATTCCCGTGGCCAAATGATTTAGCCACGGAAATTTAACACTTGCGCCACGAATTTAGTCGTGGCCCAAGTGCTCATTTGTAGTAGTGTAAATGGCTTGATTCTACTACTTTATGGTCCAATCCTGCAAATAAGACAAAATACACCAAAGTAGCATATTCGGGGCATTTCGTAGCATAAAACTACGATAAAAGCATAAAGATACGCGCATAAATTAGGCTAAAAAGACTATATAAAATGCACGTATCAGTAGTACTCAGCCACCGTCATATCAGATGCCATCTTAAACTCATCAAACTCCTCTCTCAATTTACTCCTCACATGTTCCGGTACGAACTCTCATCTCATGGCTCTCCTGAACTCATCCCAAGGTATAGCAGGTAGTCCCTGCTTCATGTACATCTCCCTAGCACTCACCTTGACCTTATCCCACCACTCTCCTGCAGCCTCCCTCAAGTAGAACGCAGCTTGTTCTACTTTCAACTCATCCGGGCAGTGCACCAACTCTAGGATATTCTCCATCTCCCTGTGCCAATTATCTAGAAGAATTGGCTCCCCGGTCCCCTTATACTCTTTCGGGTTGAACCTCGCTATGTGGATGCTGATCTTTGAATGATCAACCTCCTTATCCTTTCTCACTCTCTTCAAAGCTTCCGTAAGAGCATCTTGGTGCTCCAACATCTTCACTATATCATCAATGATCATGTTCTCAGCTCTAGCATACAAGGCGTTTTTCTTTGGCGGCATCTTGTAACTATATAAGAAAAAGTAGACATAAACATGCATACTATAACCCAAAACACGTATATAACATGTACAGAACCCACTCGATCGAGTACCAGAACCCACTCGATCGAGTTGAGGCCACTCGATCGAGTGCCCAACCTACTCGATCGAGTGCCCCGACTCCAGAACCTGATCAGACCTCTGCTCAAAAACATACTCGACCGAGCTGACAAGCCACTCGATCGAGCGGGCCCTACTTGATCGAGTGCCCCTATGTACTCGATCGAGTACCCAAAAACACGATTCTGCCCAGAAAAACACTAAACTACCTACTCGACCGAGTCACACCCACTCGATCGAGCACCTCACCTACTCGATCGAGCACCTCACCTACTCGATCAAGTGCCCCCACTCGATCGAGTCATGCAGACTCGTATACACTACCCGCATATTCATCTCACTTTTCCAAGATAATATACAATTTCTATAATTTCAATAAAATAACAACAACTACGCATGTACGCAACTCGTTATAAAATCAACAAAACGATTTATTCACACCACTAATATGCCACATTATAAACAACCAACATGCTTTTCATCCAGTTCAATATACAAATCATATATTTTCCAACTTCTACTCCACACCTCCAACAATTCACACCACATGCTACTATGCACACATACAAACCAAAAGACAACACATGCGACCCTGACACGTACCCCATGTGACCGGTTTAAAATTGTAGGGCGAGTTCGAGACTTTAGGACGTCTCCCAAGTCTTTGCATTAGCTCCTACAACTTCTACCCCGGGTTCATTTTAATTTGACTCCCGATATTCATTAGATTCATTGGTTACATGTTTCAGGATCGTCGCTCTAATACCACTTTGTGACACCCCCATACTCCAAGTGCCTTACCGGGACCACTCAGGTATAGAAACGTCACCATCTCGGTTACCCGAGGTAATGATAATCAAACGGAAATAAAGAAACATAATTTAAATAGCAACAAAGTTTAAGGTGATTACATAACCAAAACCCAAAACTGATAAATAATACGATACATGTTCTCAAAAACCAAATGTCTCAAAACTAAAGTATGACAGCGGAAGACTCTAATCAGCTCATCGTGACTCATCCCAGCTAGCCCAAATGCCTCAAATCAAACCTGCTAATTAACTGCTCACCATCCCCGAATGGATCACCACGGTTTTTAAAACAATAAGCGGGGCCAGTACTAATTACACGACATAAATCACAAAAGACAGAAGTCAAACAGCTCAATCGTCACATCAAATCCCAAACTCCATAACCAATCTCCTCATAACTGACTACACACTAAAGTGTGTAGCCCTGCCAGAGTACCCATCGCAACAGGTACTCCACACCGCCAGTGGGGGTCCGCAGCCGTACCCACTAAATCCCCGCTCATCTCCATCGAGCGATAAACCCATGTTCATTAATGTGCACATCCCTTCTGTGGCGGGTTCCGCAGAAGGCGAATCAAGGGCGTGAAGCCACTCCCGCAAGTGACTCCACTTAGCCAGGGACGCGCCCCGAAGATCACAGACAGATACACAACAACAATGATAATATTCAACAACCGTCACAATACCAATATTATATTTTAACTACAATCATCACAAAATCACCAACCACAACATGTAATTAATACTGAGTAGGGAAACCCTACCTGGAATGCAACACAAAAGCAGACGATCTAGCAGCTGTCTCAAAATCTCTCTTCTACGAACCCTCGTCCTATACACATAATCATACAATCACTACTAATACAACATATTCACAAAAAAACCCCAATCCCAAAATTAGGGTTTAACCAACCTCAACCAAACGCTACAAAAACGGTATGTAGGACTTACCCTTGACGCAAGGATCACAACGATATCAAGAATAATGAAATCCGACCTCTCTAGCTCCGGGATTTGCCAACAATGCGAATGTGGAGAACAACGTAGTTTGCAATCTCTTTTTGTGTGTATAAGGTTTATAAAAGTGTTTAGGAAAGATAACGGAGCATTATATATACTAATTCTCATTATTAACAAAACCCGTCAAACATTACACGATAACCGACTTACTCGATCGAGTAACATACTCGATCGAGTGTCACTTACTCGATCGAGTGCCAAGGCTACTCGATCGAGTACCCTACAGGCAGACTACTGTTTCGTTACTCAAAACATACTTACTCGAAAGAGTAAGCCCCACTCGATAGAGTACCCAGAGACTAATAAAACCGTAGTATTACAATTAAAGGCAATTCATGGGGAAGTGTTCCCACACGGATATCGACTTTCTTTTCTCACAAGTCAAGGAGGTGCGTTGGTTATGCACGGGAAAGCAATGGCGGCCGATCAATCACTCACTTTGGAGGCGACAAAGGCTTTATCGTTAATGGTTCTTAATTTTGAATGGAGCCTTCAAGCTCTAACCGCTCTTGTGAGGAGTTCGTTTGACCGTCTTGATGCTTTGGAACATCGCACGCGTCCCGACTACGTGAACCCGTATAAGACCCGCAACATTTGACCTTGCCTTACCTAATTTAGCACCTACCTTTATTAGCTTTATCTTATTTTGATTTTCTAATGGTGTATTTTGCACAATTATCTCAGTCGGCCCATTTTGGCACATTACTTGTGGTTATGGCCCAAGTAATTCTAAAACATGTTGTTATTTGACCCATTTGGCTTTAGACATGTTTTTCTTTTAAGTTTGTGTGCTACTTTATTTTCTAGATGCTTATGTTATATATGGTCTATTAGTTTCTTATATCGTTCTTATCTCGTCTCGTCTTATATTATTCTAGTCATTTTATATTTATTCTAATCTTTTCGATGATGTCAAGAGGGGGAAAGAACATCTATGGTAAGCATCTACCTAAGCTTGCTCCTTGTCAAGACCAATTGTCTTTTAAAGTCCTTTATGTTTCGATTTTATGTTAGTCGTCTTGATCCTACGTTAATCTTTATTATCAAGATGACGGTATTATATTGAGGGGGAACTTTATATGTTAGTCATAATTTTAGGAGACTTGCCATCATCAAAAAGGGGGAATTTGTTGAACCATATAGAATATATGTTTGTGTTTTGATGATGTCAAGAGTGCTTTACTTTTCATATACTCGTTGCGCGTAATTGTTTGTTTAGTCTCTTCAGATTAGACTTACGATTTGTCAAGCTAGAAGTATTGTGATAAGCTTATACAAGATCAAGCTATCAATTATGGATCAATACTATGGAAGAATTATTCAAGCATTATAAGAAGACGAAGCTCGTCTAAAGTTTAATCAAGCTTGGATGATGAAGTAGCCTATGCTCGAAGATCTCCTAAGAAGATTAGAATAGTATAGGTGATTATCCCTTAATGGTAACATAGGAATGAATTTCTTATATTAGTAAAGTTATAGCTTGACAGCTATAACCTTGCTTGTAAAAGAGCTCAATGTTATAGCTCTTCTACTATAACATTGAGATATTGAGTTTATACTACACGACTTAAAATGTTTTCAAAATTGTTTTTGGAAAATGTTTTTTGTTTCTTTCAAATAGTCTACCAAAAGTATTTATTAAGGAAGGCTCGTATTAATATGGAGTGTGATTTTATTTTGAACTTATAATTAGTAATCATGTTGGATCAACTTATGTGTTGAGCCATATTACTATTTAGGGTTTTGATATAGATTACTCCTAAACCCTAAAGATCTAACCTAATTTCGAGCTAGGGTTTTTCACGGAAAAAACGAGGCTTATGGGCTGTTGTTGTTTCGTGTAACCTAAGGTATAAAAGATTTTCATCGTTAAGATCTTATCTTAACATATCTTTTATATTTAGTTTGATATTATTATTTATGGTAAAGATATTCTTATGAAAAATCTTATCATATCTTTAGATTTAAGAAAAGAATAATATGAGAATATCTTATAGTTTATCTTTTGGAATATTCTCTATTATCTCTTAGGGTTTTAAGGAAAGAAATAACAAAGATATGATCGTTTGCATATCTTGTGTTTCGGAAATTAAGGTTTCTTGTGAAACTGTATGCCCTACTCTTTCCTTGCCTATAAATACTTTGCTTTTACAACATTTGAAAGTAAGACCTTAAGCATAAAAAATGATTTTATTTTAAAAGCAAAACCGTGTGTTTCAAAAGCAAGAAAACCGTTTTTGCAAATTTTCGAAAAAGGTCGTGTATTTCATAAACTCGTATATTCATTCATTAGTTATCGTTATAAGATAATAGTGCTCAATTGATTTCTTACTTGTTCATTAACGTGAACCTTTGCAAGAATCATTAGTGCTTTCTTATTAGCGTAAGTTAGTCACTCGAGTATTTAGCGGTACTTACTTGAGTTACAACTAGGGTTAGCTGTACGAGTTGGGTTAATAAATTTGTAATCCGTAGAAAGGTACTAAATTTATTAATCGACAATAGTGGACGTAGGTTTCGATTTGTGAAACTGAACCACTTCAAAAACCGTGTCTCTCTTTCTTTTCTTCGTTTGTCTATTTAGTTTTTAATCGTTAATTAGTTAATTAGTTAAAGTTTAATCAATAAGCTTTAAATAATTAATTATACATATACAATCGAAAAAGTTTTAATCCTCAATTCACCCCCCCTCTTAAGTATTTCGGATCGATAGACTCTTCAACCATTTTGTTGTTTTCCTTGCTGCAGGTTCAGACAGAGCGGGTACTGGAGATGCTATCGGTCATGGTACAGTGAAGGTCATGCTAAGTGATGGGAATGCCGCTAATGAAGATAGGAAAGCCAAAGGAAAGCCAAAGGAAAGAAGAAAGTGAAGGCGTATGTCGACGCAAACTATTCTCTTTCCATCAGTTCAAGTTCAAGCTCATGGCGATCCAAGAGGACGGTCCGCGATGCTGAAGGGACCTCCTCCAGTCAAAAGCCCCCTTTTGGGCTACTACAGTGTTTTGGAAGACGAGCGGGGAATGCCCCGTTGTAACATTTTGTAATTTTAAATTTCTGTTAGACATTTTAATTGCGTTTTAGACTGTTAGACAAATAGCGTAGCTAGTTTTAGCATAAGACCGATTATAGACTGCATATTATTGCGATTTAGTATTTGCGGGAAGTATTTCTATATGTTTTTATGCAGGTTTGGGGAAGATTTATTGCATTGGGACGCATGCCAAAGACAACTCGATCGAGTACCTTTTGTATTTGATCGAGAGGAATGCCCAGGAATAGTGTTCGATCGAGCAGTTTAAAGCTCTCGATCGAATTGTCAAAAGAGAGGAGTTCTCGATCGAGAGGTTGTTTACTTGATCGAGTAGAATGAATGAAGAAGTCCTCGATCGAGTGGTTTCAAATCACTCGATCGAGTGACTAGTGCTTATATCACGCAGGGAGTCTTTCTTTTACTCTTCTATTTTCATTCTATTTCTTTTCTCTCCGTATTGCTGCGATAAACCACACGAAAATCCCCCAAATCCCCCACTTTTTCTTCCCCTTTACCAAATTCAACTCCCACATTGTGTCTATTGTTTGATTTTCGACATTTTCCCTCTATTTTTCCCTTCAAAATCGTGTTTGTTGCCGTTCAATTTAGGAATTAGGGTTTGATTGCGTCGGGTTGAATTCCGATTATTTCTTGCGTTCTTTGTCGATTTCTTTGCATTCTCTTTTGGGTAATCAATCAAGTAAGTCATCTTCCCCTCTTTTTGTTGTTTACTTGTTGTTTTTCGACCTTAATGGAAGGGTTAGGGTTTCGAAATTTTTGCTCAAATTGGGGAAAAACGATTTGTCCTTGTTAATTGTCTGATTAATGTCTTATTTGACTCATTAGGATGGATAGTAACACCATGACCTCGACTAGCTCTACTGTTACCCCATCCCTGTCTAAGACGGTGGTCCTTGCTGCTGCCACCATCGTTTCTACTGTTACTACCACTGCCACTGCTGCTTCCACTACTATTGTCCCTTCCACGGTGACGACCCCTGCTAGCTGCGTCGTCACCGC
Source organism: Silene latifolia (assembly GCF_048544455.1). NCBI lineage: Eukaryota > Viridiplantae > Streptophyta > Magnoliopsida > Caryophyllales > Caryophyllaceae > Silene > Silene latifolia. The sequence goes on from NC_133534.1 coordinate 47,093,238, forward strand.
CTGTCACATCTGAGCTCATGTACGCACTCGTACCCAGTCGGCCTATTACTGGCCGTGCTACTGCTGCTACTGCTGGCCGAGGGTGAGGCCGAGGTCGGGGTCCTCCTACTGCTGGACGTGCCACTGCCACCTTCCGTGCAGACACCTCCCTTGACCCGCTGCCTGATTACCCTGAGGTACGTTTTGTGAACCCTATGCATCGCAAACGTTTTAAAATTTTGATGCTCTGTGACATTATTTCTACTAAATTCCTCAGTCGGACTACACTTGATAGACTGGGGATTTATGAGCCATTTGCCGAGTTGTTAAATGGGACGGGGATGACGGGGTTGACCACCATGCACGCACTGACCTACGAGCAGCTCACACTTGAGTTTTTCAGCTCGTTCACCTTTTCTGTTGGTGCTTACGACACTGACCCAGCGATCCCTTGTGTCTCTTTTAGGTTGTTTAACCAGACCACTACCTGGACCTTAGCTGAGTTTGGGGGGCGGTTAGGTTTGTCTTCTCACGGTGACCTGGACCCTCCTCGGAAGGTCCTGCGTTTACTTTGGCCTACCTTGGCACAGACACCCTTTGAGGAGCGTAGGCTGGCTCACATTCATCTACCCCCCGCCCGTTACTTTTTGCGTCTCATTGGTGGGATAATTTTCGGCCGCAAGGAGCCCAACAACATTAATAACAATGAGCTGTCGATTTTAGGGGGCTATCTGAACATTGATAGCGCTGGCCTCTTCGTTCTTAACATTGCTTATCTGACAGCTAAACATTTTATCGAGGTTGGGCAGAAGGCGTCGGGCACGATTACTTGTGGAGGCATAGCCTCTTTTATTGCCCGTTCCCTTTACATTAATTTCCTCAGAGGCTTGACTCACTTAGATAAGGAAGCGAATTTGGATGTTAACGCCCTTTTGGCGATGTTTTGGTTAGCTTCAGACCATCGGACCTGGAATATTGGTCGTTCCTTGTCCATGACCCTTCCGTTTCCCGACCTACCCCGTCTTGTACCTTTGACCACTGTGTCGGGTAGGTTGCCTCCACCTCTACCTTCTTACCACCTACCACTCATTGCTCCCACTACTTCCGCTCCTAAGAAGCGGAAAAGACCTGAGACCGGAGAGGGATCCACACCGACTAAGGCTGGGCAGTCTTCCATGCCCACGCCTACACTGATCCCTATCCCCACTCCTTCTGTTACACATCCGTCTTTCCGGCTAATTTTGTTCCTCCTACTCCTTTTGTAGCGCCTGAGGTCATGGACCAAGGGCGTCGTGATGCTTTGCTTTTTGAGATGTGCAGTCGCTTCGCTCGTATGAAGCGGGACCAGGCACTTGCCTTGTTCCCTCTTTACGAGCATCACATGAGGAGAGGACGTCCCGTTCCTGAGGGCTGGCCACACCCTTCTTTCTACTGGTTCCCGACGGAGGGGTACCCGCAGCCAGAGAGCGAGGCAGACACAGCTGAGCAGGAGGAGAGAGCTCAGCTGACGAGAGGAGGAGGAGGGAGCAGGAGCGAGATCCTGACTACACGGTGGTGGGTGAGGAGGAGGAGGATCCTGTTGACGAGTAGCTGCTGGTCTACTCACTTCCCCAATTTTCTGGCTGGTTTGGGGAAGTTCGTTATTTTGTATGTATTTCTGCTCTTTTATTTATTTTCATCTCCTTTTATTTATTTATTTTATTCATTCATTTATTGGTTGTTTTATTCCGTTCCCCTATATATACTGTTGGTGTATGCTGGAGGACAACGAGGGCGTTGTCCGTTTTGGTTTGGGGAGGGTATTGCATCCTTTGAGTCTGCATTTGCATTTGTTTTGCATTCACGTTTATTTTTCTTTTTGCATCGTATTTTCTTTCAAATTAAAAAAAAAAGAAAAAAAATTAGAAAAATTCAAAAATCAAAAAAATTCACGTTTCATTTTGCATATAGGTCGAGTCGGAACGGTAGATTTTCATGATGATATTGCACTTTAACTTGTCATTTCATTTGAGCCTTGCATCTAATTGGCAGTTATTAGCTTTGTCATGCGCATATCTACGAGTTAATGTCAAAAATATAGCTGATCATATAGACTTGACCTGATAAATTGGCAAACTACCTTAAACTTTCTGAGTTGTTAGAGCCATATAACTGGTGTCATTCATGACCAGTTCATATAGGAATTTGAGAGTAGTGTACTCCTTGCATAGCATGTTCATCATTTTTGCACTTTTATGACATTCGATTGCTTCTTGGTTGCATACATTCGGGTTTGTGGTCGGTGTCACATGCAGGGAGTGATGCGATCCCGCTAAGTGTTCACAAATTAAGATGTGGTCGTTGGTCACGGTCGAATCAAAACACAATTTATAGCTTAACAAGCAACTCTACAATTAGTAAAGAGGCAAGTAAAGGTCGGATCCCAAGGGACGGGAGTTGAAATGAGATTTCTATTGTAACTAGCGGTGTCTAAGGGGTGTCACAAATTGGGTTGATGTAGAAGGTTACTAAACTAGAATAACAATGAAAATAAACAAGCAAGATGAATAAAAAAGGGGTGTAAACAATTGATTAAAGGCACTAGGGTGTCATGGGATCATAGGGGAATCATGGGATATGATCATACAAACATGTTCTCAAATTATAAGCAAGCAATTATTGTTGTGATGGATTGAGTTGGGTTATATCTTACAATCCTAGGAAAGTTTGGGTCCCGGAGCCGAATCGATTAGATTGTACAACACCTACAAGTCGACTTAATCTTCCCTACTCAACAACATGCATGGTCTAATGAGACTCGAGTTGGGTTATGTCTTACAAGTCTCATTGAAAAGATAGGAGATGATAGTAAATGCAAGGATTCATAGGCTTAGCATTTCATCAAATATAACATGTGCATGAGTTGAGATCAAAACATGAAAGCATATTAATTTAAGCATGAATCATTCCCCATGTTGGTTTCCCCTAATCACCCATTAACCCTAGCTAAGAGACGACTCACTCATTATCATGTTGATCATGCTAGCAAGGTTGTCATTCATACCAACAATATGAAACATGATGAATAAATGAAAGTAATTAACAATAATTAAAAGGGGATTAAGAGATTATACCTACTAATGATTCCAATAATAAAGCAAGAATAATAGAAGTACTTGAGTGCTAGATTGAGAGGTTGTCAATCTCCCAATAATAATCCAAATAATCTTAAATTACCCAAAATAAAGGATGAACAAAAGAGAGATTAAAGAACTAAAACTTGGATTAAAACTTGATTAATACTTGATTACAATATTGAAGAGAGATTTGATTGATATTAACTATACTAATTATTGATAAGAAGAACATGCTCCTCTAATTAGCCTAATGGGGTATTTATAGTGAAAATTAAGGAGGATGCATTAGGGTTAACTAAGGGCTAAACTAGTAATTACACTTTTTAAGTTGAGCAAGGAGGACCCGGTATTTTCTGAGAGAAGGGCTTCTCTTTTTGTATCTTGAAGAAGACAATCCGTGCTGTGAAGAAATCCGGGCGGAATAAGGTTGGGACGGACGGATTTGGGCGGTGGAATCCGAGCGGATTCTGAGGAATCCGGACGGATTGTTGAGGGGGAATCCGAGCGGATTCAGGCATGGGACGCTCGGATTGTGCAAGGGCTGGACGGGCGGATTGTTGACAATCCGCTCGGATTGTCAGTCAGCATAGTAACTTCTTCTTTTCTTCCCTTTTCTTCATAAATTCCTTGGGGATTTCCTTGGGGACTCAAGGATCTTTCCTCAACATTGCTCTTCTACTATGATATGTACATAGGCCTTCTAATCTTGTCTCTCCTTGATGCTTGGTCATTGAATTCGATCAATTTAGTCTTTTTTTGCCATGAAAATGCAAGATTCTTACTCCTTTCCTACCAAGGGATCAAAATCTCACAGAATATGCAAAACAAAGAACTAAAGATAAGAAATGACCCAAATAAGCACTAAAAAGCATGGAAACAAGGCTAATTCGGGGGCTAAATATGCGCCAATTATGGTCACATCAAATATCCCCAAACCGAACCTTTGCTCGTCCCGAGTAAAGAGGTGACAAAGACTAGGACCAATACTAACCTATCCTAATAATATAGCCGATATGAGACAATTAGCGGGTCTCACTCCGCCCCTTCAACTCACAACAAGACAACCATGAGGTAGGATGCCTTCTTGCAAGGCAAGGTGGGTCTTGCCAAAATGGCGACACATCCAAACATTAAGCACACAAAAACACATAATGGATGCATCTACAAAAGGAATAGCCACTCCCTCATCAAGTGGCGGAGGCACTAAAGAGGAACAAATTTAAGAGCATGTAATCCTTCACAAATACTAGTTCAACAAATTACTAAGTCTAAGAGGATGGCACTAAATCACCTCCAAATAGTGTTAAACTAGACTACTTTTGTCCTCAATTTCCAAATGCTTTCGTCAAGAGCGATCGGATGGTGGTGGAATGATGATCCCTATGATGCTAGTTGCATATGACATGACAAGTCTCGAATTCTCTACAAAAGTAAAGGTCATGGATCGTCCCAAGCTCGACCAAGTGGCTTGACAAAAGGCTTTTTGGGAATGAAATGCTCAAATCTTTATTCACAATGGGTGGATATGACTAGTATTTCAAAATTGTCCTCATTTCACTTTCACATTTCAAAAATTTAAGATGGGGTTTGTCCCTTCCGGGGTAGTGTCCTTTGCTTTCGCCAATCGCTTATTAGGCAACCGGTTAACCTCTAGACAATAGCTTTTCGGGGTGAAGTCACTCTGTCTCTGGGCGGCCGAATTCACAACCGTATGGGGGCCCAATTCAATGGATCCCACACCAAAGCACATCGAAGTGGTAAACCTCCATCAAAACAACTTAAAATTTCTCAACATTCATAACATTTGAGGTTTCCTTGGCATTACATTACTTCCACATGACAAAATTTGTTTGAGATGAGCACTTCAAGCTTATTGATAGAAAAATTTTTGGGTTGCCTTACCACAAGGTCAATCAAGGTCACCTAGACAAGTTAACCAAGCCCATATCGCATCACGGGGTTAGATAGGTGACTCACATGCAAACTCTTGACTAGGCCTTGGGTCATGGGTCAAAAGACACTAGTATTACACTATCTAGGGTGTTTTACAACCATTCTAGTAGGCAAAGTCTTAAGTTGAACAAGTATTTATAATGGCTTAGTTGCTCTTGTCAAAGTTCCTAAATAGGCATTTTTCAAAACATTTCTAACATGCAACTACATGCCATGATGCAACTAATATAAACATCCTAATGCAAGTGATTCTACCAACTAATATGACATATAAACTAAATGCAAGTCCTAAGTTCACATTGTTTTTACCGCATCAATCAAAATAAAGCCACATAGTCATTAACATAAAGAGGAAAAAGGAGATTGGAAAGATCATACCATGCGGTCTTCAATATCTTCATGTCTCGGATGTGGCGTAGTCGATCAATGTGGACAAGGATAAAACAAACACAATATATACAAGACAATATATACAAGGGAAATAAACATATTTTTGGGTTTTCAATTTTTCAAATTTTTATGATTTTTGAAATTTTTCAATTTTTTGGATTTTTGAATAAGAGTTAAATGTTAGAATTCCCATCCCCACACTAATATGGGCATTGTCCTCATTGGCCAAAATGATGGAAATTATGCAAAGATGATGCATGATTTCTATACTAAATGCAATCTACACTAAGCTACACTACATGATGCATGGTTTTTGTTATGACGGAGAGGATAATTTAGATTACCTCCCGTTGCGTATGCATTAACTTCCCCAAACCGAGTAAGACACTATTGCTAATGTCCAAGGATGGGTATAGTTTATGCACACACTATGCTATGCATGAAACTATTTTGTCATTTTGGATTTTACAAATGGGAACAATAAGAACACCTCAATGGTACCGAGGTGTGAGTCCTTTGATAGGGCTAGGACTACTCCAACAAATGATCAAAATGAAATAAAATACAAAGAGAGAAATAGACAAACCATGGGAGTGTAGGAGTCTCCAAGGCTTGCTAGTCTTCCATCATGATATCATCATCATCACTTCCCTCATGAGAAGTGGACACATTGCCACTTTCCTTGTCATTTGCTTCTTCACTTTCTTCCTCATCTTTATCTTCATCATCTTCACCATCCCTTTCTTCTTCACTTGCATCTTCCTCAATATTATCATCAACTTCTTCATCATTTCCAACAACCTCATTGTCACCCACAACGACCCTAGATGCACCCGGAAATAAGACTTCTCTATCCGCCCAACTAGGCAAAGGACAAGATGGATCAAGGAGTCCTTGCCTAGCTAGATGTAGGAGGGGTGGATATTGAGCCAAATACGCATTTTTCCGATCTTCATGGGCTTGCTTGTGCATTGCTTGCATGAGAAGAGTCACATAGTCTTTCCCAATTTCAATTCCTTCCGGTTTGAACTCTTCATACTCAAAGGGGTAAGGTGGTATGACAATGGAAGAGGAGGGGGTTTCAAGATCACCCTTTTGTTGTTGAATGATATACTCGGCTTCTTCGGAAAGAGGAAGTAGATAATTGGTCCGGTGGACGCTTAGGCGTCAAATCTTCGAGGGCAAGGTGAACGATCTAGCTTCACTAGTTAGCCATCCATACTTAGTGTCAAGGGGGTTATGGGCAACCCACTTGAACTTGTGAATCATAATATGCATATCAATAAGATGGCCACCTTCCTTTGCTTTGTACTTGCTATCCTTATTGAAGTTAGGATCAAAGTGCTTGGCTAGGAGTGTGACTAGGCCGCCATTGACAATAACGGTCGTGCCCTTCTTCCCACTATCAACATTAAGCCATCTATCTACCAAGAGCCTCAAAGAATTGTAAGGCTCGGTATGAATTCTTCCGATATTCAAAGCCGATTCAAGGAGAATAAAATCAAGTCTTGTGAAATGATTGGTGTCTTTCCTAGCAATTATGGTATTTCCCACAACCTTGTGCCATACTCTTATGCCCGGATGATGGACCAAAAGAGCACGACATGCATGAAAATCCTCAAATTTCTTCCCGGAGATTGCCTCCCAAAGAGGCCCGGGGTCATACTTTCCATAATGCTTAAGATAACGCGATTCATCACTAAGACCCAAAATTTCACCTAATTCCGTAAAGGTAATGCGTCTACTAACATTAGCTAGACAAAACTCGAGATTTTCTCTATTCTCAACTTTGGTGACTTTCAAAGAACTTAAAAATTCCAAGACAAGGGAGGGGTATGTCAATTCCTTTGTTTCAAACAATTTCTTCAACCCCATGGCTTTGAAAAAGGCTTTTGTTTGTTCAAGAACACCCAATTTTTCCAAGGTATCTTTACATATGAATTTGGTGGATTGAATAGATTTCATAGCAAACTTGACAAAGGTATTTCTATGGGTATCGGAGATAAAAGTTACCTCCGGATAATGCAAAAGTTGATTAATTACCAGAGTAGAAGATGTTGATGGTCCCATAGAAGGTTGTTGTTGTTGTTGCACTTCCAAGTTTGGTGTTGCCACCACCATAGCCAAAGCTTTCTTTGTTTGAAGAGCCTTTTGCCTTTGTGAGAGTGCCTTAGCTTTTGGTGCCTTTGTTGCCTTTGTTGCTCCCTTAGTCCTTGCCATTGATGAACTAACCAAGAAAAGAATGAAAAATCTTCACTTTGTAGTATGCCCAAATCGATTTGAAGGTGAAAGGCTTTGCCTTTATGAAAACAAAAATCGACTCAAAGGTTGAAGATTTTGTTCTTGGTTTTGATTTTTGTTGAAGAAGGAGTGATTAATTTGTTGTTGGAAGGATGGTTTGATTTGATTTTGGTGAATGTTGTTGAGGGTTTTTGTTTTTATGATGGAGAGGATGAGGGTTTTGATGTTGTGGGTAGTGTTTATGAATGAATGAATGAATGAATGAATGAAGGTGGGAGGGGTTTTAAAGAGGCCGAAAATTTCAAAACTGCAGGGGCAATCCGTGCGGATTAGGCTCAATCCGTGCGGATTCTGCTTCTTCTACCTTTGCAAAAACTCGCCTAAAGACGGGCGGATTTGGTACAATCCGCTCGGATTTGCTTGAACACGGACGGGCGGATTTGCTCAAGGACGGACGGATTTCTGTCCAGAGAAATTTGCTTGTTTTCCTCAGCTGCAAAGACGGGCGTCTTTCTCACAAGACGGACGGATTCTTCAAGATGGGCGGATTTTCAGAAATCCGCTCGGATTCTTTAACAGTCAAGAAAATTTCAAAATTCAGCTCAGTTCAAGACGGGCGTCTTTTCTGCAGGACGCTCGGATTGCATAAGACGGGCGGATTTTCAGAAATCCGCTCGGATTCTTCCCCTATGTACACGGATTCAGTTCCACCCGTGCACGGCGCATTCCCTTTATCATTCTTCCATTCTTTCTTTCAAGTCTTGTGTTCTTCATTGTGGGGGCACTACTAAGGCATGGATAACCTAGGCAATTGCCATCCCCACACTAAGGTAAAGCACTACACATCAATTGAAATTGTTAGTCCCTCCCTCACTTCTCTCTTACATCACAATTATTTTGATCAAAGTAAATAAAAATCCAAAGATGACAAAAATGCAATACAAGAATTGAAATGTAAGTTAGGGAGTTAGAAATATTTACAAGTGGTGGTTTAGGGAGGACTCCACCAAACTCTCATTCTCGATGAGATGTCAAGGGGGCATGTTCAAGGTGTTGTTGATGTTGCTCAACACCTTGAAGAAGTAATCAAAAGCTTGTTCATTATTATGGTAGAGGTCCTCAATAGACCGTGGCCCTTGTTGTTGATCATGATCGATGGCATGTCCAATGTAGGGATTAAAAATCCCTTCAAACTCGTCGTCCCAAAGACCAAAAACTTCATTGAGTTGATCATTGAAAATCTCTTGCTTAGATGGAGACAACTCTCCCAATTTCTTCTCTTGGCCAATGAGGCCATCCTCTTCTTCCTTGGTTGATTTTGATGAGCTTTGCAAGCTATCCTTGTCATAATTCACTTGCTCTTTGAATGGAGCATCTTCAATTTTCTTCCTCCATTGGAGTTCCGATTTCTTCCTTTCATCTTTTCGGCTATAATGATCAATCATGAAACATGGCTCATGCAAACGAGGAGCTCTCATAGTCTTGTCAAGATTAAAAGTTATGTTTTCATCTCCCACTTCTAGAGTGAGCTCACCATGTTTCACAACAATCACCGCACCGGCGGTGTGTAGGAAAGGTCTTCCTAGGATGATTGGAATGTTGGAATCTTCCTCCATATCAACAATGACAAAGTCCACCGGGATGAAAAACTTCCCAATTCGCACGGGGACATCTTCCCATATCCCTAACGGTGTCTTCGTCGATCTATCGGCCATTTGGAGTGTGATGTTGGTGCATTTAAGCTCTCCCATCCCCAACCTTTTACTCACCGAGTACGGCATGACACTCACACTAGCCCCTAGATCACATAAGGCTTTGTTGATCGTCGTGTCGCCAATGGTACACGGTATTGAGAAGCTTCCCGGATCCTTTAACTTTGGAGGTGAACTCCCTTGAAGTATTGCACTACTCACCTTAGTGAAGGCGATAGTCTCAAGTTCCCGGATCGACTTCTTCTTTGTGAGGATATCTTTCATGTACTTCGCATAGGCCGGAACGTGATTGATTAATTCCGTGAAAGGAATTGAGACTTCTAAATTCTTCACAATTTCCATGAACTTTCCAAGTTGATCATCAAATTTGGGCTTGGCTTGACGACTTGGAAAAGGAAGTTTAATCACAATGGGTTCCTTCTCTTTGGCCTTGTCTTCATTTTTCTTTGAACTTTCTTCTTTTGATGATTCTCCATCTTTGGAGTTTTGCACAATTTATTCCTTTTCACTAGCTTCCACAACTTCATCCTCAACTTGCTTCTTCGGTGCTTCATACCTTGTACCACTTCTCAAGTGAATGGCACTAACCGTTTCATGTCTAGGGGGATTACTTTGAGGTGGTAATTGCCCCTTTTGTCTTTGTGAGCTCAAAGATGCTAGTTGAGTCAACTGTGTTTCCAACATCTTGGTGTGAGCTAGAATGTTGTTGATGGTGGTTTCCTTTGCTTGGCTATCTTTTTGCATTTGGGTGAAAAATTCTTGTTGATTCTTTTGCATTTGGAGGACCGCTTTTTGGACATCAAAACCTTGGTGATTGTATGGATTTTGATTTTGGTAACCTTGGTTTTGATTGTAAAAGGGTCTTTGATTTTGGTTTCTCATGGGTGGTGGAGTGTATGTTGTTTGAGGGTTTTGAACATTTTGGCTTTTGTATGAGAGATTTGGATGGAACTTGGTGTTTTCATTGTAAAAATTTGAATAAGGGGTACCACTTTTATATGCTTGGAAAGCATTCACTTGTTCGGTTGTTCCCCTACACTCACTTGGGTGATGACCCAAAGTTCCACAATTCTCACATATCCCACTTGGGATTGATGAGGATGCCGTCATGGCATTGACATGATGCTTCGATGATTTTGAGTTTTCCTCAAGTCTAGCCATAGCTTGTTCAAACTTCAAGTTGATTGTATCGATATGGGAGCTTAGTTGGGCACCTAATTGAGTAACGGCGTCCACTTCATACTTTCCTCCTCTAGTAGCCTTGCGAGGCCTACTATATTGCGAATTGTGGATTGCCATCTCTTCAATTTTGCTCCAAGTTTGGTTGTCATCAACCTCGGTGAACATCCCATTCGATCCCATATTAAGGATATTTCTTGAGTCTTCATAAAGACCGTTCCACAATTGTTGCACCAAAAACCATTTGCTAAGTCCATGGTGAGGACATGAGCGACAAATTCCCTTGAACCGCTCCCAAGCTTCATACAAAGACTCTTCATCCCTTTGCTTAAAACCCGTAATTTGAGCTCTTAGCATGTTGGTCTTTTCTGGTGGGTAGAATTTTTTGTAGAAAGCTAGAGCCAACTTCTTCCAAGAATCTATTCCAAGGGTGGCCTTATCAAGGCCCTTCAACCATTGCTTTGCGGTGCCGATTAAGGAAAAAAGAAATAAGACCCATCTAATTTGGTCTTGAGTCATGCCCGTTTGAGAGATAGCATCACAATAATCGCAAAAGGTTTCCATATGAGAATGAGGATCCTCACTAGGCATCCCCCCAAATTGGCTCCTCTCAACTAGTTGGATGAAGGCGGACTTGGCAATAAAATTTCCGGTGAGATGTTGCGGTGTAGGAGTACCATTTGGTAGATTCTCCTCGGTGGGTACGGAGTGTGACGAGAATTTTGGCATTGTAGGTGGATTTTGTGGGGTATTGTGTAATGGGTTTTCTTCTCCTTCTATTGCGAAAGGATTGACAAACTCACTAGTGGGTTGAACAACTTCACCAACACCTCTCAAATTCCTCCTAACAAGTCTCCTATTGTTCGTCAAGGTTCTTTCGATTTCACGGTCAAAAGGTAACAAATCACTTTGTAACCTTCTAGACATGCAAAATATCAAACAACTCGAAAACAATTAGAACAAACCTTGAGGAGTTTTACTTCCTCAAGGTGAAGAAAGACACAACTAATAACAATAAAAAGAAATCTAAATCAAACAAACACCGTCCCCGGCAACGGCGCCATTTTTTGATGCGATCCCGCTACGTGTTTACAAATTAAGATGTGGTCGTTGGTCACGGTCGAATCAAAACACAATTTATAGCTTAACAAGCAACTCTACAATTAGTAAAGAGGCAAGTAAAGGTCGGATCCCAAGGGACGGGAGTTGAAATGAGATTTCTATTGTAACTAGCGGTGTCTAAGGGGTGTCACAAATTGGGTTGATGTAGAAGGTTACTAAACTATAATAACAATGAAAATAAACAAGCAAGATGAATAAAAAAGGGGTGTAAACAATTGATTAAAGGCACTAGGGTGTCATGGGATCATAGGGGAATCATGGGATATGATCATACAAACATGTTCTCAAATTATAAGCAAGCAATTATTGTTGTGATGGATTGAGTTGGGTTATATCTTACAATCCTAGGAAAGTTTGGGTCCCGGAGCCGAATCGATTAGATTGTACAACACCTACAAGTCGACTTAATCTTCCCTACTCAACAACATGCATGGTCTAATGAGACTCGAGTTGGGTTATGTCTTACAAGTCTCATTGAAAAGATAGGAGATGATAGTAAATGCAAGGATTCATAGGCTTAGCATTTCATCAAATATAACATGTGCATGAGTTGAGATCAAAACAAGCAAGCAAATAAAACATGAAAGCATATTAATTTAAGCATGAATCATTCCCCATGTTGGTTTCCCCTAATCACCCATTAACCCTAGCTAAGAGACTACTCACTCATTATCATGTTGATCATGCTAGCAAGGTTGTCAATCATACCAACAATATGAAACATGATGAATAAATGAAAGTAATTAACAATAATTAAAAGGGGATTAAGAGATTATACCTACTAATGATTCCAATAATAAAGCAAGAATAATAGAAGTACTTGAATGCTAGATTGAGAGGTTGTCAATCTCCCAATAATAACCCAAATAATCTTAAATTACCCAAAATAAAGGATGAACAAAAGAGAGATTAAAGAACTAAAACTTGGATTAAAACTTGATTAATACTTGATTACAATATTGAAGAGAGATTTGATTGATATTAACTACACTAATTATTGATAAGAAGAACATGCTCCTCTAATTAGCGTAATGGGGTATTTATAATGAAAATTAGGGAGGATGCATTAGGGTTAACTAAGGGCTAAACTAGTAATTACACTTTTTAAGTTGAGCAAGGAGGACCCGGTATTTTCTGAGAGAAGAGCTTCTCTTTTCGTAGCTTGAAGAAGACAATCCGTGCTGTGAAGAAATCCAGGCGGAATAAGGTCGGGACGGACGGATTTGGGCGGTGGAATCCGAGCGGATTCTGAGGAATCCGGACGGATTGTTGAGGGGGAATCCGAGCGGATTCAGGCATGGGACGCTCGGATTGTGCAAGGGCTGGACGGGCGGATTGTTGACAATCCGCTCGGATTGTCAGTCAGCATAGTAACTTCTTCTTTTCTTCCCTTTTCTTCATAAATTCCTTGGGGATTTCCTTGGGGACTCAAGGATCTTTCCTCAACATTGCTCTTCTACTATGATATGTACATAGGCCTTCTAATCTTGTCTCTCCTTGATGCTTGGTCATTGAATTCGATCAATTTAGTCTTGTTTTGCCATGAAAATGCAAGATTCTTACTCCTTTCCTACCAAGGGATCAAAATCTCAAAGAATATGCAAAACAAAGAACTAAAGATAAGAAATGACCCAAATAAGCACTAAAAAGCATGGAAACAAGGCTAATTCGGGGGCTAAATATGCGCCAATTATGGTCACATCAGGGAGGTGCTTACAATTTTCCCCTTTCTTCCATTTTCACCCATTTAGCTCCACATTTAGCCAAACTTAGCCTTTTTGACCCAATAACTACACCCAAATTAAGCCTGCCAGTCAAGCTAGTTTAGTGTACTTTTGTGGTATATATTTCATTGTTGCGAGTTGGTTTATTCTTATTCATATGGAGTTGGTAGAAAAGAAAGAAAAGTGGGCAAGAAAATGAGAAAAGCATGAAAAATGAAAAAAAGAAATGAAAAAAATAGAAGAAAAAAACGTGAGATCAGAAAGAAAAAGAAGAAAAGAAAAGACCGTATTAAAAAAGGGAAGTTTGTGACGGTCTCAGTCCTCCGTTTTATTCATATCTTTTAGAGGAGATTGTGTATTGGTTAGTGAGTTTTGTGCCAAAGAAGGGCACTTGTGTTTGATCCCGTAATCAGCTGAGAATTGGATGCCCTTATATGGTTTGTTTAGGTGCTAGCTTGACGCTTTACCTCCACATATCCCATAATCATTTTGCCTTTTCTTACATGTAGCCTCACTTTCCCATATCTATTGTAAGCCCTCGGCTGTGACGGACATTGTTGTTTGGAATGTATGTATGGTAACTAGAATCGTCTATCATTTTTGTTACATGCATGTTATGTGGGTCGCAGTTTAGGTGAGTGACTGTTTTCCTCTTCTTCTCTTACACATATATTTTCACCCTTTGCTTCATGAAAGAAGAGTGACCCGTGAGAGTCCTATTTTAAAAGGTCTTGCAAGGTCAACAGGTCAGTTTATTTATAGACATTATACAACTCGTTTGCGTATTGACTGCTGTAGCTATAACTGTTAGTTTTGATTGCATTAAAATGGCTTAAGTGGACAAGTTATAGCTAGCTCTGAGTTTTCATATCCGTTCCATTAGTTTGCATTTAGTTTACTCGAGGACGAGTAAAGGTTCGGTTTGGGGAGATTTGATACGTGCAATTTATATAGACTTTTTAGCCTCTTATTGCACGCATTTCTATGCCATTTATATCGCTTTGTATTGCAAAATGCCCCGAATTGGCTACTTTGGTTTGTTTTATCTTAGTTGCAGAAATGGATCCAAAAGTAGTGGAATCGTGCCTTATTCGTCCCACTTAGCATGCATTTTAAGGAGACGGAGATTTAGAGCAGGAGTCATACCTCGGGAAACGCGAAGGGAGGTCCTTGGAAGGCTAACCAAACGAGTCAAGGCTGATTTAGTGGATATCTACTCGATCGAGGGGATTTGATGGTCGATCGAGTGGTTTGGCTGCTTCAGAAGTTCGATCGAGTGGTTTCTTTGCTCGATTGAAGGTGGCTAATTTGGAAGTATTCGATCGAGAGCCTCAGTTGCTCGATCGAACGGTTTTGCTGGAGAAGTACTCGATCGAGAGGAATAAAAAGCCTCGATCGAGTGATTAGCTATGTACACGGGTTAATTAATCCGTGTTTAGGTTTATCTTTTGTTAATTTTCGCTTCCCTATATAAGGGAAGTCGTCATTAGGTCATAAACATATTTTTTCATATACTTTCATACTCTAAAACACTGCTTTGGCTATTAATTACTGCTGCTATTTTAGTTCTTTATGCCAGATTCGCACTTTTATAATCTCTCTTTCTCTTAATCTTAATCTAATCTTTTGCTTGCTTTAATTATTGTTCTTCTTTATTACATTGTCTCTTGATCTTTATTCTTCTGTTATCATTACTAGTATACAATTTATTCTTATAATCTCTTTACTATGTTTTTCCTTAGCATATTCATGATTATTGTTATTATTATTAATTTCAAAAGCATGAGTAGCTAAACCCCTCTATGTTAGGATTAGGGGAGTCATGGTAGTAAAGTAATGATGTTGCAAATAGGCTAGACGATTAATTGTGATAACCTGTCACCATAGCAATATCACTGTAATATGTTTAGTTGAGTGCACGCTTCTAAATAACTTTAATCTGGTTAATTTCGCTCCTAGATCGGAAGATTGGAATGAACAGACCTGCTATGAACAGTAGACTACCCTAATGAGGAAGGAAGTTAAGTTAGTTGTAATCTAGGGTGGATAGCGGACCGGAAGGACCTTTCCTTTGCCCTTCTCACAATAGATTGTCTAGACTGTTTATGACTTAGTTAGTGAACTGCTATAGTGAACCGAAATCCTGACATATTTCTCCTTATCTGATAAATCTTAGCCTTTTCTTGCTTTTATTTTTCTTGCCTTTATTTCTCTTGCCCTTGACTTCAGTAGTTTAGAAAACCAATTCAAAAACCCCCCATTTATGACCAGACACACCTATTTAGCAGATAGATACCTTGCCTCCCTGTGGTGATCGACCCTACTTGCTGCTAGCTTCTATTAGTTGTACTTAGGTAATTATTTTTGGTACCTGACGACCGTATCAACAGTTGTCGGTTTTCATTACTCGACCTTTTTAGATCGTTTCATTCGGCCTTCTTAGGCTTAACCCAACCCATTCGATCAATCGTCCCGTCTGTCCGATCCATATTCTTATCTAGGCCTAAGGATGGATATCGATTGACGTTAACCATACCGTGTTACATACTCATGTTTGTATCAAGAGCTTTCACTACTCGAGGAAATGGACTAGGAACCGACCTTACTCATGTTTGGCACGGACCTATCCACAGACCAGGGTTTGATTGCTTGGTATAGAAACCCACCTTTTAAGCCAAAACTCTTTAAATGCACTCAGCATCCCGTTATAATGCCCATATGTATGTTTGTATCATATACGTGATCACCATTTATAAACAAAACCATGAAAAAATTTTGTAAAATAAAATCCTTTTCAAAAAGTAAATATTTTCGAAAATGGCCTAAAATAGCGCAAAATAAGCTGAAACTCTGTCCAAATGTCAAGTCGAAATTCGGGCCTCAAACCCATTTCAAATCCCACTTCGAGTCAGCACTCCTACAACTACACTACAGTTGTCTAGGACAAACATTTAAAAATTTGTCATTTTCAAATCCGACTTGGCACAGTGGCACACGCCCACTTCACGAATCAAGTCTTTTTTTTGAGTAAGCGTGCAAAAATGGTCGATCGTGTTTTGATTCGCCATCGATCTCTTATCCTCAGTTCCAAAATGGTGGGAACTAGTCATGGAAGCATTAATGATCAACCCCAACCGTCCGTAAATGGTAATGATCAAATCCTAGCTGCACTCATTCGTCTCCAGACAAGCCAAGACCAATCTTATGCTCGCCTTAACGCCAACGAAGGCCTAATCGTCGTTGTAGAAGCTAGACTTCCTCCTGCAGAGGATGTCATTCCCAATATGGTCATACACGATAATCTTCCACCCTTTGTTGGACAACCTAAAGTCAATCTTCCCGCAAGTCCTACTGAAGCTGAAAAGCGACTCCAGTATTTGAAGGAGCAACTAATGTACCTCAAAGGAGATGACATCTACAGGGAAAACATTCGCAAATATGAGGCACTAAATGCTCAACTGCCAACTAACTTCAAGATGACTGACATCCCGAAGTTTAAGGGGTATGAAAACCCGTTGAACCATATTCGTGCCTTCAAAGATTATATGTCTATCAAAGGCATCAAGCCAGAGATGTTCTTAAGGATCTTTCCTTCATCTCTCGATACTATTCCTAAGCAATGGTTCTACTCCTTGGATCACAAGAAAATTGCTACTTGGGATGATGCTGCAATTGAGTTCACCAAACAGTATGCAGATAATACTGAAATTCAAGTCATTATGCGCACTCTATAAATTCTTACCCAAAATGAGAAAGAAGGATTCACCGACTTCCTAAGTAGGTGGAGAAAGACTAGCATGCAACTCATCGAATGCCCAGATGAGGCTACTCTTGTTGAAAAGGTTGTGGACAATTTAAGGCCAATCTATGCAAACCACCTAAGATACCAAAACATAAAGTCTTTCAAAGACTTAACAATGCTAGGAACAATAATTGAAGACGACATCTGTAAAGGACTCTTGTCCAAAATGGTAGGTCGCAGATATCAAGGCACAACGAGTCGTTCTTATGGCTCCACTAGCAAGATCGACGAGGTCAACCTTGTCGAATCATCTACTAAGAAGAATAACCTGCAGAGGAAGTTCGCCAATGTTGGTGACTCGTACTCCAATGCTCTAAAAAGATTGATGAAACAAGGTAAATTCCCGCCCATAGGACCTACACCTGACCCAGAGAGGAGGTCTAAGTTCTGGGATGAGAATACCTACTGCAAGTGCCATAGAGGCAAAGGGCATGATACAAAGAATTGCTTCAAATTAAAGCATTTCATTCAGAATATGATTGTAGATGGGCGCCTGCCTATACCTCCTGCAAGTAAGCCTAACAATACTCAGAATCCTCTTAGAGTAATGATGATCACAAATAAGGAATACACCTTGGATTGTTCACACTTCATTTCCCCAACTGAAGATGATATCAATGCACTCGAAAATGAGGAAAGTTATTCTACCATCTCCCTACTATCGTTGATTTTGTCGCATGGGCAAAGAGTGTACGTAGACAAGTTTCAGAGCTAGAAGCTATAGTGGCATCCCTACGCAATCCTAGCACTATACCTAGGGAAGACAGACCCGTGGTTCCAATCTTATCTCAAGAATCCACAATGCAAGAAGTGATCGCAGTGACCGACAATCTAGTCGAGCAAATAATCAGCTTAGAAGTTGAAATCATAAGTTTGAAAGAGCTCAGTATCATCAACGGAGTTTGGGAGGATGACGATGAAGAGTTTTACCTCCAAGAACACCCTCTAGTCAAGGCTAGTGAAGATCAAGATGTGGACCACCTTACTCGCTTGGGGCGTCCATATCAAAATGTCACTCAAACAAGTGGTTCAGTTACTGCTAACACCAATGTCGTCACACTAAACGATGGCGAAGATACTTCTCCTGACCATTTATTGAAGCAACTTCAAAAGACAAAGGCTGATCTTTCAGTCTGGCAACTAGTTGCAAGCTCATTTCCCCATCGCCAGGCGTTACTGCAAGCATTGGCTAAATTAAACATAACACATGACTCTACACCTGACGACGTCGTCAGCCTGGTCTTCCAAGACTCGGTCAAGCTAAGTACCCCAGTTACTTTCTCAAATCACTCATAACCTTGCTCTATACATCACAGTCACATGCTTGAAGGAAATGTACCAATGACTTTGGTGGATGATGGCTCCGCAGTCAATGTCATACCACTAAAAACAGCATACAAGTTAGGCATGAAAGAATCAGACTGGACTTCTACTAACCAAGGCGTTCGGGCGTACGATGGAATGCGGCGTAACGTAGGCGGGCTAGTTAACCTTACTGTGGCCACTGGGCCAATCGAGCGAAAGGTTAATTTTCAGATAGTGGACATCGAGGCATCTTTCAATATACTTCTGGGTAGGCCCTGGATTTACGCTTCCAAAGCAGTAACATCCACCTTACACTAAAAGATCAAGATCGCTCTAGATGGCAAGGTAGTGACGATCACTTCGTCACCTATCAAGGCCGTGATAGAGAAAATGGCAAGCAACCAAGTAGTTGCAGATCCAGTGTACGAGCTTGGAGGATTTCAAATCATAAACCTTATAGAGAGCGAGCTAGCTCCCCTATACTTCAACCCATACTTCAACTTAGTGGTCAACCACATACTCAAATCCTATGGATACTTCCCAGGAATGCCACTAAACCCTATCAGGAAGAATACCTTTGCACCTTTTATGGAAGAAGACTCCCAAAGGATACCACTAGGCTTGGGGTCCAAACCCACAAATGCCGAAACTCTCGAAATGCTTACTCAAGTTCAAAATCGTAAAAGTCAAGGGATCCAAATGCAACCCTATCTCCCTACACTAAATGGTTACTTCGTCAGATAAAGGGATTGTGATCATTTTCATGCATTTCCCGAACCTTGGAGGTACAAAGGCATTCAACTAGCTGGAATCGAGGTCTTCCACGATTGCTACTTCATTCCTCCAGAAACGGTTCCTACCGTCAAAACTCGTCAGACACCTTGTCTCGACGAATAGGCTGTTAGCCTTCTGTTTGGAGAAGATCGATTCGTCAGGGCAGCGCAGGATGAGATCATTACCATGATACTTCAAGACGAACATTTCAACCCTACAACACTGATCACTGACACCAACTCAAATCAACAGAAAAGATGGAAAAAGTCGATCAAATGGACCAACAATCAAGGAAAGCTCTTCAAGGTCACTACTGGAGAAGGAGAGATGTTCAAAGGAGAACCCGAAGACGATGAATTCGAGTCAGAGTCGGAATCAGAGTCGGAGTCGGAACCTAAGTCTAGAGAAGTCGCTAGATAGTCTCCTCCTGTCGTCACTCTCCACCCTTTTGTTTCTCCTAGCATAGCATCGCCTAGTAACACTAGCTTGGGGAATGTCCCAACAACTGTCCCTTTACCACCACTGACTACTGCGCAGATGGTTTCTTTCTTTCAGCTGTTTTCAAACTTTAATATGAATAAATCTGATTCTGCTTACTCCTTGTGTTATCACTACTACATTTAGATTCTATAGCAACACTTTGCTATTGTTGCATAATGTCATATAAATGTTGCAATAGAGTTTATGCAACACTTAATCAAGTGCTACATCAGGTCTTGTTGCATTAGGTCATTGCAACACTTAATGCAACACTTTTTAATCTGAAGCAACACTTTTGAAAAGTGTTGCATTGGTCATGTTTATGCAACGCTTTTTCAATTGCAAAGGCAACATTTTATATCTTCTAATGCAACATTTCTTATGTAAAAAAAGCAACACTTCCTGAAGTAATGCAATACTTTTCATGTTGATAAGCAACACTTATATGAAATTAATGCAACATTTTTATTTTGGAAACGCAACACTGGTTACGTCCCAAAACAACACTTATAATAAACAAATGCAACACTAATTTATTCAAAAACAACACTTAATAAAGTGCAACGACATAAGGACTTGTAAGGCACGCAACAATTGTAATTCTCTCTAATTGTGCATTCAATTGATTCAGTCTCGAAAATATATGTCAATTACATTTCAAAAAATGATCAAAAGTAGAACTTCGATCGCAAATGTTCAATTATTTAACTAAAACAAATATAACAAATGTTTAAATAGAACAAATAATAATTGTTAACGACTATTTGAAAGCTACTAATTATAAGTCTTCATTCTTGTATTGTGAGCATATATATGTTGCCAACCGGACAAAAAATCAACCCGTCATCATTGTTAATACCTCAAATGCAACCTGTAACATAAAAAATAGAACATTATTAGATTTGAGGATTCAAAGGCTCAATAAGCATAGATGATACGTCACACTTAATTATCACGAAATAATAAATAATGCATTAAAGAACAACTAATTAACAAGGACCCGTCACAAAATACCCGTCGCAAGATCCGACCCGTCACAAGGGACGACCTACTGATTGGCAAGAGCATTACTAAAGAAAGCTATTACTAGGCCACTGTCAACCAACACAATTATTAGGTAGAAAAAGCACGACTCAGCAACATGATAATCCCGGCAATTAATGGCACCGTTGCTTCGTCCTTGAATGGATTACTCATAAACAGTTTCACCATCAATGTTCTGTGACGCTGAAAATCTCTCTTGGGGTTCAAATGACATCCTCAAGGGCAATGACTTTCGCACACAGTAGTGCATAGGCTATAATCAAAGGGTACATGGTCAGAATTCACATCAGCTAAAACTGAACTATGCCCCTGCACCTCAGAATTCACATCAGCTAAAACCGAACTCAACACTTATAACCTATTATCCACACTGGACATCCAATCGAAGAATTGTGGCTCAAGTGAAACAGTAGTATCTGAGGTTTCCAAACCAACGGCAGCCAACATAGAAGACTGCTCATTCAGCCGCGAATCAACAACAACAACAACAACAATAACATTACAGTTATCTACTTAGTGTCTAATAGTCTTTTCATATATCCCGACCTCGTACTGATGAGCAAAATAATCAGTTATCTGCTTATAAACGAATAATAACAGAAACGATTGTCTTTGAGTGCTCGATCGGCGCAATGTCGGAGTACATATCTTTCACAATAATCTGGGATGGAAGTGGTCTAGCATGAAACCAATCAAGGCTTCTTGTTTATTTTAGCAGCACAAAGTTTCAGCTATCAGAAGATGAATTGTGCCGTAGTTATTAGAATGCTAATTGTACTAGACACTAGTACACTACCAAAGATAACAACAAACGTTACCCGGTGTCTCACGGGTTCCTATCAATGGCAGGGAAGGAGGGCCGAATGTACACACTCTTACCTCATGATAAGCTATTTCTGGATGACCGACAATAAAGAGTGCATTTAATTAAGTGTTAATTCACAATAAAGAAGCACAGCCAACTTAGAAAGCAATTTTACTTTAAATCATCATAATCCAAACCAAAGAATAATGACATTTTGGCTCCATCGAAATAGAAATGTATTTTCATTAGCTCTAAGCAAGACGTTTGAGCCCTTACATACCTTACAATTCCATATTCATCACTCCGCTTGAAAAATGAGGCAAATATATAAAATTACTTCTTGAGGTGCAAAACGAAAAATATACGTATTGGTATTTCAATTCCTACTTCTTAATTCTCATGTGATGAATATATAAGGTAATTCTCACATGACGAATATATAAGGTATCTGTGAATCAGAAGAAATATATAGCTCATGAGTGGCTAGAGGACATTCTACATCAGTACATCCTTAATAAAACTGTGGATTATACCAAGACAATGGTTGTCAGTAATCTCAGAAGGCTTCACTTTTTCGGGTCATATTCGTTATATCCTATATCAAAGGGAAACCTATTCACCCCTTGTTAACCCACTTCTTTTCTGAAGAGACCAAGCATTGAGCTCAGGCCTAAACCCTAAATGAGAAATGAGCTCAAGTCAAGGCTACCAAGGAAAAGAGGCGAGAATAGAAACGAAGAAAGAGAAACGCCTCGGGAACTTAAGCATTTGCCTACGGGGACACGAAAGTGCGGCTATTGGAACTTTATGCTTTCGAAACACGGACAGAGTACACTAAAATGGCATAATCCCACATGAAAATTAAATAATTCAAGAAAAAAGGTATTATGGCTGTAATCAAGAATCAACACGGTCCATAAATTCCACCAACTTCGACTCAAGACCAAGTAAACACACTCCGGCCGACGCACTAGGGACACCACCAGCAGGAATATATATACACATGTTCACCTCGAGAATTCACATCGCCTAAAACCGAACTCAAAGACTTATAACCTATTATCCACACTTGACATCCAATCGAAGAACTGTGGCTCAAGGGAAACAGTTGTATCTGAGGTTTCCAGACCAACGGCAGCCAACATAGAAGACTGCTCATTCAGCCGCGAATCAACACGGTCCATAAATTCCACCAACTTCGACTCAAGACCAGTAAACACACTCACAGCCGACGCACTAGGGACACCAGCTGCAGGAATATATATACACATGTTGTTTTATATAGATGGGGGTCTGGATAAACTATCCTAAACCTACTGCAGCCAGCAACTACTAATCGTAGCAGTGAACGCATTTTTCGACAACAATTTAAGAAAGCAACACAAAGCAACACCTCTGCAGCCAGCAGAACGCGCTTTCGAAAAATAAATTCAAATTAGGAGAAAATTAGAGACAAAAAGAATGAACAATGAAGGAATATATATACCTCATGTTAAGTACTCCTTGACAACATCTGGAGGTAGTCTTCCAATTATCTTTGTCAGTATTTGGTCTCTCATTAACTCTCTTTCATTTTCAATATCTTTTTGCATGCTTTCTAACTCCGCCTTCTTCTTGAGATGTTCTGCTTCATGTTCTTTGATTCGTTTACTCATTTCGCAGTCCATGTCTTTTCGCCAATCTTCACGTAGAGTAGTTTTCAAAGACTCCAAAACCTCCACTGGAACCACATAAGAGGGTTGTGTACCATTCACCTCCTTCAACCTTTTATTAGACACACCCCTGCCAAATAATCTACGATGGCCGTCATATTCCTTGCCCATGACATGCAAAAAGGGGGTCATTGGGCATTCTCCATCATCGGTACATAATTTTTCATGTTTGCCTATAATTAGACTTATGATTAGACTTTCACTCGTCAAAAAAATTTTGAATGCATCAGAATAATTATAATGAGCCAACCAGAAAATTAATTAACTTACTATCTTTCCTTATGTATCATCATACGGCTCTTTATACTTTTTTCCAATTTTTCTTGCACGAGTATGCTCAAACAATTTAGCAAGAGAAGGTGGCTCTTTGTCTGGATTTTCATTTTTCTGTAAAATGAGAAATAGCATAATATATACTTCGGTAAAAATGATCTATCTATAGTTCATAACTGATGACATCCATTTAAATTACCAGTTCCTCTCGTATAATTGCAAAACTTTTTGGCGGCCGTGTGCATATTTTTTGAGCCAACCGACGATCACGGTTACGAGAGCATCGTTCTTGCACATTAGATAAATGCATAGAAATAGTGAACCACACTTGCGTAATTAAAGACGAATTATATATATATACAGCCAAGAACATTATGAGTTATAAATTCAAGTATAAGGAGATGGATATCACCTTCTCAGACTTTTTTTTCCATGTGGCAAGTAATTGTAGAAAGTCCTCATCAGGAACTAGTTTAGATCTATTTCGCCACCTACTTTTATCATCTTTATAGCGGTAGAAATGCTTTCTCTTGAAACGACATTTGTGGACTCTCCATGCATCTCTAACAGTCTTCATTACCCAGTCTTTACCTTCATCTGGTACTATATATTTTCCCTGCATAGAATATAACGGTTTTGTACAATTTTGAAAAATAAAATAATGAAGGCGCTACTGAATTCAAGTAAGCTATAATTAAAAGGAGGCATACCAAGATATAATCCCACAGTTTATCTTTGTTAGGGACTTTCCGCCAAGAGTCAAAGACTAAGGGTACATAGTCATAATCCCGAGCTAATGTACCTAAAAAACGAGAAAATTCACCTACAATGTCTTGCTTCTCCAATATGGGACCAATTGGTTGCCCAAACTCATTTAGAATGATGGCCACCCTTTTCTCCAACGGTCGCGTGTGTACATGGTGTAACATTGTTGGTCCTCTTGTACCGCCTTCCAAGATTTCTACAAGCAGTATATAATTAAATATCCATATAATATACAAAATATTTTTATATATGTAATATAAAAAAAATACAAGAAATTAACTAATATTAATTTACCATCTAGTTCAAGATCTTGAATATCCAAGTTTATTTCCTCACTCTCATCTTCAGGATATTCCTCTTCAGAGCTATGTGTCTCGCCTTCAGTACTACTATCAGTTAATGGATCTCCTCCAAAACATGCTGCTATAAGTTCATCTCGTTCGGCTTGAGATGAATTTTCGTAGTGAACTGAATTTTTTTAATAAGTTGAATGAAAAAACTAAATAGTGTAAAGGATGATAATTATAAAATTAAAATATCTTACCCTACACATTATGATATGGTACAGTTACCTCCTATCGTATCTCCCTGAGTAGGCGAAATTTGGATATAAGTTTCATGCGTATTTGAGCCAATGTTTAAGTCTTCTCTGGTAGGGGTGAAATGTGATGATTGGCCAAAATCAGTACTCATTTCTTTTTCTTTTTGCATCTGGTTTCTCATCAAGATCATGTCAGCCATAGTCATGTTTCTCCTCACATTGATTTCCCTGTCGATCTTTGTCAAGGTGTTGCCGGAGCTCAACCGTTGTTGGTTTTTGTTAGCTTGACATTGATTTCTCAATCTAGTCACTGACCTAGGTGGTATATATTGTGCACGTTGCCGACTACCAGACTGAGAAACCTGCATATACATTAGTAGGTAGACATGTAATAAAAAAATTGAACAGATAAGAGAAAAAAATGTACAGATCAGACAAAAATTATGAACAAATCGGTGTTGCTGATTAGAGAAAAAAATGTCTTGTCTGAGATCGAGAAACCGCATATTGGATCGAGAAAAACAGAGAAACCTTTTTATGACGAACTTCGGCATTTACATGATCATCATCCTCAGACTCAGTGTTGCTAGGAACATAATTCAGATCTTCTTTGTCAGAATGATTTGTTCTTCCTAATTTATTTTGTTTACCTCTTTTGTTCTTGCTACTTTCAACCAGGCTTTTTGACGACTGTACAATATTCTGTATCCCCAACTCTTCCATCCTTGCCTGATTTTGTGCAATTTTTTCAATGCGAACTCTCTCATATTCATTCAAGCTTCCTTTCATACTTCAATTGCAGTAATGTTAACATCAGAACAAAAAAAAAATCAGACAAAAGATCTAATTCATTATAAATAAAATTTAGTTAGATCAAATTCAGGCAAAAGATCAAAAAAACCCGACAGAAATGTAAGATAAAAGATAAAAAATATTCAGACAAACAATTCAGGCATAATAATCATCAATGAAAGACACTACAAATGTATAAAATTTTTTCTTTGGTCACTACTCATTAGTCCTCGTCATTATGTTCTTCCTCAGCTTGCATCCAGTCCCATAAGGTGTCATCATTGTCATCACTGTCATTATTTAAATCACACAAATTATTAGTGTTGACCAATACAGTATTTGCATCAACAACCGTAGGATCTATATCTTCTCTTGACAATCTGATATTCTCTTCAGGTTCCACATGCCGAGAATGCATTATAAGGTCATTATTAGGTTATGCAGTTTCAATGTCATAATCAAATATGTCTCTTGGAACCTTAGTCATGACATATTGCAACCCATCTACGATTGGATCTGCCACATAAAATACTTGATGCACTTGGGATGGCATGACAAACGGATCATCCACTGAACAGTATTTGTTCACATTAACACAAGTAATCCCATATTCATCTTTCTCCACTTGATACCACTCACAATGAAACAACACAAGAGTAAACTTAGACCAATAGTTCAGCTCAATTATTTCTAGAATTGCGCCATAATAGGTAACATCCCCATCAACAGGATTTTTGTCTTTAGAGCTAGCAAAACTTGAAGTTAAAGCAGAGAGGGTTACACCACTATTTTGTGTTTTGCATCTGACATCGCGTGATTTGGTATAGAACTCATAGCCATTTGCATAATAACCCTTGAACCTTTTGGCTGTAGGACTAGGTCCTTTAGCAAGCCAAAATATTTGTTCAGAGACACCGTTTTGGCTCGCCTTTTCTTTCAACCAGTTTGGGAAATCATGACCGTGATTACGTGCACGTTTCCATTTGCTTTTCCTACTCTGACAGTTTACGAAAGCTTCATGTTCTCTACACAAAGCAGTGAAACAATAAATTCAGAAATTAAAGAAGTAAACGTAATTAAAAATCTATAAGGTCAAAAATGTTTTGAAAACTGGTTTTCTTACTTTGAACTGGTTGCAGGTCGTTCCTTATGACATTCATAAGGTTTATAAGTGGCAGCTAGGTGATTATGTTAAAGTGTGCTGTTTGTGGTAAAAACGTAATTATAAAAATTAATGCTTATGATATAATGTTAGTAATCAAATTATATGATAAAGTTACTTACTTTATGCACTGAGCAACTTCTTGACTATCTGAATTGAATAAGGCATAGCGATACGCCTGCGCAGCTAATTTGGTGTTCAGAGTGAACAGCCGTCCATTTCTTTGCTTCTTTCCTCCCAAAGGATGACCACAATTACCAAATATTGTAGTGTCAAGTTCCTCTGTTTCATTAGCTGACATGTCACATGTGGTTTTGTCATATCTTGTGTTGCCTCCGTCCACGCATCGAGAGCAAAAGTTCATGCATTCCTCAATCAAATAACCTTCTGCAATAGATCCTTCCGGGACGACCTCTATTGCGCACATATGATTTCAATTTACATAAATATCTTTCAATGAAAAACATCCCTCTCCCTTGCACAGGACCCCCAAGCCTAATTTCCTCTACTAGGTGAATGGGCAGATGTACCATGATGTCGAAGAAGCTTGGGAGAAATATTTTTTCTAAGTCACATAATATTTGGATGATTTCAGATTCTAAGAAATCAAATTCTTGTGGATTTAGCACTTTACTGTACAGTTTTCGGAAATAATTTCCTAATCTAATCAAAGGAAGCGCCACATGCTTGGGAAGGCACCTTCTCACAGCAACTGGAAGCAAGTAATGTAACATGATATGAGCATCATGACTTTTATATCCTGAAACTTTCCTTTGCGCTAAATTCACACATCGCGAAATATTAGAGCCGAAACCATAAGGAAGTTTTGCTCCTTTCAAAGCACGACAGAATATATCCTTTTCTTTTGTAGACATTGAATAACATGCCTTTGGGAAGAAGACATGTCTCCGGTCTTGTGTGATTGAGGATGTAGGTCATGTTTGATACCCGTATCTAATAGGTCAAAGCGAGCATTGGGGTGATCCTTACTTTTACCAGAAATATCCAATAAAGTTCCCAGTACATTGTCAAAAACATTTTTTTCAATGTGCATCACGTCCAGGTTATGTCGACATTTATTGTGTTTCCAGTAAGGCAATTCAAAAAATATAGACTTCTTCTTCCATGGGGAGTCACTTTTGTTCTTTTGCTTCTCTTTCTTCCCAAAAGAAATCACAAATTCAGACAACTCATCTAAGACATGAAATCCTGTTAGGGGTCTGGGACGGGTTCTTAGTTCTACTTTACCATTAAAAGACTTCTTATCACGTCGCAATGGATCATTAACATCTAAAAATCTGCGACCACCCATATAACACATTTTTTTGCTATGTTTCAGATATAAGGACTCTGTTTCATGGTTACAACTTGGACAAGCAAACTTCCCTTTTGTTTTCCATCCCGATAACATTGAATTCCCAGGAAAGTCACTAATTGTCCATGTTAAAGCAGCATGTAACTTAAATGTTTCATTCCTAAATTTATCATATGTTTCAAGCCCTACATTCCATAAGTCTTTTAATTCCTCAATCAAAGGCTGTAAGTATACGTCAATATTATTCCCAGGACCCTCGGGACCGGGAATGAGCAGTGATAGCATAAAATTTTCCGGTTTCATGAACATCCAAGGTTGCAAATTGTAATTGACCAACACAACGGGCCATATCTTGTGAGATACACTCATAGTTCGAAATGGATTGAACCCATCGAAGCCGAGTCCTAACCTTACATTTCTAGGTTCATTAGCAAATAAAGGGAATAGAGAATCAAAGTCCTTCCAAGCTAACCCCGTCTGCGGGGGTGTCTTAGATACCCATCTTTTGGACGTTTATCGGCATGCCATGTCATAGCTTCAGCAGTTTCGAATTCATATATACTCTTTGTAGCCTAGGTTCTAGTGGAAAATGCCATAAGACCTTTGCGGGTATACGGCGACTATTCGAAGTCTTTGAAGTCTTATTACATGAATTTGCTTCGCATTTTTTCCATTTCGAGGCATGACATTTATAACACTCTTCAAACATTTTCAAACTCTTTCCAATATAGCATACAATCGTTAGGACACGCACATATTTTTTTATAATCAAGACCCAAATCCCTCACAATTTTCTTAGCTTCAGTGAAGTTTCCCGGAATTTTAGCTTCCGGGACCATGTCTCTTAGCAATTGGAGGAGATCATTGAATGCCACATTACTAATTCCATGAAGTGTCTTGTACAAAAATAGTCGAATGACAAAAGACAGTTTTGAAAATTTCTTACAGCCCGGGAATAATTCTTGTTGACCCTCTTCTAGCAACTTATAAAACTTTTTAGCTTCATCATTGGGACCATTTTGTACGTTAGTGTCACCTTCAAAACAACTTCTAAATCTATCGTCTAACAATGTATTGGTATTGTCATTGAAATTTTCTTCTTCATCAAGGGTTTCAACTATGGTTTCAGTTGATAAATGATCCTCTCCATGAAAAGTCCAAACATAATAATCCTCAACAAAACCAAATGCTTTTAAATGATCATACACCTTATGTCTTCGTAACCAATATCGTTTATACACCTCTTACATGGACATCTTATTTGACTCCCATGAGCAGCCTTAGAAAATGACACATTCAAGAACTCAATGACTCCATTTTCAAACTCAGGCAAACGTCTAGCTATATACATCCAACTTCTATCATTCCTCATCCTCTGAATTCTGAATTAAATAAGCACAAATTATAAATTTAACAATGTAATTACTCGACAAAGTTGACTGTAATTGAAACAGACTCATTCCTACTTTAATTTCGTCTGGTGATATCGGGAATCCGTAAAAATGATAAAACAGGTAGTTTATTAGAATAGGCTAGTTTATTAGAATAGGGTAATTTTTAAATTTGGTTGTTGAAACTGTACTAGACTCAACTTGCATTGTTATTATTAGTTGGGTGTAATTGTATCGGGAAAGTCTCTGCCAAGACTACGATGCCAAGTATCGGAAACACCGATACAGCCTCAAACATTAAATACTCAGAAAAAAAATATTCTAGATAAAGAAGCTGATTTAATTAACTATTTGATCGCCTTGCGTTTATTAGTTATTTTTGTTCTGCGGTCAGTTTGATCTGATTAATTGTAAAATTTCACTGCCAAATACATGATTCTATTTTATAGCCTTTTCCTTTGTCAATGAAATTTTCATTGCAGAGAGGCTGTTTGGCTCAGTCTATTTGTCTCAGCTTTGTAAGTTGGAGTTTGAATGAAACACTTTCAGGGGGATTTCCTAGTTCATTTTATGGATATTTGTCTCTATTTTAAGGAACTCTGACACTGCAGTCATGTACTTTCATTTGTCGTGATTAGTTTCAATTTTTGTTCATCTTTCAAACTCATGCTATGTGCTCAGGTACAAAGTACGTATCAGTTAATATTTCGCTCCCTGATTAGTTTCAATTTTTGTTCATCTTTCAAACTTATTCTAATAACCTACCCTATTCTAATAAACTACCCTAAAT
The DNA here is from genome assembly GCF_048544455.1 of Silene latifolia. Lineage (NCBI taxonomy): Eukaryota > Viridiplantae > Streptophyta > Magnoliopsida > Caryophyllales > Caryophyllaceae > Silene > Silene latifolia. The sequence goes on from NC_133534.1 coordinate 47,123,605, forward strand.
AACTCAACAAAGAACAACATCAATCATATCAACAACAACAGCATCAATCATATCAAGATTGAAATTCAATAAAAACACAAAATTAACAGGAATGAAAATAGTTAATTAGATGCAGAAAATAATAATAGTCGACAGCAACAGTTCAATACTCATACACAAAATTTGAACAATATCGAAAAATTAACTTAAAAATGATAAAAACAATTGAAATAGGAGTATCATACCTTTCGACAAATCCCAATCAGAAAATGACTTCAATCCAAATAATATGACTTCACCGGGTTTCGACAGAATCCAATCAAAGTTGAGATTGAGTGAAGAAGAGAGGCTGGAATTGAACGAATTGAACGAAGGAAAAGAGACGGTGGAATGAATAAAGAAGCGCGCCCTTGTCAGATTGAATGAATGAATGAATTGAGGCGGTGATGGATAACTGTTATTGAATGAATGAATGTGTTGGCGCCGCAAAATGTGTTTTTTAATTTTTCATTTTTCATTTCACAGCAAAATGTGTTTTTTAATTTTTCATTTTTCATTTCACAATACTTAAGCGGTAAAACCAACAAGTTAAAAAAAATTTAGGGTATATATTACTTATGTGACAAAAGTGTTGCTCAAGTGTTGCTACAAAATGCAACATTTGTATAAGACTGTTGCATTTACGGTAATACATTGCAACACTTATATTAAAGTGTTGCCCTATGTAAGTAAAAGCAACATTTATAAATTAAGCGTTGTTTAATTAACTGAAAATTGCAACACAAACCGTAAGTGTTGCACACGAAATGTTGCATTAGGTCTATTTTTGTAGTAGTGTATTCTGAATGCAATTCTATTTACGATGATAATGAGGATGATCCTGACCCAGACTCAATCGAATTACCTCCCTACATAATTAAAGAAATACTAGAAGAGGGGGAAGGGGCACCAGTCATAGAAAACACCGAACCTATCAACGTAGGAACGGAATTAGAACCCCAAGAACTTAGGATAGGGACGACCCTAGACCCAACTGAAGGGCCAATTTCATCGACATCCTACACAAGTTCAAAGACGTCTTCGATTGGTCTTACAAGGACATGCCAGGGATCGGCAGGGATATTGCAGAATATCGTATTCCAATCAAACCAGGTTTCAAGCCTATAAAACAGAACCTTCGTCGAATGAGGACAAAGTGGGCGCTTAAGATTAAAGAAGAAGTCGATAAGCAATTCAAAGTCGGATTCATCAAAGTTTCCGAGTATTCAGACTGGGTGGCTAATATAGTCCTCGTACCCAAAAAGGATGGGCGAATCCGGGTTTGCGTTGATTTCAGAGACTTGAACAAAGCGAGTCCTAAAGACGACTTCCCTCTACCACACATCGATATATTAGCAGATAATACAGCAGATCACGCGTTGTTATCCTTCATAGACGGGTATGCAGGGTATAACCAAATCAAAATGACCGTGGAAGATATGCACAAGACAGCCTTCGTCACTCAGTGTTGCACATACTGCTATACTGTTATGCCATTTGGGCTAATTAATGTTGGGGCTACATACCAACGCAGTACGACTACTTTGCTACATGACATGATGTATAAAGAAGTGGAGGTGTACGTGGACGACATGATTGTCAAATCTAAGGATAGGAAAAGGCTTATCGATAACCTTCGCAAATTCTTCCTCAGATTGCGCAAGTACAACATGAGGCTCAACTCTTAGAAATGTGCATTCGGAGTAACATCAGGCAAGCTTCTGAGATATGTCGGCAGCCAGAGGGGGATAGAAATTGATCCATCCAAGATCAAGGCCTTAATCGAGATGCCACAACCTCAAACAGAAAAGGAGATCAAAGGATTCCTGGACAAAGTGCAATACATAAGTCGATTCATATCGAAACTCACAATGATCTACGAACCTATCTTCAAAAAGCTCAAGAAAACAGACCGTGCTATATGGGACGAAGACTGTCAAAAGGCATTTGACAATATAAAGGAGATATTAGCCAACCCACCAGTGTTAATGCCTCCCCAACGAGATCAACCTCTTGGTCTATATCTCACAGTCACCGAAACAGCCATGGGGGCTATGCTCGTACAGACCTTAGGAAAGGAAGAAAGAGTTATCTACTACCTTAGTAAGAAGTTCTTAGAGTACGAGAGTAAGTACACACCTCTCGAGAAGACATGCCTCGCTCTTGTGTGGGCAACAAAGAAGCTACGCCATTACATACTTAGTTACTCTGTCAAGGTGTATTCTAAAATGGATCTCGTCAAATACCTCTTCGAGAAACCCGTTCTCAACGGACACTTAGCAAGATGGACCTTAATGCTCTCAGAGTTCGATCTCAAATACGTACCTTTGAAAGTCATAAAAGGACGTGCCGGGGCTGAATTCTTCGCAGATAATCCCATCAACGATACGCATGCAATAGACACATGATCGTTTCCAAATGAGGATATTCTACAAACCAGTATGGATTCTTGGGATCTTTACTTTGATGGGGGCATCCAATTTGAGAGGATTCGGAATAGGAGTGTTGCTCATTTCTCCTGAAGGCGAGCATACACCACTTTCTGTCAAACTCGACTTCGAGGTGACAAATAATGCAGCAGAGTATGAGGCCTGTCTCATCGGTCTACAAGCGGCAGTGAGTTTGGGGATCAAAATCTTCGAGTTCACGGGGACCATCTTTAAAACCAAATCACTGGATCTTGGAAAATCGGAAGTAAAAGTCTAGCACCCTATTAGGCTAGGATAGATCAAGTCGCTCAATTCTTCGATCAGGTTACTTATTTACACCTACCACGCGAAGAAAATCAGTTTGCGGACGCTCTTGCAAAACTTGCATCCTTGATTTATATGCCAGGCGACATGGTTGAAATGACCTTATGCATCGAACGGCGATCAGAGCCAGCCTATGTGCATTTTCATACAGATGAAGAGGAAAATCCAGAAGAACCTTGGTTCCATGCCATTCTCAATTTCAAGCTCAATAGTACATACCCACCAGATATGGATAAGAGGGGACAACACGTCATACGCCTACTTACCTCTCAATACCTCCTTATGCAGGGAGAGTTGTACAAAAGAACACCTCTTGGTGTCGTCTTGCGCTGCCTTGATCATTCACAGGCATAAAAAGTAATGGAAGAAGTTCACGATGGAGAATGCGGTCCTCACATGAGTGGACCTATGATGGCAAAGAAGATTACGCGTCTAGGGTATTATTGGATGACAATGGAGTCAGATTGCATTAAATATGTCAGACATTGTCATAACTGCCAGATCTTCGGGAATGTACAACATGTTCCTCCCTCGATGTTATATACCATGACATCTCATTGGCCATTTTCTGCTTGGGGAATAGACATCATCGGGAAGATCACTCCAGCTGGGACAGGAGGTCACTGTTTCATTTTAGTGGCTATCGACTATTTTACTAAATGGGTCGAAGCAGCATCTTACACCAGCCTTACAGCCAAACATGTGGCAAATTTCATACAAACCAATCTCATCTGTCGATATGGTTGCCCACATCAAATCATCGGTGACAATGGATCACATTTTCAGGCCGAAGCTGCACAATTGCTAGCCAAATATAAGATCAGCATCACCATTCCTCGCCATACAGACCTCAAACTAATGGCGCGGTGGAAGCAGCTAACAAGAATGTCGTCACAATTCTTAAGAAAATGATCGACAATTATCGTGATTGGCCTAGCAAAATACCCTTTGCATTATGGGGGTATCGAACGTCAGTTAGAACGCCCACTGGGGCTACTCCTTTCTATTTGACTTACGGCATGGAAGCTGAACAACCAGTAGAGCTTGAAATCCCAGCTTCGCGCATTCTACTCGAAAGTCAAATTCCAGAAGCTGATTGGAAAAGGGATAGGTATGACGAACTCGTCCTCTTGGACGAACGAAGGCTACGCGCATTGCATAATGTGCAGACATATCAGACACGTATCAAACGAGCCTTTAATAAATGGGTCAAACCCAGAAATATCAAGGAAGGATATTTAGTACTCAAGTCAGTCAGAGCTCTCTTACATGTCGATCCACGGGGAAAATTTATGCCTAATTGGGCAGGACCATTCTTGGTCAAGTCCATACTTTCAGAGGGTGCGGTTAAGATCACAAACCTAGACGGGAATGAGTTTTATAATCCAACTAACCTAGACCAATTGAAACAGTACTACCCTTAAAAATAGGATAAAAACGCGCCTAGCGTGACCCACGTGCCGCTCGTGCGACACGAAATAAAATCGGCCCTAGCCCGCTAAAAAGCTCATGACATTACGCTCTTGCGTTTTGACATTTTGACATCCTCATATCATCAAATAAATTAAATAGCATTTCCTTAGGAGTAAGTAAAGCACATGCTTATTTTCTAAGTTCATTACAAGCTCTTGCTTCGAAGATTTATTCTTTTACATTGTCTCGAACTACGCACAGGGTTTGATTTCATTTTTTAATGAATACGTAAGCAATCCTTCACCGGATACAACCCGTCATTTCAAGATGTAAATAGAAGGACATTTGCATGTTGCATTTGAAATTCGACAAGAATAAATAAAGGAAATTTATGAAAGTTTCTTAACTAATAAATATTTTATTCATTGTTCCATAAATAATAGTAATACGCCGAATACATATAAATTTAAATGCTGAAAATTAAAATGCTGGGCTAGGATTCTAAAAACCCCGCCATTTATTAAAATTCAAATAATAATAAATAATACTGTTATAAATGACTAAGGCTACTCTTCCATTTTCCCCTTGCCTTTGCCACTTTTGTCAAAATTCTTGTCTCGACCACGAGCGGGACGCTCTTGCGTTATCTCCGACCTAATCACCAACGGTCGTTCTTGCGGTCTAGCATTCCCATTTCGATCCACCACCATTTTCTCAGCAGGAGTATTCTTTGGTTTCTTCGACGGACGAACAACCCGATATCCGGCCTCTTCTTCCTCCTCAGTCAAGTACCTTTGGTTCTCCTTCGCCACTTCGCGGATTTTGTAGTCTACAGGCTCGTGCTTCCTTAGCTTCTCACACTTCTCGGGGGTGCTAGCTTTCCTCCACTGCAGATATGAGGCAGATACCCATAATGAGCCAACCAGAACGGGTATGAACCACATATTCCTTTGGGCCCAACGAATTGCCCACTCTCAACAAGACTCCGAAGTATGTGCCAAGGCAGTTTGAGGGACAGTGTCTAGCTTCGGGATTTTCTGTCTTAGGCACACTTGCCTCATCAATCTCTCTGGAAAAGTATGGACCACGAATTCCAAGTCGGGAACACGAACTGCCCATGTCGGATCGAAGGATGATACTCCAGTCACTGACCTAAGATGCCACCAAGGAGCTATCCACCTGATCAAGGGCCCACCTTCACTCTTCAGTTTCTTTTCCCAATAATCGCATACTCGAGTGAAGTCCACCATGTATAGCCTTGTCCTCATCGCAATTGATCGAGAGCGATGAGCTATCACATCAACTGGGGGCTCGATTAGTCGCAGTCTTTCCATCAACTAGATCTGCAAAGAAGGAGACGAGATTCAGACCCATATTCGGCTAAAAAAAAAAGGAAATAAAAGCGGCCGAATAAGATAGGAAAACGGGTTCTTACCTGTAAAATAATAGGACTCCCAGGATAAGGATGCTCGCGGTTCGCCTTCCTGTTGTCCAAACCAAGAATGGTCTCCCCTAGAATCAAGCATGCTGGGCTCCTACGCAGTTTCATTTGCTCCACTATGCCTAGAAATCGAGGGTCATCTCTTGGTCGACATGCCCTTGAAGGACATAGCAATGAAGAAGGCAAAATACATAAGCTAGATGCCTCCCCACATAGGAGATAGTAGGGTCCTCCCTATTTATTAATCGATCAACAAATTCAAACATGCGGACACCTTTCGAGGTCACAAGACGGTCTACCTCAGCGTTGGTCAAACCAAGCAAGTCCCTAAATTTGTTTTTATATCCTTGAGGGCTAGGAGGTATAGCCGGAACACTTTCTGCATCCCATCCTCCAACCGCAGCAATTTCTTCAGGAAAGGGACAAATTTCGCCTTCCGGAGAGGCAAATACATGGAAATTCGGGTCCCAATATTCAAGACAAGAATCCAAAAAGGGCCTCACTGCCTTCACTAGCTTCAAACTTATGATTGATCCTAAATTGAAAGCACCCATGTCGTGTTTCTCCACATTTGTAAATTCATTCGTCCACTTCTTAATGCGATTTTAAAAGGCATCCATTTTGTTGGAATTTTTGAGAAGATATATAAGAGATTTTATGTAATTGACGAGATCGAGAAGGGAATTGTGAGAATAGAAGCTCAACCGAAGTCTTTATTTATACTATTCGCAGTTTCCTAATTTTAGCTAAAGACGGACAAGCTGGAGAAAAGACGCAGCAGTTGCTGCGCCTCTTCGAAGGGTCGTAGCTTCTGCTGCGCCTCTTCGAAGGGTCGTAGCTCCTGCTGCGCCGCTTCCCCAGGTCTTTTTCCTCGTTTGACGGCCATGGATATTTCCTAAATCCATTTTGGTTAAAATTTCCTATTTCTACAGGGATTTATTTCGGTAATTCCGACTAATGCCAAATTTGTGTTTCCTAATCGCTACGAGTTCGCTTTTCGAAGCAAAATTAACATTTTTGCCAAATATGCACACTTACTCTTTTTTATTTTATTTTTCTTTTTGGGGAATCATTTCACTCCCTCTTTTCAAAATGTTTCTAATACACTTAGACATTTCTTTTAAATTTTTTTAGGGGGTAGCCCTCCCTACCGTCTGGTCGCGCCATTTCTGTCCATTTTCGGGCACTTTTTTTTCATTTTCGTAATTTTTATCCATGTTCGAGCACTTTTTTTCATTTTGTTTTCTTTTTCCGTGCTTATTTAGGCCATTCGTTTAAGTTAATTATATGCTTTGCTATGTGATTTTCTACGTGAATTTCGGCAGCATGACAACGTAAATCGTCTTATGCCAAACCTGTTTTCAAAGCTAACCTGCAGATACAGTAAACACCCAGCAGCAAAGGCACACATGCCATCATATATACAACCAAAAAGAAATGTACATCAAAATATGGGCTCCTGCCCAAAAATGACATCCAAAAGAAATGTACAAATGTACAATAAACAGCCGGCAAACTAGTCCTGACGACCCCTCAGCTCAGCCACTGTCGCGCTCAAGGGCAGCAATCTTGGCATCTCTAGCCTCGAGCTCTCTAAATAAGCGGGTCGTCTCCTCCTGGGACTGTGCTAGCTCACGCTCCAAGCCACGCTCCCTCTATACAGAAGAAAATGAAGTGATGTTTTACTTTACTTTACTTCCTTTCACAAAATTGGAGATAATAAGAAATAAGAAATGGGTACGAAAGGTTCATACCTGCCGTCCCGAGCCACCTGCAAGGGCCTCAATGGCTGTAGCTCGCAACCAGTTGGCCATCCTCTACAGCTCCACGTCCCTGGATGGTGCCACTTTCATTCAAATACAGAGAAGGTTCCAGCAAATGCATTCATATGTAATAAAACATAAAACATTAAAGATAGCCAAAGCTGGGGGCTTACCCTCCTCACGATGTGTTGCCACTCGTCCAGACCAGCGTCAGTCACTGCCTCGCTGAACTCCCGGATCTCCGAGATCGTCGCCATGCCCGCCGAGTTAGTGTACTCCAGTGTCTCTGGAAAAGCTGGGGGCTCGACGCCCGCCACCTCGATCTCCTGAAAAGCTCAAGTGATTCATTATTTTGGTGATCATTCATCATTTATCAATTTCATAAAAGCAACAAGTAAACATGGTTACCACGATCGGCCAGTACGCTAACCTCCGGCGAACAAACTCGGCGTACTCCTCGCCAGGAAGAAGGAGAGCGTCACCACTCGCACTGGCCAAGTTAGTCGTCCTCTCAGCCTCCGAAGGCTCCCTAAACATCGTCCCTGGAGGATCGATGGGAATCGTAAAAGGATCGCGGGAGCACTGCCTAGCCAAACGCTCACCCAAGTACCACACAAGCCTTATGGGCGTCGTCAACAACAACTGACTCGAACTCCGAGGACGGAGAACCTCAGCCACGAAAGCTGGAGCTCCAGAGTAGCTCTCTCAAGGCTGGGGCACCCACTAAAGCAAGAGAATAGAGGTCATTCCTATGATCGTCTCTAAGCAAAGAAAAGAGATAAAATGAAAATCAAAGATGCTTACGCTGTCTAAGCTCAGGGCGTTCACCCCCCCCCCCCCCCCTCCGATAAACATCGTAAGAAGACCGCTGGCTCTTCCGACAACACACGATCCAGTCCCTCACAACGGGGTACGCCCTCTGTATGTTCACCGCCCTCATGGGCGCAAAATTGGGAAAGTGGGAGTACACTCACGCCTGTAGACAAAATAATAGTATTTATAACTCATTCTCTACAAAAATGATCTTTCATATTTTCAAAAAGAGAGAAGAATAATGACAAAATGATCTTTCATATTTGCAAGAAAGTTTCATACCTCCAACAGAAGTCCAGGAGCGACAGTGGCAAGAGAAGTCCCTCTCTCCATCAACTCCGGACGAACCATGGTCCTTATGTAGCGTGTGAGGACCGCAAAGCTAGGAGTAAACCCAGTCCCAACGACCTAGGCTACTCAAGTCAGCAAGAAACGGAAGAAGCTTTGTCGGCAGCCTCTCCCCCTTTTCTCCGAGGCAAATCGAAGATAAGAACCACCACAGCCACAAGCGAGCCCGCTGTACAGCGGTACAAGGTGGTGGAGGCACCATGCATCCATCCATCCTCACCCTCGCTGGAACCCTACCGCCGAAGTAGTCCCTGACGTAGGTACTCAGCAATAAACTAGGAACCTGGGCCGCGTTAGAAGCCAGGTTCCAGCCGATCAGACTCCTCGCCTCGGCCGAGTCTACTCTCATCGCCGTCGATGGCCACACCACCGGCTACTCCCCGCATGGTAGACCCGAGATCATGCTGTAGTCCTCCTGGGTGACCCTGATCTCTCCAAAAGGCATATAGAAAGTCGAGGTCGTGTCCCAGAACCGATCAAGAAAGGCTCGAATCAGGCTGAGGTTAGCTCGAATCTTCCTTTCCTTGATCTCCCTCCAACCTCGCACCAAAAGCTCTTTGCTCGATGATGGCTTTCTCCAACTTCGTCAGCTTCTCGAAGGCATCCATCATCGTCGTGTAATCGGAGAAGGATCTCATGTTCCCCGCCTCCTGCATCAATTCAAAATAAAGCTTTCTTAAACACAAGAAAATGATAAGAAGTGAATAAACAAGGAAATGCGTAAGAAATGAACAAAGAAATGACAAGCTGAAGGCTTACCATACTCCTCACCGTCCTGTACGACAATTGGATCTCTGCCGCCTAAATAAGATGTCTACCATCCCATTTCTCGGCCCACTCAGGTGCTCCTGCAAGTTGATGGCCGCCTCGTCCCACATTGGCCCTCCGTGGGGACTCCTCTTCCACTATGTCCTCCTCTGCCTCCATCTCCTGGACGGTAGAAGGCTCAACGTCGGTCTCCATGAAGTCTCTGTTTGAATTATTAATCTCATTATTTCGACATATTCATATATGTGATATTTAATTTAGTCATAAAATTAAATCTTGATCTTATGCATGCAAACATAATTAGAAAAGGGAAGAAATCGTCATTCTTACTATAGTAGTTTCGGATTTAGGGCACAAGTGAGTTCTCCTTCTCACTTATTCTTGAGCTTTCCTTACAAATGGAAGAACAAAGATTCAAGCTTAGAATCCCTCCCAAAGATGTATACCCAAGATAACCTCTTAAAAGATAAATATTATTTGAACTAGAACTATATTTATCTTACTTAAATTGACCCATAATATTGTTTTGGTCTCTTGTTTTTTCGGTCAAGAGAAGAGGGAAGAAGGAGTAATTTTTCTCTCTAAAATTTCTATAAGTTTTAGATGTTAAAATGAATGAATGAATACACACATATTATTGTAGTGTATATTAGGAAAAATATAGAGAAAAACTCTTGGTCTTTTCTCTATGACAAAACCGGGTAGGGGGTGGGAAAGGGGGCCAATGCATGACCAAGATGCTCTTCACAAAAGCAACTAGGTGTGCATGGCTATCAATTAGGTTAATGATTATGCTTCTTATATATATTATAAAACATAATACAAACCCCAACCCACCCCATTATTTCGGTATATATATTGTAAAATGGAAAGTCCATTTTACAATTTATTTGTCAATTTGTCACATGTAACATGTTCCATGATATTTTGTGTATAAAAATGTATTTTTAACAATTAAAAATCAACATATTAATAAAATATGTCACTTATAAAATTAACCTAGTAATTCATAATTACTTGTACCGTAATGGGTTCCCGAGTCATAAATTACAACATTCTGTATTTATAATAATTTATTCATTCCGTTTCAATTGTTTCCGTAAACAATAATTTCATCCAAGTAATAAAACAATTCGATTACTTAGACCGTATCTTATTTAATCAAATTACAATGAGACACGTAAATATTACTTCCAAAATCGTCCGTCAATTTTAAGTAATTTAATTAACCCGTATCGTCATACGATCAATTAAATAATCAATTAAGAGTGTTACCCTTTAGGTATGACCTAAGGGGATCAACTTATCACCACCGCCGCACAAATAATGTCAAACTCTAGTCACCAATCATTACCGATATGTGTGGACCAGTTGACTGTAAAATATTACTTCCCACATGTATTCTTAAAATGAGACTTAAACATGTGATCATCATGATCGACAGTTGTGATCGCATTATTGTCGAAGGACACATATTCCAACAATATCCCACTTGTCCTCGACAAGTGTGCGTCACCAATTCTCTTGTCCTATTACTATCTCCCACTCAATGCAAGGTGTCTTTCAGGTCGTACTTGCAAGTGATCATATCTAGAGTGGTTTCCTCGATCTGGAGAATAACTGATTGACCGGAATTATCCACCATGGATACCTTCCGAGCGTGGCCACGCATTTCCAGTTCATTACTCCTCGAGTGGCCCTGAGATATTGTTATAACCCTGACAAGGGGTGGACAATTCCTATCGCACTTATTCCCTTCGACTAGCCACAGCCATCATAACCCAAAATATGCCCATTTGACCCCATTTACGAAGGTCGTAGTAACATAAATCAAAGTTAATCAGAATCGTACCACCTTAGGCGAATAGTCTTTAGTCAAAAGAATCGACTCATTAGAATACTATAGTAGCTCTCGCCACGACCAGGCTATATAAATTTGCCAGAACTCTATAAGCGGTCATAAGGCCCGACAAAGTGTTCCTAACAGTTTTCCTATGTGATCGACTAGTCATCTCACATGACTCCATGGCACTTGAACTTGCCATCAATCGCATCACACTCTAGTCACTTCGAGACGTCACCTCATGTAAGTGACTATGGGCGAATACAATGCTAATCCGTGTTCACTTTAACGGGGTTCAATTGTCTCTACAACCCGTTTGGATGTAACAAAGTATAAGCTAAGGTGAGTTAATAATAACTCAAACGACAAATGTCGAAATCACATTCGGGTAGTCAATAACATATTACAACCTTGTGATGTATATCGTAAGTGTGTAAACACTAGTCGATTGTAATAGAAGTTTAACATACAATGTGTCCATATGCTCATACTTCTTGTATTGCACTTTACTTTATATTCATGTTATCTCTCATAGCATGAACCTTACCAAGTACACATCTAGGTCCCCAACCTAGGTTTAGGTTCTTTGTCTTGAAAGAACTTTCTTGTTGTTTATCACATAACCAACGAATTGTGGTGGATGATATAACTTGCACTGGTCAAGTGTTCTACCAACTCGCAATGCACTAGGTATACGTTTTGTAGGGTCTTGCAACAATTGTCAAGATGATTAGCCTAGCACTTCTCATAAGTCCTAGCATATTCGAAAATACTAGTTTTGAGTAACTTCTTACTTTAACAAGTATTTTTTCAAACTTCTTATTTCTCCTTTTAGCTTGAATAGCTTAGGATTTTCATAAATCCTTACGTGTGTTCGAACTTTAATATGTGCAACTTCTTGTCACATAACAGAGTGTTCTATCAAACACTAGAATAGCTCATTAATTCTCCTCGAGAATTCATGACGATTCTTCTATGGCTTGCTATTGACTCATCATGCTCTTAAGCATGTGATTCATTATTGGACATGTGCATGATTATTCTAATGGCGGAAACATTAGTAATCTATAATCATGTGATCAAACATTCTTAGGTTCAATGAATGACCATGACTGCTTATGGTAATTTCATTTTCATCGATATGAAAAACCTACGTATCTTGTTGATTCGATGTGTATATCTCAATACCTATCCATCATCCCATGATGTGATTGGATTCATCATAGTCCATTTTCATCCAGAATTGAAAACTCAAACATATCTTTGTGAAAGATAGTACTAGCTCGTCATTCTCAATGAGTAATGAGTTATAAATTTTACAAGATGATTGCTCCCACTAAATTCCATGTCTGCACATGATAATTTTTAAACTCCCACTTAATTCCACATGTTTCGCAATTGACTACTCAATCGAAACATTTCAAGAATTGAAATACATTTTGCTTTGCCAAGTTATTAAGATAAAACCAAATATGTTCCCAGCATATCCTTTCAAAATACCTATTTAGAAAAGGTTTCAATCTTAATCTTATGGAAAGAGATTTTTAATCTCTAACTCATTCATTTTATAATGATGCGTAGCAATGTCATTATTTAAATGTGAATTTCATTTAATACACATCCTTCTCAAAATACCCTTTTCCGGAAGGAGGTTTAACCATTTCATTTTCATAATGAGGTTAAGTAATGTTATTAGCATGGTTAAAAATTAACTTGGCTCTTGTAGATATCGGCATATCTTTCTTTGCAACTTTTAGTCATAAATCTCATTTATTTTCAAGGATGCAACTTTGTTTCATTTAGGCTCTTAAGTAAATATCAATATTGAAACTCTTGGTCAAATGTTGTTCATAAACTAGCCAAATCTCTTGTTAAGACTTTTCTTTAGTCATTTTCTTCCAAAACTTTCTTTTGGTCTCCTCGTGTAGTTATCTTGAGAACATATTCTTTTGATTACTTCACTTGGTCTCTTTTTGTCATGTAGATCTCTTCTATTTGAGACCATAGACCTCATCTATTCGTGTATACTTTCTATTTAGGTATACAAATCATTCTTTCTTTCGTAGATCTCATATACTTAAGTATACAAATTATCTTTGTATTCTTTGTGTCTTCATTTTTCTCCCACTCTATCTTTGGAATAAATACACTAGATATTCAAAGATAGCTTATGAGACACAAATAATGATTTTGATGTATAAGGAGGACTATCTCATAGATTGACTAATAGTTTTAGATTTGATGAGTGTACTTGGTAATTGACATTCCTTTAGGAGAGTTCATCAACTCAACATCACTTTATAATTGATCATACACAAGCCTTAAGCTTGTGGACATATAATGAATCCCATCATTATAATTGTCTATTGGATCACTTTAAGTAGATGATCATATGTTTCTATGTGCAAGCATATAAAGACGAACTTTTAGAACAAAGAAATACGATAAAAGGGGTGACTTGGGTTGCAAACCAAGCCACCATAATCCAAAATACAACCATTGTTTAGAAAGGATCAACCATTTCCATGTCGAACACGGAAATCAAAATAGTTCTAAAAATCCGAAACATAACTTAAAATAAGACAATAATAAAAAGCCAAGCTTCATTGGAAGCTACTCCTAGCTCCTTGATGATATCTCAAGCTTGCTTTTCCTTTCCTTTGTCTTTGCTTGGAGGAGGCCCTATTTACAATAAAAAGAGGATACATTATCACAACTTTGTATCAAAATACCATAGTTAAAATAGAAACATAAAAGAAGGAGAGTCATTTGTAGGAAATATCGGTATACTTCCATTAACATTATAAGGATTACAACCAAGTGCTTGCAGTCTAGTGGTAGACTTGGGTAACCTCAAAGCTTGCAAAGGCAAGAATTGCGAGGTCCCGTGTTCGAACCCACGGATGAGCAATTGCATGCGGTTATCTCGGCGGCCCCAATTGGGGTGGTTTACATGGTCCAGGTGGTGACGCCGGAATGCCTGGGCCCGGGGGGATTAAACCCCTCGCCACCAAAAAAAAAAAAAATATATATATATATAAGGATTATAACGAATTTATTATGATGAATACGAGTCATAAAATAAATTACATAAACAAAATAGAGAATTAAGAAATAACCTTCGGTCCTAGCTAATATGGCCTATGAACAATATCGCAATGATATTCTCCTATCAGTTGCACCCAAGATGATATGAGATATGCCTTTGTTCTTTGCTAGAATCGATCCCCGAATTTCCTTAACAAATTTAGGGTTTTGTGTTTTCTTTTGATGAGAGTGTGCTAGGTTAGAATTAGGTTAAGGAAAATTATCTTCCACACACTTATTATATCCGAAATAAGAGTGAATAGGGGGAGATATTTTCTCTTCTAATTTCGGCCAACCCTAACCGAAAATAAGAGGAATTATTCTTCTTATTTTCGGTTTTTTTCACCTACCAAAATAAGATGATTAAATCTTCTTATTTTTGGTATTTTACAAAATGTATACAAAGTGTATAAATTATAAATTGTCATTTAATTTATTCCGTATAAATAAGTCTACATACAACAGCTTGCAGTCGATTTATTAATACCGGTCTGTAAACATTTATACTGAAAATATTGTATAATATATACATTAACTATAAATATCGCATATTTATAATTTGCTAATTAAATATAACTGGTTACATTTAATCACGAATTAACATCTTAATTTGTTTAAGCTAATCATTATATACATTTATTAAATATAACATATTATATTCAATTTACGAATTGACAGTTAATTCGTCTCAGCTAATATTATTTAATTAAATTAAATAATCGTCTCATCAACACATTGACTAACTGTTTAGTCAAATACTTGGACTAACCTTTTAGTCAGGCATCAATGTGATTATATTTTCATACAATCATATCTCTCAAATAAATCCTTTAGGTGTGACTTTTAGGGACAAGTTGATCACCGCCATCAGTATGATAATAACGTCAAACTCTCTAGCAAGCCAACCGTTATTATGTAATCGTTAATCAACTGATAAAATACGAAGTATACCCTTGTGAACCTATAAGAGATTTATAAATGTTATCACACTAATTTGTGGAGGACACAAGCTCCAACATCATTTACCTACTGGAGTGATCTTTCCAGCTTTGATGTCACCAAGATACTTGGAACAATTCCTTTTCCAATGTCCAACACCATTACAATAATGGCATTTATCAAGAGTACCCTTCTTGGTCTTGGAAGTGCTAGCTTCAAAAGTCTTAGCCTTGGTGGACATGGGAGCTTGCCTCTTACCCTTTTTCCCATTCTTTTTGAACTTCCCCTTGCTCTTGGTGCTTATGTTAAGCACATCCTTAGGTGGGTTAACATTTAACCCCATGTCTCTTTCGGCTTGCACAAGTAACTTGTGCAACTCTTCAAAAGACACGTCCTTGTCTTGCATGTTAAAATTCACCCGGAATTGAACATACGCTTTGACTTTGGATAAGGAGTGTAGAATCCTATCTACAATGAGCTCTTTGGGGATTTCAACTTTTTGAATCTTCAAAGTCTCGACTAGCTCCAACAATTTGAGCACGTGAGGGCTAACCTTTTGGCCCTCCTTGAAATTGAGATCAAAGAATGCCGAGGCCGCCTCATATTGGACGATCCTCGGAGTTTGTGAAAACATTGTCACAAGTTTGGAATAGATTTCATTAGCGGTGCCCATTTTAAAGGC
Source organism: Silene latifolia (assembly GCF_048544455.1). Taxonomy (NCBI): domain Eukaryota; kingdom Viridiplantae; phylum Streptophyta; class Magnoliopsida; order Caryophyllales; family Caryophyllaceae; genus Silene; species Silene latifolia. The sequence continues at coordinate 47,139,473 of NC_133534.1, forward strand.
TCTCCTTTGGAGATCCGCCTCCATCGCAAAAATCAACACATTTTTCATTGCGGCGGACTCTTTGTGGTAAGCCTCATATGCTTCCCTAGTGGCGGCACTAGAACTAGCATTAGGTTCGGGTGGAGAGGCCTCGGTGAGGTAACGAAGCTTGTCGTCACCTTGGGCGGCTAATTTGAGTTGGGCATCCCAAACGGAGAAATTTGACCCATTCTTTTCAAGTTTACAACGATTCATGAAGGATCGGAGCCATGAAGCATTAGTGAGAGGTGCGGCGTTGGTGTAATACCCCGTATTTTATATAATCGATTAAACGGATATTATTATATATTAGTATTATACATTTTATATTGGTTGCATCATAATATCGTGAATGTTATTAAGTCGGGTTTATATCGTATATGTTGAGTCGGGCTACATCACATTTTGTCTTTTGGGTCAAGAATTACCCATCTACATTTACCCAACGACCATACCCGTTTAACCCATTTGCCCTACCCGGAACATGTAACCATCATTTACCCTAAACCTAATCTAAGAGCCGCTCTCCCTCTCCCCTCTTTTCATTTTATCATTCATAAAACCATTTCTAAACCTAGAGAAAGGGAGAGGAAGAAGAATTGTCGAGCCTTTCAATTGATTGAAGATTTCTCATCGATTCCAACCTAATTCGATTTCCCTGTTTGTAAGTCGATTTCATTCCATTGTTTATACTATTTTAAAGTGTTCGTCTTCAAAAAGGAAAAGAGAGTCCTGTTTATTTGATGTCTAGTTTATGCATATAAAATCTCGTAGTAAAATTCTTTATGGTTTGTCCTAGGTGATTTATTTATGAACATGTCGCTGAAAAGTCCGCGAATCTGATTTGGTTGTGGAAAATGATTTGAAACCCTAATTTTTATGTCGATTCAGTTATGAGGCTTCTTCATACATCATCTTTGTATAGTCTAGATGATAATAGGATTTGGGATTACTGCAAAATAATGTTTTAAACTCGTTTTATGAATCAATACTTTTTATGCGACGGTTTCGTCGTTTTTGAAATCAGTCTGAAAACTCTTGATAAGTTTGAAATTTGAGAAAAACACGTTGGATATAATTTGTAGCTAAGACTCATGGGGTTCCAATCCAATTGGCCTTGTATCAATTTTATTTTTCTGGAATTAGTTATGTATTTTATTCCGAGTCTGTCATGTCTTTGGAAAATCGGGAAAAATCGTGTTTGTTCTTTAAGTTGATATTCCTATTAAGCTATGATGAGTCTAGGTTATGTGCATGATTATTTGATTGAGTAGGTGGTAATTATACATAATTATGTTATGTAGGTGATGGATATGTGAAGGATCATAATTGATTGCTTGTGTGCTTGGATTGCGAAAAGGTAGGGAAATACACTTGACTTATTATCGTTGTTGTTGAATTGTGTTGACTTGTTTGTGTTACATATGACCAAACTGTGAACGTTGACGTGATTCGTGGTTGTTGATTCATGTTATGATTCATATCCTGGAATGTGCTTGACTGAATTGATCGTATTGAGTATATTATCACAACATTCGAGAAACCTTAGGCATGATTCTATGATTTACCAGTTCAATGATATACATATTGTGTTGCATTAATTTCTTGAGCATTCATATGCATTGGAGATAGAGGATGTTGTGATGACGTGGTGTGGTGATGATGATGTTGTGATAAGGCCCAGGCGGGTTTTGCATGACTTGCCCTGGTGTCCTCAACGGTGGCGCGGATCGGCTACGGTCGATATATAGTCTGGGGATCGGTATGGTGGGCGTTCGGGTTATGAGATATGAGTTGAGATGGAGGTGGAGGTGACGGAGGAGCATGCATATCATATTTTGTTGTTTCATTGTATTCCATACTCAACCTCGTGGTTGACCCTGTGTATTCGTGAACACCTGTGACGATCCAAATATTGGGGAGCAGACTTGACAGGTTTATGAGATAGGATGGGAGCTTGATGGGCGTGAGACACTGGATCAGAAGACTTAGTAGCTAGATCATCATTTAGAAGACTTTCACTTTTATTTATGTTAGTTCTTTGTAATTTGATGTAAATGAGGTTTTGTAAAAAGTTAAGTTAAAGAAATTATGTAATTTGCCTTGGAGTTTAATTTGTTATTCACTACCTCGGGAAACCGAGATGGTAACAGTCCGGTTTATTAGGGAATGTCTTGCTAGAGGCTCTTTTATAAATCGGGGTGTTACAAAGTGGTATCAGAGCGAACGATCCTCAGGCCTAAACCAATGAACCCAATGAACGTAGGATGTGTCTAAATAAAATGAACCCCTGGGAATAAACTGTTAGGAGGTCACAGTGCGGTTAAGAAGGCGCCCTTAATGCGTGCTCTTTTGCCCTCTCAGTTTTGAACCAGGTAACCCGAGATAAATTGAGTGAATGGGGTAGTTAGAAGGAAAACCTTGGATATAATCGAGTTGATGTAAACCTTGAGACCCATATATTCTAACCATTCTGCAGGACAACGTTACGGTAAGTATTTTGTATGAATGATGACGTGATCATATGATGTTGTGGAGATGAGAAATAAATTTTCGTGTTCAGGTTGATAATCAATGAAGTGTTGGATTGTGGTAATCGTGAGCGTGAAAATAATTGCGAATTGATGATATTTATCTGGATGGATGTTGAATGACGTGTTGATAGTGCTATTATGTCTAGCGATATGCGGTTATGTGATCCCGAAGCCATGCTAGTATAGTATTGTGATAGTAATCAGAAACACTATTGAATCGCATGTTTCTAGTCATAGCAATCGTGATTTAGATGTAAGGAGTAGATCGAGATGCGAAGGGATTCTATGGGATAGATGTTTACGTAAGTACAAAGAGTGAGATTTAAGTTGGGATGGGTTAGTATACATAGTATGCTCATAAGAGCTTGTAACATAGTAAAGAATGACCTAGTGCTGAAACTCGTTTTGTTTGATTTTACTCTATAATTGACCTTACTGCCATTTCTTTTCTGTTTATTGCCTATGAATGAAAATTTTATGAGAGATAGCCTCGTGAGTTATGTTCATTTGGCGTTGGTTTCATGCTTATAGGATATACGGATTAGGAGTAATAAATATTTTAGTGGGCTGTGGTCAGGAAGTTCCTGTGCAGTGATGTTTCGACCAACGATTTTGTAAAAATCCTCTTTTAAATTGTATTAATAATTTTTGCATAATTCCAACTCCATCGATCAGAAGATTCGCATATGTTTTCAAATTGATAAGCCACGAAAAATCTTGATGTCTCTATATTAAATGGTAAGTTTTTCAAATTGACCCAAGTTTCGGACCAATTGCTGTCACATACTTGTTTGGACCAACTGAGTTGTAAAATCCTTTAAAAATTGAATTCTTGAGCTTTGGACCTCATTCTTTTTCTCACAAATTATTAACTCTCTGTATGTTATAAAAAGTAATAATAACTCAAGTTTTCGTTGAACGGTTATTTATTCGTGATTTTTGGAAGTTACAACGTGAATCATAATTTTTAAAATGTGAATTCTATGTTGAGTTTACATACAGTTGTTCGATTATTTCATGAGCCTTATTAATGTGAAATTATAGTGTCCTTATATTATGATAGTAGTACACATATTCATTGGTTAGGTATCTTAACAAGTGATAAAAAAATTAAAGTTTAGTTTATAACATTGTTGGCATGATAGTATGAGTGAAATTGAATAGCTTAATCTGATCCTTAATCGAGGGTGAAATATTTTATACGAGTCCAGTTGTTGCATATTTTATATATGTTTGGCATGTTGTAATATCTCTGGTGTGTTCATCATATTTGTATAGTGGTCGGATATATATAAATATAAAACTATATTGTCATATCTTGGTAAAGTTGGTGGCGTTAAATGTTAACTTGATTGTTCTAATATACTCGCGTGAATATTTATAATAATTATGTTTAAATGTTTACACATGGATGGTAGTAATGAGTATGTCTAAATGTTCACACATGTAGGATGTCATCTGAGTTCTCATATCTTTTATGTGAGTCTGTGTGCCTATAGTTATACTTATTACTTTCATTGCATTAATTTATTTCAGTTGAACCTAAACTTATGATATGATAATAAAATAGTGTTGTTGTTCCTTATTGGATATGTTCATAGTTGTATGGTCATGAAATGCTAAGGTGATTGTTGCAATTGTCACGATATTTGAAATATAGTTGATATAGTTACGATATAGTTACGATATTTGAGATATATTCTCGAACCGTCGAATTATAATGAGATAATCCTTTGATGATTCACATGTCATGCGTATGTTTAAATGATAGTCGTTATAGTTACGTTTAATTGAGCCGCGAGTTGCCTATTTGTTCAAACCGTGCAAACCAGAGAACTTGTTCACCTTACTAATCTTTTGTCATAGATAATGTTTTACAAGTTATATGATGGTATATGTACATGTTTAAGTTGTTTATGCGATATCTTTTATTTTTGCTGAAAATGAATTATACTGAGTTGATGGATACAATTGAATGGTATGGTTGCTAAAATGTTAAACATATGTGTGATATGGAAGTAATTTTGTTGTTATTGTGAATCATATAACTATTAATACTCAATTGTAATTTCAGTTGTTTGACTTCTACATTATTAAGTTAATTACTCATGACGCACAGTCGATGGTTCCGTAAGGAGCTTAACTGGGAATTTTATAGTGTGCCTCCGATCTAAACTAATAATCTTCTCATATTGACTATATGGTTAGACTCTTGTCCAGTTCTTATGACGTGATAAATCGTTTTAAAATTTAACATGTAATTGAGTTGGTACTTATACTTTGTGTGACCATGCAACCTGTGATAAATAGATCTATAATAAAGAGGTAAAAATTTGATTGAATACAGTTAATTTGTAGTTACTTGCTTTACTTTATGGTACGAATCGTATGCTTTGATGAGACGTCACCAGGGAATGTGTACTATCTAAAAGGTCTCCGATTAAATGCTGTAGTCATGTTAGCCGTGAATATAACTGAGTAAAGAAGTGCAACTAAAATCCTGATGTTGAGGTAATAGTCGTTCATTAGTAAAGATAGGACTGAAATGAATAAGATGAACCTGTAAATTATGAAATATGAGTCGACACCTAAGCTTGTATTGTTTGAAGGAATTGAATTAAGTTTATCTGATTTTGAGTTTCGTAGTAAGCTGTAAATGGATTCTATGGACGGCTCTGTTATAAGATTTATGTTAAGAAAGTTATTCACCGTCCAGTATGAAAGTAAAAGTTTTGAAAATGAAGTCAAATTTTGTCGTGTGAGTATAAATTCGGAATGAGATTTCCGGCCGATTAATACGGTTGTATGGTTTCATTATATTTGCTAGTCTGGAGGAATGAAGCTAGAACGGAGTCACAAATTAGTGGGTTAATTTGGTCATGTTGTTCGTTCATGTAGTGAATTGGTGGGTTGTGGCTAGTTACGAATGTCAAAGCGGGAAATGTAATGTGGTGATTTAAGTGAGTTATGTGTTAACATGGTATGTTGAAATTGGTGTAGTTAAATACATTTAATCTTTTATGTCATTGTGTTGGGTGCAGTTTAAATATATTTAACACCAAGAACGAAATTTTATGTATGATAGTCTTGTATGTTAACTTTCCAATATCGTTGTTTACTCGCTTGATTGACTCGACCAATAAGTTTGTAAAATTTGCCAATCAATGTGCGTTCGTCATTCGTGAATAAATCCCAAACCCTTTGTTATGAGGATTAAAAATATTTCTAGGATGATAAGTGCTGCGAAACTGGTTGTCTTCATTTTATGGGTGATTCAGTGTCTTGACCTAAATCTGTACAGTTATGTAAAGGAAAGTCAGACTGGACCTATTAGGTTACAAATTTTCATAAATCGATTTATTAAGTTTTGACCCTAATTCTTTTCTTATGTTGATTGATTCCCTATGTTTCTAAGGTATGAGATTACAATGATTAGTGAAATGAATAATTACTAATGATTTTTACTGGTAACCTCGTAAAGCATTGTTCCATTCATAATTTGATTATTCACATGAATAAATGTTACCAATATTTCTTGGAAAATATGCTGCCACGAGAGTACGCCGGATAGGATTATCGTGGTATGTTACGTTAGTGATCTTGCTTAGTAACCTTGATGAAACGATGTTATTTGACATGAACCATATGTGAGCATCTAGGCATCTTCATCTTTGTAATCTGAGTAGTAATGTATAAATTAGATTGACAAGCAGATCCTGTGAATGTTATTGCATGTATTGATTGATATGAAGAGTGTCTAGCTTAATACTGAAATGTCTTAAGTTATTCAACGTGGCTTTTGCTCCGATCCGTGGCGATGTCTTTGTATAAAGCAGAATCGTAGCTTTCTTGAGAGAGCTTGTATATTGATTGTCTTTAGTAGGGATTAGTAACTTGAGCGTGAGTTGTGAATCTTTTATCCTCTTTCAGTTGTTAGCAGTAGTTTGAGAACTTTTGTTATAATAATGAAGGTTACGGAGACGTAACCATGTTTAAGGAGGGTAGGATTGTAAAATCTTTATACTTTCATGTGTGATTTCTCAGTTTGGCTATATTGGTTATGCGTTGTGTGGGTTATGTTGGAGTGTTACATGATGTGTTTCTGTTATGGTTAAACTTCGGGGACGAAGTTTATTTTAAGGAGGGTGGAATGTAATACTGCGTTTAATATTCAATTTGGTGGGTGCCTTACATACTTTTGTATATGCGTTTCATAATTCGTTTGCGTTGGTTGGTAGAGAGGGTAAACTTCGGGACGAAGTTTCTTTTAAGGAGGGTAGACTGTAATACCCCGTATTTTATATAATCGATTAAACGGATATTATTATATATTAGTATTATACATTTTATATTGGTTGCATCATAATATCGTGAATGTTATTAAGTCGGGTTTATATCGTATATGTTGAGTCGGGCTACATCACATTTTGTCTTTTGGGTCAAGAATTACCCATCTACATTTACCCAACGACCATACCCGTTTAACCCATTTGCCCTACCCGGAACATGTAACCACCATTTACCCTAAACCTAATCTAAGAGCCGCTCTCCCTCTCCCCTCTTTTCATTTTATCATTCATAAAACCATTTCTAAACCTAGAGAAAGGGAGGGGAAGAAGAATTGTCGAGCCTTTCAATTGATTGAAGATTTCTCATCGATTCCAACCTAATTCGATTTCCCTGTTTGTAAGTCGATTTCATTCCATTGTTTATACTATTTTAAAGTGTTCGTCTTTAAAAAGTTTGAAAAGAGAGTCCTGTTTATTTGATGTCTAGTTTATGCATATAAGATCTCGTAGTCAAATTCTTTATGGTTTGTCCTAGGTGATTTATTTATGAACATGTCGCTGAAAAGTCCGCGAATCTGATTTGGTTGTGGAAAATGATTTGAAACCCTAATTTTTATGTCGATTCAGTTATGAGGCTTCTTCATACATCATCTTTGTATAGTCTAGATGATAATAGGATTTGGGATTACTGCAAAATAATGTTTTAAACTCGTTTTATGAATCAATACTTTTTATGCGACGGTTTCTGTCAGTTTTTGGAAATCAGTCTGAAAACTCTTGATAAGTTTGAAATTTGAGAAAAACACGTTAGATATAATTTGTAGCTAAGACTCATGGGGTTCCAATCCAATTGGCCTTGTATCAATTTGATTTTTCTGGAATTAGTTATGTATTTTATTCCGAGTCTGTCATGTGCTGGAAAATCAAGAAAAATCGTGTTTGTTCTTTAAGTTGATATTCCTATTAAGCTATGATGAGTCTAGGTTATGTGCATGATTATTTGATTGAGTAGGTGGTAATTATACATAATTATATTATGTAGGTGATGGATATGTGAAGGATCATAATTGATTGCTTGTGTGCTTGGATTGCGAAAAGGTAGGGAAATGCACTTGACTTATTATCGTTGTTGTTGAATTGTGTTGACTTGTTTGTGTTACATATGACCAAAGCGTGAACGTTGGCGTGATTCGTGGTTGTTGATTCATGTTATGATTCATATCCTGGAATGTGCTTGACTGAATTGATCGTATTGAGTATATTATCACAACATTCGTAATTAGGCATGATTCTATGATTTACCGAGTTCAATGATATACATATTGTGTTGCATTAATTTCTTGAGCATTCATATGCATTGGAGATGGAGGATGTTGTGATGACGTGGTGTGGTGATGATGATGTTGTGATAAGGCCCAGGCGGGTTCTGCAGGACTTGCCCTGGTGTCCTCAGTGTGGTGGCGGATCGGCTACGGTCGATATATAGTCTAAGGGGATCGGTATGGTGGGCGTTCGGGTTATGAGATATGAGTTGAGATGGAGGTGGAGGTGACGGAGGAGCATGCATATCATATTTTGTTGTTTCATTGTATTCCCTACTCAACCTCGTGGTTGACCCTGTGTATTCGTGAACACCTGTGACGATCCAAATATTGGGGAGCAGACTTGACAGGTTTATGAGATAGGATGGGAGCTTGATGGGCGTGAGACACTGGATCAGAAGACTTAGTAGCTAGATCATCATTTAGAAGACTTTCACTTTTATTTATGTTAGTTCTTTGTAATTTGATGTAAATGAGGTTTTGTAAAAAGTTAAGTTAAAGAAATTATGTAATTTGCCTTGGAGTTTAATTTGTTATTCACTACCTCGGGAAACCGAGATGGTAACAGTCCGGTTTATTAGGGAATGTCTTGCTAGAGGCTCTTTTATAAATCGGGGTGTTACAGTTGGTGTTTGGTGCGGCCATTGTTATGAGAAATAAAAGTGGTCTACAAAACGAAAATAGAAGGAATAAAACATTTGTCGTTTTCAAAATAATAATAACACTCGTAAAAAATTTTAATTTAAACAAGTTTTATTGCATTTATCTAGTGACCTCTACCCAACTTGATAAATGATTCCAAGATCCAAATTCATATTAACTTTGGCACGGTAGGGCCGATTCATCCCTTATCAATATAACTCGGTGGATTAACGTTTTAATCGATTCTACTTTTAGAACTCTTGGTCGATAAAATTACATTAATATTTATCTTTAGCCAGGAACACATGCGACTACGGTCACGAATACTTCCGTTGAGTTCAATCCAAATTTCGAATAAATGTGTCCATGATCCAAATCCACATCAACTTGGGCACGGTAGGGCCGATTCATCCCTTATCAACATGAATTCGGTGGATAGACATTTATCACCCACTTCCCCTACGTAACAAGGTTTGTACCCCGGTAGGGCCGAGCGCACTCCCTCACGAAATAGGTTTTCATGGTTTCTAGTTTTTGGTAAGGCTAAGTCTCAATTGTTTATTTTAGCGAGAGGTCATGTCAATTTATTATCTATCACGTTTTAAGTGAACTAAAGCGGTGAACTACGATAATTGTAATTGACACGGTCTATAAACTCGATAAAATGATAATGCATGTTTTAGTTATGGCGATTTAGCGATGCATGCAACATATAAATAAAATGCAAAGCATAAATAAAATCCTAGTATGGCTTTCCTAAAATAGTAAATCTAATAAACTATTACAAATTCGGAAACCAACTCCTTTGGTCCCTTGAACTTCGGTCTTGGCACGCTTTTCAAGGCAACACTATCTTTAATGGATTGTCTTCTCGAGTGGCACCGTCTTCAAGGAACTCCGGAATAATTAAATTACATAATAAATTACATAATTTCCTATTATACATTTGTAATTAAAATAAAAATAAATCTATTAAATTACAAAACGGTGATACGAGATCACAAATAAATTACAACCGAATCGATATTCCCATACATTTCGGGTAATATCAATTAAAAACTAAGGCCATACTAAGTAAAATTACATAATTCAAAAATTACATAAAATTAAAATATGGCAATCATAAATAAAATGCAGTATTATAATATGTATGAACATGCCCAATTTTATGCTAAATCGCCTTTAAGGAGCCAATATCGTATATTAATCGGTTTTTACGGATTTGCGTGATTTAACCTTTTAAAATCACAATAATTATATAAATTCATATTTATGCACATGTTAATTACCCTAACCAACTTAGGACTCAAAATTAGTCTCCACTAACATATTGACAATAATTAACTTATATTTCTTAATATTGTTCATAAATGGACTCAAAAAACAAAATTATATCATAAACTTCAAATTAAATCATAAAAATTTCAAATAATTTCAAAATTTGAAATTTAAAATCATGAACGAAAAAATACCATGACACTCATAATGTTCAAAAACTTAGGTTAAAGATTTCGAAAATTTATCGAGAAAAACAATGCTGCGGTTTATCGGATTTATCAATTATTTCCATAAAAATATGAGAAAAATTATTTTATTATCTTTTCACTTTTAGATCTGAAATATATGATAAAATGCAACATGTGACGTTTTTCCTTAGTCATGAAGTATTTTAGCAATTTTACTAATTAAAGTCACTATTTATGTGATTTTTCATCAAAAATTTATAAATCATGCATAAAGACTTCATTATAGCCAAACATTTTACACACATCTTGTAAAATTTCATATGACAACATACTAAATTTCTATGACCAGATTCGAAATATAACTCATATTAACCTATTTTCCCATTTAAAAACGATTTTAACTTGAAAAATTCATATTTCGAGCATAACAACTCATTTTATTATGAAAATTTACAGGTCATAAATAGATAATATATGTGAAAACATATCCAAAAACCACTGGAAAAAACGAAGTTTAGCTATTTTTAGTCCAAAAATGACATTTTTATCATAAAAATCACATTTTAATGCCATTATTATATAAAATGAACAATAAAATCCATAAATGAACCAAAATATCCTAAATATATTTCAGGACCAGAAACTTTAACATGCAAATAAATTTCGTGATATATCATAATAAACACAAATTTATAAGTTTTGTTTGTTAATCTTATAACTCGGAAAAACAATAACCGATTTGCATGCAAACAACCTAAGGCTCGTGATACCGCTTGTTTGAATTATTAATCTCATTATTTCGACATATTCATATATGTGATATTTAATTTAGTCATAAAATTAAATCTTGATCTTATGCATGCAAACATAATTAGAAAAGGGAAGAAATCGTCATTCTTACTATAGTAGTTTCGGATTTAGGGCACAAGTGAGTTCTCCTTCTCACTTGTTCTTGAGCTTTCCTTACAAATGGAAGAACAAAGATTCAAGCTTAGAATCCCTCCCAAAGATGTATACCCAAAATAACCTCTTAAAAGATAAATATTATTTGAACTAGAACTATATTTATCTTACTTAAATTGACCCAAAATATTGTTTTGGTCTCTTGTTTTTTCGGTCAAGAGAAGAGGGAAGAAGGAGTAATTTTTCTCTCTAAAATTTCTATAAGTTTTAGATGTTAAAATGAATGAATGAATACACACATATTATTGTAGTGTATATTAGGAAAAATATAGAGAAAAACCCTTGGTCTTTTCTCTATGACAAAACCGGGTAGGGGGTGGGAAAAGGGGCCAATGCATGACCAAGATGCTCTTCACAAAAGCAACTAGGTGTGCATGGCTATCAATTAGGTTAATGATTATGCTTCTTATATATATTATAAAACATAATACAAACCCCAACCCACCCCATTATTTCGGTATATATATTGTAAAATGGAAAGTCCATTTTACAATTTATTTGTCAATTTGTCACATGTAACATGTTCCATGACATTTTGTGTATAAAAATGTATTTTTAACAATTAAAAATCAACATATTAATAAAATATGTCACTTATAAAATTAACCTAGTAATTCATAATTACTTGTACCGTAATGGGTTCCCGAGTCATAAATTACAACATTCAGTATTTATAATAATTTATTCATTCCGTTTCAATTGTTTCCGTAAACAATAATTTCATCCAAGTAATAAAACAATTCGATTACTTAGACCGTATCTTATTTAATCAAATTACAATGAGACACGTAAATATTACTTCCAAAATCGTCCGTCAATTTTAAGTAATTTAATTAACCCGTATCGTCATACGATCAATTAAATAATCAATTAAGAGTGTTACCCTTTAGGTATGACCTAAGGGGATCAACTGATCACCACCGTCGCACGACAGTAATGTCAAACTCTAGTCAGCCAATCATTACCGATATGTGTGGACCAGTTGACTGTAAAATATTACTTCCCACATGTATTCTTAAAATGAGACTTAAACATGTGATCATCATGATCGACAGTTGTGATCGCATTATTGTCGGAGGACACATATTCCAACAGTCTCTCCCCGACGTAGAAGGAATATCCTCTGCAAATTAATGTAAATAAAGCAATATCAGAAGTGTTTTCCCGCATTTTAAACGTTTCAAGCGTTTAAAGGCGACATTTCTAGCCATCTTTGGCCAAAATTTCCAAAGCCTAACCTTACACGTGGTAGTATGGGTCAAGAAGAGTCTAAGTTCGAGCCTAGTTGCGGGTTTGAGTCGAAACTTCGGCAGCATTATTTCGCTACAATGTCAATTATGCCATATAAAAATGTCCCGGAGAAGCTGTCACAAATCAAAAATCCGGCATGATAGCAAGTTTACCCATTACAAAAGGGTTCCATAACACCAAGTTTCATCAAAAATGGGCTAGTATAAGGCCATTTTCGAAGGGTTTTATGGTTTAACAGAGAAATCGTCACATTTCGCCCTCAAATCCTTAATACTTGACGAAAATTCAAAAGGGATATATGGTTATGTTCCTAACATGGCCAATTACTCATTTCTAATGTCAATTTCATAAGGCAAATTCATTTGGGACGAAAGCCCCAAATTTTCGACATAAATGGGTATAAAAACCCTAATTTTCGACCCAAAAATCAAGCTCAAATGTGAATTAAAGCCAGTACAAAACACATACCTTGATTAGTCATTTTTTATGGCGAGATTTGATCAAGTTTTTGACGGAATTTGGTTGGGTTTTGATGAAGAAACGAAATATTTGTGTTTTGAAATGAAAAACAAAACACGATTTAAGTCGGGTTTTTACCCAGACAGGGACGAGCTCGGGAAAGGACGCAGCACTAGATGCGCCTCTTCCAAAGGTCGCAGCTTTTGCTGCGCCTTTTCCTCAACAAGCTTCCTCAAAATTCGTTGAAATTCGTTATAAGTTCGTTATTTGTGGGGCCAGGCTTCATGCGCCTCTTCCCCAACATATGTCTCCTTTTTGGGTGTTCTCTTCGTCCGAATCGGTATTTTCTCCTCAACAGACTACAGACAACCACGACATTTTGTTTCCCAGCGAGAGTTCATGATCGCCAAATACAGTTCATGAGTTCCTTCTCTCTATCGGAATTTTGTTGGCGACAACCCGAGCGGATTTTCTTTCCCCCAACGATGCAAAGGGCGTGTCGGAACTTTATTTCTCTCAGGACGTGTCGGACCTTTATTTCTCTCAGGGCGTGTCGCACCTTTATTTCTCTCAGGGCGTGTCGGACCTTTATTTCTCTCAGTAATGCAAAGGGCGTGTCGGACCTTTATTTTCCTCAGGTATGGTTTCTTCTTATGGCTGGCGAGCTTCCTTACGTAGTCTAATGGACTTTAAACGACCCTCCCCGATAGTCGACAGACTCTAAAATGTTCCCAACGACAGGTCCTTGGTTCAGACCCCTTGAGCCGCCTCACGTCGCCATAGTCGTTAGGTGCTAATCTTTGACTGACCTGATGGCTATATTTTGACTTTCGCCTTGTCCAAGCCTCAGTCAAAGTGGGGGCTCTTTAGATACCTCATTTTTACACCTCCAGCCAACCACGCAGTGATGATTGGGCCGCATGTTTGATACGCAAAACGATTTTATGACAGTTCGTAAGTTCATCGACAAGTGATAGCTCAAACACTCGAGTCAACCTCATGGTCGTCATCTACGCGCCGATACGGTCGTTTTGACAGTAATTATAGTTCATTTGGAGTCTGGGTCAAAAACCACTTCATTTTCTAAAAACGGTTTAAATACCGAGTCTAAATGTTCCGGAATGTTCTAGAATTCTGGATATTTATTCCTAATTAATTTAATATTTTTAAGAAAATATCTTCCGTATATTGTGTTTTATGGAATAAGAAAGTGTATATCTACCGAAATTACATAAAAAACGCGGAAATCTTTCTTACTGGGGAGGAAACCTCTGGGGAAATGACGCAGCAGGTGCTGCGCCTCTTCCAAGGGTTGCAGTGGCTGCTGCGCCTCTTCCCCAGCCCTCTTTCTATGCTTTCCAGAATATTTCCGTGTTTTGTTTCCGTATCCGTGTCATTCCTAAACTCCATCGTGTGTTTAGTATAAAAAGAGACCTTCGGCCTCCATATTTGGCACGCAAGTGTTCCGCCCTTTCTTTATCTCTCTTTGCATTCTAGACTACGTTATTGCTTTCGACGCCTGTGCTTGATCAATCGACCACGTAAGCTCAGATCATTCTGAGTACCAGTCACGTTGCATAGACCGACCAATTTGACCAACTCCACCTTAATCAACTTAATCAATCAAACAATCTTTTAAATCCTTTATCAAGGGCACTTTCACGCATATTCGAGTTAAGCAATAACTAAACGATAACTTTAGTCAATCTCGTTTCGTCAAACATATAAGTCTGAGGCTGTAAAACCCTATTTGTTTATTGTATCTTTTATTTCGTATCATCTAATGTAAGATTTATATCAAAAGCACGTTCAAAACCATCTAAACTGTTTTTTGCAAAACAGCGGAGGTCTGACGTCGAGAAGAAACGCAGCAGCAGCTGCGCCTCTTCCTGAGGCTGTCGCTGCTCCTGCTCTTGTTCTTCTTTCTCGACCTTCTGCAATTTTCTATTTTTCTTTTATTCTTTCGTTTCTTTTGTTTGTTTCAGTATATAAACATGTTTTTAACTAATCCTTTTAAATTATAATACATAATTCGACACAAATCCCTTATAACTCAATATTTGCGAGTTTTTGTCATCTATTCAAACCCGGATTTTAGAGGTTCGATTTTCTCATATCGAGTCTTTAGAATTCGTCATTTGTACATACTTTCTTTGTTTTACTTAAGTTTACCAAATTTTAAATCCATTTTCAAATTCAAAATTCGTTCTTTTGTATTTCCGACACAAGTTAATCGTAATTATGTAAACCGTTGTATTTTCTTGTCTTTAATTCGTTTTATGACGGTTCCAGATACATGTAATCAATTAAAACACTTCAACTTGAGTTCTAATATCAATAATCGACCATAAATTTACCAATGAACATTAACAATCCGCGGTTCTGACTTCACAGCCAGAGTCCAACTCAAGAACAGGCGCAGAAAATGCTGCGCCTCTTCTAAGGGGCGCAGCAGATGCTGCACCTGTTCTGAGTTAGCTTCTGTCCCTGAACTCTTTCTCGCTTTGACGTAGTTTTTAATTACGGTTTAAATCAACTATTATTCGTATTATCACCTCTATCTGACGTATTTTCATACTTTAAATTCTTTTCTTTTAATTTTTTTTATTTTCTTCTTCGAAACCCCGTTTTTAAGCGTGCTTTTGACGTAGATCAAATAACTCTTGTAATTTTCATTATTGTAATTCATTTATTGTTAATATTATGTATGATTTATTTACTTGGCATTCACATGTAATTAATCTAACTTCCAACTTCGACCAAATTGTTTGCTAAAACATGTGTTCATCGACATAGTCTAATTTCACATGTTAGGATTAATCTATGTTTGCTGCATTGCATACATTACATCGACAACATATCAAATATGAATAATTTCCCTAATCATTAGTAGAGGTCGCTATTGAGGCGGGGGGGATTAGGTGTTCGAATTAAAGAGCTTCCTAATACGTACCCTCACCCCTTACTCCAATTATCTCTGGACATCTGTGTCCATTGGCATCTCGAGAGTCATTCTAGACATAGAATGCTAAGGGTAACGAGTTCTTAGTGTTCATGTCACTACTTTGTGTCTTGACGTGGCACGAGGTATTCGAACGGTTTCCAATTTTTCCACAATAAATTGGTGGTGACTCCACAAATGCAGGCTTATTCAACCTTTCACCGGTTTCAATGCCTCACCAAACGGTAACGGCCCATGACGTGCTTTGGCAAACCAAAGTTCCATGGGAGAAGTGTCGCCGCCTCGAGACCAATGCGCGGGTGCGCGCGGCGTAGGTGGCCCATGTCCACAACATCTCAGAAATCCGATCACCCTAGCCTTTATTTCATAGCAAATAGAGGAGAATATTGAACGTCGTTTTGTTTTCTTTTGTAAAAAGGTTTAGAAAAATAAAAGTAAAGTGATAAGAACTGTCGAAAGAAACTTTAAATAGCTCTTCGCGTTTACCATCAAACCCGTTCGAAAATCTGTAAAACCCGACTTACTCGATTGAGTAACTAACGTACTCGATCGAGTACCGCTTACTCAATCGATTTGCCCTTACTCGATCGAGTACATTTAAAGCAAAATGTACTCCAGAATCCATCACTGACTTACTCGACAGAGTAAGCCCTACTCGATACAGTACCCCACAGCTCAAATATCTGAGGTATTACATTCTTCCCTCCTTAAAACTGAACTTCGTCCCCGAAATTCAAACCCATACTGAAAAACAAACTCACTATACTCAACTATGACGAAACAACACAACTACAACTCAAGACAAAAATTAAAAGATGGTACCGCTCTCATTTACTTGGGAGGCCTAAGTAAAGGCTCCTGAATAAATGGGAGTATTACAGAAGCTCCCAACTTAGACAGAAATCACCTAAAGTAAAGGTGTACATTATAATGTCCAATATGATAGTCATCACATTACTCATTATAATGTATAAGAAAGGGTACGGGATGTATAAGTATCATGGTCAGTAAAGAGTATCGAACCCCTATGCCCACCGAAAAACTTCAAGCAATAACTAACTTAAAAAATCCTACACCGTATAAAATTCACCTAATAAAGCAACATATTTATTCTCTTGTGTGAATCAAAATCACTATCAAAGTGTAATGTAGGCTATTAATAGAGGGTACGGTAAATTTTAAAAAAATGCATTTCAAAGATTGAAAAGAAATAACTAACTGGAATGAGATGAAAACAACCTTTCATCTTACGAAATTAGTGTACGAAAGTCTACAATCCAAAAATTTTAACCGCCAAATTGTAATCAATAAAGTTGCATATATGTCATTATCGTGAGTTTATATCAAATTTCATTCCAAGTTCCTCAAAAAACATAGTAAACACTATTCTGTAATATAGGTTAATTCATACTATAAGCATAATACATTAATTCCTCAATGGTCCAAATTCATTATGTATGAATACGATTATAAAGACGCCGTAAAAAAACTCAAATTGACAAAAAAGCGAGGAGTCGGTTATGCAATAAAAACATCCTTCGTCTAACAGAAAATAACAAAGAAATCAATTTAAGTAAAAATATGAATAAATCGAAACTGAGTTTCGGTATATTACCTAAAATGAACTGGATTCCAATAATCTACAATGTACTTTATAAAAAATTGTACATATGCCGTCATAACTTGCAAGCCACTTTCATTTGGTAGATTTAGACACCAAATTCTCATACACATTTAAAATTAAAAATACCATATAATTGCAGTTACTTAATTATTCAATTTTCAAAAGAAACGAATCATTCAGCTAATATTTACGATGGATTATCGACTAATTCCTATTATGTCTCATTCAGCTAATTTGCACGGCTGCTAAACTTTGCATTGAGTGATGTCCAACATGCTTTGTTTTAAAATCATGCATTATTTATATGAGTCATAATAGAAATTAATCGAAAATCATCATAATAATGCAAGTCTAAATCAAAAAAATCATGTGGCTCACCTAGTAATATGTAATTTGACTGACAATAATTAATGTCGTTCAAAATTGAGTTTGTCTCAATTATCATGCGTAACTATAATCACCACTCAGGTAGGCTACCTGACCGCTTCAGAAGAGCTAAGTTGATCAGTTGATGATGAGTGTACATGTTAACCCGTTGTTGTATTCTGATATTGTAATACCACAGTTTTCTGGGTCTTGTTACTCTACCGAATAGGGCTAACTCGGCCGAGTAAAGCATCGAGTGTTTTCTAACCGGGCTACTGTTCAGGAACACTCGGCCGAGTAGTGTAATACTCGGCCGAATAGAGGGTACTCGGCCGAGTACTCTTAGTACTCGACCGAGTAACCAGTATGACGGGATTTATTTCTGCGGTTTGGTTAAGGATGATTAAAGGTTATAAATCGCGTTTTACAGTTTAACTTTCCATTTTTACCAAAATCTAATTTTATTCTACGTTCTCTAATAATCTTTAATCGCTCCCAAGGCCTTTGATCGTTCGTGAGTCTTTGTTCATCTCTCTCGCGTCAGTTTCGTCGGTAAGTCTCTAATTCCGTATCTTTGGTTTAGTATTTTCTTTTAGGGTTTTACCCTAGTGTTGGGAATTGGGGAAAAGGGTGATTGCATATTTGTGATTAGATTGTTGTGGTTATTGTTAGGTGAAGGATTTGTAGAAGAGCGTTTCTAGCTTCCGTTGTAGACTCGTATTCGGATCAGTGTTAAGGTAGGGTTTCCCTACTCAGTTGTCTGTTTAATTGATTTAAGATGAATTCTTGTGTTAATGGCATGATTGATATTGTAATTGGAATTATCTTTCTAGGTTGTTGAAATTGTTGTTGCTTGTCTATGTTGGTGAGGTGTGTCCTCGGCTGAGTGGAGTCATTTTCGGGAATGGCTTCACGTCCTTGATTCACCCCTTGTTGTTCCCGTCACAAGGGGGTGTGCACATTAATGGACATAGGTTGTTGCTCGTTGCGATTAGCGGGGCTTAGGTGGGCATGGCTGCAGTCCCCCACTAGCGTTGAGGATTACATGTTGCGGTGGGTAATCTGGCAAGGCTACACACTTAAGTGTGTAGCCGGATATGTGAGATGATTGGAGTTGGAGAATGGTTGCTCAGTTGTTTGCTTTGGTTGTTTTTTTGCGATTAACTTATCTTGATTATTCAGTTGACTGACCCCGTTGTGTTTTGTAAAACTGTGGTGATCCATTCGGGGATGGTGAGCATATTATGACAGGTGATGATTACTTTTAGCTGCGGGGACAAGGATGGGATGTCATCACTTTGAGTCTAACTTCCGTTGTTACGAGTTTAGATACTTAGGTTTTGATGTATTGAGATTTATACTTTTTCACTTTGGTTTTTCTTTGAGACGATGTATTCGCTAAACTTTATACTTTAATAATTGTTCTTGAATGGTTACTTTTGATATACTTACCTCGAGCAACCGAGATGGTAGCAACTTCACATGTTAGGGTGGTCCTTGGCAAGGCACCTTGGTGTATGGGGGTGTTACAATGTTACATATATCAACATAAAAAGCATGCAAATTAATAATCATATCGAGTTATATAACTTTGCTCGATGTTTTTCCTGTAAATTTAATTATTATTCAAAAAAAGGTTAAACAAACACACGATAAAGATGGATGCTCTAAATAAGTATTTGAGAACTTAAACTGACATTTAAATATTGTACAATATGAATCCATTAGATCATGAAAATAATGACATACTTCCTTCGTCTCAATCATTAGTTTGCCTTTGATTAAAATATCCTTCATAAAACATTAAAAAGTCAAACAAATGATTGCGACAAAGGAGTAAAATCAAATATAATGATTAACTAATCAAATTAAACTTATCACTTGCCTTCAAATTATCATCACTTAATCAAATTTAAACTAAAATCATGTTCTAATTTATATTCTTTTACTTCTCTGGTAAACTTTTTGTATTGCGATTATGTAATTTGTAACAAAAAATTATAAACTCTTCTGATAATAACAGTTATTCCGTAAATGATTTGGTAATATTATTAATTTGGTTTGTCTAACGTGTGTGCTTAGGGCACACATTAATATATTAGTGATAAATAGAAGAAAAGATGCATAAGAAATATTTTTAAGAAAACTTACCATCAGAATTTGGCAATCGCTGAACAGCGCGCACAACTGCATGCATCTACCCGATCTGAGGGAATCATCGATAAAAACCTATTACTAGATGAATACTCCCCCGTATGATATGATTTTTCAATGAAATTAGTAGAGTTCTACAACTACTTGGTAAAGAATGAATTTGATTAAAGATGAGAATGATTGAATATATGGAAAGGAGTGATACATAATGACGGCAAACAAAAGATGGACTAAATAAATGTTGTTAATGCAGTAGTAAACGACGAAATATGTACCAAGATATGTTTAGGGTTTCTTATGTTTGGATTAATGTTTTACATTCCAATGCTTAGGCGGAAAAATATTCATCCTGAGCTTGACACGTGTCCATTTTATATTTAGTGGTTCTTGTATTATACTTTTATATAGATAGATTTATATATATATATATATAGATATAGATAGATGACACAAAAATTATTAATCGTCAATAATTTATGGATAAATATTAATAAATATGTATTTTGAACTTCAATTTTATGTTTTTACCAAATAAAAAAGTATATTCCATTAGTTTGTAAAATCTTACGATTCTACGATTTAACTCCGCCGATTCGATTCTACCTACATCATCAATCCCGATCGTAACAACATTGGAGACTGTAATAATTAAAAACAAAGGAAAAGAAAAACAGAGAAACAAACAATCATTATATATATTAAAGAAGACCCTCAAATAGCTGACGTGGCAGCATTAGGATCAAGAAAAATCAATTTAGAGCCCTCTCATTAACTGGACAAAAGCGTCCAAAAAATCATACAGGTTTATTGCTCAGTATAAAACAAAGGGCAAAACAGTCAAATACTTCTTTCATGCCTTTAACATTTTCCAACAATATTTACCAAATAATGCTCTCTCCTCTTCGACTATAAAATTTCCACAACTACCAGTTCTTTCAATTTCTTCATTTTACACTCCTCTAAAACCCTTTAATTTTTGCAAAACGTGATCATATTTTACATATTTTACACTTTATACTGTTAGATTGATATGAAAATCCCTTTCTCGAAGCTAAAATGATTATGATTCGAATCTTGAGCACCATTTTCTTATAAAGTTGTCAATTTTTGTATTCCTTTTGTGTTGCAAGCGTGTTGTTTGGATCAGATTCGCGAGTTTGCATCAAAGTTCATATCTTATTCTGTCAATTGATGTTTTTTTTTCGTGTTTGTATTTGTGGGTTTTGACCGGATTTTGATAATATCAACAGGCTTGGGTCCTTGAAAAAAGCTCTTTCCAATCTAAGATCCTAACTAGTACTCTTTCGAGATCCCATTCTTATCTAATATCAACGGGAATGCACTGTGAAGTTCTATGTATTATTATTATTCCCATTATAAAATTATTTTGATTTTGATTTTATCTTAAATCTAAATATATATGGATAAAAATAAAGTAGGACTCCGTAGGTTTTATGCTATTTGGATAAAGTAGATGGATTATATTTAAACTCTGATTTGACCCCACTACATTATACAAATAATAAAAAAAAGGAGGGAAGGGGAGCTTCCCCATACAGACGAGAAAAACCTAGCTTGTAAACTGTGCAATAAATAATACACTCTCTTTCATCAAATCCTCACCTAAATCCCTTCTCTGTCATCAACCAAATCCACATCTTCATCTTCAACAAATCGAAATTCATCGGAAAACTAACGCGATTTCCTGGCATGATATAACACTCTATCTTCATCTCCGGACAAATCTCCATCTCGTCGAGCTTTAGTTCGTGTGGTAACATTTGATTGAGATTCTGAAGACGATGGGGAAGAAGCAAATGACTAGGAGGACACTCCCGAAGAAAAATATGGAAGGTATTCTTCAAGATGTTGATTTTTGTTTAAAAAAATATTAATATTAACATGCATTCATGAATAGATGTAATCAATGGAGTTGTTGAACATGTTGATTTTAGTTTAGTAAAGAATGGTGACATTATTGTAATTAAAATGGTTGTAGAAACGGTTAGATTAGGTTTATAAATGTTATTTATTGGTGGATGTGTTGTATATCAAGTATGGTTGCATGAAGTAATTTTTGTTTGTTGAATAAAAACGGTCACATTAGGTGAACAATGTCAGGTCACATTTGGTTTGCATGACATTATATTTTATTTGTGATATGTAGGTGTTGTAGTATTAAATGTGACAATATGTTGAGTTTGTTGAAAACTTAAAATGATGACATTCTGACGAAAGGTTGTTACATTCTGATTTACTGTCACAATGTGAGCATCGTAGATATGTTATGTAGGTGTGTAAAAATGTGACATTATATGTAGGTGTGTTGAATATTATATGTGTATTTAGGTTACTTAATATATGCTCGTAATCCATATTTGTCGATGTGTAGGCGCGTGTTACCAGTCAAAGAGGAACCAGCAGTTGATCTCCCGCTTACATCGTCAAATAGCAGCAGAAATGAAGGCGGGTCCTCCCCTGTCTCAGCAGGTGCGGCAACAGCAGGACGTAGAAGTTGGAAAAGCGGGTGAAGCAGAAGAGACCTTCATGCAGAAATTGGATAACGACCCCATATTCTATGTTGACTTCATTGCCATGCTTGATCAGGTGGACCAGGCTTTGGAGAACGTGGTTTTGCCACCCTCGTTTGACTTGGGGATAAATGACATTGGCGAACAAGCACCGGCCCGCTCTTACGAGCTCAGGTACACTCGTGCTAGAGACCGCCCACCAGGAGGTCTTGTATATAATTGCACTAAGGATGTCGCCCGTGTCCCAAACCGTCCAACAATAAAGCCTGCCAGTAAGAAGAAATGAAGTAGGGGCACAGGTCATTAACGTAACTGTCGTTTATTGATAATGATGTAGTATTTTGGGACACCACTTTTCGTCCTTCGTGTTGTGAAGAGATTGTTCAATAGTCCTTATTTTGTTAACAACTTATGATCTACCAATGTGTTGACATGTGTAGACTAATGTGGTATTAGTATTACCATTAATGTAATTACATTTTGAAGGTATCAAACACTCGTCGTACTGTAACAACCTTATGATCTACAAATATTGTGACATATGTGAACAAACATGGTCACACTTTTGTATTAAAGTAGTAACATTTTGATGATGTCCATAAATGTCACCAGTTATAAGCGAGGTTGTTATCATGTTAAGTTCAAGTCAGAACGCTCCAACATAGGTACATGTCTCCATAAGGTGGTAACATTTGCAACAATGACATATATGTCACCATGATTAGTGACTGTTGTTCCCATGTTTACAGTTAAGTCACCAACCATGTTAACTTGAGTATCTAACCACGTAAATAAAAAATTGTTAAACAATGGTATCATCCAGAGCTACATTCTACACATATTGATCAACAGAAACCCACATTTGAAAAGTGGCAAAGGAACCAAAATGTCACCTCCTTCTTTCACAAAATAAACTTAGTTTACGACAAAGAATGGTGACATTTGAGTATAACTAATAATGTCACCTTCTTCTTTTACAAATGTGATCAGGTAGTAGCATATATGAATAGGTGAGAGGAATAAGGCTAGCCCATAATTTCAACAGAAACACACATTTTAAAGGCTATACAGTGAAACTTAAAGTCAAAACATATTATATTTACGACTGCAAAGGGTGACATTTGACTATAACTAATAATGTCACCACTTTGTTTAACCAATGTGACCAGTTTGTAGCATCATAATATGGTAACATGTATGAACGCAGATATATCAATCTGATTTCATATATGTTATAGCTTATATGTGTACAGTGTTAGCACCAAAATAACTGGTTTAGCAAACAGTTCATTGTAGCCAAAAAATTTCCCGAAAATGTTACTGCCTTCCCGAAAATGTTTGAGCTTCATCATCTCGAACCGTGAAATTCAAATCAAACACGGAACAGGGGTGTACATGGTAATGCCTTCTTCAGTCGCTTTCTTGGCCTTCTTCTTTGGCCCCAGATTCCTTTTTACGTGCACTACGTCCCTTTGTTGTACAATATACTAGATCTAGAATTGGGGGACCAATCAACTCTACATTAGGACTTTCTTCGTTACGTAGGTCTTCGTCCATAGTAACTTTGGAAAGTAAGGACTGCACTTCTTCATTAGCCTTCACACACAGCTTCTCAAAAACAAATCTTGCCTCTGAAACATTGTGGCATTTAGTGATAAGATGGTTTGTAGCTATCAAAATTGAACGGTGCTAGTTGATGGCGTCATTAGAAGCGCTTCTGCGAATGTCGCTTGGGAGGAGCCTCTCCCACACAGCTTTTTTAGAAAATTTAGTCCATCTGTGTAATATGTACCTGGGCAGTATCTTGCCAACAGAATGCATGTGGAGGATGCAGATGATGTGACTGCAAAACATACCCATAACCTGGAACTTTTGGCAAGTGCATTCAATTAACTGATTAGAGCAATCATACGTGACATGATGTGCCCCTTCCTCAGTATCAGCAGGTTGGACGTAGTACACCAACAAAGGATCATCGACTGGCAAGAATGTGGCCCGAGTTCCCATGACAAGAGCGAATTCTCTCTCAAAGATGTGAAAGAGCTCCACAGTATAAACTTGAGATGCATGCAACAACAGATCAGCAAGAGGGTACACGGAGGTTGGCATAGATATTATACCGTTGAATTCTTTCCGCTCCTCCTCACTTCTCCATCTTTTCACCGTGGTTTCAAATATCCCAAAGAAAGCGGTGACTGACGTGGTCTTTGAAGCTTGGAAACTCATAGCATGGTTTGTGCTCTCGCTCTTCTGAGACGATAATATCCTGGCTGAAAAGTACTCATTGTTCAATGCAGTGCTCCATTTCACTATATGTTTATATAATCTCTTAAACCATGAATGGCCCTCTAACCCATAGTCTTTCAACATTTTGCACCAAGTTTCTTCAAATCCAGACTCATTGTAACAATCGTTGAGACATTTGTTGAATAAGTTCTGGAACGGCCGATTACCCTTTAATTTCCCAAAGTGAGATATTGCGTTTTGTTGAATGCGCCACTGACATAACCTATGTCTTGATGTGGGATAGACATGTGGACATGTTGCCATTATTAGGTTAAATGTTATCACCAAAATATACATTAAGATGGTTACATCTGGTTTGTTCATGGCTTCATGCATAAATGTAACCATTCTTTTGTCAGTAATGTGTCCACTGTTGCCATTATTAGTGACAAATGTTAACAACAAAATATACATTAAGATGGTTACATCTAGTTTGTTCATGGTTTCATGCATAAATGTAGCCATTTTTTGTCAGTAATGTGTTTACTTGGGAGTGTGTACAATATTACAATTGTAAAAATGGTGACATGTTAATTAGAATTAAACATGTTGGTTGCTTAGACAGTAATGTAAGCAGTATAGAAAATTATTTATATGAAGTACCAAAATCTTTTACTGATAACATGCATTTTGGACTGAAAATGGTGTCATATGATATATGTGGTACAATGTTAATGTCACAGTGTTTTAAATGTAACCATTTTCCAGATTAGTAGAAAGAGGGACATATATCAGGTCATATGGCGAAATGATAATTATAATTAGAAATGTTGGTAGCTTAGACAGTAATGTAAGCAGTATAAAAAATTATTTATATGAAGTACCAAAATTTTATAATGATAACATTTATAGAAGAAAATGGTCTCATATGATAAATGTGGGACAATGTTACTGTCACAGTGGTCCAAATGTAACCACTTTTCAGATTGATAGAAGGAGAGACATAAATTGGCTCAGATGGTGACATGTTTATTAGAAATAGAAAAGTTGGTAGGTTAGACAGTAATGTAAGCAGTATAAAACATTATTTATATGAAATGTCAAAATCATATACTGATATTTTTCAATGAAAATGGTGTAATCTGATAAAAGGAGGGGCATATATCACCTCAAATGGTGACATGGTAATTAGAATGTGAAATGTTGATAGCTTAGACAGTAATGTAAGACAGTAATGTAAGCTTAACTTGATAACATATATATGCAAAAATGGCGACATGGTCTGTCTATGCTAACGTTGTCAGCTCTAATGAGATAATGTCAAACCTCTTTGATGGCATTAGCTATAGCTTGGTCTTGCTCATTGAAGATAGAGACTGGTCGGATTTCATCTCCCATGGATTCATTGAACACTTTGAATAACCACTCGAATGATTCTTGATTCTCGTTCGACAGTAAAGCACACCTAAACATAGCGTTCGACCAATGATTGTTGATATCAATGAAGGCTCCACAAATAAGATTGTACCTATTTGTACGATACGTAGTATCAAATATGATAACGTCTCGGTACAACAAATAGTCCTCTCTTATCATCGAGTCCCACCAAAATATGTTACTTAATCTTGCTTCTTCATTAAATTGAACACGGCAGAAGAATCCCGGCTCCTCCGCTTGCCTACTAGTCAAAAGGTTGATCAATGTTGCTGCATCACCTCCTTCAATTTTTTTCATCTGTAGTCTGTTTACATAGTTAATATGATCTTGCTTTGTATGGCCAACGAACTCATCACCGTCAGCAGCTTCCGCAGCAACTTTGAACTGCACCGAAGGGGACATGTGCGCTTCATTCATTGCCTTTATTAACTCGCCTTCCGCTTCTGAAATTTTACGCTCGGACCTGTGGTGATACTGCCACTCGGGGGGAGTAATTGAGACATTCCTCAAATTACTAATGAAAACTTCAACGTCAACATTTAAACCAGCTTTACTCTTGTTCCCGTGTTTTCCTTCGCACGAGCATCTAAAGTATCGCTCAATGGACGGTCTATCTTTCTTGTTAGCCCTACGAGATGTAGATTTCTTGACACTGAATCCAATGTGTTGCGAATGTTTGATATAGAGAGCGTAAATATGCTCCCATTTCGCTGCTTTGATTCCAAGAAGAGAACCAGATAGGTTAGTACCTGTGACAAATGCATCCGATTTAGACACATCGTGTTAGAATAATAACACTGTGTAATAAACTGTAAACTAAATAGTCAGAAAACCTGCTGAAAGATGCTAACATTAAACACTAAAATGGTAGCCGATATGCATTAACATGGTTACATCTGAATCTGTGTTGTTCTTGTTAATAACATTTTGAAACTCATATTCATTAACTGACAAAGTCATGAAAATATTTTTTTAGTAAGCTACACGATTTATGTAGAAGAAAACAAATTAACATCTTTACATCTTAGAGTATTATCATCATCGTCAAAAATTCATCATCGTCACAAATTTATCGTTGTTAACGATTTATCAGCCATAACAAAAACTATCAAGTAGACAAAAAATATTACCCTAGATTGAGCTATAATACCCTAAATATCATCAAACAAACACAACATAACAATAATTACCATCATAAAGAGGAAAAAACGAACTTTTATTTATCATCATCGTCACAAATTCGTCGTCAGTAACGACATGCACTACACTATCATCGTTATCAACAACACCCATATGATCTTTTAAAACCGTCTATAAAACCAAGCAAACGTCTTCCTCTGACATTTTTGCAAGCAAACATCTTCCTCTAACATTTTTTCTTAGTGATTAATATTTGTAAAAATAATGTGGGTATTTTCGGTGAATATTTACATGATGTTTACATGAAGAATTATAGATGGAATGAAGATTGAAGATGAAGATGCTCTAGGATTTTTTTTTTTTTGGAAAGAAAACTGGTGGGTGACAGGAGAGTGACTAACGTCACAAAAAAGTGTGATGGGTTGGGGTTAGTGTGGGCTTGGGTTGATAATACAATAATTGGGCTAGCACCAAAAACGAGATAAGCTAATAATATAATAATGAACCCACTAGCAACTCACCTGCCCATTTCATTAGAATATGCTACTATTTGACCCGTCTCTCCCTTGTGACGGATATAGTGCATTGCATATGAGAATTTGTGTCCCCATAAACTAGCAGACATACTTTAGTTATTGAGTGTGATTAATTAAGGAGAGTTTGGGGGGTTATAGTGAGAGTTTGGGGGTTATAGTGAGGTGTAGTTAATTAAGGAGTATAAATTGTGTAAAATTATTAGATTTATCTCCTCTGCCATGAGAAATGAAAATGATCACAGTGTGGGAAAGAAGACTTTTTTTTCAGAAGAAAATTGGGGAAAAAAAGACTCGGGTGAATGAATGACAGTATTGTTTTTTTTTTTTTTTCAAATTGAGTGTGGTAGTATGATATGGGAATACCATTTCTTATCAGGAGTACTCCCTTCGATCCATATTAAAGGTAACACTTGCTTTTAGGTGGTCTTCATGTTGGTACTTTGATCGTATTTTTCTTCATGTATACAAGACTTTTTTCAACAAAAAAATTGTAAAAGACTTTTTCATACCAAATCTATATATATAATTTCGTCTTTCAAATTTTCATAATTTTAACGATATTTTTGGTCAAAGTTTTCGAAGTTTCACCGCCAAAAAGTGAATGTTATTTTTGCTCTGGATCGGAGGGAGTATTTGTTATTTGCATTCCATCCACTATATTTAACTACGTCTTGCTTAAGAGGTTTTTAAATTAAGACTTCTCACAATTCGCTTTTCATTTTAATATTTTTTAAATTGATTATAAATATGTCTTAACTTAGGACTTTCTGAAATAAGAATTTGTGATCCACTACATTATCGAGCCGAACCTGACACTAAATTTGCCACTTAAATTGCTAACATAAGAATTATTCATTGTAGTTGGTTTTATCTTAAGATAAATTGAACCGTTCTCATAATAATTAAGCTTAATAAAATACATAACAACAACAACAACAACAACAACAACAACAACAACAACAACAACAACAACAACAACAACAACAACAACAACAACAACAACAACAACAACAACATCAAAGCCTTAATCCCAAAATGATTTGGGTCGGCGGACATGAATCATCCTTTAGAACCGTCCATAGGTGAACGCTGATATGTGCATATTCTATACACTTTATTTGCAGTTTTGGCACGTATTTCCATGCGTATTTATTAGCTTTAAGCTACTATTTCTCCCGAAACGGTTTACTTTGCGATTTCTATGATTTATTGTAGGAATGAGTAGAAGTAGGCTAAATCAAGCCTAAATCGTCCTCCGGAAGCTGCTTTAGGGGAACTTGGAAGATGGGAGCTCGGACTTGTCCACCTCGGGATGCGTGCATGTGAGTGAAGTGGCTGATTTGAAGAAAGAAGGAGTTACTGCACAGCTCAGTTGGTCGATCGACCAACCTCTTCAGTCGATCGACCGTGGAATTTCAGCAGGAGCTACTGCATTGTACTGACTGGTCGATCGACCATGCTACTTAGTCGATCGACCAGGTTTCGCAGCTGTTATTGATTTTTCGTGTTAGACTTTTAAAAAGCCCAATTGTAATTTACTTTTTGGCATCGTTTATCAGTAGTTACGCAGCAATAATTAGGTCATGCTTTACATTATTCAAGAACTCAGTTTAGATCTAGTTTGGAGACAAAAAAAAGTGCGACGACGGATTCGATTTTGGAATTACTTTGTTCATCAATTGTTTAGTAAGCTCTTTAATGCAATTTTCTTCTTCTTTTATTTCTTGTTAATTTAATTCTTGTTGTTACTAATTTATTTTCAGCAATTCAGTTTTTTTATCTTTAGTCTTAAATCAAATTCCAATTATGTCAATCTTATTCTTTGCCTTCAATTTCGCAATTGTTATAGTTTTAATCATGCATAGCTAATTTTATTGATTGGGAACGAGGTGAGCCATGGCGTAAAATAGGGTCGATTTTATTAGTATGATTTTCTTCCATATCGATCTTGTTTTCTTTTGATAAACCTTTTTACTAGATTGAAATATTAGTGATTTAAGTTATCATTAGTTTGGAATTTCCTTTGAGCGAAAGCTTTGAGAAATTCTTGGGAATTAGAAGACTGTAAGGTTAATTTGAGCATTGATCGAAAGGCTTGCTCATATTTCCTGAGATCGTATTATAGGACCTCTGCTTCCTTATTGACCTGACCTTAGCCATGGTAAACCGAAGTTCCCGATCTTCTTTTTATCTTGTTTGAGAAATTTCTTATTTTGTCAATTAGTTTTTAGAATCAAACCAATTCAAAACCCCCACTTAATTGTTACTTTTATAGACTGAAAATAGCAAATAGAATTGATCTTGTCTCTCTGTGGTTCGACCCTTGCTATCACTGTCTACAGTTTTAGTTTGGAATTATAAATTTAATTTTGATACTTTACGACGGTATCAAATTTTGGCGCCGTTGCCGGGGAGACGGTGTAATTCTGTTTGCTTTATTTTTAGTTTATTTCTTTTGTCTCAAGGAACTTTGGTTCCTTGAGGCCGTTGCTTACCCTTGCTTCTAGTTTTGCTTTTGCACAATTAGAAGACAGGTTTTTGAGAGGAAGACTTGAGTACTCTCAGTTTTGCGAACATGACTACGATATATGACAATCTTCAGCCAAAAGAGCAGCACCTTCCAAAGGGACACGTGTTACCTACCCTACTACCGGTCACTTAAATTTCGTTCATTCTATATCGATTTAGTGGAGCGAAATCAGTTTGCTGGTCTACCGGATGAGGATCCTTTGAAGCATATGGAAATTTTCACGGACTCTCATTGTTCCATACCTATCCATTTGGGGTGACTCAGGATGAAGTAAAGGGGGTGATGTTTTTGTACTCCTTGAAGGATTTTGCGCGAGATTAGTACCGCTACCTTGATAGGGTAGCAGCTGGAGTCACAGATTGGACATCTCTAGCGTTAGCCTTCTACAAGAAATACTTCCCACTTGCAAAGACAGATGCCTTGAGAAGTAAAATTACAAATTTCCAGCAAGGACCTGAGGAGGAATTTTGTGAAGCATGGGGAAGTTTCAAGAGTTTGGTTAGGGCTATCCCTCACCATGGTTTCCAGCAGTGGTACCTTTGCAACTTATTCTATAATGCTCTATATGATGATTACAAGGTCATCCTGGATACAGCTGCGAATGGTAGGTTCCAAAATAATACCGGTCAGAATAAAGGTTGGAACACTATTGAGGAGATGGCAGTCCATAGAGCCGAGTTTGGAAGTTCGCGTGGAAAGTCGCGAAAGCAAAGTGAAGAATTGAGTGCCGTTGTGACACTCATAACTTCTATTACTGCCCGTCTCGAGAAGCTCGAGACCTCTGAAGCTTCCAAGGAAAGAGTTGAAATTCCTGTCTATAATTCAGATGAGACCGCGGAATTGAGAGAAATGGTCCGAGCTCTTTGGGTTCAAGTCGCAAAAATAGAAGCAGCTGGAATTGAATCTACAAAGAATTTTGTGAAGCAGTTGGAGAATATAGAGGCTAAGCAAGTCGCCAATTCTTCAAACAAATGTGAAGGGCCAATTGAAACGATTAATGCCAATAATATCAGAAGTGGCCTCTCTTATGAGGGTCCCGATAAGCCAAGAGGAGACTCGAGAAATGATGAAGAGGCTAGTTTAAATTCTGATGCGAAAACGAATTATATTGCCAGTACCGGCGGTCGATCGACCAACAACAACAGTCGATCGACCGGAATTCCTGAGGAAAAAGTTTCTGACCAGAAACTATTCATACCCAGCACAAGTAGTCGATCGACCACCAACAATGATCGATCGATCGAGGTTCTGAAGAAACGATTTCGACGAAGAAACTGTTCACGCCAAACATGATTGATCGATCGGCCGAGTCCAATGGTCGATCGACCAAATCTCGATGCGGGGACGCAAATCCGTCAACTAGTTTGCATGATTCTACACTTATTGATGATTTGACGGAGGTTTTAAACTTACGGAAGCCGAAGGTTACTGATCATACGGCCAGTGTTGCAGTCCCGTATCCGTAGCGTTTAAAGAATACTAAGCTGGAGCGCAAGTTTGGTAAGTTTTTGGAAATAGTCAAGAATCTCGAGGTAACAATTCCTTTCACCGACCTAATTACCCAGGTACCCTCTTACGCTAAATTTATGAAAGACATTTTGAATCGTAAGAGAAATTTTCATGATGATGGTAATGTTGCTTTTGTGGAAGAATGCAATGCTCTTTCGCAAATTAATATACCACCTAAGTTAAAGAACCCGGGTAGTTTTTCAATTCCCTGCACTATAGGTAACCACGAAATTGGAAAGGCCCTTTTGCGATTTAGGGGCCAGTGTCAGTGTCATACCATATTCTATTTGCGAAAGGCTAAATATTGGTAGACTTAAGGTGACCGATATTACCGTTCAGATGGCAAATAGATCGACTCAGAGACCTTTAGGAGTCTTAGAGGATGTACCCGTTCGAGTGGGTAAGTTTTTTATTCCTGTCGATTTCGTTGTTTTGGACATTGCAGAGGACAGTCAGATACCTATTATTTTAGGTAGACCATTTTTCTGTTTTCTAGACGGATATTCAGGGTTCTTTCAGATCCCTATTCATCCGGATGATCAGAGTAAGACCACTTTTACCTGTCCACAGGGTGTTTTTGCATACCGCAGAATGCCTTTCGGGTTGTGTAACGTGACTACCTTCGAGAGGTGCATGATGGGGATTTTTTCTGATTATATAGAGAACATTATGGAGGTATTCATGGATGATTTCTCAGTTTATGGTAATGACTTTGATCGTTGTTTAGCTAATCCTGATAAAGTCATGCAGCGTTGTATTGATGTTAATCTTGTTTTAAACTGGGAAAAATGTCAGTTCATGGTCAATGAGGGAGTTGTGTTAGGGCATCTGATTTCTGATAAAGGTATACATGTTGATAAAGCAAAAGTGCAGGTGATTGAGCAATTGCCTTCTCCCGTGAATGTTAAAGGAGTGAGGAGTTTCCTTGGTCATTTGGTTTCTATCGGCGTTTCATTAAGGATTTTTCAAAAATTGCTAAACCACTTACACAATTGCTCCTTAAGGATGTTGTCTTTGAGTTTACTGATGAGTGCCTTTTAGCTTTTAACAGGTTAAAGGAGGCTCTAGTTTCTGCACCAATCATTCAGCCGCCTGATTGGGATCTCCCATTTGAGATTATGTGTGATGCCAGCGATTATGCGATCGGTGCAGTTTTGGGGCAGCGGAAGAATAAAGTTTTGAATGCCATATACTATGCGAGCCGAACTCTGGATGAGGCTCAAGTCAATTATTATACCACTGAGAAGGAGTTTCTAGCTGTAGTTTTTGCCTTAGATAAATTTCGGTCTTATTTGTTAGGTTCTAAGGTTGTTGTTTATACTGACCATGCAGCGCTGAAGACTCTCTTTCTTAAGAAGGATGCGAAGCCGAGGCTTTTGAGGTGGATACTCCTTTTGCAGGAGTTTGATTTGGAGATCAAAGATAAGAAAGGAGAAGAGAATGTGGTGGCTGACCATTTATCTCGTCTGCAGCTGACAGAAAGGGAGGATTCGTTACCTATTAATGATTCTTTTCCTGATGAGAGTCTGTTAGCTATTACCTTATCCACCTCCGTGGTTTGCTGATTTTGCTAACTTTGTTGTGACAGGTAAGATACCACCCGAGCTTTCATGGCAGCAGAAGAAGCGGTTTGCTTATGATGCTAGACAATACTTTTGGGATGATCCTTATGTTTTCAAGGAATGCGCAGACGGTCTTATCCGGAGATGCGTGCCTCAATGGGAGGTGAAGGATATCCTAGAAGCTTGCCACTCTTCTGCCTATGGTGGTCACCATGCTCCATCCCGGACTGTGGCTAAGGTACTCCAATCTGGTTTCTATTGGCCAACTTTGCATGCAGATAGTCGCAATTTTGTTGCTGAGTGCGATGCTTGTCAAAGATCGGGGAATATTTCCAAGAGACATGAGATGCCACAGGTAGGCATTTTAGAGGTTGAGATTTTTGATGTCTGGGGCATTGATTATCAAGGACCTTTTCCGAGCAGTCAAGGTAATAAATATATCCTCGTAGCTGTAGATTATGTGTCCAAATGGGTAGAAGCTATCGCTACTCCCCATTGCGACGCAAAGGCCGTGATTAAACTGTTTAAAAAGATTATTTTCCCTCGTTTTGGTGTCCCTAGGGTTGTCATTAGCGATGGTGGAATGCATTTTAAAGAGAAATAACTTAGTGCTTTATTGACTAAATTCGGTGTCCAACATCGTAGAGGTTTGGGGTATCATCCCCAAACTAGTGGTCAGGTTGAGATTTCTAACAGAGAATTGAAAGAAGTCTTAGCTAAAGTTGTTTCTAAATCACGGAAAGATTGGAGTCTTAAGTTGGATGATGTCTTATGGGCTTATAGAACCGCGTTTAAAACGCCAATCGGGATGTCACCATACCGATTGATTTATGGTAAGACATGTCATTTACCTGTTGAGTTGGAGCGTAAGTCTTGGTGGGCTATATGTGATTTGAATTTGGATCCTAACCTCTCTCGTGAGAAACGCATGATACAGCTGAATGAGCTGGAGGAATTTAGGCTACTGGCCTATGATAATGCTAGGATCTACAAAGAGAAAACAAAGCGCTGGCACGACAAGCGAATCATCAAGCGCGAGTTCCATATTGGCGATAAGGTACTTCTTTTTAACGCTCGTATCCGTTTATTTCCTGGTAAGCTGAAATCCAGGTGGACTGGCCCATATACGGTCACAAACAGCGATTTACAAAATTCGGATCGAGTTGAATTGGAGGCCTCTCTTTGGAGAAAGGTTCAATGTTAATGGCCAATATGTGAAACATTATCACGGTGCGGAACAATTTCGTTGGGCAGGTCAATCTTGTACTTTGACCCAATTTTAGAAGCTGCAAACTGAGGTAAAAAGGTCGTGCGGGACCTCTTAAACCAGCGCTAACCGGGAGGCAACCCGGCTTGTAAACTTTTGTAATTAGGAACTTTACAGTTTTATTTCAATTAATTTGCAATAGGACCTTTAGCTTATTTTCTTTTAGTTAGCAATTTCTTGGTTCGGAGAATATGCGCCTTTGAAAATTTTTGCAGGTGATTATTTTATGCAAAGTGCGTAGGGTGATTTACTGAATGTATGTGAGAGAAAGACGGGAAAATTATGTTGGCAAAGCAATTTTAACGTAAAAAAGGATTTGTTGCCAGTACCTGCAGTCGATCGACCAAGTTCATCAGTCGATCGACTGAGAAACAAAAGGGCAGAAGCTGTTTCACAGGGATATTGGTCGATCGACTGGGTAGAGTAGTCGATCGACCACTACGCGAAAAGGCAGAAGAGCTGTATAAGGAAGACTGGTCGATCGACCGAGTCAAGTGGTCGATCGACCACTGCGCGAATTCAGAACGCAAGATTAATAAGGGAAGTTCTATCTCTTTATTCATTCTTTCATTCATTTTCACTTACTCAAAAATAGAGAAAACCCTTGTCTTCCCCTTTCTTGCGATTTTTCTTGCTAATCCATCCCTTAATCTCGAATTTTCTTGCTTAAATCTTCAAGTTCTCGTCAAAGGTATGTCTCTAATCCTCTTTTAATCCTTTAAATTCGATTCTCGCTACACTTTAATGCCAAAATTTCGAGCATTGTTACATTGAGACGGAAAAATCGATTTGGGGAAAATCGATTTAGGGCTAGTTTCTTGTCGATTTTTATGCTTTAATGGTATTTGTTTTCCTATTCCCTTGAATTTCAAGCCATTTTAGCAACTAGGGACAGCTTAATTCCGTTTTCCCCCAAATTTTCGAAACCCTAATTTAATTTTTGATCTCTGATTTTTGTTTCGGGTTTTCTAAATCGTCATTGTTGAAGGTTATGTAGAAATAGTTGTTGAATTGTTCATTTTGTAAGAAGCAAAGATGACAAAAGGAAAGCAGGCGATGTACGAAGGGCAGTCCAGTCAGGGAGCTGCCAAACGGCCGCGGGGTCCGCCGTTGATGATCGAGGATACTATGGATAGTCTACCTGACTATCCGCAGGTTATTTTTTCCACTTCTACTCAGCGAGCTAAATTCGCTCTCTTTGTCGCAAAAATGAAAATTCTGACCACTGTTTTTTCTTCACAGGCCGACTTTAGAGAAATTAGGCTGTTTTGAGTCTGTTGTGTCCCTGCTAAATGGGACAGGAATGTCGGGTCTTGTGGACATGGCTGAGTTCACTTACTACACTTTGACCCTCGAGTGTTTCTCGTCTTATGCTTTTGACCAGGCTTCCTTTGAGGCTAATAGGAGTAGTGCTTGCATTTCTTTTCGGCTATTCAATGTCACCTACTCCCTGACATTAGCCGACTTTGCTGGATTTTTGGGTCTTTATTTCGAAGGTAACACCTCGGAAACTTCTGATGTTCACCGGGTCATGTGGTCGTGTATCTCTAACCGGAACGGCCCTAAGAGGACGGGCACTTCCGTCCACTTGCCCCCTTTTCGTTATTTTCTACGGCTAATGGGTAATACCATTTTCGGCCGTAAGGAGTCAAATAATGTGAATAACATTGAACTGTCTATCTTGGCGGGCTATCTGAACATTGAAAGTCGGGTAGCCCGTATCTATAACATCGCTTATTTGACTGCCGCTCACTTTCAGACTATAAGTGAGGGCACTTTGGCCACTATTGCTTGTGGTGGGTTGGTGACACGTATCGCCAACCATCTAGTTCTTCTTTTCCCTCGAGAGGAGGCCCCTATTGACCCTGACCTACGCTTCATGGATCTTGCCTACGCGAGGTCTGTGAAGTGGGTCGATAGTCGGAGTCGGTGGAAGATTGATTCTTTCATCTGCGACCCCATCCCTATCCTTGGCCTCCCTCCTATCGTGCCCCTTACCACTGTTTCGGGGGCAGCTCGCCCGCTCTTGCCCAGCTACAGGCTTCCTATTGGGGCGGGCACTGCTACTGCTAGCACCTCGAGGGGGGCTCATGCCTCATTTTCACGAGCCTCCTCCTCTTCTACTCCTGCTCCCACGGGTTACCCGGCCACTTTCCGTCCTCCTACACCTATGGTTCTCCCTGCGGTCATGGACCAAAGGGCGATGTCACGTGTGTTGAGTGACTTGTGCAATAGCTTTGATCAGCACAGACTAGACACGGCCCTGGCCCTGTACCCGGTTTACGAGGAGTACGCTCGGACGGGAATGCTCCCACAGGGTGCCTGGACTCACCCGTCTTTCTTTGTTCCCCCGGTGGGCGGTTACTCTCAGCCTGCCAGGAGACCTCCTCCCACGACTACTACTGCCGCTGCTGCTGAGGCGGAGGATGAGGAGGATGACTCAGGGTCAGACGAGGATAGTGGTTCCAAGTATGACGGTGGAGATTAGATGCTTGTGACCTCCCCTGATCTTGGCTGGTTTGGGGAGGTCGTCTCTTGTGAGTTTCCTATACTTCTCTGTTGGTTTCCTTTTTACTTTTTTGTTGCTTTTATCCTTCCCTATATTGTTGTGCCTGCTGGTGATTTGCTGCTGAGCACAATGGGGGCATTGTGCGTTTTGATTTGGGGAGGGTATTTGCATATGTCTATTGCATCTGCATTTGTTTTTTATTGCATTTCAGTCACATGTTTACTGCATTTTAGCTTGCATTGTTTTAAATAATAACAAAAAAAAAAAAAAAACAAAGAAAAAATCGAAAAATTTCAAAAAAATCAAAAATATCACGTTTACTTTTGCATATAGTCGAGTCGGATTGGAGTTTATTAATGATGACATTGCACTATTAGTCAAATATATGCTATTCCTTGCCCTTTCACAACTGCTTAGCGAGAATTGAAAGTGATTTCTCAAATTTTGTTGTGGAATTTACTTCGGGTTACTAGACTTGACTCATTACTTTTGGCAAACTACTTATACTTTCTGAGATATAGAGCCTATAACTGGTGACATTCATGACTGATTAATTTAGGATTGAGAGTAGTACTCCCATCATTTCATGTTTTGCACGTGTATGAGTTTTGATTGCTTATTGCCTATACGCATCGGTTTGTGGTCGGTATTACATGTTTTGAGAACTATTGCATCTCCCCCCTTTCTCATTTTGCCCCATTTAACTCCACTATAAGCCATATCTGCCAGTTGCCCTTAACTACATCCCATACTTAGCCTATCATTGTGCCAAGCTAGATAGTAGTAGAGGAATTTGTCGAATTATAGCAGTTTTGGTTCGCTTCTGTACTGTTAGAGTGAGTATTCATGAGAATTGCAGGAGTTGCTAATGTATCAGCCTGAAAAAGAAAAAAAAACTCAGAAAAATGAAAAAAAAAAAAGAAAGCTGATCTGGGCAGTGAACACTGGAATGCAGGGGTGGTCGATCGACTGTTGTCACTGGTCGATCACTACCAGCTCAGAGAAAAAAAAAAAAAAAAAGAAAGAAAAAAATAAGAAAAAGGGAATTTGAAAAAAATAAGAAAAATTCGGCTAAGTTGAGAATACGCCTCATGTGCTCATTTTATGAAATGGAGGTGTCTGTTTTTGGGATAGTGTGTTGCCTAGACATTTGGAGGCAATGGTTACATTTCGAGTTGGAGAAACGGGATACGGTTTCTGATGGTTTGTTAGGTACTAGCTTGGCTCTTACCCTCACATTTCCATACTTGTTTTGCCCTTTCTTTCCCACTAAGCCTCACATATCCAAATCTTGCAATAATTCGGCATATAATAGTCCTTGACGGTGGTTATGCGTGTGTACGGTAGCTAGAATCATTATTCATACTAGTCAAGCATACATGTTTTGTCGGTCGCAGTCTAGGTGAGAGTCTGTATTTTCTTCCTTCTCTTCTACATATATTCTTACCATTTGCCTTGCTAAGAGAAGAGTGACCCGGGAGAGTCCAAATTTATGAGTCTTGCAAGGTCGAACGCCCGATTTAATTCCATGATATGCATAAATTTGTTCACTTGCTTTGAGCTTTGCAGTAGTTGATTACGTGCATTAAACGGTTTAGCATTGACTTGTAGCTAGCTCTGAGATATACTCCTTTCCATTAGGTCCTTTTAGTTGCATTTAGTGCTTGCTTGGGGACAAGCAAGGTTTGGTTTGGGGAGATTTGATACGTGCATATTCTATACACTTTATTTGCAGTTTTGGCACGTATTTCCATGCGTATTTGTTAGCTTTAAGCTACTATTTCTCCCGAAACGGTTTACTTTGCGATTTCTATGATTTATTGTAGGAATGAGTAGAAGTAGGCTAAATCAAGCCTAAATCGTCCTCCGGAAGCTGCTTTAGGGGAACTTGGAAGATGGGAGCTCGGACTTGTCCACCTCGGGATGCGTGCATTGGAGTGAAGTGGCTGATTTGAAGAAAGAAGGAGTTACTGCACAGCTCAGTTGGTCGATCGACCAACCTCTTCAGTCGATCGACCGTGGAATTTCAGCAGGAGCTACTGCATTGTACTGACTGGTCGATCGACCATGCTACTTAGTCGATCGACCAGGTTTCGCAGCTGTTATTGATTTTTCGTGTTAGACTTTTAAAAAGCCCAATTGTAATTTACTTTTTGGCATCTTTATCAGTAGTTACGCAGCAATAATTAGGTCATGCTTTTCATTATTCAAGAACTCAGTTTAGATCTAGTTTGGAGACAAAAAAAAGTGCGACGACGGATTCGATTTTGGAATTACTTTGTTCATCAATTCTTTAGTAAGCTCTTTAATGCAATTTTCTTCTTCTTTTATTTCTTGTTAATTTAATTCTTGTTGTTACTAATTTATTTTCAGCAATTCAGTTTTTTTATCTTTAAACTTAAATCCAATTCCAATTATGTCAATCTTATTCTTTGCCTTCAATTTCGCAATTATTATAGTTTTAATCATGCATAGCTAATTTTATTGATTGGGAACGAGGTGAGCCATGGCGTAAAATAGGGTCGCTTTTATTAGTATGATTTTCTTCCATATCGATCTTGTTTTCTTTTGATAAACCTTTTTACTAGATTGAAAGATTAGTGATTTAAGTTATCATTAGTTTGGAATTTCCTTTGAGCGAAAGCTTTGAGAAATTCTTAGGAATTAGAAGACCGTAAGGTTAATTTGAGCATTGATCGAAAGGCTTGCTCATATTTCCTGAGATCGTATTATAGGACCTCTGCTACCTTATTGACCTGACCTTAGCCATGGTAAACCGAAGTTCCCGATCTTCTTTTTATCTTG
Organism: Silene latifolia; assembly: GCF_048544455.1. NCBI lineage: Eukaryota > Viridiplantae > Streptophyta > Magnoliopsida > Caryophyllales > Caryophyllaceae > Silene > Silene latifolia. The sequence goes on from NC_133534.1 coordinate 47,179,575, forward strand.
TTTGAGAAATTTCTTATTTTGTTAATTAGTTTTTAGAATCAAACCAATTCAAAACCCCCACTTAATTGTTACTTTTATAGACTGAAAATAGCAAATAGAATTGATCTTGTCTCTCTGTGGTTCGACCCTTGCTATCACTGTCTACAGTTTTAGTTTGGAATTATAAATTTAATTTTGATACTTTACGACGGTATCAAACGCACACCTCAAAAAGCGAATAGAAAAGGGAAAACGAAAAACAAAAGGGGGAGCGAAAATGTAATGGAGAGTCAAGGTAGACTTACAGGTTTTAAAATCGAATTCCGGATTTCTTTTATAAAAAAAACTTAAAATTTAAATCGAAAGAAAAGATTAAAACGATTTTGAAGACCGAAATAGAATTAAGGATCTGGAATGCCTTAAAAGTAGACCAAGTACAAATATATAAGAAAGTGGTTAGTAAAAAGTGTAATAAAGGAGAGAAGAACAAATAATTTAATTTTTTAAATTAAATAAAAAACTAAATATGTCAAAAAAATATCAAATACAAAAATATCAAATACCTTAATAAAATACATAAATCCTCATTTTAGACGTGTAGACACATAGTATCCCTCTTACAAAATGAAAGTGGATAATGTAAGTGGGTGGAAAGGGATACCCCCACTTGCCCTCTCACTTACATTTTGTGAGAAGACCACTACCGTCTACAGTTTTAGGCCGATAGTGTCCGTTTACAATGAGACAGATTGAATAAAATATAATTCCACATATAAATCTAACAATTAATTCAATTAATCTCTTTTACAAGGAAAATATTTGTTTAAGATTAAAATATCACACTTAGATGGGATGAGCTTTTTCCTAATCTCTGATAATTCTGTATTTTTCTTACCTATCTTATTTTACTTGTTTTAAATCTACAACAAATATTTCCGACTTTAACAAGAATTTACGTAATCAAGCGACTACAAACTTTTAATCGAACTTTTAGTACACACAAAAACTATAGAGTATAATCTCTTATGTAATTAAGAAATCTTTACCATCCATAAAATTACACAATTTTTTAGAATTAGATCTTTTGTAATAACCCATGCTGATCAAAAATTCATTTTGGTTGCCGATTTTTCCTCCGGTGAGATTGAGTCATTTTTATATGAAAGGTATAAAAGTTGAATATTAGTGTTAACAGTGAAGATTGACTTATGTTTTAAATAATGAATAAAACTTGTGGTAAAAAAATGCTATCATTAGAGTATAAATTTCATATTAATATGTATATTTCCTAAATTATATTCAAGTGATGATTCCAATTTTATATCAAACTTTTACATTTCATTTGTCAAAAAAAATATCGTTAAAAAAATTATGAAAATAATATAATTAGCTTTGTGGTAAAAAAATGCTATTATTAGAGTATAAATTTCATATTATTTGCACATATTAAAGACGGTGTACTTCGTAGTATGTAAAATTGTGTACTTTTTTGTATGTTTTCTCCCACATTGGAAAATAAGTAGGTGTGGTGAACATACTACATATAAATAGTAGAATTGTCTCACATTGAAAGATTAGTATAAGGTGGGTGATTCTATAATTATAAATAGGAAGCATATTTGGAACTTATGCATCAACCCAAAATCTTTTGAGTCTCTTAAGTATTGTCTTGGAGAGTTCTTAAAAGTTTATATCATTATATTTTCTACCTATAGATTTTATATGTGTCACATAAAAAAATAATGTAGGCGTGGTAAATATACTACGTTTAAATGATATAATTAGAATTGTGTTAAAAAAATAATGTAGGTGTGGTAAATATACTACGTTTAAATAATATAATTAAAAGTTTATTTCATTATATTTTTAAATATGTTATTCATCTCATATTGAAAAATATTGTAGGTGTGATTGTAGATACCCAGTATCTGCACCTCCCAAAAACCACCCGATGATGATCGGACTATAACGTGTTTTTGATATGCGTGCGTGGATTGGATATACATGAGACGGTTTAATGCACTACTCGAATATGAAAAATGATTTCAAAAGTTTTCTAACTTCATTTGCATTAAAATAACACTATTTAGAGTTAAAACCGCCTTCGGACCCAAAACCGACTCAGAAACCCGCAACTCGAGTCAACCTGAGTCAACCCGAGTCAACCCAAATCTCGAATGTCAAAAATAATGCCATGAATATCTTCATCATGTCATTTCCATTAAAATGACCCTATTTAGAGTCAAAACCGACACCGAGCCAAAAACCGACTCGAAATTCAAATCCCGACTCACGCGGGTCAAACCCGAGTCAAAGACACAAAATACCTACCCCAAATATCACCTAAGAGGAAGCTTACACGGCTAAGCAAACCTTAAAGACCACAAATCACAACCAACAAAACATTGGTTAGAACAAATGCAAAATCCAAATTTGCGAAAGGGACAGTACACGCCATTGAGTCACGGGGTGGCTTGCGCCTAAAGCAGGTGTCTGCTTAGCCTCCAAGCAAACACAACCGACGTACCATCCCACATTTCTCTATAAATACCCACCATCACACACCATAATATTCACGCGAGCGCCCGCCCCTTCACCTCTCTCTTACACTTCTAGACTCGACTTCCTAAGTCACAAAATCGACACGTGTTTACGACCTACCGATCGTAAACACAAGCCTTACACATATTGTTTGGTACCGTCGCCGTGCATTCGACCGACCCATTCGACCAACTCAACATTAATCAACATGTTTTAATTAACATATTTTCAACTCATTTTCAAAACCAAATCCTTTTTTAAGGCACTCTTTTAAACTTCTTTGATCGCGATTAGTCACAACGAGAAAACCGTCTCTAAAGTCGTCTACTTCGCAAACATCAATACACGTAAGTTTGAGAGTGTAAACAACTCCTTTATTTCATGTATTTACTGTTTTTATGAGTCTATAAGCATAAACAATGCATAACACGATTCAAATATAGGTTAGACGAGCCAAAACCGAGTTTTGGCCTGAGACAGAAGCTCCTTGCTATGCAAGGGAGCTCGCGCCTCTTGTGGGTCTCGGGTCAGACTCATCCGTGTTTGAGTTCGTCTTTCCTTCAACACTTTCTTTTATTCTCACTTCTTTCTTTTTACGGTTGTTACCATTTCAAATGTTTTAATTCATTTTTATGATAAACATATTTTGACCATTATAAAAATCATCCTTGGTTCTTTATACCATGACGGTTTATTCCTTGACTCGATGATATTATTGGTTAATTACATTTTAATGGGTATTTTAACACCCTTTTATTTTATTTACCATTTTTCTCATTTGTTTACATTTGTAAATATATTAGTCATAATTCATAATCATCCTTGGTTCTTTATACCATGTCGGTTTAAACCGAGTACGATGACAAACTTGACTAATTACAAATAATTGAACTTAACATAATTAGTTCAAATCAAACATTATCCTTTTACCATTTTACTATGCTTTTTAAACTTTCAAATCCGACAACGAATATTACTAATATGATAGTAATTATTTCGAGTCATGCAAACAACATTTGCAAATTATTTAATCACAAATACGGTTTTAAATAACCTTTTCAAAAACCAGGAGACGCCCCCTTGGGTCGGCTCATGGCTCGCGCCCCAAGGGACCGCCTGTTTTCACATTTCAAAACCAGGGCAGAGCCCCTTCCATCGCCAATAGGCTCGCGCCCCAATGGGGCTGCCTGGCGCTGTTCTGCCTCGTTTTTAGCACTTGTCTAGGACGATCCCGACTACGGTTAACCCGTATACATGATGGATCAGATTGAAAAATTTACGTGTTTTTTTACACTTTGTCATTCAACACACTTTTTCAAATAAATGGATCGTGTTAAGCATCATAATCCGAACTTGGTAAATGGATGTTTAATTTCCGTTCTCAGATGCAAATCAACCATAAATCCAACTTGACATCTTATGCTTGATATTTGGATTAACAAACCGACTTAGAAAGCTCACATGTTAGGTTAACACTTTTGGATGTGCATTCATGCATTTACACCGTTTTATCAACTCTTGCACTTAAACAACCACGATCGATCAGTAGAGGCCGCTAACGCGGGCGGGATTGGGTGTCTGATTAAAGGGCTTCCCAATATGTACCCTCACCCCTTACTCAGAACCTTTGGATAGTGGATGGCCTTATCCAGGGCGTACGAGAGTCATTTTAGGCATAGAATGCTAAAAGGGGGACGATTCCTTATCTTTAGTACCTATGTCAAACACCGCTTTTTGCCTTGGTTGACCTAGGTATAAAGTGGATTCGAACGGGTTCCAAGCATCCTACAAATGCTTGGTGGCGACTCCGAACATCTCTACATCGTTTCGCGGCCCTTGCCGAGACGATACCGACCGATCTAAAGCGATCCGGTCGAAAGCATTTTTACGCCGCCGAGCGTGGCTTTCAAAAGACCGCTGCATGTCCACAGATTGGCCTGGCGTGCAGGTGGCCCGTGATCGCGGACCGGTAGGCGGCCGAAACCCGCAGACCGAGACGTGGCCCATGTCCACATTTTGGCGACTCTGCTGGGGAAAACTAGGACAATTGTGTCTTTGTGATCCTTAGAGGTGAAACTCGAACGAGGTCGTGGTTAAAGTGCATTAATTGATATTACGGTCATAAGTCGGGTTCCTTGTCCGAGCCCATAACCTAACCCTTTTTGACCAATTGGCTCGTCCCGTCGGCGTGAGTTTTCTCATCCCCGCGTTTCGAATCCTGATTGAGTCAAGCATATCGTTGACGTTACACATTTCTGTTTCGTCAAAGAGCTTTCATCACTTTCGAGCACGAGGCTAGGGCACCCTCCTTACACATTTTGTTTGGATTGGTATCCCTCTCGCAAATCGGGGTTTGATTGCTTGGTGTGTAACCCACCCTTCTAAGCCAAAATCCGTGTCAGCATAATGCATAATATAATGAAACTGTGAGTGCTTATGTGCTACTTTATCATAAGTCCTTCCGTGTCATTTTCAAACTTTCAAAAACACCTTTTTGCGCCGTTATAATGGCCGTTTCAAACCTCGTTGATTTTCAAACCCGGTTTTTACAACCGTTTCAAAACACCTTTTTGCGCCGTTATAATGGCCGTTTCAAACCTCGGTCTTTCGCCGACCGTTGCACGCCTTCTTAGGCCGTCATAATGACGATTTTCAAAACCCGGTTTTTATAACCCTTTAAACACACCTTTCTAGGCCGTCGTAATGACGATTTTCAAAATCCGGTTTTTTATAACTATTTCAACACGCCTTTCTAGGCCGTCGTAATGACGATTTTCAAATCCGGTTTTTATAACCATTTCAAATGCACCTTTTTATACCGTTGTAATGACGATTTCAAACCTTGGTTTTCACAAACCATTTTAAAATCCCCTTTTACGTCGTCATAATGGCCGTTTCAAAACTCGGTCTGCCGCCAACCGTTGCATTCTCAAAGCGCCCTTTTACGCCGTCGTAATGACGAATTCTACCCTCGAATTTTCAAAATTCAAAATCAATTTTTAAACAGAAACGCTTTTTCAAACCGTCTTAATGACGATTTTAACCCGTGCAACTTTCCAAAATTTCAAATGTCGTTTTCGAAATCAAATTTGGCTTTTCTAAGCCGTCATAATGACGATTTCAATTCTCACAATTTTCGATTTGCATACCGTCTTTCAAAAGTTAAAACGGTTTTCTAACCCGTCGTAATGACGAATTCAATCCTCACAATTTCCAATTTCAAATATTTGAAAACAAATTTAACCGTTTTCAGATTTCAATCAAATTTCAAATATTTGAAAACCAATCTAACCGTTTTCAAATTTCAATTCAAAATCAAATCTTTGAAAACAAATCTAACCGTTTTCAAATTTCATTTCAAAATCAAATAATGAAAACAACTTTAACCGTTTTCAAAATCCAAATCAAAATTCGAATATTTGAAAACAAATCTAACCGTTTTCAAATTTCAAATCCAATTTCAAATGTTTGAAAACAAGTCTAACCGTTTTCTAATTTCAAATTCAAAATCAAATTTTTGAAAACAAATTTAACCGTTTTCAAATTTCAATCCGATTCCAAATTGTTTGAAAACAAATCTAACCGTTTTCAAATTTTCAACCCAATTTCAAAATCCTTTGAAAACAAACTTAACCGTTTTCATGGCCATTGTGATGACGATTCCAAATTATTCGATTCTCGATTTTCTAATCCGTGATTCGGAATTTCAAAATCCGTCTTTGGAAACAACACTTTGTTTTTAGAGCCGCCACAATTTCAACTCAAACTGTCTTTTGAAAACAAACCTAAGACAACTCTTCAACTGATCGACTTTCGAAGATCCTTACTCTTCGGAAGCTGTCCATAAAACGACAAATGAATCTTTTTGAAAATTTCTATTTTCGAAAGTTTCAGTCCACCTTTCCGATTCAGCCTCGAGTCGATTAGAGTCCAGTCGATTTCAAATCAAGTCATCTAGATAACGTCAAGTCTCCGCCGAAATTAGTACCTACCTTCTGGTCTAGGTCATGTCGCCTAATTGTAAACGACATCCTCAATGGCGTTAGCGGAGTCAAAACCTCTCGGGTATTAAACCCGTCTTTCCCCTACATTACGGGTCAAAGGTCAAGTTTGTTTACGTGTCTTGTCCAACGGCGTCATGCCAGTAACACACATCCAAACTAAGTCAGAAGTCGTCTGTCTAGGCATCACTATGCCAAAGTCGACACTCGAGTCTAAGTTCAATGTCTTGCACCAAGAGTTCAAACACAAGAGGTCATTCACGACCTTTAATGAACTCATAACCTAGTCACACCGTCGCGTCTTCACAGCAAAACTGCCTTTTGTGCATATGTGTCGTATTTGCCTTTGTTTGTGCAATCCCTTGCCAAGACGAGTTATAACGCCTATCGTTATGTCAAATAGGAATCCCTTGGGTGCCATCGATCGTCGACAAGAAACTCAAGAAGCAGATCAACCTTCATCCGCCATGACTTCCGCTGAAATCAACAACATGGTCCTTCGACTCCTAGATACCGTGGAAAACTTGAGCACTCGTCTCTCCCAAGTTGAGGACAAAATGGTAACCGAGAATTTTCCCTCTTCTGAAATTGAGCAAAGGGTTAAGCTCCTTGAAAGCCGGATACTTGCCATCGACAAAACCAAAACCAGACGACCTCATAGGTCCTTCCCTGATTTGGGTATCCCTTATGCCACAGCCTTGGAAAGGCTAACCTCCTAAGGAAAGCTCAAACCAATTGGTCCAACTCCAGACCCTTCACCAAGCAAGCGAGGACATAGATGGGACGGAAAACTGTTTTGCCAATATCACCAAGGTCGCGGACATGACACTGAAATGTGTCTCCCCCTAAAATGTGTCATCCTTGACATGATCGAAAAGTGCGAGCTACCATTACCTCCCTCAACAAACAACAAAAACAACCCTCTAGAAAACCCAATTGGACACAGTCAGGAATCTTCCCTAGACTGCTCTCATCTCATCTTTCCTGACGATGAGAAAATTCATGCTATTGATGAGGATGGCATACAAAGCGGTATAATGATGCTCTCTGTCTCCATCAACAACATATTCTCAAAGCTGCAAGTGGCTATCGATGACTTGAATACCCGAATGGCTAATTTGGAGAAGAGGTTTGGTAGTACAGAAAATGAACCTGACCATCAAGGAAACCAACCCTTGGTTCACCAACCAACAGCTGTTGAAAATGAGGAGTCATTCGATGGTTCCCACATCCACGAACCTACCAACAAAGAACACGAAATTACCTCACCAAAATACCCTTCAAAATACCAAGCAACATTCCCAAAACTTCCCATTGACAACGACCCAATCCTGCTTCCGCCCAGGACTGATAAAAACAAAAACAAAACTCACAAAAACATCCCAAGAAACACCAATGTGGGAACCATGGGAAAACATCAAAGGGTATTCACAGATCTGGGAATAACATATGGCACCGCTCTGGAGATACTTGCTTCAGAAGGAATGCTCCAACCCATTGGTCCGACTCCGGACAAACCTGAACACAAAAGAAGCCGTTTTTGGGATGGTAATTCCTATTGCCAATATCATCAAGGCAAGGGCCATGACACCGAACTCTGCTTCAAACTCAAGCATGCCATTCAAGATATGATCGAGGCTGGCAAAATCATAATTGCACCTCTCAGTCAAGACAATCCTCCAGAATGTCTCAAATCAAACAGCAAGGTTGAGCGTTCTCAAAGGACATTCACCAACCTCAACACAACCTATGCCGAAGCTCTTCAAAAGCTCATAACTGAAGGGAAGCTACAACCAATCGGGCCCACTCCGGACCCGTCTGAATGCAAGAAATCCCGTTTTTGGGACGGCAATGCCTATTGCCAATATCATCGAGGAAATGGTCATAACACTGAAACATGCTTCAAACTGAAACATGTTATTTAAGATATGATCGACAACCAGGAACTGATAGCTTCATCCCTATGCCAACCAAGTGATGAAGACAACCCTAATGAACATCTCTTTCTGCAAGGAGATAAAAGCCTCATGGACTGTTGTCCTCATATCATCCCCAACAACGAGAGTGAAGTGCTCAAGTGGGTCAACGCTCAAGATCAGACATTCAAGCCGCTGGATGCTGCGGGGGAGATCTTCGAGAAGGAACATGATGATTAGGAGTCCGTATCTACGATTGAGTCTGAGTCCGAATCCGAGTCTTAGGCTTTATCATATCTATCCTAATGTCTGTCCTTTTATTCCTAAGCGACAACTGGGGGTTGTCCCCATGAGTCACATGTATCCATCGAGTCTGTGCTAACATCTTATTTATCTAAATAAAAGCACGATTCCATCTATCATATATTCTCTCCTTTACCATTTCCCGTCGACAACGAGAATTGATTTGAGAATTGATTTAAAACAAACAACACGTTCCAATTCAATGTGAGTACACTCGAGTGACGTTCCGTACCGAGTAAGCAGAGGACTCGAAACTCCGTGTCCATTTTATTTACCTATTCCATGTCTGGCAATAGAAACCTTTCATTAGCACCCGATCTAGAACGAGCTCTCAATCAAAGGGATCCTACGACGAACCTAGATAACAAACCAGAACATCTCCTTGTTCATAATCAATGACGGAAGGCAAGCAAGCCCATTCCCCACAAAAAAAACATCCCATCACCAATTATCAACCTCTTACCAACGGGTACATCCCCGTCTGCACCGTTATCTTCCTCGAACGAAGGACGGCAAAGAACCAATAAATCAAAAACCAAAAGCCAAAGCGAAAGCGAAAGGCCAAAATGAAAAGCCCAAGCCAAAAGCCATTCGGCCAATCTCCAAACACAAAGCAAAAGTCTTTCACCCAAGGCCAAAATCAAAGGCCCAAGCCAAAAGTCATTCACCCAATGCCAAGCAAAACCAAGCCAAAACAAAGGCAAAAACCAAAGCCAAAGCAAAAGCCAAAACAAAAACGAGATAGTGAAATTCAAATTCACTATTTTCACAAATTTCAAACGACGGAAATTAAAACCGTCATTTCCAAATCAAAAAACAAAATAGTGAAATTCAAATTCGCTATTCTAACAAATTTCAAACGACGAAAATAAAACCGTCAATTTCAAATCAAAAACAAGATAGTGAAATTCAAATTCACTATTTTCACAATTCCAAACAACGGAATTAAAAACTATCCCATTCAAAAAACGAAATAGTGAAATTCAAATTCGCTATTTTCCCACAATTTCAACTGACGAAATTCAAAGCCGTCACTTTTCAAAAAAACGAAATAGTGAAATTCAAATTCGCTATTTTCCCACAATTTCAACTGACGAAATTCAAAACCGTCACTTTTCAAAAAATGAAATAGCGAAATTCAAATTCGTTATTTTCCCACAATTTCACTTTTCAAACTTCGGACCAACAAATCCAACACCAACATCCAAAGTCCAGGACCAACAAGTCCAAAGCCCAGGACCCATGAGTCCAAAACACCCAGTCAATGACCGACAAGTCCAAAACACCAAACACTAAAACCTCAACCAAAACTCCTTCACCCCTAAGTCCTTCAACAGACTGTTACAAGGAGACCTATCTAGGATCCTGGGGATTCCCCTCAAGATCATAACCAAAACTGCTTCACCCCTAAGTCCTTCTAGAGACTGTTGCAGGGAGACCTATCTAGGCTTCTGAGGATTCCCCTCAAGCTCGTAATATCACACCTTAACCTTTAAGGTCCAGGCGTGGAAATCTGATCCCATGTTATTTACCAACCATTTCGTGCTCAGGCCACATCAAGCCGGAGACCCCATTCCGCACCACACTACAAGCCGTTACCCTTCGGCCTAAACACCACAAAATTGTTGCTCCAGATTTTTATCTGTTAAGCAAACCCATTATTACCAAGCTCCACATTCCCTAATGTTGAAGCCATTTCTCACCACAATCCCCACGAAGTCCTCGAATGCTTTGCTATCGAGAACGGGACATACCTAATCTACCCTTAGAGTCCACTTTTTAGTGTGCTCAAATGATAAGGAACTTTTTCACAAATTACACCTCTTCGATTCATGATCAAGAGGTATTTATCTCCAATCAACCTTCGAGTCACCAAACGGAATTTTCCGTCGTGACCCTCAACCCCAGATTTTTATCTGTCAAACAAACCTATTATTACCAAGCTCCACATTCCCTAATGTTGAAGCCATTTTCACCCTGACCCAGATACGGAGTCCTCGAATACTTTGCTACCGAGAATGGGACATACCCAATCTACCCTTAGGGTCCACTTTTTAGTGTGCTCACATGATAAGGAACATTTTCACAAATTGCACCTCTTCGATTCATGATCAAGGAGGAGTTCTCTCAAATCAATCTTCGAGTCACCAAACGGCTTTTACCGTCGTGACCTCCACACTTTAAGGTCCTAACATTTCGTTTAGGCACACATTCAGAACTACGATCTGGTTTGATTTCACTTCACGTGAATACGTAGGCAGTCCTTCATGGACACAACCATACACCTCAAAATCACTTAAGGTCCTAACAGCTCTCTTAGGCACACATACTTAGAACTACGATCTGGTTTGATTTCGCACACACACGAATACGTAGGCAGTCCTATTACAAGGGCACAACCACACCCCCACACACATTCAATTTTCAAACCTTCAATTTGCAATCAATTGCACACACAGCTCAGAACTACGATCTGGTTTGATTTCGCAAACACGCGAATACGTAGGCAGTCCCCCAACAAGGACACAACCGCACACCCATTTAAATCTCAACCATTAACATCAATCCTCAAAAGCAGCCCACCCAGCTGCAAAAATTAATCTTATACCTCTTTACTGGGGGGCTTCTTTCTTAAGACATCACTCATTCCTTATTTTGTCAAATTCTCACCTTCTCACTCTGGGGGCTTCTCTTTCGAGATGCCACCCATCCTGTATCCTCAAACATCTTTTGAGTCTCAACTACAGTCCTAAAAAAAACCGCCCATAGCCTAGGGCTCGGTTCGGGCGATGACAAGGTCTTGGTCCCGCTCTCCGAATCATCATACCTCGAGAAGGGATCTCAAACGAGCAAACGGAGGCAAAGATGTCTGGAGAAGATAATCAATTCTTATTCCCCAGCCGAGCGGATCTTCTACCTCAGGGATTTGATACGCGTTGTCACCCTTTCTTGGCTAGGAGTTGCACTTACATGTGCAAAGTCTATCAGAGTCACCTCCGTGTCGTGTCGATACTGAGTTGGCATCGCGTTCACGACTGCCTATTTATCAGTCTGTCAGTATGCGTCTGTGTGAGTCAGTGTCCCAACGGTCACATGTCTCCAATCTATCAAATCGCAGATCTACGAGTAACAAGACTCGTCTTTAAGCTTCACAACTTTCAAAACTCATATCTCTTCTCACGCGAGATATTACGTGCTAATTGCTTACATGCTTATGTGATCATATGCTTATATTCTTACATGATAGTTGCTTATATGCTAACTGCTCACATGCTTATGTGCTTATGTGCTTATGTACTTGCGTGCTACATGCTTGTCTATGCGACTGCGGATTTGTGTGGTCACTAACCATGCAGGTAATGTTGAGAAGACAAACTCACTCCAACTAGGTATTGGGTTCTTCCCAACAAACGCCGACCCGTCAAGTCCAAGGGCTTTAACCCTGTCGATTACATGGCGTACGCTACCTCCCAACGAGCAACAACTAATATCCCCGGCGAGTCCTGAGAAGTTTCTAACTCCCCAGCGAGTGCCGATTTTCAAATGGAAGTCACACATGCCTTTTCCCAGAGTTGATCATTCGACCATCGATGGCTGGCGAGCCTTACAACGCATGTGGCTGGCGAGCCTTTATCCGCAAGCAAGATACAACCCAAGGACGTATCCCGAAGATGCCTCGGGTACGACTCCTTTTCACAAGCTGGCGAGCCTTTGTCCGCAAACACTCAAGGACACATCCCGAAGATGCCTCGGGTACATTTCCTTATCATGGCTGGAGAGCCTTTGTCCGCAAACACTCAAGGACACATCCCGAAGATGCCTCGGGTACATTTCCTTGTCATGGCTGGCAAGCCTTTGTCCGCAAATATTCAAGGATATATCCCAAAGATGCCTTGGGTACATTTCCTTATCATGGCTGGCGAGCCTTTGTTCGCAGATACTCAAGGACACATCCCGAAGATGCCTCGGGTACATTTCCTTACCACATCTGGGGAGCCTTTGCACGCACACAAGATACGACTCAAGGACATATCCCGAAGATGCCTCAGGTATGACTCGTTCCTATGGCTGGCGAGCCTCAAAACGCACCGCCTTCAACACCGGCTGGCGAGCCTTTGCGCGCAAATGATTGAAGGACGTATCCCGAAGATGCCTCAGGTATGATTCTTTCTTATGGCTGGCGAGCCTTTATACGTAGTCCAATGGACTTTAAACGACCCGAATCGGAAGTCGACAAACTCTAAAATGTTCCCGACGGCAGGTCCTTGACTCGAATCCTCGAGTCGCCTCGACGTCGCCCTTCCCGACGGCAGGTCCTTGGCTCAAACCTTTTTGAGTCGCCTCGACGTCGCAATGGTCTTCAGGTTGTAATATTCGATTGACCTGGAGATCATACTTTGACTTTCGCCCTGTCTAACCCTCAGTCAAAGTGGGGGCTCTGTAGATACCCAGTATCTGCACCTCCCAAAAACCACCCGATGATGATCGGACTATAACGTGTTTTTGATATGCGTGCGTGGATTGGCTATACATGAGACGGTTTAATGCACTACTCGAATATGAAAAATGATTTCAAAAGTTTTCTAACTTCATTTGCATTAAAATAACACTATTTAGAGTTAAAACCGCCTTCGGACCCAAAACCGACTCAGAAACCCGCAACTCGAGTCAACCTGAGTCAACCCGAGTCAACCCAAATCTCGAATGTCAAAAATAATGCCATGAATGTCTTCATCATGTCATTTCCATTAAAATGACCTTATTTAGAGTCAAAACCGACACCGAGCCAAAAACCGACTCGAAATTCAAATCCCGACTCACGCGGGTCAAACCCGAGTCAAAGACACAAAATACCTACCCCAAATATCACCTAAGAGGAAGTTTACACGGCTAAGCAAACCTCAAAGACCACAAATCACAACCAACAAAACATTGGTTAAAACAAATGCAAAATCCAAATTTGCGAAAGGGACAGTACACCCCATTGAGTCACGGGGTGGCTCGCGCCTAAAGCAGGTGTCTGCTTAGCCTCCAAGCAAACACAACCGACCTACCATCCCACATTTCTCTATAAATACCCACCATCACACACCATAATATTCACGGGAGCGTCCGCCCTTTCACCTCTCTCTTAAACTTCTAGACTCGACTTCCTAAGTCACAAAATCGACACGTGTTTACGACCTACCGATCGTAAACACAAGCCTTACACATATTGTTTGGTACCGTCGCCGTGCATTCGACCGACCCATTCGACCAACTCAACATTAATCAACATGTTTTAATTAACATATTTTCAACTCATTTTCAAAACCAAATCCTTTTTTAAGGCACTCTTTTAAACTTCTTTGATCGCGATTAGTCACAACGAGAAAACCGTCTCTAAAGTCGTCTACTTCACAAACATCAATACACGTAAGTTTGAGGGTGTAAACAACTCCTTTATTTCATGTATTTACTGTTTTTATGAGTCTATAAGCATGAACAATGCATAACACGATTCAATTATAGGTTAGACGAGCCAAAACCGAGTTTTGGCCTGAGACAGAAGCTCCTTGCTATGCAAGGGAGCTCGCGCCTCTTGTGGGTCTCGGGTCAGACTCATCCGTGTTTGAGTTCGTCTTTCCTTCAACACTTTCTTTTATTCTCACTTCTTTCTTTTTACGGTTTTTACCATTTCAAATGTTTTAATTCATTTTTATGATAAACATATTTTGACCATTATAAAAATCATCCTTGGTTCTTTATACCATGACGGTTTATTCCGTGACTCGATGATATTATTGGTTAATTACATTTTAATGGGTATTTTAACACCCTTTTATTTTATTTACCATTTTTCTCATTTGTTTACATTTGTAAATATATTAGTCATAATTCATAATCATCCTTGGTTCTTTATACCATGTCGGTTTAAACCGAGTACGATGACAAACTTGACTAATTACAAATAATTGAACTTAACATAATTAGTTCAAATCAAACATTTTCCTTTTACCATTTTACTATGCTTTTTAAACTTGCAAATCCGACAACGAATATTACTAATAAGATAGTAATTATTTCGAGTCATGCAAACAACATTTGCAAATTATTTAATCACAAATACGGTATTAAGTAACCTTTTCAAAAACCAGAAGACGCCCCCTTCGGTCGGCTCATGGCTCGCGCCCCAAGGGACCGCCTGTTTTCACATTTCAAAACCAGGGCAGAGCCCCTTCTATCGCCAATAGGCTCGCGCCCCAATGGGGCTGCCTGGCGCTGTTCTGCCTCGTTTTTAGCACTTGTCTAGGACGATCCCGACTACGGTTAACCCGTATACATGACGGACCAGATTGACAAATTTACGTGTTTTTTTACACTTTGTCATTCAACACACTTTTTCAAATAAATGGATCGTGTTAAGCATCATAATCCGAACTTGGTAAATGGATGTTTAATTTCCATTCTCACATGCAAATCAACCATAAATCCAACTTGACATCTTATACTTGATATTTGGATTAACAAACCGACTTAGAAAGCTCACATGTTAGGTTAACACTTTTGGATGTGCATTCATGCATTTACACCGTTTTATCAACTCTTGCACTTAAACAACCACGATCGATCAGTAGAGGCCGCTAACGCGGGCGGGATTGGGTGTCCGATTAAAGGGCTTCCCAATACGTACCCTCACCCCTTACTCAGAACCTTTGGATAGTGGATGACCTTATCCAGGGCGTACGAGAGTCATTTTAGGCATAGAATGCTAAAAGGGGGATGATTCCTTATCTTTAGTACCTATGTCAAACACCGCTTTTTGCCTTGGTTGACCTAGGTATAAAGTGGATTCGAACGGGTTCCAAGCATCCCACAAATGCTTGGTGGCGACTCCGAACATCTCTACATCGTTTCGCGGCCCTTGCCGAGACGATACCGACCGATCTAAAGCGATCCGGTCGAAAGCATTTTTACGCCGCCGAGCGTGGCTTTCAAAAAACCGCTGCATGTCCACAGATTGGCCTGGCGTGCAGGTGGCCCGTGACCGCGGACCGGTAGGTGGCCCAAATCCGCAGACCGAGACGTGGCCCATGTCCACAGTGATAAATATATACTACGTATAAATAGTTGAATTGTCCCACAGCATAAGATTATCATAGGTGGGGTGATCCCATGATTATAAATAGGACTTATCCTTGGAACTTAGGAATCATCCCAAATATATTAAATCTCTTAAAGTATACTTAGTATATAAGAGACTTTAAGCATAATCTTGAATTAAATGTTTAATTTTTAAAGTTGCAACATTTTTTAGGTGGGAGAAAGATTGATAAAATGGTTAATATTATAGCGGAAATTTTTCATGTTACCCTCGGATTTTGTTAGATTACACATAATACCCCTAATTTTAAGTTTGTACATATAATACCCTTGTGTTTACTTTTTTTCATAACGCCGTTACTCCTATGAGTAACCAGATGAGTAATTGAGCATGTCATGCTATTTGTGTTTTGTTATTTAGGTATTAAATGTTAGTTTATTAAATAAAATATGGATTTAAGAATTAGATGATGAAGTGTTTGTGTAATAGACGATAACAAAAGAAAAAGGCGTCAAAAGTCATAGGAGTAATGACATTATGACGGAAGTTGTCAAATGGTATTTTAGGAAAGAAAAAGGTGAACACAGGGGGTACCATTTGTAGAAACTTAAAATTAGGGGTACCATGTGTAATCTATCAAAGTTCAAGGTTAACATGATAAATTTACAATATTATAATGATATAGTTAACTAAATTTTCATTTAAAAGAGAGAGATATCCGTACCAATAAAACAACAAAGGAGGTATTATTTTTTAATTGTTATTTTATTGTCACGCCATCAAACTTAACGTCCATTTAACAGCCTTTATATGGGGGTACCACGGGCAAAAAAATGGAACCTCAAGGATACTATAGGCAGATTCTTAAAAGTAGGGGTAACGTGGAAAATCTGACAAAATTAAGGGGTACCACAGGAAATTTTCGTATCTCAATTATGATAAAAAAAATGAAGAAAAACAACGACAAATATTGATGGGGAGTACTTGATCATATTATTAAATTTAAATACAACTATTAGATATAATGAGTAACAATTAACCGTATTCGGTATTCGGGATTTGGTGAATGTCGAACTAAATGCAAAGAAGATGGTGTAATTCTGAGTATGTTATTTGTCCCACATTGAAAAACAATGCAAGTTTGATTATATACTACGTATAAATGGTAGAATTGTCCCACATCAGAAAAATAATCCAAGTTTAATGAATATATTAGTTATAAATAGTAGAATTGTCCCACATCGAAAGATTAGTATAAGGTGGGGGTGATTATATGATTATAAATAAGAGTTAGCCCACGTATATATTAATCTTTTATTTTTTTTGAAAGAAATATTTTAATAATATGTAAACAAATCATTAGACATAGAATATAAATATTAAACCCTTATGTTTTTTTTTGCATTATAAATAAGTTAATTACCCCGTTGCAACGCACGGGCATTCAAACTAGTAATTAATTAGTATAAACATGTACACTTATGGTATTAATTATTATCATTATAAAATTATATATTAAATTTAAAATATATGTAATTTTATTAAATTTTATAGTTTATTAGATGTATAGAGATGTTAATTATTTAACATACAAAAATATAATATAACTAGGTTATAAATAATTCAAGTTAGATTCCATAATATATATATATTGCATAATTATTCGATTTGATTTAATGCATATTTGTAATATATTTATATAAATATATAATCCTCTTAAAATTGCATGCCTAAGTAGTAAAAGTAATTTTGTCAGTAAAGAAAGAATTGTAGTAACATTGGATATAGTTATATGATAGTAATCACTCATTTTAATTGTAAAAGTAACAATATTATCAGCGAGATTAGTGAAAGTGGTAGAAAGAAGATTGAGAGTAGTGAAATAATCAATATTAATGCGGCAATAGTGAAAGTAACAATAACTACGATGGGAGTAGTGAAATTATCAATATTAATGCGACAGTAGTGCTAGTTATAATAATTACGGCGTGAGTAGTGAAAGTAACAATGATTACGGGCAAGTAGTGAAATGTTATTACTATTGTTTCATTAATAAAAGTAAAATATTAATAGCGGGAGTAGTTAATTTGTCTCAAAATTTATTTCATCATAATTTTAGGATATGTCATAGAAAAATATATTAATGATAAATTTATGGGTTATGCAAATTTAAATAATTTTATTTAATGAAAAAAAATTAATGGTAAGTAGAGGTTGCCCGGACAAAGCCGGGCACCAATACTAGTAAGAATAATTAGATATCCCGACTAAATAATTTTCAAAAATCTAGTCTAGTCTAGTATATTTATAAAAGAGACTATTTTCGAGCGATTCTAAACTGACCACATCATCAAAAATCAATTTAGGAAAGTATCATAAATAATATTGTTTGATGTAAAAAATAAAGTAAAAAATCTTTTAATTGTTATAATATATACTTCCTAAATTATATTCAAGTGATTTTTCTATTTTTTATATAAAAAATTTTTACATTTCATTTGAATAAAAAGGTATCGTTAAAAAAATTATGAAAATAGTATAATTAAATTCGTGGTAAAAAAATGCTATCATTAGAGTATAGATTTCATATTATGTGCACATATTAAAGGGGATATACTTCTTAGTATTTTATATGTTTCACATTGAACATATATAAATAATAAAATTGTCCCCACATCGAAAGATTAACATAAGGTGGGGTGATCTTATGATTATAAATAGAAGGCATCCTTGAAATTTATTTATCAACTCAAAATCTTTTGAGTCTCTGAAGTATTGTCTTAGAGAGTTCTTAAGAGTTTGTATCGTTATCTTCACATACAATTTGATATAAAAAATAATGTGGAGAATGTTTTAATTATTATAATAATATTTGCTATATTAAAATGGGTTATAATAATGTTTTAATTATTCAATTTAATGAGAATGAGAATATAAAAATGAATTATGTATGATTTCATTACAATGGGACCAACTCACTGAATATTAGTCAAACAATTAAGCGGACAACAGTTGAAGAAATCCAAGTATAGCAAAGAGCTCATGGTTCAGCTACCATCTTAGCTTTAGAAACTGCCAACACACTCATAATAAAATGCTACAAAAACATTTTCCTAAAAGACCCCATAGGCCATAACGGCTTATGTAGTCTTAATACCAAATTTATTTGTATTTTATTATCACGAATATTTATTTGAGACGGAATTATTCGTTTTCAATCTTTTTTTTGTTTAAATAGATACTTAAATTAAAAGACTTACAAACAGAGTTCATACATCAATTAAGAGAGAGTAGGAGGCATGACTCCAAAGAACAAATCGTTATTAAATCGAGTTAGATGTCGAACTAGGTGCGAAAAAAGATGATGTACTTCTTAGTATGTTATATGTCACACATTGAAAACTAATGTAGATGTGGTGAACATACTACGTATAAATAGTAGAAAAGGTGGGTCATTCTATTATAAATAGTAGAATTGTCCCTCATCGAAAGATTAACATAAGGTGTGTTGATTCCATTATTATAAATAGTAGAATTGTCCCACATCGAAAGATTAACATAATGTGGGATAATCCTATGATTATAAATATGAGTCATCCTTGGAGCTTAAATATCAACCCAAAATCTTTTAAATCTCTTAAGTATTGTCTTAAATAGCTCTTATAAGAGTTTGTATTATTACCTCCACAATAGTGAAATTTAGTTGAATTATACTTTTGATTTTGGTGGTTTCATAATTATATAATTATATATAGTTATACCATCTCTTTTTCTACTCAAATTTAGTAGTTTAGCTATAAGTTATTTATTTTTTAATTTTTAAGCTGAATTTTTAAATAACGAACATATCAGTAGTATACTTATTTTATAAGAGATTTAAAAGTAACGTTAATTTTTCAAGTTTTAACTTGTTTTCATCTAGAGAGTCCAATCTTAAAAACTACTTAATATTTATAAGAAAAAATGTTGATTTTATACGTAAGAAAAAATTTGAACTTTAGATAAGATTAGTTTGTTAACAACAAGATAAAATTGCACAAATGTTACCTATATACATGTGAAAAACTTTAGACTCTAGATAAAATTAGTTTGTTAGGATTTGCTCATTATTAATCGGATTGGATGTTGAACATATGAATATTAACATATAGTATTTGCTCATATTATTAAATATAACTACTATTAGATATATTGAGTAGCAACTGTCCATATTTCGGGATTCGGGTTGGATGTCGAGCTAGGTGTGAAAAAGATGGTGTATTTCTTAGTATGTTATTTGTCCCACATTGAAAATAATGGAGGTTTTGTGAATATATTACGTATAAATAGTAGAATTGTCTCACATTGAAAGATTAGCATAAGGTAGGGTGATCTTATGATTATAAATAGAAATCATCCTTGAAACTTGAGAATCAACCCAAAATCTTTTGAGTCACTTAACTATTGTGAAAGAGAGCTCTTAAGAGTTTCTATTATTAACAGTCAAAATTAAAATTTAACAAACTATATTTTTTGTTGTCACTAAATTGTATGTTTGCTTATAGTGACCAAAAACATAGATGAATTTATCGTTTACGTCTTTATAGTGGAATGATAGCAACAAGACGATCATAGGATATACATTAATTTTTTTTGTGAAAGAAAGAATATAAAAACGAACTCTGTGTATCAGTAATTAGAAGATTAATTATTATTATTATGTAAGACAATTTTATTAACAGTCCGTTTTTCTTAAGACCATTGCTTTTGGTCTGAAATAAGACGGGTAACATGTCATCATTTTACAATAAAATGTTGTTATTTTCTGATAACATGTTACCATTATTGTTCACATCATTTTAAGGGTAAAAAAGAACACCTCTAATCATAACATTTTGTGAATTAATTGGTTACATTTTCTTAAAAAATGGCAACATTTTATCCGTCTGACAAATAAGACCAAAAGTGTCCGTCTGAAACAAGAATTTGTGTTTTATTAATTGAACAAAAAAATTTGAAATGACTAATTTAAAAGCATGACATGTGTATGTAAATTGTCCATATTTGAAGGGTGGATATATGGTTCAAACAAACTATATACTCCTCCATCCCAGTCAATAGTTTACATTTGCTTTATTCCACCTCACAAAATACAGCAAATGTAAATTATTCATTAATTTCACACTTGTCTTTACATTAATCATAAGAGTTATCAAAACGCCCCGATCCCCTTACACTTATGAAGATTAAGACTTAATAAATTCAAGAGACCGTAAGGGATTAAATTATTTCATTTTTTTAAAATTATATAACACCCGGATTTAAACTTCGAAACACCTTCGTACGGGTTGTCAAACTAGTTTGTTTAGATAATTTCAGGGGTGTTAACTAATCTTGAATAAGTTGGCGGAGTGGAGAGGTTCGTCCAAAACCCAAAAGCTTATTGGAAATTTCCCCCAAATTAGATAGTGGTATCAATCAATCAATTTATCATAAAAAGTATAGAGAAATCATCAAAATTGAATTGAATTGAATTGAGATGAACCCATATGGAGCATATGGAATGCACCCATCATTTTTGGAGTATGGTGTACCAAATGAGTATATCCTTGAAGCTTTAGCACATCAATACAATCATCAACATCAACATCATCATCATCATCAAAATAGTCCTCCTAAACATAGGCATGATGGCACTTCCCCTTTGCCTCTTGGCATGGATTGGAGTCCCCCTCCTCGCCTTTGGGTCCGTATCTCACTCTTTTGTTTACCTTTTTTTTATTCTTTATATATGTATCCCCCTCCGTATTTATTTTAATAATGATTGATTGGATTTATATTTGTATCTATATTTTGTCCTTGTTACATGCAAGCTTGATTGAAGCAAATGCACTTATCAAACAATAAGTCTCGTTTGTGACCGTCTTGACAAATTAAAGTGACTTTGCCTGTTGAAATGTTGAATGTTGAATGTTGAATGTTGAATGTTGCCATTTTGTTCCGAGTTACCGGAGTATTTGTTTTTATCAAGTTCGTTCATAAATTGTCTTGGCTTACAGGAAGGACGTAACACTGTTTGGCCTCATGAACCGCGTACTGGATGGAGTTACTGTGTCACTATTCCTTCTTGGACTATCTTGTCCGATTCAGGACCTTCCGCTTCAGTTGTCGTATGCCTTGCAATTTCATCTAATTTATACTCCATTAATACTTCTCATGACACTCTTTTTTATTAAAATTCTTTCTGACATTCATGAGCAACAGTTTTACAGGGTTCAAGTTGGCATACAAACCCCAGAAGCAGTCACAACTACCCGAGGAACATTACATAGATTTAGTGATTTCTTGAATCTCTTTTCTGAGGTTGGTATAATACTTCGATTTTATACAATTTTATAATTCATAAAGATATTTCTTTGCTAAAATGTCTGAGTGGCTAGTCCTAGAATCACCCGGGCATTGTTGAGGATTATCCACCTTTTTTTCCGTAACATACAGCATTTGAATGAAATTGCATCTTCTATACAGCATTCAAGTTTTTAATTGCTTCAAGTCTAAAGTGGTGTTGCTCGTTATTTGCAGCTGAAGAAAATATTTCCTAGGAAAAATTTGCCCGTGCCTCCTTCAAGAAAGCTTTTGGGAACTAAAAGCAGGAGCTTGACTGAAGAGGTAAGCACCACCTTTTCTCGTTCTGATATGTTCTTTTTCATTTTGATATGCACTCAGTAAGATTAATAATAATTTTGATATTCCTTTCTTATTGTTGATTTGATGTTGACATTAGACTTTGATGATCTCCTATCTTCTAAATCGTTGCTCTCTTATCTATCTATTTATTGGAGTGTATTGTGGTTACTCTGATTCTCTGTGGCAATTTGTTGATGCTTAAATCATTGAACTATTCCTGTCCTACAGCGTAGAAGCTCTTTGGAACATTGGATGGAGAAGCTATTATCAGACATTGATATTTCTAGGAGTGCACCCGTGGCAATATTTCTAGAGCTTGAAGCTGCTGTCAGATCTTGTAAGTGTTTCATGTACATCTTATATTTTCTTTGCTTTTGTCTCTCTCCCCTTCATTATGGTTTCCACTTTGGTTTTGTTCAAGTTTTAAGAAATCCAATATTATACTCCCTCCGTCTCAATCATTTGTTATCTATTGTATTTAGCACAAAGACCAAGGAAATGCAAGTGGATGTCTAATAAAGTAATATAATATTATTATTTCATCCACTTGCACACTACCTTTTACATATAAAACTTACCAAAAGTAGAAATAGATAACAATTCACTGATACACCCAAAATGGAAATAGATAACAAATGACCGGGACGGAGGGAGTAACAATTTAAGTGGAAAAGCTATTGTGAATTTACGGGAAAAAGAATGGCGTGAAAGTGAGTGAGGGAGTAATTTATGATCTTTTCTGGAAATTATGATTACAGCAGTGACGTTCCTCCTCATTATGAAGCAGGCAGTTTCTCCCAGTTTGATGTGGTTTTTTGTATGTTTATTTTCAGCATTCAATGAGTCAACTGGTGAAAGCACTATTTCATTTCTTGAATATCAGTCGAGTTCCGATGTCTCTGAAGTTGCCAATAGGTCCTCAGTTGTCTCAGACGATGTTGACAATACTGGTATCAGTAAATCAGTGGATGGGAAAATCTTAGAATCTGAAAATGAGGGTAGCAAAGGGACTACACATCTTCCAAGATTGTCCATAGATAGTGCCGGAAGTGATCCCAATTCTCCAAGGACTAGTGAAATATGGGGAACACCCGGATCTCATGGCGAAAGCGGATATGACTTTACTGAGGGGTCTGATGGTCCAGCAAGTGAGGAATTACAGTTTCCAAGCAATTTAGTTATGGCTCTACCTTTGGAACATCGCCATAAATTTAGTAGGTTTCTTGTTGCTATGGAGCAAAGGCTGGCAACTGCGAAAGCAGACATGGAGGACCTTGTTGCCAGACTGAATCAAGAACTTGCTGTGAGACAATTCCTCACAACAAAGGTTTGCTTTAAATCTATTTTCTTCATTGTTTTTTTTTTTTGGGGTTTTCTGTGTCTGAATCTAGTGAGCACCGACTAGTTCCATTTTCATTGGAGCCAAAGAGTTGCTAGTTTTTGCATACATTGGAGTATTTGACTCCCCTTACTCCGCTGTTGGAGGAGGGTGCTGTTTTGTGTGTGTGTGTGTGTATAGCGAGGGAAAGCTGTGTATAATGCTTCACTCCACCAGTTAAATGATGTAGATATCAAATTTAGTCTCTCAGAAGAGTAGAAATCGAGAACTAAGATCAGATACAGCAGTGCCATTTCCCCCTTCATCTGACTTCTTTACCCCCCCAAGAAAAAACTGTATCCTTAGAGGTTTGTCGCTGAACGTAACTATAGGATAAAGAGTAATTTCATCTTCAAACATCTTGAGATTGTAGTTTCTCCTTTTATATATCATTGCTAGTAGAAAACTAGAAACCATGTTCTCCTCTTCTACCCAGGCATATCTTAGCCATGTTGGTTTCTCACAAGTCACAATTATGTGAAGTGAGTCTTCCAAAGTTGCACCCTTAGAAAGACTCGTTGACAGGCCCACCATATTAGTTATGTTGCATATGACATCCCGTCAGCTAATTAATGCTATTGAAGGTAATGTTTATCATATAGAGCTTGTTTTAATGGGAGGTTTTGGAGGGAAAGGAAGGGGAGGGGGAAGG
The DNA here is from genome assembly GCF_048544455.1 of Silene latifolia. Taxonomy (NCBI): domain Eukaryota; kingdom Viridiplantae; phylum Streptophyta; class Magnoliopsida; order Caryophyllales; family Caryophyllaceae; genus Silene; species Silene latifolia. The sequence continues at coordinate 47,204,095 of NC_133534.1, forward strand.
AGGGATACAAAATCCCGTGTTTGGATAACATTTGGGGTAGGAGGGAAATGGAGGGGGAGGGATTTGGAGTGATCCATTTTCTCCTCTACAAGGCAAACCAAAATCGCTCTGCTATAGGAAAGATTTTGAGGGAAATTGTATCCAAACACCCACGGCCCATTCCCCCTCCCTTTCCTTCCTCCGGAATTCTCCTTATCTCCCACCCCTCTCCCTCCCTCCTATTTTGTTATCCAAACAAGCCCTTTTAATTGTATAACCTTTTGTACTATGAGTATCAACAGTTTATTGTGATGCTTTTAGGAAGGGAAACGAATCATGAGTGCAGGCCCCAGGGTACCCACTTGTAACATATGTGGTGCATCTCTCATTTATTTTCTTCACAGGTGACAGATTTGGAAGTGGAGCTGGAAACTACTACACAGAGTGCAAAGGATATTCTTCAACAAGCTATTTCGTCTGAAAAGGAAAGATTTACGCAAATGCAATGGGATTTAGAAGAATTTAGGAAGAAGTATCTGGAACTGGAGATGAAGTTAAAAGCTGAACAGGTCTGGACTCTGGAGATACACACCTACCTAATACTCTATTTATCCCATTATATGTTTATGATCGGCTGATGTCATCTTTCACTAAAAAATTACTCCAAATCTATAGAGAGACGCTGTAAATTTTATCAGGTTTATTTATCACAATGCCTCTCTGCATTTTCTAATTTGGGGGTAAGACTTCATCCACTAGACTCCCCTTACATCCCCTTAGGCAGGAGTCCTTGAAGCATTGGGCCAATGTTGTTGATTATTAAATTACTTTTCATATTGTCAGCATTAAAGTATCAATTGGATATATTGAGAAACTATTTGTTAAATTTCATCTCTTTTGACCAGCAAAGTGAAATGCGATTAGGGATATATAAATAGGACACGACTATTTAGGTATAAGCTTGATTACTTGCTTTCTGTATATGGCCCATAATATCTTAATGCGATGTTCAGGATGAAAAGGCGCAAATTGTTGCAGAAAATCTAGTGATTAATCAGGACATTGAAACGCTTAAGCAAGAGTTACACTCAGCCAAGAACTTGCAGAAACAACATGAAGAGGCTGAAATGAAGTCTAAAAATGACTTAAAAACGCTTGTTAAAGAGGTTAAATCTCTTCGAAGTTCACAGTCAGAATTGAAGCAAGAGCTTAGCAATGTAACAAAAGAAAAGAAGGAAGTGGAGGTAAGTTCTTACCACTGAATAGGTTTCTGAGTTCGTTTATCTTGGAACTGTAGTCGTAAGCAGCATTGATCATCTTTATAACCTTTGTGAAGCTAATGTTAGGCATCATGCACTCTTTATAAACCTGGAATTCCTCTGACATCTCTTTGAGGCCCCTGAGTTTTTTTTCTGATTACATACCGTAGTTTTTCCTGTCCATTCAGGCGATGGAAAAAACATAGTACATAATTATACTGCCTCTATTCCAAATTATTTGTCACCATTTACCACTAGTGGTCAGCTGATGTCAACCTTGACCATTAATTTCTCCAAATATATATAGAAATACAATGCAAAATTTATCATGTTTGATCTACCAAACCAACTATTTTCATATTATATACAACACTAACAACAACATTACGCCAGTGCCTCAATTGCCTCAATTGGATGTACGCGGCCTTACCCTTGTGCTAGCAACACACAAAGAGGCTGTCAAAGTCAAATGTGGACCAAATATAAATTGGATGGAGGTAGTATATGTCATGTCGCGAGTAAAATGTAATTCAACTTCGGAGGACTTGCAGAGTCGTAGTTATTGATTGGGGAACCAAATTGTTGAGAACAAAGGTTGGGGTTATATAACCAGGAAAGGCTCTTGGATGGACAAAGCGTAATATAGTCCATCTTTTTTTAAAGAGAAAAATGTAAGTATTTTGAGAACAAAGGTCTTTTTTGGTTTACCTTTGAGAATTATCAAGGAAAAATATGACTCCTTTCTGAATACTTGTTATTCCCTTCCTCATGTAAGGTAGCTTAGACATGTATTTTTGACGTCACTGAAAAAGTGGTCCATTGTTTTGGAATGACCTTGGAACAAAAAGGCCCCCTTTTATTTTGAAGCGGAGAGGCTGTGGAGCATACAAATTATGTGAAACTAAAGAGGGCAAAAACAGTGGATAATTTTCAATTCCTTTGCCCAAGACTTTTTACAAGTTTTTGTTTACTGACCTTTTGGGTACTCCCATTGTCAATCAACAAACTCAATGATTTCTATGTTTGAGTCTTCAATTGGAGGGTTGGATGAGGGAATGGTGACGGAGAGGGCACAATGAAGGGCAAGGATACATGTGGATTTTTAGTATTTGACATTATTTGATGTTTTTATTTAATTTTTAAAAAATTATTTGTTATTTTCAGATTTATTAGTTATTACACCTTTTTACCAACAACTTTCTTATATATTAATACTTGGTTCACTTTTAAGGTATTTCCGAACCCTTAAGTTTTACTTCGGTTATCAAATTTGTTTTAATCTTTAGCCTCGATTTAAATTCTAAGTTTTTATAAAAGAAATTCGGATTTCGATTTTAAAACCTATAAGTTTACCTGACTTTTGTATTATGTTTCACTCCCCTTTTGTTTTTCACTTTTTCTTTTCTATTTTTTTTGCATTGAGGTGTGCGTTCACCCATGGACGGTTCCAAAGGATGATTCATGTCAGCCGACCCCAAATTATTTTGGGATTAAGGCTCTGATGTTGTTGTAATCTTCAATTGGGAAACTTTTTTCTTTTTCATAGGTTATTTATTTGTTGTCATTGTGTCACCCGACATCTTTACGTATATTGCATTCTCATGCTACTGAATCCTCACCAGAAGAAACTATGAAGTTTAGATGTGAGTGGAATAAATATTTCTTTCTTTTGGTGCTCGATCTGTTTTTTCTTATGTGATCTGGTTACTTTATTTAATTCTAGAGAGACCTTCAAAATGAGAAGCAACTAAGGGAACAAGCAAATTCAGTTAATGAGAAGTTACTCCATGAGTGCGGGATTCTTCAAAAAAGGCTTCAAGAATGCAGTGTCAACTTGCTAGTTGAAGAGGAAGACAGGCTTATGTTGGACACATCTGCTCTATCGGATGCTGTAGATTTGCTGTCTACTTCCGATAATCGAATTGGCCTGCTTCTGGCTGAGGTATTTTCTGATACATTGCCGCGTTTTCATTGTGTCAGTTCATATGATATCAAATCTTCAGGAATGCTTTGTTGAGATGAGTTTATCAATGTTGTAGAATGACTGATAAAGAGATACTTTGAAATTTCTTTTTTGGTGTAGTTAGCCTTGACAAAATTTCCCCGACCTGAATCGAACACTTGCACAGATTTGCCTTCAAATCTCCAATGACCGAAATTTGGGATCAAGTCTCAGACCAATATCGAGAAATTTAATTCCCATGGGTACTTGTAGACTTGTAGGCTGTAGCAGACTAGCAGAGTAGACCAAGTGATTTTTAAGATTCTGAGGTGAGTGTTTACAGCGAATGATTGGGACTTTTTAAGCAACCAAATCTTTAAATTCTCACCCTTGAGCATACCAACTCATCTTTTTTAAAGACTAGGGTATGTTTGGGAGAAATTTTGAAGGAGAAATTACCATAAACGGAGTAATTCAAAAGAAATCAATGGTCACAAAAACTAGTATGAAAGAGAGAACGTATTGAGACCAATTCATTATCCCAATAATAAATGTATAATACAGAAAATATAGGTTGATCTCTTCCTCTCCAGAAAGAAATTTTTAAAAAATAAGGTTGGTGTCTCATACTAGACTCGCCGATCAATGTTAGCTGAATCCTTCCTACTAATGATCTTGTGTGAATTATGCATTTTAACAGGCACAACTGCTTGCTCACGATATCGAGAACGCAGTCACCACAGCAAACAAGACAACAGTGGATGAGCTGAGAAAGATGGTTACAGATCTTTTTGTTGATAATGCTATGCTTAGGAAACAAATAAATGCCATTATTCGCTCCTCGCTTAAAACACATGACAAGGTTGAAGAGAATGAAAGGAAGGAAGAGACACCTTCAGGGGCAAGCGCCCTGGCCCACTACTTGTGAAGGTTGAGATGAGCAACAAAGCTTTAGCAAATCTTCAGTTATATTGCAACATACGGAGTAGAACATTATAAATTAAGCACTTCACAAGTTATAATGTTTTCGGCCATTTCATATAACATCCTATGAAAAAAAAAAAATGATGAGCACTACACGTGAATAAAATGAGATTTGTATTTGATTTTCCTATATCGGTTTTAGGAACGTAAATGATAAATCAGGCAACGATAAATAAATGTTGTTCAACTGGAGCAAGGACCGTCTGTATCTTGCTCCATGAACACCATGCAGGATTGGCAGGAAAAGCGAGTACACAAAAAAGCCTATAAGCAACCCTTTTGAGTTGTGACTGAAAATGAAAAGTAAATAAATAATGAAAAAGAAGTCCAGGAGGAAATTTTCGAAATCCAAGGTATTTTTGAACTCTCGAAGAAACAAAAATAGGAAAACGAATGCCAGATCCATTCAATATGTTTCAAATTGTATTGTATGGAGTAGCAAACAGACTGTTGGTTCAAGGTGGTCGGGTCCCTAGTCTGTATAATTCTGGTAATATACCCTATAATGTTGTATCAGGTTATCAAGTTATACCCCACTTTTACTAGAATCACCTGGAAATTTCAGAACAGTTATTGCTTTTTCAAATATGCAAAAATATGTATACTCCAACCAGAATACTTGAATACAAACATGAGACATGGCTTACAATTTACAAGCTGATTTATCAACAGACACTGATATGTAGATTATAAGGAGTAAGTCTAAACTCACACAATTTCAACCAGCTCCACTTCATAAAATTGATATAATCCTGAAGATAATCTACACTTGGGTCTGAATCATCTCCTCATTTGCTCCATGAATCTCGTGATTTAGATTGCACAAACCCCATACTACATTTGCTCATTACAAGGCATGAAAATGACAGTGGTCAGTCGGGTATGGCAGCGCGATTTACAAACTGCACAAAGAATCAAAGAATTCCTGTCCTGGTGCACCCGATTATTGCTTTGTGCTCTTCTGAGATGTTTTCAAATACTTGCCAAAAACAACAACTATAAATTGTCTTTCAGCCATTTAAGACCCCCATTTGCCACATTCCTGCAAAAACAAATCTACGAAAGAGAGATAAACAAACTACCGCAACCTCTTTTAAAAGTTGAGCATGAAATAATACACAAAACTATGGGAATAACTGTGTTCGCTGGTAATATGTCCAAAATAAACAAGGGTAAAATAACGCTCTTCTTCAAATGCCTAGTAACGGCCGTGCATGGCCTACTACTCCGTGGTGGACAAAAAGAGGGCAGAGATAAGAAGATCTAAACATAAACAGTTTGAATGTCATTTTTTAGAAGGAAAATGTATTTTATATGATTCTTCTAACAGTAATGGTGGGAAATTGCATGCATAATGTTACCTATCAATTCACCACATGTATTTCATGAAATCTTATTAGGAATATGAATGCATGATCAGTATTGTATCCCACAGATAAATGGTGGTTGCGACCCATAAGAAAAGGAAAGAATAAAGGATTAGTTTACCTAGCAAATTCCTTTAGTTTCTTCCACGGATCAGCCTGGTCTCCTGACTCATCGCTCCCTTCAGTTTCTGTACTAGTTGTCGGAGTCTCCGCCATTTCAGCTCTAAAAAATCAAACATAAATTATTGTTTACAACTGAAACTACTGTTGTCATCTAGTGTTGCCGAAGTAGAGGGTGATCTTACCCAAAATATTTGACACCCGACCCGACCCAGAACTAACCAAATGACACATTTGCCAGGTTTAACCTTTTTGCAAATTGTAAAACTAAGAACAAAGCAACAATTAGAACTTCCATCAACACAGCCACGCTAGTATAAGCAGATTAACTTGAATCAAGTAGGAATTCTTCATGTTTTATAATCGTTTCTTCGCAATACGGTAGTTAATGCAACAATTTTGCCTCAGGCATTAACCATCGCTTTCACTAATAGCAAACAGATGCAAGCAAGGACAAAAAGTACATTACATACTCCGAATATTGCATTACTAATTTCGACTTGTTAGTCTCCGTAACTTCAAATCCTGACTTCACCATGTGGTACAACACTGGTTTCAGAACAGATAATAAACTGTATAACCACTTAGATGAAACACAAGAGTGAATTACCTGGCGAGCTAAGCGGCGAAGGCGATAGGCGGCTTTAATTTCCGTAACAGAAGCAGACCTTGAACACCAAGTGTAGCGTAACAATCCAACGACGACGAAGAAGACTGTGCCCTCACCATGACTATTCTCGAATTCCTTGTACGGCAGCCCAAGGGCGAGGTGAGAGAGAGTAGACCGGAAGCTAAGGTTGCTGCTACTGCACACCCTGCTGGAAGACGGTGCCCCTGTGGCCGGACTGAAGTTGTTGAAGGTTTGAGGGGAGAGAATACGATGCCCGACATTTTCAACTTTATTTACTATTATTGTTAGGAGATAGGAGAATGTATGGTGGACTGGTGGTGATGCTCATGTTTCTGCGTTATTCATTTCGTCTATGCTGTAGTGTGCAATGTTATTCGGTTTTGGCATTTCAACAGTTTTATGGATGGACGGAGGAGGATGATGACTTCAGGAGTTCATTCAGGGTACATCAGTTAAAACTACCTACATAAACAAATGACTGAGCCAGTGGAAGTATCAAGTCACGGAGTTATTTACAGTTGGTAATAATAGTAAAACACAACTTGTCCGATTAATGCTTGGTAGTCACGGAGTTATTTACAGTGCCAGACAGTCGGTTGTTTACTTGCCATGGTGAAATCATGGAAAGTGAAAGTCCTCTTGAACGAATTACAAAATACAGAGTTCTTGGTTGCTTTTGCCAACCCAGTTGTATCACCAGTTCACCACGCCATGACTTCACCAAGTTAACAACTACGAGTACAAAATAATTGAAGTTGGTTATGAAAGGATGTTACTCACTTCTAGGATGGCACTGTAAATAACTCCAAAACAATTGATTGATTTTCAGCCACCAACTGCTAGAACATATATATCCGCCGGTTTTATCTCATAATTTACGAAAGAAGATTATGAATAACAAGAAAGTATTCTTCTCCAACATCAATGGACAAAATTTCTTCAGAATCTGTTCTTACAGCAAAATCCACATTGGCCAGAGCAAAAACAGATTTCTGTGGCCTAAATATGCTCCTTGTAAGATATAGAACTTCAAGTAACGTAAAGATGTAATTAACTTGACAAAGAAGACTAGCTATTTAAGCTTCTCTTGTGTCCCTTCCGCTTTTTTCTATTTCTGGTGTCCTTTATAAGTACCTGTTTCCCCCGAATTTTTGCAGCAGATATCATATCTTCAACTAGAAGTTTAGAAGATGTCGGGATGAAAACGGCCAGGTATGGAATTGCTTTGCTGTGCCTGCTTTAGATGCATACTTAGAGCATAGTTATTAACCTGTAGTGATATCACACGTCCATGTCAAAACACATCCTAAGCTCCCAGCTATTCAAAAATACCATTAGTAAAGTGAATATTAATTCAGAGGGAAGTGATCAGATTTACAAATTATAACAAGTCATCCCGAATTTATTGTCTCCATTTGACTTTGATGATTAACAAATGTCAAGTTTGACCATAATTTCTAATACTTCCATTTCCAATGGAGCCAAAACCTGATTGGTCTTTGGTTCTACATTATGATGAGTTTTGAGGGAAAACGAAATGAAATCTTTGTGACTTGTTTGGTAAAATACATGAAAATAAATGGATAAAAACTACTCCTACCCAACAAGGCAACAACCATCCAGCCCATCACCCAAAATGCCTCCCACACCTAACCTGAAACCGCCATGACCCACCGAAAGTTGTTCCATCACCACAGAAACTGGCTACTGGCACCGTATTGACAGCGACATCTCTGGTGCACAAGACCACTTTTCGGTTCAAATTTTTCCAAGGAAGCCAGCTGCGGTGTTATTTGACATAAACTCTTGTTGGTTTGTTGTAGATCTAACATTAAAGTTCGATTACGAGAAAAAAGAAAGGAGAGATAGAGAAGTTTGTGCGGTGGTTGGCTCAAAGGAGGAACCCAACGGTGGCTCGGGGAGGAAGACGACGGTGCTTACGGAGTAAAACAACGGTGGCATGTGTGGGGCCTGTGGGCTTGGGGCCGAGGGGAGGTGGCTGAGGAGGTCGGGGTTGGCGGGTCTGGTGGTGGGAGGTCAGAATTGACGAGGAAGGGAGAGTGGGATGGTGGGAGAGTTAAGGATTTCCCAAACCCTTGGGGGGGAAGGGGAATCAATAGAGCCATTTGGGATAAACCCATTCTGAAGATGAGGGGAAGGGAAACAAAAAAAAGTCAAACAAACATCAACTAAGAGAAAGGAGGGGAAATGAGGGATTTCATTCTCTTTCCCTCTCCTAAACACCCCTTAGTCCCTTACCAAACATCCCTTCAATACAATTCTCAAAGCAATTTCCATTTTGAATCATCCAGAATCCAGAAACACACTGTTTGGGTTGTTAACACGGGGGTTAGGTTGCATTACTTACATACATCCAACCCCATTTACCCCACTTTTGCACGAGCCCTTGACCCACTAGGGAATATTGTTGTATTAGTAGCGATAAAATGGAAAAAATTATCATATTTGAATTCATCATTTTGAAGAATCTGTAACTATTATTGGGACATTTGCCTAGCCACAAAAGCCAACTGGAAAAATAAACATGGTGAATGGATGATGTACAAAGAATTTGAATCAAGAGGGACGGACCTCTAGTGCCCTCATCTGCTCCTGATACTGAGAAGATAGCTGTTTAAGTTGCTGTACTTCTTGACTCTTGTCATCAAATTCCTTCTGACGTAGGTGCTGGATTTGCACAGCACGTTTCAAGATGGTGTTGTTCCGCATTAGCTCTTGAATTTGCTCCTTCAGCATCATGTTTTCCTATCATGATGAAAGTCGTAAGCCTGAAGCACCAACTTAAAGCAAGAAAAGAGACCAAACTTTGAACCCTCTTGTGCAAATTCACCACCAAAACGACAGATTGAACATAGATTTCAAACTATTAGATGTCATTTCAACTATAATATTCACCGGGTCTAAGCTCACCAAGTGCACTCCTAAGCAAAATGGCAATTGGCATATATGAAAATATAACTATTATATTTAGAAATATAGCTTTAACTATCAATTACAGAATACAGATAGCAAATCCTAACTGAAACCAGATGCTTGTGTAATAATCCCTATAGATCAAACAGAAAATAATAAACAAATAAAATCGTACCTGGTCACACTTGTCTAGTGCCTCAGAACTAGTATTGGCCTTTATAGATTTCTCTAAAGCTTCCAATACCCTGGCTGCACGAGCTCGAGCATCTTCCAAACTCGCGGCACTCATCATTTCACTAACAACGAGTTCAACCCACTGAGTACCATCAGTTGGGAGCGTGTTTCCCTCAGTAGCCGCACCACCTATCATGGATAGATTTTTGTTAACAAAATACGACATTTTTTTTTATGATGCACGTAAAAGTGTAACAGAGATACCTTGCTCCACTTGTGGCTCTATATGATTGATAGAAGCTGATCCCTCAGAGGAACCTAAACACAGCTGATGCAACCTCTTGATCGCGGCATCTATGTCACCACCACATTCGTCTAGCGCTTTTTCTAGATGCTAAAAACACGAAAACAACTAAAAATATTGTTAGTTATGGAGAATGATTGCAGCAAGTTGAATACCATGAATTAAATAAGCTATTTTACGCAGTGCAGTAAAAGGGGTCGGATATACGCAGCCTTAACCGTGTTAAACCAAATACCCTACGTATCAATTTATTAAGAAGATGTTGAAATTCCTCAGAATACTGACTCAGTTTCATCAAAATAGAATCATCAAAATTCTATCCAAAGTGGTATACAAATAGAAGCATGTGAAAATATTTAAAAACAAATAACCTGAATGTCCATAGAAGGGAAAAGTTCCCTAAGTGTATCGAAAAGACGGTTTTTCGAGAGAGATAGCCGAACGGGAGACGAGGAGGAAGCGTAGCGAATGCGCTTAGATACGGGAATTGGGGATGATGATGATGATGATGAATAATCGAGTAATTCGTCGAAATAAGCTCTCTTTCCGCACACAATTGCAGACATTTTATTCAATAAGTTCAGGAAACAAATCCGAATTCGAAACAAAATAAGAAAAACTGAGTGATTGAGAATTAGATTGAATTTAGGGGTATATATATTGAATTTGGGGGGGTTTGGGGATTGTGTTTGGGTAATAATGGCTTCTGTGGCGAGGAGGAGCGTACAATTCATCAACGGACTTGTTTATACTCCCTCCACTTTTACTTTTTTTTTCGCCCCCATTCCTTTCTACACGCATATTAAGAAAAATTATTAAAGAATGAAAAAGTAATAAAAGAGCGTAATTTATTTTCGCGTTACGTTTTTTACTCATTACAGTACTTTTTGCGCAATATTTTCCATTTACCTACCCTTGTGCTACTAAGAGTACTAACAAACACAAATCTAATTCTCTCAAATCCTTGCGAATCGATCAAATTACAACAAAAAATCTCAATTATGAATCATAATTTGATTAAATTACATGTACTTAACTTCTAAATTACAATTAATTGTTCAAATTAATATTTGTTTTTATGTTCTTTAGTATTTTTGTTTTTTTAATTAGGGTTTGATATTTGGATGATAATGTTTGGTGGCATCATGGATATATTACCACCTAAATCAAGCTTCTGGATTGTGATTTTGCATCGCATCTTCCCCCTTGCCTTTTGCTTGATTCTACTCGTGCCAGACGAAGCTCCTCGGCGGAAGCCCACAACGATGATCAAACTTGTGATTGTTGTTCGTCTTCGATGTTGAATCAATGGCTCACATTGATGTACTGTTTAACTTTTTTTTGTTTTTAATTTATTTTCAATGTAGTGCAAAACGGGACATGAATTAGGGGAGAAAAAAATGAGAGGGGTAATTTGGGAAAAAGTGTACTGTGTTGAGTAAAATGCGTACTGCGAAAATTAACACCCAAAAAGAGTTGTAAGTGGGGTGAAAAGAATGATTAAAAAATGAAAAAATAATAATAGAGATGTAAGTGGGGTGAAAAGAATAATTAAAGAATGAAAAAGGTAGTCCAAATAAGGAAAGAAGAGAAATGGGGTGAAAATAGATAATTTGCCAAAAAGGGGAAATAGGGTGAAAATAGGAAAGTGGAGGGAGTATACTGCTATTCTGCAACAGCCTTAGTCCTCACCTAACGGGGTGTAAAACTGTAAAGTCTATTTTTTTTTTTTTTAGAGAAGCCGAGGAATTTTTTTTAGGGAAATTCCCACCTGTACCCATCTGCTATGGACTAATTCCACTTGTACCTCTACTTTTCAGAAAAGACCACTTACACCTTTCAATTTACTAGTTATTTTCACTTATACCCCTCAAGTATAGATTACTCTCACTTGTACCCTTACTTTTAAGGAAAGTTCACACTCCAACATCATAATACTAAGCACCAACAACTACGTTAAGTGAATTCTCGCTTGTTATTATGGAGCGGTGAAGAAGTGTTAAGTACCCTTATGTAAGATGTTAAGGGCTATGTAAACAATATGATACTTTAATTGAAATATTTGTTTTCTCTCTAAAAAAACGTCATTTTTTCCTCCAAATCTATAAATATTATTAAAAGGGTAACCTTAAAAGCCACGTAGACAATGTCACCTCGCATTACTAAATGCCACCTTGCATAACCAAAATTCCACGTCACCAATCCTCCAGGTAATATGTGTTTAATTAAGAGGGTAATTCATGTTCGTATAATGATTCATTTAAAACGATACACAAATTAAAAAAATATTTACATAAAAAATAAATTAGTGTAACAAACATTAAATTTTGGCCTTTTTAATTTCTAGATAAATTAAAAAACAAATAAAAATCAAAATTCATACTAAATTTTAAATTTCTACGTTTATTCTTAAAATATTTTAACCTTCACATATATGTTGTTTTGTTCTCATTTAGGAGCTATCAAGATTTATGGAGTTGTGCTATTCATAGGTAAATATACTTACATCTTTATGATTCAATACCATATTTCTTACATTATTTAAGGGAAAACTTAAATTAATAACGATAAGGTTAATGTTACATAAATCAAATTCCACCATTTTATTTTTTATTAATCCCCAGTGGATTTTTTTTAGGGATAGTTCATTGGAAAAAGAAGACTATTTGAAGAAGAGAAATACTAGAATTGCTTAAACAAATATTTCCTCCATTCCACTCTGTTCCGGGTGTAATTCCAGAGCAAGTATTGTTACCACCCGTGGCTTGTAGAATGATGTCTTGAGTTGGATTCCTCGTCTCTATCGTTCCTCTCGGCCTCTCCTGCAACAATGAACGAACTGAGGGCTTGGCTTTGTGCCAAGCGTACTCACTCCGACGCTCAAGTCAGTAAACCTAGAGGGATAAGTTGTGATTACTTGGCTAAGGATGTATTGTAGAGAGATAAGGAAGATATTACCAGATGAATAGTGATTCTTAGGTTAATTTTTGGATCCTTTCCTCAATGAAGTTTGAGGAGTATTTATAGGCTTTCACCTTTTGTCACGTAGTGGCCAAGTGGCCAAGTGGCTAGCAGGTGGAAAGACCGTTCTACCCTCGGCCGATGGACCCATGGCAGGCCGGCCGAGGGTCTTGGATATGAGTACGCGGATATGTGTCCCGGCTGGCTGGTTGCCAGGCCGAGACCCCAGTTGACAGGCCGATGGGCCGCATCGGCTAGACTGTCTAAGTCGTTGACTTTGCTGTGGATATCCTTGACCTTGCTCAATATGTTGACTTGGTCAGCGGTGCAGAATATGCCCCATCAATTTGCCCCCAGCGTAGTCTATGCCGTGGTATGGGCTCCGATGTATGTTGAGCGTATATTCTGCGCAAGTAATTTCTGAAACTTTTCTGTATCGGCTTCTTCTACCTCGGCCTGGTTCTTATTAGGCCGTACCATATATATCCCCCCTCCGCATGGATGTGTAAAGGGCATCCGATGTGGAAGAGAAAGTGACGCTGGCCGAGACCAGGGTTGAGAGTGTCGGTTGTTTTTGATTGCCCCCAGGCCGGTGCTCCCTAGCATGGTTGATCACGTGGCCGGCGGAGAACAGATACCTAGGAATTTGTTGAGGAAGATGAATAGGCAGAGATATGAAGGGGCGTGTTGAAGACGCTTGGTCACTGTTGTATTGATTGACGTTTGACTGTTGCGACGATTGACTTTCCATGGTTGCATGTCTGACACGTGTCTGTCTGCTGATTGGCTGGCGCTTCATGGGCTGTTCTCTGATTGGTCCTTCTTCATGGGCTTTTCCCTATAAATAGGGCAGTTATTCCGTGAAATTGGCCACCAATTTCACACTCCAAAATTTTCTTCTCTCTAAACTCTCAAGGGCTTCTTTGTTTTCTAATTTTCAGAGTTGTTACTCCGGCGAGTGTTTTTCTTCAAGGTAAACAAACAAATTTCCTTTCTTATTTTGTTAAATAACCGTTGCTATCATGTCTTCTGCTGACGCTGGGACTAGCGCTTCGGCGCCGGGGGGTTCCCCGTCGCGTCTTGATGGGGAGGGGAAACCAGACGCTATCCCGATAAGGTCTGGGGGCCCTAGGTCTCCTTCTCCTGAAGTTGATCCTCAAATTTTGGAGGAATGGGGGGACGACGATGATGTCGATGATGACGCAGACGATTTTGGTGATGCTGCTGAAAGGGCTCTTCCTAATGAGGGGAGGCAGTACGTTATGGATCATGGCGACGCCTGTAAGGTCCGCCTTGACCGTGCTTGGACCCATAAGTTCGCCAGCTGTTCCGGCGAGAAATTTTTCGAGGGCCATTTTTCCTTTGGTAGGGGATACAAGATTGTTATCCCTGAGGAGGATCAGGCCGTCTGTTGCCCTCCACCGGGCTACACCGGCGTATACATGCGGCACTTGAGTACGGGCTCGGTTCCGCTGAATGAGTACGTTATGGCCATCATTAGGGCCATGAACGTTGTTGTTGCCCAACTGCACCCGTTGGCTATGAGGACCATAGTCGGCTTTGTCTGGCTTTGTCTCTTCAAGGAGAGGCCCCCAACGGTGAATTTATTCCGCCGGCTTCATCATCTTCGGCCATCAATCTCTGGCGCGTCGGATGGTGGTACAAGTGTGCAAACGGAGCGAGGGTTATGTCTCTGTTGACAAACTTACTTCTTGCAAGGACTGGAAGGATCGGTGGGTGTATGTTAAGGTCTTGGGATGACTATCCGCGGCCCCGCTCCTTTCAGCACCAAGTTAATTTACGGTGTGAGACTAAGGCGGAGCACGACAGATGGGTCACCCAGAAAAAGCTCAAGATGGATGCCGGCAAGGTCCCTCTTAAGGAGGATGAGAAGCTGGCGATGAGGCTCTTTGAGGCGGACAAGAGTGGGGTCGAAAAGATGGATTCCCCAACGCAGATCATCCTCCGGGATGAGCCGCTCTGCCATGTCGGCCTCATACCGGCCCTAGCACAGGGTGAGTGGGGTCGGTGTGAGGCCCATCACCGCTCTCAATGTTCCTGTTTCTCGAACTTCGATTTATTTCTTCTACTTAACTCTTGCTTTGTTTTCTTCGCAGACCACTTTGGACCGGACACCTCGAGGATATCCTCCAGGAGAATGGGGCCGCACAAAGATAAAACCGTTGCTAACTTGTATCCCAAGGCTCTAACCCATGACCGCCGGACGTCGCCGAATGATCTCATGGATCAGCAGCTGAAGAGCTTGAATGTGGTGGAGGCCCAGGCGAAGGTTGTTAGTAACATGCCGCGCCACACGCGAAAAACTAAGTCTTCGGCGGCGTTGGCGTCGACATCAGTTCCACCTCCCATTCCCCCAATTCAGAAGGCAACGGTGGAGATCGTTGATATCACCAATGGGGAGGACTCTGATGAGGAGGGGTCTCCTCTTGTCCGTAAGAGAAAGGGGACAGCCTCTACCGCTATCGCTGCTTCTGCTGCTGGCGAGGAAACGCGCCCTCCGGCCAAGAAGGCCAAGCATGGTACTGATCTATCCTGTGGCTTAGATTTAGCCGGTTCATTAGGCGCTGCTGATGACGGGCTCTCTGGCATGTCTATGCATGTTGATACTGATGCTTTCGTTAAATTTTGCAGATCGGTAGTCGTCGGCCGTCGCTCTTAATGAGCAGCAAGTGGAGAAGAAACCCGCGCAGGCTGGTGATCATAACGTCACCATTGACTCTTCATCCCAGAAGGCTTCCCCCTCCCATCTGCAGGCTGGTGATCGGAACGTCACCACTGACCCTTCATCCCAGAAGGTTTCTCCCTCCCAGCTTGTAGCGGGAAGCGCGAGGTTGATCGAGGAGCTGGCGAGATGGAACGAGCTGACCGGTGCTCGAATTATAGAGCAGGAGAAGGCCGTGGCTCAGTCCGCTCTTGAGCTTGATGCCACTAAGAAGGTGGCCGCGAAGGCGAAGCTGGATCTCCTCGATGAGCAGAGGCTTAGGGAGATGCTGAGAAAGCGCTCTTGGCCGAGAGAGAATTCGGGGAGGACGCGAAAAGGAGGTCCTTCTTGAGAGAGCCAAGGCCGAGGCTGCTGCGGCCGAAATTGCAAAGCTGCTGGAGAAGTGTGACCTTGTTCAGAGGCACGCCGACCTTTATCTCCAGCAGAGGAATGAATTTAGGGGCAGATTTCAGATCCAGGGGAAGGTGATTCGGAGCAAGGAGGCCATTATTAGACAAAAGGAGGACGACATTGAGATGCTCCAAACCGTCATGCTCCCTAACATGTGCACCGAATTCCGGGATCTGGCCGAAGAAGCTGCCAGGGAAGTGATTGAGGAGCTCTTCCCTCTTGCTGGTTCCTTTCCGTGGGGCAAATTTGACGAGCTGTTTGACGATAAGCTCAAAGCTAAGGAGAAGGCCGTGGAGGAGAAGGCCAAGGAGGCGGTGAGGGTGAAGATAGAAAAAGAGGCGGCCGCGGAGAGTGCAACCCTTGCTGAGAAGACTAAAGCGGCCAAGGAGGAAGCCGAGAGGGCAAGGGCAGCTGAGGCTGCCGAGGCTAAGGCCGAGGGCGAGAAAGCCGAGGTCGCTAAGAACGCCGCCGGGTTGCCCATCGAAGAAGATGCTACCGCCGCGATGGTAAGCAAAGAACAGGCATAGGGAGACGGGCGGTCGTCACCAGGCTCACCCGGCGTCTCGGATAGCTTCAGCTGTTCGGGAGCCAATTATTAAGCCTTCCCTCCCTGCCATTTTTTGCGCTTCAAATGATACCTGTAATCTTTTGTTATTCTTTTCCTTGTATTTTGTACAACTTTGGTAGGTTGTGTTTTGGCTTATCCTTATGGGGACGGCCGTCGTCTGTATTCTCCTCACTTGTAACTTATCATTTTTAATAAGAGTTCGTTTCTTTTGTCTTCGGCTTGGCCGAGGTCTTTACCTCACTTTGAGCTTCCTTGCGCTAATAGTTGAGCGTATCAACTGTACTTAGCGTCTTCACTTTGCCTCTGGCTTGGCCGGGGTCTTTTTTTTTTTTTTTTTTTTTTTTTCTTTGTCTGAGTTGCCTTTTTGTTTCCGCCTCGGCCTGGCCGAGGCAGTCTAGAGTGCGCATCCCAACTGTGTTTAAACGCTTTTAAGGCGTTTTGATCGTTTCTGCGAGTATCAACTGCGCTGGCCGTAACTGCCGCGACGTCTGCTTCCTGAGGGTGATTGCCGCTCTTGTCGGTGTGACAGTGTGAGCCAGCGTTTTCTTAATGGTAATGACGGCCGCTCTTGTCGATGTGACAGTGTGAGCTGGCGTTTTATTTCCTGATGACGGTCGTGGCGTCTACCACTTGGAGTGACTGCGACGGCGTCTACCTCTTGGGGTGACTGCCGTGGCGTCTACTACTTGGGGTGACTGCATCGGCGCCCGCTTCTTTATGGAGACTACCGCTCTTGTCGGTGTGACAGTGTGAGCTGGCGTCTTATTTCTTGATGACGGCCGTGGCGTCTACCACTTGGAGTGACTGCGTCGGCGTCTACCTCTTGGGGTGGCTGCGTGGCGTCTACTACTTGGGGTGGCTGCAACGGCGCCCGCTTCTTTATGGAGGCGCCGCTCTTGTCGGTGTGACAGTGTGAGTGGCGTCTTATTTCTTGATGACGGCCGTGGCGTCTACCACTTGAGTGAGCTGCGCGGCGTCTACCTCTTGGGGTGACCGCCGCTCTTGTCGTGTGTGAGTGTGAGTGGCGTCTTTTTTTTTTTTTGATGACGGCCGTGGCGTCTACCACTTGGAGTGACTGCGACGGCGTCTACCTCTTGGGGTGACTGCCGTGGCGTCTACTACTTGGGGTGACTGCAACGGCGCCCGCTTCTTTATGGAGACTGCCGCTCTTGTCGGTGTGACAGTGTGAGCTGGCGTCTTATTTCTTGATGACGGCCGTGGCGTCTACCACTTGGAGTGACTGCGACGGCGTCTACCTCTTGGGGTGACTGCTGTGGCGTCTACTACTTGGGGTGACTGCGACGACGCCCGCTTCTTTACGGAGACTACCGCTCTTGTCGGTGTGACAGTGTGAGCCGGCATCTTCTTCCTGTTAATGACTGATGGGGAAAAAATGGACACTTTAATGGAAGACTTGGACGATTTTTCATTAGGTATAAACATGCGTTGGGGTGCCCACAGCTATCTTGGACACCTCCGCCGCTACACAAAGTTTTCCCGAGATTACCAGCGTCCTAATGGCTCATCAAAGGCACACCTTCCCAGTCAGCCGCTAGTTGCATCAATGAGGTCGCCCTCCTGTTGTAAGGATGGACTTTTTCCTTTCTCTGACTTCTTTGCCACTTTGAGGGATTGCATGTTGCATCCTCTGGCAGCTATCTGGACGTTGACCACCTCGTCCTTTTCGTCCTTGGAGACGAGCTTATGCGCTTCCCCCCGGTCCGAGACGTACATCAGTGTTAGGGCCCGGATGGACATCACTGCGTCGGCCTCGCTCAGAGTGACTCGGCCTATGAGAACGTTGTAGGCGGACGAGCCGTCAATGACTACGAACTCGGCTAGGACATTCTTAGCCGCATTCCCTTCGCCGAACATCATAGGCAGTCGATTGACCCCGGTGGTACCAGTAGGCCCCCAGAGAAGTCTGTATAGTGGATTGGTGCAGGGGCTTAAATCCTTGACTCTCAGACCGAGGCTGAGGAAGCACTCCCTGAACATGATGTTCGTGTAGGCGCCTGTGTCAATCAGACACCTCTTGACCAGGTGGTTGGATATGTCCAAATTGACTACAAGTGGGTCGCTGTGAGGAGCGATGACTCCTTCGTAGTCCTTCCTTCCAATAGTCATATCGGGGATGTTGGAAGCGGGGATCGCTGTGTTGGGCACAAAGTTGATGGCCTGATATAGCTCGTTCAGGTGCCGTTTGTGCCCATGAGCGGACCCTCCGTTCTCGTTGCCCCCGATGACAACATGGATCACTCCTATCCGTTCAAGGACGGATTTCTTATCCGAATCGCCGGCGTCGGTCTTTTGGCTTTTGGCAACGTACTTGCCGAGGCTCCCCTTCCGGATCAGCTCTTCAATGGTATTCTTGGATGCCGGCGAGTTGTCGATAAGGTGTCCGGTGTGGCCGTGGTACTCACAAGATCGACTCGTGTCACCGTCTCCCTTCGGCTTGGGGGCCTTTCCCACGCCGGCCCTCGTGCTTGCTTAGGCGAAGACCTCGGCGGCCGATACGACGAGGGGGTTTTATCATTATACCGCCCGGTGGTACGATCCCGAACTCCACCCGGCGCCCGTCGTGTCCTGTTTCCTGGCAGATTTATCGACCGTGACTGTTATTGTCACGGCGTCTTTCACTGCACCGTGACCGATCATTGCCACGGCGTCCTTCATCGGGTTGTCCTCCGGCGCTCTTCTTTTCGAGGGTTTGGCCTCGCTAGGGCCTACCCAGGTTTTGTGATAGTCCTCCACTTTAATGGCTCGATCGCCCAATTGTGCGGCGGCGTCAAAGGTCAGCCGCCGCATTTGATGAGCTCGTTTTTAGGTCTCCCTTGGGAGGCCTTTCATCGATGCGAAGGTCGCGATTCGTTGTCCAGCTCACGAATTTGCTGAACCTTGGCGTCGAACCTCTTCACATAGCTTCGGAGAGACTCGCCTCCCTCCTCGCTCGATAGTCGGGAGGTCCGATGTCTCCACGGCCCTCCTCTTGTTGCGGGAATCGGGCTAGGAATGCGTCCTTTAGGTCGGCGTAACAATATACCGACCCGTCGGGTAGCCCCTTGTACCAACTCTGTGCCATCCCATGCAATGTCGTTGGGAAGATTCGGCACCAAACCTCATCAGGTTGCTCCCATACTGACATGTGAGACTCTTAAGCCTCGACGTGGTCGGTCGGGTCACCTTCTCCTTTGTATGCTATAGGTGGTAACTTCAGCTTAGTCGGCACCGGGGTATCTAGGACGAGGCGCCGAGGGGCGTGTCGACCACATGTCGGACGACACGCGGCGATCGGCTCCTCGCATTCCTAGTCCGGCTTCTCTCCTCGTAGCGAGAAGGACTTCTCCTCCGACTCTGGTGAGTCGGGCTTCTTCTCCAACTCTGACGAGTTGGGCTTCTTTCGCTCCTCCGGGGTGTGCCTCGTTCGTGCCGCGGCGACGCAGTTTTCTCACGAGTGCGAGAAGGACTTAGGTCTACCACGACCACTTTGGGCTCCCCCGGTGTCTTGACAGGGTCAGCTTCTCCTAATGCTCCGTTCAAGTTTCTTGGGGTCACGTTTTGGGCCCTGGCCTCCTGGACGGTTTCCGCCGCTCTTGTCGGCGTGACAGTGTGAGCAGGCGTACTCCCAAGTAGGTCCAGGAGCATCTTCAGTTTTGCTGCGTCAACCACATGCCCCATGATGGTGATCTGGTCGGCAGGCAGCAGAGTGTCTGGTATTATTGGCATCCCATACTCCGGTTGAATCACTTGACCGGCGGAGGGTTGCACAACTCCATATTTGTGGACGGTATCATCTTGGTAGAATTCGGTTTCGTCAGTCACGAATGCCTCTTGTTGTTTCGACATCTTCTTGGCTTTTGGGGTGGGTTTTTTGTGTGTATATTTTTGTTTGGGAATGAATGTGACTAGCTTCTAGTGTCTATTCCCACAAACGGCGCCAATTGTTCCGGGTGTAATTCCAGAGCAAGTATTGTTACCACCCGTGGCTTGTAGAATGATGTCTTGAGTTGGATTCCTCGTCTCTATCGTTCCTCTCGGCCTCTCCTGCAACAATGAACGAACTGAGGGCTTGGCTTTGTGCCAAGCGTACTCACTCCGACGCTCAAGTCGGTAAACTTAAAGGGATAAGTTGTTGTTACTTGGCTAAGGATGTATTGTAGAGAGATAAGGAAGATATTACCAGATGAATAGTGATTCTTAGGTTAATTTTTGGATCCTTTCCTCAATGAAGGTTGAGGAGTATTTATAGGCTTTCACCTTTTGTCACGTAGTGGCCAAGTGGCCAAGTGGCTAGCAGGTGGAAAGACCGTTCTACCCTCGGCCGATGGACCCATGGCAGGCCGGCCGAGGGTCTTGGATATGAGTACGCGGATATGTGTCCCGGCTGGCTGGTTGCCAGGCCGAGACCCCAGTTGACAGGCCGATGGGCCGCATCGGCTAGACTGTCTAAGTCGTTGACTTTGCTGTGGATATCCTTGACCTTGCTCAATATGTTGACTTGGTCAGCGGTGCAGAATATGCCCCATCACACTCAATACTATGTTATAAACTAATTACAAAATTGACTACATGAATGTGAATGACTAATTGTTTTTAGGTTCATAAATAAAATTTAGCATTTCAGAAACTTTCAAAAAAATAGCCCTCATAGAATGAAATTGGAGTTGCGAGGATCTCAATCTGATTAACAAGTTGGACAAAAAAATTCTATTGACATAGATAATGGCTAAATGTAATTATTATCTAATATTTATGCATACATGTCATATTATCTAATACATATGTCATATTAACTATTAAAATCGTGCTATTAAAATGCTACCTAAAGTTATAGTAGAAACAGCTATAACTTTAAGTTTGGTTAGTAAAGTTATAGGTGAAATAGCTATAACTTTACTTTCCCAATATTCTTATCTTAAGATACCGTCATTAGATGAAGACCTATACTAACTAATCTTCCTGGAGATCTTCAGTAAAAGATCTTCTCTTTATCTTGACCAAAAGCTCTTCATCTTGAGCTTTGTTAAAGACTTGATCTAGCCTTTTGCTTGAATGATCATCATACTTGAAACTTGTTACAGTTGCTTATGATGCTTTAAGAATCTTCAATGTTATAGCTCAAGCTGCTATAACATTACTTGAATGATGCTTCACAAATCTTCAATGTTATAGCTAAGAACGCTATAACATTACTTGTTAACTTGTAAACCTAAGTTAATCTAACAAAGACTAAACAAACGATTACGAGCAAGAGTTTACATAAAACGAGGCACATACTTGTCATTATCAAAACTTAATCATATATCAATATGGTCCAACACCCCCAAATCCCCAAATTAGGGTTTAACTAACTTTAACGAAATACTATAAAAACAGTACGTAGATCTTACCCTCGACGCAAGGATCACAAAGGTATAAAGAAAGGTGAAATCCGACCTTCCAAGCTCCGAGATTTGCCAATAATGCGATTGATGCGAAGAACGTAGTTTGTTTTCTCTTTTGAAAGTGATTAGGTTTATAAAAGTGTTTAAAGAAAGTGACGGAAGTAATTATATACTAAATCACATTATTAACAAAACCCGACTAATCATCCCCCCGTAAACCGGCTACTCGATCGAGTAGTTGAGATACTCGATCGAGTGCCCCCTACTCGATCGAGTATCAAGGTTACTCGATCGAGTACCCAACAGGTCAGAAACTGTTTTAAAACGCAACACACCCTTACTCGACAGAGTAAGGCCCACTCGATAGAGTACCCAGAGACTCATAAAACCGTAGTATTACAGTCTTCCCTCCTTAAAAAGAACTTCGTCCCCGAAGTTCAAACCACAACAAAACAAAAACACACACTACAACACTCCCGACTCAAAAACCAAAACAAAAGTCAACATAAAACATGTTACTAACCCAAACTCAACCCGACTCAACCACAACAAACATACCGACACAACATAAAAAGGTATAAAAAGCTCTTAAAAACTCTTCGCGATCATCTCCTACCCCCCTAAAAGAAACAAGGTTACGTCCCCGTAACCATACATACCTGATCAAAAAGGAAAGGGTAACGCTCTTTCATGGCCTCCTCTGCCTCCCATGTAGCTTCCTCAGACTCGTGGTTAGACCAAAGGATCTTAAGTAAAACTGTCTCACCACTCCTAGTCTTCCTAACCTTCCGGTCAAGAATCTGCTTAGGCACCTCAAGATATGAAAAAGACTCATCTAGCTCTAAGCTCTCTGCCTCTAACACATGTGACGGGTCACTCACATACTTCCGTAGCTGAGATACATGAAACACATTATGCACTCTCTCTAACGCAGCTGGTAAAGCCAGACGATATGCAACCTCTCCAACCCGCTCTGAGATCTCATAAGGCCCGATGAACTTCTGACTCAGCTTGTCTTTCTTCCCAAATCTCATAACCCCACGCATAGGAGATACTTTCAGAAGAACCTTGTCCCCAACCTGAAACTCTATATCCCGGCGATGTAGATCTGCATAACTCTTTTGCCTATCCTGAGCCGCTCTCATCCTTTCCCTGATCATCTTAATCTGCTCAACCATCTCATGTACCATATTTGGTCCTAGAACCACTGCCTCAGCACTATCGTCCCAACAAATCGGACTCCTACATCTCCTCCCATATAAGGCCTCGAACGGTGCCATACCAATACTAGTGTGATAGCTGTTGTTGTAAGAAAACTCTATCAAATCCAACCTCTGTTCCCAGCTATCACCAAAGTCCATCACACAAGCTCGTAACATATCCTCAAGAGTCTTGATCGTTCTCTCAGTCTGACCGTCTGTCGCAGGATGAAATGCCGTACTCATCTTCAAAGTTGTTCCCAAAGATTCCTGCAACTCTTTCCAAAACCTTGAGATAAATCTCGCATCTCTGTCAGATACTATGTCCTTAGGGACTCCATGTAACTTTAGCACATTCTTCCGATAAGCCATAGCTAATTGTGCTTTAGTCCATGTATCTTTCATTGGCACAAAGTGAGCTGAGTTGGTCAGTCGATCCACTATTACCCATATCATGTTGTTACCCTGTTGACTCTTTGGCAAACCCACGATAAAATCCATAGAAATGGATTCCCACTTCCACTCAGGTACCTCCAAAGACTGAATCTTACCTTGTGGTCGTCGCTGTTCCCCTTTAACTCTCTGGCATGTCAAACAACGGGCCACAAATTCAGCTGTTTCTTTCTTCATCCAGGCCACCGTAACGTGTTCTTTAAATCCTTGTACAGCTTGTCACCACCTGGATGTACTGAATACGGTGTACAATGTGCCTCTGTCATGATTGTCTTTTTCAACTCCTCATCATTAGGGACATACCACCTACCATCAAACCTCAAACTACCATCTGTATGAATAGAGAATCGAGACACTGTCCCTTTCTCTACTCCAGCTCTCCACTCAACCATCTTAGGATCCAACGCCTGTTTACCTCGAATATCATCATAAAGATCAGCCGCATGTCAAATCTCCCATGGCATCCCCTCTCTGCATCATATGTATCCCAAACCTCCCCACCTCATCTCTCAATCTCATCAAAGATAGAGCTGTACACAAAGAATGTACACTCTTCCTACTCAAAGCATCTGCAACAACATTGGCCTTCCCTTCATGGTAGATAATATCCATGTCATAATCGTCAATTAGCTCCATCCACCTCCTCTGTCTCATGTTCAACTCCTTTTGAGTGAAGATGTACTTGAGACTCTTGTGATCCGAAAATACCTTAAAGGTCGCCCCATAAAGGTAATGTCTCCATATCTTGAGAGCAAACACCACTGCACCCAACTCCAGATCATGTTTAGGGTAGTTCTCCTCATACGGCTTCAATTTCCTAGAAGCATAGGCAATCACCTTACCGTTCTGCATCAACACACATCCCAACCCGTTCTTTGAGGCATCTGTATACACCTCAAAGTTCTCGATCCCTTCAGGCAATGCTAAGATAGGAGCTGTGGTCAAACGCTCCTTTAATGTTTGGAACGCCGTCTCACAACTCTCATCCCAACGAAACATGTTCTCTTTCCTCATCAACGCTGTCATAGGTCTAGCAATCTTGGAGAAATCTTTCATGAACCGTCTGTAGTATCCAGCTAAACCCAAGAAACTCCTGATCTCAGCAATGTTCTTTGGTGCTTCCCACCTTGTCATTGCCTCAATCTTTGCCGGATCCACAGCTACCCCATCCTTAGAGATCACATGCCCCAGAAAAGCAACTTTCTATAACCAAAACTCACACTTGGACAGCTTAGCATATAACTCATGCTTCCTCAAAGTCTGCAACACAATCCTCAGATGCTCCTCATGCTCCTCCTTAGTCTTGGAGTAGACTAAGATGTCATCGATAAACACCACAACAAACTTGTCCAAAAACTGTCTGAAGATTCTGTTCATCAAATCCATAAACACAGCCGGTGCATTAGATAACCCAAACGGCATCACCACATACTCATAATGGCCATACCTCGACGTGAAAGCTGTCTTTGGTATGTCCACCTCTCTAATATTCACCTGATGGTACCCCGACCTCAAATCAATCTTGGAAAAGACTGATGCACCACTCAACTGATCAAACAGGTCATCTATCCTTGGCAAAGGATACTTGTTCTTCACCGTCACTCGCATCAGCTCCCCGTAGTCTATGCACAACCTCAAACTCCCATCTTTCTTCTTCACAAAAAGAACTGGTGCTCCCCACGGCGATACACTAGGTCTAATGTATCCCTTCTCTATCAGATCATCTAACTGCTTCATGAGCTCCTCCATCTCCTTAGGACCCATCCGGTACGGTGCCTTAGAGATTGGCCCCGTCCTCGGTTTCAACTCAACCGTGAAATCTATCTCCCTCTTCGGTGGCAACCCCAGAATCTCCTCTGGAAAAACATCTGCAAACTCACCCACCACTAGTATCTTATCAACTGTCGGACTCTTTATCCGGTCATCTCTCACATGGCACAAGATCAACGGGCATCCCTTCCTCACATAAGACTTCAAGGTAACAGCTACAATCAACTTAACTTTGGGTTTGACCACAAACCCATGATAAGACACGCTAACACCCTTAGGACCTCTCAAAGATACTTTCTTTTGATGATAGTCTATCTTAGCTTTATACTTTCCCAACCAGTCCATCCCGACTATCATCTCAAAACCATCAAAAGGAAACTCTAGCAAGTCTACAGGTAGATCGACTTGCCCAACTATCATGGACACATCTCTATACAACCTCCCACATGATACAGACTCACCCGAAGGTATAAAAACTTTCTCACTTACAGACTCATATACCCTCAAACCCAACCGTTTAACATTACTCGAAGATACAAACGACTGAGACGCCCCCGAATCAAGCAAAACAAAGGTATGAATACCGTTAACAAGAAAAGTACCAGTGATAACATGTGCATCATCCTCAGCTGCTTTCTTGTCCATCATGAATAGCGTTCCACTGGTCTTCTGTCCACCTCCCTGGACAGTACTGGCTGACGTGGTCGGTTTAACACCCGACCCCTGATTCTTGTTGTTGTTCGTAGCTGGTTTCTGATAAGAATTACCGCCATTGCGGTTACCTCTACCCTGATAGCTTTGACTTCCCCGGTTAGACCATGACCCAGACGGTCTATTGCTCGCATAACTCTGTGCCGGCCCCTGAGAATAGCTCCCCTGAGCCGATCTCTGAAAAGCTCCAGGTAAACTCGTACACTCATGTCTCTTGTGGCCTACGCCGCCACAGCCATAGCAGGTCATTCCCCAACTACCACTACTACTCATACGGCCACGCCCAAAGGAAGCCCCAGCACTGAACCCTGACCCAGAAGAAAACGCTCTAGCCTGATTGTGGTTGCCTTTCTTGTGACTAGATTGGCCACCACCTTCACTCTCAGCCTTTCTTTTCTCAACTACTCTCTCCTGAGCCATCTCCACCAACCTCTCTGCTCTCCCAACCCTCTCATAAGCTTCCTTAACATCGGTAAGGACTCCCACGGGTAACTTATCCATAATCTTATAGGTCAACCCCCTCTCGAATCGCAGCGCTAGGTTCTCCTCACTCAAACCCATGTCCTCAGCATACCTAGACTTCTCATTGAACTGCTTGTAGTGCTCAACAACTCACATATCAGATGTCATCCTAAACCCATCAAACTCCTCCCTCAGCTTACTCCTCACATGCTCAGGTACAAACTCTTTCCTCATAGCCCTCCGAAACTCTTCCCAAGGTATAGCAGGTAAGCCCTGCTTCTTATACATCTCCCTAGCACTCACCTTCACCTTGTCCCACCACTCACCAGCTACTTTCCTCAAGTAAAACGCAGCTTGTTCCACTCTCATCTGATCAGGACAGTGCACCAGGTCTAGTATGTTCTCCATCTCACGATGCCAGTTGTCAAGAAGATTAGGCTCCCCGGTCCCCTTGTACTCTTTTGGGTTAAACCTCGCTATATAAAGGCTGATCTTGGAGTGGTCAAACTCCTTATCCTTTCCCACTCTCTTTAGGGCCTCAGTAAGAGCATTCTGATGCTCCAACATCTTAACGACATCATCGATGTTCATGCTCTCAGCTCTCGCATATAAGGCGTTTCTCTTGGGCGGCATCTTGAAACTATATAAGAAAGGGTAGATATAAACATTTGCACTATAACCCCAAAACACGAAAACAGACTGCCCAGAACACACTCGATCGAGTGCCTAAACCTACTCGATCGAGTGCCCACCATACTCGATCGAGTGCCTCGACATCAGACCCCAAACAGACCTTCTGATCTCTAACATACTCGACCGAGTAGCACAGCTACTCAATCGAGTGACCCCCTACTCGATCGAGTGCCCTATGTACTCGATCGAGTACCCAAAAACACGATTCTGGTTATAAAAACGTCAAATACCCACTCGATCGAGTCAGACCCACTCGACGGAGTACCTCACCTACTCGATCGAGTGCCTCCTACTCGATCGAGTCATGTTGACTCGTATATATTACCCGCATGTTATCTCACATATCCCAACATACTATACAACTTTATAAACTCAACATTATACTAAAGTTAAACATGCAATTCTACACAACTCTTCATATGATCAACAAGACAACTATTTCATGTTATCAAATGCAACACAATAAACATCCAACATGCTTCTTATTCAAACAACATATTTATATACTTCACCAACCTTCCATTCACAATTTCAATCTTCTACTCCCAACATCCATCAATTCACAACATATATCGTCACATCCACATTCAAGCTAACAAACATCACATACGACCTTAACATATACCCTCCATGTGACCGGTTCAAAATTGTAGGGCGAGTTCGCGACTTTAGGACGTCTCCCAAGCCTTTGCATTAGCTCCTACAACCTTTACCCCGGGTTCATTTTAATTGACTCCCTATGTTCATTAGATTCATTGGTTACAGGTTTCAGGATCGTCGCTCTGATACCATTTTGTAACACCCCCATACTCCAAGTGCCTTACCAGGACAACTCAGGTATAAAGATGCTACCATCTCGGTTGCCCGAGGCAATGATAATCATAAGACAATAACGAAACAATATTTAAATAGTATAACTTTAGTGAATAAAATACATTCCAAACCAAATACCAAAATACGGTTACATGTTCTCAAAACCAACTATCTACTCAGCTAGATAAAATGTTTAATAAACTAATCATGCTACAGCGGAAGACTCTATCATCAGACGGTGGCACATCCCAGCTATCCCATGTAACTCGACTCATACCTGCTCAACAACTGCTCACCATTCCCGAATGGATCACCACAGTTTTTAAAACAATAAACGGGATAAGTACTAATCACACAATTTATATAATCCAACAACACAGTAAACAAACAGCTCAATCATCACAAGTCCTCCGAACTCCATTCCCAACTCCACAATACTGACTACACACTAAAGTGTGTAGCCCTGCCAGAGTGCCCATCGCAACAGGTCACTCCACGCCGCCAGTGGGGGACCGCAGCCGTCCCGCTCATCTCCGTCGAGCAATAAACCCAAATTCCTTAATGTGCACATCCCTTCTGTGGCGGGTTCCACAGAAGGCGAATAATGGGCGTGAAGCCACTCCCGCAAGTGACTCCACTCAGCCAGGGACACGCCCCAAAGAACACAGACAGATACAATCAATCACAACTTCTATCAACAACCAAATCCAGCAATCGTCACAATACGAATATGATATTATTCAACAATCACAAAACACCACAACACATTATGGGACTAATACTGAGTAGGGAAACCCTACCTGGAAAGCAACACAGTCAGACGGTCTCAACAGCTGTTATCAAAAGGCTTCTTCTACGAATCCTCCTCCTAACATACAATCATGCAATTACTACCAATCAAGAAATACAACAAAACCCCCAAATCCCCAAATTAGGGTTTAACTAACTTTAACGAAATACTATAAAAACAGTACGTAGATCTTACCCTCGACGCAAGGATCACAAAGGTATAAAGAAAGGTGAAATCCGACCTTCCAAGCTCCGAGATTTGCCAATAATGCGATTGATGCGAAGAACGTAGTTTGTTTTCTCTTTTGAAAGTGATTAGGTTTATAAAAGTGTTTAAAGAAAGTGACGGAAGTAATTATATACTAAATTGCATTATTAACAAAACCCGACTAATCATCCCCCCGTAAACCGGCTACTCGATCGAGTAGCTGAGATACTCGATCGAGTGCCCCCTACTCGATCGAGTATCAAGGTTACTCGATCGAGTACCCAACAGGTCAGAAACTGTTTTAAAACGCAACACACCCTTACTCGACAGAGTAAGGCCCACTCGATAGAGTACCCAGAGACTCATAAAACCGTAGTATTACACAACGGTTCCTGTGCTGCCACAACTCCCTCCGGTTCAAGTGTAAGGCAGCAGCGTGGAAGGGAAAAAGGTAAGTTTTGCATGAAAGTAAGCTTATCGGCTAAATGTCTAATGGCCAACTATAGAACAGTTCAGGTTAATTAGGCTTGCAAAAATACAGATCGTTTTAACATAGGAGAAGCGACAATCGCACTCAAAGAGGGCGGCCGACTCATAAACGACATATGCTTGGTGCCTCACACAACCACGAAACATGAAATAGGCAGACATATAAAAGTCGACGAATGTTGGCAACTGTGCTTGAATATAATAATAATAATAATAATAATAATAATAATAATAATAATAATAATAATAATAATAATAATAATAATAATAATAATAATAATAATAATAATAATAATAATAATAATGTGTCTAGGCTTTGCCTTGAGCATTTTGGCCCACTCCTTACTAAGGTTCAGGGAGCTATTCATCATTGGACATCCACTTTTCTGAGTTATGCTGGGCGTTTGCAGTTAATAAACTCAGTTCTGCTTGGTTTGCAAACCTACTGGGGCTCTACCATTTTACTGCCTAAGGGGGTGCTCAAAGTGATTAATAGGTTGAGCAAAAATTTCTTTTGGCAAGTCACTAATGGATGCAGGCACATGACTTTGAAGAGTTGGAAATCCATCTGTCTCCCCTGGTCTGAGGGAGGCTTTGGCATCAAAGAGCTCCTTTCTTGGAATAGAGCCCTGCTTCTACGTTGGCTTTGGAGAATTGAACACTCTGATGGTCTCTGGGCACGTTGGCATTGGTTTTATGCTCTGAATGGTAGCAAAATCTGGACTGTGCAGCCTGCTATCAGGTTTTCTGAAAGTTTCTATAATACTACGGTTTTATGAGTCTCAGGGTACTCTATCGAGTGGGCCTTACTATGTCGAGTAAGGGTGTTTTGAGTTACGAAACAGTATTCTGTCTGTAGGGTACTCGATCGAGTAGCCTTGGTACTCGATCGAGTAGCCTTGGTACTCGATCGAGTAAGTGGCACTCGATCGAGTACGTTAGTTACTCGATCGAGTAAGTCGGTTAACGGGTAATATTTTGACGGGTTTTGTTAATGACGCGGATTAGTATATGTTTTATATCGTCTTCTTCCCTAAACACTTTTCATAAACCTAATTCACTCAAGGGAGATTTAAAACTACGTTCTTCTCTTCATCCGCGTTATTGGCAAATCCCGGAGCTTGAGAGGTTGGATTTCTTTATTCTCTGCGTCGTACTGATCCTTGCGTCAAGGGTAAGATCTACATACCAATTTTATAGCATTTGGTTGTCTTTGTTTAAACCCTAATTTATGGGATTGAAGGTTTTTGTGATTAGTTGTATTGTTAGTAATTATGTGATTATGTGATAGGAGGAGGATTCGTAGAGAAAAGGTTTTGAGACAGTTGATAAGATCATCTGCTTGTGTTTGCATTCCAGGTAGGATTTCCCTACTCAGTATTAGTCACATAATGTGGTTTGGTGTTGATTGTGATTTGTTGTTAAAGTATCATATCGGTGTTGTGACGGATGTGGATTTTATCATTGATTGGTTGTTGTTGATTGTATCTGTCTTTGTTCTTCGGGGTGCGCCCCTGGCTGAGTGGAGTCACTTGCGAGAGTGGCTTCACGCCCATGATTCGCCTTCTGTGGAACCCGCCACAGAAGGGATGTGCACATTAATAGATTTGGGTTTATCGCTCGATGGAGATAAGCGGGTTTAGGTGGGAAAGGTTGCGGTCCCCCACTGGCGGCGAGGAGTAACCTGTTGCGATGAGTACTCTGGCAGGGCTACACACTTTAGTGTGTAGTCAGTATTGAGGAGTTGGTGATGGAGTTCGGGTTGATGTGACATTGAGCTGTTTTGATTCTTGTCTTTATGTGATTGTATTGTGTGATTAGTACTGACCCCGTTTAAATGTTTTGAAAACTGTGGTGATCCATTCAGGGGTGGTGAGCAGTTATTGAGCAGGTATGAGACGATGCGTATGGGATAGCTGGGATGAGTTGCCACGTTGCAGTTTAGAAGTCTTCCGCTGTGTCTGACACTTTATAGTATTTTTGATAGTAGACAGTTTTGAGAACTTGTATTTCCTTTTATCAGTTTTGGTTTTGAACATGTAATCACTTAAACTATATTTACTTTTAAAGTACGTTTCTTTATTGTCTTTTGATTATCATTGCCTCGGGTAATCGAGATGGTGACGTTCCTTTACCGGAGTGGTCCTGGTAAGGCACTTGGAGTATGGGGGTGTCACAGTTTCAGAAGCATCTTGGCTGTGAGGGATTTTTGTCTCCAAAAATTTGGAACTCTGAATGCTGCCCAAACCTTTCTTAAAAGTTGTGTGCAGCATGGCAAGGTAAATATAGCCACTGCTTATGATGGGTTACGAGCTTCTGGTATACCCCCCACCTGGGCTAAAGTTCTGGCTAACCCTATCATTATTCCAGCACACAGGGTCACTGCTTCCCTTGCTGCTGAACTGAAACTGGCAAATTCTGATAATATCATTAGGAAGGGGTTTGTTCTGATTAATAGGTGCCCTCTGTGCAAAAGAAATTCTGAAACTCATTCCCATTTATTCTTCCAATGTCCTTATTCTAAGTTACTTTGGGAAACTTTGTTGAGTTGGATGTCCATCCTGCGTCCTGCAATGGATTTACAGAGAGAGATTAGGTGAAGCCAAAGTCGAAGGCATGGAAGGCATTTGTTATGTCTTAAGTCTTACAGTGGCAATCAATCAGATTTGGCAAGAAAGGAATCTAAGGATTTTCAAAGGGCAGGAACGGAATGTAAGCATCCTTTTGCAGCGTATTAAGTATATTGTTGGCATCAGGCTGATTGCACATAGCAAAGGTAGCGAGCTAAGTGATGTAATAGAACATATTCATAGTTGATTCTGATATGGAGCCTTGTATTAGGCTTCTAGAGGATAGTTTTTGTAAGTCTACTCTATTTTTGTTCCCATAATGGATGAATAAAAATGGAGATATCTTTCTTGCAAAAAAAAATATATAATAATAATAATAATAATAATAATCGGCCCCTCTCTCTCTTCTTTCTCTAACTAAAAAATCCTCTGAAATTGCGACAACCGAGTGGTTTCACTCATCTCCGCCGCCATGCCGAGGGGCTGGCCGCACAAAATACAGGTCGCCGCTCGTTCCACACGTCAAGCTGACTCCACAGCGGAGGTTCCATCCACAGTTACCGATTCCGTGACTCGTTCTCCTGGATCTGCGAATTTGGGTGATTATCTGACCCCTAATACTCAGAATTTGGGGCAAGCATCCTCGTCTCAGAGCAAGGCTTCTCATGGCCGGAGTTTGGGGCCTCATACCCCTAACTCTGGAGCTAAGGATAAGACTCCGACGTCAAACCCTAAAACTGGTTCAAAAGTTTCTATGGTTCCTTCCTCCACCTCTGTTCTGGTCGCTACGACTAAGGTAAACCAACCCTATTCTCAAGTTTTGAAGACTTCGGGTAAGGGTATGTCTCTTAGCTATATAGCCCCTGGTGAGGGAGTGGTTATTAAGTAAACAGATATAGCTGAGGAAGTAGATTATTGGAGTTGTACCTTGGTTGGTACAGTTATGGGGCGTAAAACCTCAATAGTGGAATTGAATACATTGATTTCTAAGCACTGGGGTCACATTACCGCTCCAGAGATACTCTACTTCTCCAAGGGCTGGTTCTATTTCAAGTTTTTGTGTAAAGAGGATATGGTTAGTATACAAACTGAATCATGGAATCTTAATGGTTTTCCTCTAGTGTTTAAGACCTGGTCCCCCACTGTAGTGGCTGAGCTTGATGTGGTCACTACTGTCCCTGTGTGGGTTCTCTTCCCCAATTTGGATCCATGCTTCTGGTGACAGACTGCACTTAGCAAGGTTGCTAGTTTTGTGGGTAAACCTATTTGTGCTGATGAGACTACTACAAACAAAAGTAAGATTGCCTTTGCAAGAACATTAGTGGAGGTTGATATTTCTAAGGACTTACCTAAGGCCATGACTCTTCATACCCCTTATCGTGGTCAAATTTTGTAGAAGATTACTTATGAATGGGTGCCATATTATTGTCACACATGTAGAAAGGTGGGGCATACAAAAGAAAAAGTGTCATAGGAATGCTCCTGCAAAAGGTTTATCAACCTGTTCAGAAGGCTACTGTCTCTCAGAAGCAGCCTGTGGTTCCTGATAAAGATGGCTTTGTTATTGTTCAAACCAAGACACAGCCTCCTCAAACTGAAGTTCTGGAGGTTACTACTGTCCAAAACAAATACTCAACTCTCTCTGAGAAGGTTCAGGGGGTGGCAGTTTCCTTGGAAGTTGAGCAAGGGTCAGTTCATGTGGAGTTGGAGCCTGGAGGGATCTCCCCCCCTCCTTCACCCCCAATGATCATTTCCTCCTGGAACGTGAGGGGGATGAATTATCCCTAAAACAGCAGGAGGTTTTAGGCTTCTTGTTGAAGAATAAAGTGGATTATGGTACTGTTATAGAAACTCATATAAAACCTAGAGAAGCATATGTGATTTATAGGCAAAGATTTAGGAGGTATTCTATGATTTCTAATTATAGTTCTCATGCTGAAGGGAGAATTCGGCTTTTATGGAATTCGGCCACAGTTAAAATACAACTTTTAGAGGAGGGGGCGCAATTTATTCATTGCCTCCTTACTCATATCATTACTCAGAAGTGTTTATTGCTGACTTTTGTTTATGCTCATAATAGAGC
Organism: Silene latifolia; assembly: GCF_048544455.1. Lineage (NCBI taxonomy): Eukaryota > Viridiplantae > Streptophyta > Magnoliopsida > Caryophyllales > Caryophyllaceae > Silene > Silene latifolia. The sequence continues at coordinate 47,238,075 of NC_133534.1, forward strand.
TGTTGACCGTGGAGTTCTTTGGGACATGTTAATTTTTTTCTCCCAGGGGCATCAAATCCCTAGGGCTTGCTTGGGAGATTTTAATGTGTCCTTAAGTGCTGAGGAAAGGCTTGGGTGCATTGTTCATGAAAGGAAAATGTCTGAATTCAGAAATTGTTTACACAGGTGCTGCTTGTCTGATCACCCTTATACTGGTGGTTTGTACACTTGGCATAATAAGCAGGGTGGTTCACCTAAATGGTCTAAACTTGACAGGGCTCTGGTTAACTCTGCTTGGTATACCTATATTGCTTCCTCTACTGTGACCTTCTTACCTGCTGGGGTCTCTGATCACTCTTCCATTCTCCTAAATGTTAATCCCCCTACTTGTCTTTCTACTAGATCTTTTCAGTATCTCAATTGTTGGGCCCTTTCTCCTGGTTTTCAAGACTGTGTACAGAATGCTTGGCTGGTTTCTTCTAGGGGAGGGAAGATTTATTCTCTTTTTTATAAGCTTCGACTCCTGAGGAAGGAACTTAAGGCCCTCCACTGTGTTGAGTTCTCTGATCTCTCTACTCGTGTTGAGATTGTAAAAACTAAATTAATTGAGTGTCAACTGCAGCTTCAGAATTCTCCTCTGAATACTCTTCTTTTATCACATGAGAAGGCCTGTCTTCAGAGGTATTTTACTCTTAAGCAAGCTGAGATGAGGGTTCTTGTTCAGAAAGCTAAACTTCAGCATTTGCAATTCAGTGACCTTAACTCTAAATACTTCTATGCTCACATTAAGGCTATGCGGATTAGAAATACTATAGGGGTCATTGAAGATGCTAAGGGAGTTCTCTGTCAGGGGCAGGCTTAGGTTGCAAGAGCTTTTCTGGATTATTATAGTGATCTTTTGGGCACTACATCTCCTGTTTCTCCTTTGCCAGAGGTTCTTTTTGCTAGTAATACTCTTTCTTCTTCTGCTGCCCTGGAGGCTCCTATTACTTCTCAAGAAATTGAGTCAACTCTATTTTCTATTGATCATAATAAGAGTCCAGGGGTGGACGGGTACTCTGCTGGGTTCTTTAAAGACTCCTGGGCTATCATTGGATCTGATTTCAAGGAGGTTGTCATGGAATTTTTTGCTAAGAGTTCCATGCCATGTGCTGCTAATTCTACAGTTATTGCTCTGATTCCTAAGTGTGAGTCTCCTAGGTCTGTTTCTGAGTTTAGACCAATCTCATGTTGTACTGTGTTTTATAAAACAGTAAGTAAAATCCTGGCGAATAAAATGAAGTCTATTCTGGGAGAGGTGGTTGGTTTGGAGCAAGCAGCGTTTGTGGAAGGAAGGGACCTATTTGACAACTCTATGTTGGCACATGAAATGGCTCATAAATACAATAGGAGTTTGATTTCGCCCAGATGTATCCTAAAAGTTGATATTCGAAAAGCATTTGACTCGGTTAATTGGGATTTTCTTGTTGAGTGTTTGAGGCTTCTCAAATTTCCTCCTAAATTTGTTCAGTGGGTGTTGGCATGTGTCACAAAGACTCACTTCTCTATTAACATTAATGGAGTCATGGAGGGTTTCTTTCCTGGTAAGAGGGGACTAAGGCAGGGTGATCCCCTCTCCCCCTACCTATTTACCTTGTGTATGGAGATCCTCTCCAGATTACTCAGGCAACTCCCTACTGCTCCAGGGTTTTCTTATCACCTTAAGTGTGTGAAGATTAACCTTACCCACCTGATTTTTGCTGATGACTTATTGGTCTTTACTAGGGGTAATTTGCCATCTATTCAAGCTGTTGACTCCTGCCTCAGCCAGTTTGCTGCTTACTCGGGTTTACAAGCCAATCCTATGAAGTCTAGTCTTTACTTTGGGGGAGTTTCCCAGTGAGATACCTTGGCATTCCTTTGTTCAGTTCTCGCCTTAAACAATCTATGTTTGCTCCTCTTTTTGATAAGATTAGGCAACATGTTTGTCACTGGGCAAGCCAATTACTCAGCTATGCAGGTAAAATACAGCTTATTAACTCTGTCATCTTTGGGTTGTGAAACTTTTGGGGGTCCAGTGTGCTCTTACCAATAGGGGTGGTTCGGAGAATTAATAAATTGTGTAAGGATTTCTTATGGGGCATTGATACTAGCAGTTGTAGGCTTACCTTCAAAAGCTGGGATAACTTTTGCATTCCACGTACTGAAGGAGGGGTTGACATAAAGGAAATTCTTAGTTGGAATAAGGCACAAATGCTAGTATGGCTTCATAAATTGGTAGTCAAATCTGATACCATCTGGGTGAAGTGGGTGGAAGCCTATGTTCTCAAGGGGACTTCTCTTTGGGCGTTCCAACTCACTGCAGCACACTCGTGGTATTGGAGCAGCATCATTCGTTGTCGAGATTTGCTTGTTCAAAAGCTTGTGGGGTCTGTGCAGGCTCAGTTGCTTCTTCAGAATACTGATTATAAGACACAATTTTATGATATGATTCGTCCTAGGGGGCTTCTTTCCCTCATCATAGAACCTTATGGGATTCTTATTTTTACCCTAAGCATAAGTTGATAGGGCTCTTGGCTGTTCAGGACAATCTTCCTACAATTGAGAATCTTTGCAGAAGAGGGGTTGTTTTGGTTAATAGGTGCGTCCTTTGTGAAAGTAGCCTTGAAACCATCTCTCATCTCTTTTTTGCTTGTCCTTTTTCTTCAGTTGTTTGGCAAACTCTTGCATTGTGGCTCCGTATTTTGCCTGATGTTTGCCTTCCTCGGGTGCTCCTCTGGTAAAAGACGCGCAACAGAGGGCAGAGCCTCTTTAAAAAACAGCGTCGATGTGTCCTTCTGTGCACTCTCTACCTATTATGGCAGGAACGCAATAAACGTATTTTCCAGGGGATCAAAGCTGCTCCTGCAACACTCATAAGGAGGATCAAGTTTTTAGTTCTTCTTAGGCTAGCTTGATTTTCTTTGGCTGTCATTGTTGCGGTGTTTACTTCCTTTTGGTTGTGTTTAGACGGTTATAGGTGGCCACACTGGCTCCCTTGTAGAGGATTCTAGGATCATGTACTCTTATCATCTTTTTACCTAATATATTGATCCTGATTTTCTGCAAAAAAAAAAAAAAAAAAAAAAAAAAAAAAAAATAATAATAATAATAATAATAATAATAATAATGTGCTTTCTCTGCTATAGTCTGGCAACCTATAGCTAGCTGGCTTAGAGTTCCCCCTGCTCTCTCCCTCAACGAGCTTCTGACTTGGTATAAAAGTCACAACAGAGGCAAGAGCAGCTTCAAGAGGCAAAGACGAAGTGCCTTGCTCTTTGCAATCTACCTGCTTTGGCAAGAGAGAAATAAGCGGATTTTCAGGAACATTAAAGCTGCTCCAGTCCAGCTTCTTTGGCGAGTTAAATATCTAGTAGCTTTACAAGTCTCGTTTTATAATGGTGGTGTAATAGAGGGGCATTAAAGCTGCCTTCTCTTATGGCATTTTATTTTTATTTGTAGGACTTCGGGTGGTCTCTCTGACCTCCTTGTAGAATATAGGATCTTGTAACATTTTCTTCCCATATTTAATAGAATGATCCTGATTACCTGCAAAAAAAATAATAATAATAAAAATAATAGTAGTAATAATAATAGTAATAGTAATAATAATAGTAGTAATAATAATAATAATAATAGTAATAGTAATAGTAATAATAATAATAGTAATAATAATAGTAATAGTAATAATAATAACGGAAAATTCACGCGGTACCCTCGAACTTTGCCATTTTTCACGTGGCACCCAACTTTTTAAATTTGTGCACATGATATCCTTGAAATTTGATTTTCAGCACAACATGTCCTTTTTATCGTTTTTAAAATTTTCAATTGAGCATAAATTATAGATCAGAAATCGGAATTGACTAATTTTTTTTTCCAAATTGATTAACTCTTCGAGATCTATAAATTGATAAAACGAAATTGGTCATTCGGAAATTTATGATTGAAGATATCTTTGATTTGAGTTTTTCGTTAAAAAAAACCCTATAAAATGTCAGTCGGTAACTTTTTTTTTCTCAAATCGTAGATTATGATGAGATAATCATTTAACGAAAAAAAATTGGCCGATTCTGAATTCCCATCTAGGAGTTATGCGCAATTGAGTTTTTTTAGAGCGACAAAAAGGATATGTTGTGCATGAAAATCAAACATGGAGGGTATAATGTACACAAACTTAAAAAGTTGGGTACCATGTGCAAAATGGCAAAGTTCGACAGAGTAAGGCCCACTCGATAGAGTACCCAGAGACTCATAAAACCGTAGTATTACACAACGGTTCATGTGCTGCCAACAACTCCCTCCGGTTCAAGTGTAAGGCAGCAGCGTGGAAGGGAAAAAGGTAAGTTTTGCATGAAAGTAAGCTTATCGGCTAAATGTCTAATGGCCAACTATAGAACAGTTCAGGTTAATTAGGCTTGCAAAAATACAGATCGTTTTAACATAGGAGAAGCGACAATCGCACTCAAAGAGGGCGGCCGACTCATAAACGACATATGCTTGGTGCCTCACACAACCACGAAACATGAAATAGGCAGACATATAAAAGTCGACGAATGTTGGCAACTGTGCTTGAATCTAATAATAATAATAATAATAATAATAATAATAATAATAATAATAATAATAATAATAATAATAATAATAATAATAATAATAATAATAATAATAATAATAATAATAATAATAATAATAATAATAATAATAATAATAATAATAATAATAATAATAATAATAATAATAATAATAATAATAATAATAATAAATAATAATAATAATAATAATAATAATAATAATAATAATAATAATAATAATAATAATAAAAACCGTTTAGAGAGAAGAACTTTCTCTCTCTAAAACAAATTCTCTGAAATTCCCCGCCATTTTTGCTCTTTTCGAGCTCCTGATTCCTTCTCCATGGCTCGCGGTCGAGGTCGACCACCAAAAGGGAGGCCTCCAATGGATTCTCCATCTTTTCTGCAGCTCAAGGTACTTCTTTTGTCCCCAATTCTTCTACTTCGGAATCGCCTAATGATGATTTGATTTCTTCACCACGTCAACCTGTGATGTTGAATGATTATCTCGTTGATGCCATTCGATCAAGTCCTAAGAGTAGTTCTACTGTGCCTAGCATCGTTATCCCCTCTAATTTGGATAAATCTGCGCCTAATTGTGAAAAACCTATTGAAGCTGTTGAGGTCACTGCTTCTGGTGCTACCCCTGTGTTGGAGCCTTCCTCTGATACTATGGAGAGCCCTTCATCAGCTACTCTGGAGGTTCCTGTCCCAATCATCTCAGAATCAGTAGGGCAACCAAAGGTTAAACCCATATGGTCTGAAATCGCTAAACCTAAGAATCCGGTTGGAATGAGTTTATTCATGCATCATGAGAGTAAGCATGCCTCTGAAATTGATGTGGGTCTTGATGACATTCTTTGATGAATCGAAGTTTTGGCAATTTACTCTAATGGGTCATTTGATTGGATCTAAACCTACTCTTACTCAGGTTTCTGACTTTGTCTCTAAACATTGGGCTTCAATTGCTTCCCCAGTGGTCCAATACTACAAGAAAGGGTGGTTTAGCTTCAGATTCACATCTGAAGCTGAAATGAACATGGTGTTGCAGAAGGGTCCTTGGAAAATTGGATCCTCCTCCTTAATTTTGAAGCATTGGTCTCCCTCTTTCTCTTTTGAGATGGAAAGGGTTTCATGGGTTCCTGTCTGGGTCTTGTTTCATGACCTAGACCCATATCTTTGGTCTAGCACTGTGCTGAGTAAAATGGCTAGCAAAATAGGGAAGCCATTGTTTGCTGATGTCCCTACCACTTATAAAGCTAAGCTTTCTTTTGCTAGGGTTTTGATTGAGGTGGATATCTCTTCCTCTCTACCAGTGGAGATCTCTCTGAACACTCCATTTGGTCCTTCCACCCAGAGGATTGAATATGAATGGCTCCCTTTCTATTGCTCTGAATGTGGGAAAATGGGACACAAATCCAACTCTTGTAAGAAAACTAGGAAGAAATCTACTGGAAAAACTTCCTCTTCTGATGTGTTAGGTGGTACCTCAGATTCCTAGAAGAATGTTCTTGCTCCTTTGAGCCAAGGCCACTCTATCCCCTTGGACTCTGGGACTGGTTCTTCTTCTCTGAATACTGTAATGCACTCTGGAAGCACTCAGAAGGTGAGTATGAACCCTCAAATAGCCTTGAAGAGAGGGAGTTCATCTCCAACTATTTCAGTGACTAACTCCTTTACTCCTATAGCACCTGTGGCTGATCCTGAGCCTCTTCCCACTCTTCCTTCTGAGGAGGATCTTGTTCAGTATGTTCAGGAACCTACCTCTGTGTTGGTTCCTGACACTCTTGTTCCTTGTTTGCTAGGTGATACCTCAGATTCACAGAAGCTGCATTCTGATTCAGATAGTCTGGTGCATAGCTCAGAATGCTTGTTGCTAGGCTCCTCACACCAGACTTCTGCATCTGAATCTCCTTCTTTGAATACTGAAATGCACTCAGTATGCAACAAGAAGGACGAAGTTGTTCACCCTCAAATAGCCTTGAAGAGAGGGGATCTAACTCAGTCTTATTCTTTGGATAATAGTTTGGATGTACCTCATCATAGCTCTGATACTTTATGTCTTGAGGAGACTGCCCCTGATGGCACTCAGATACTCCAACTGGGTTTGACTCCTCCAGATAATGGAGCTTTGCCCTCACATACTTTGTTGGTTGAGAGCATAGGGGATACTCACCCTTTTGATACAGGTGGACAATGAAAGTCTCATCTTGGAATATTAGAGGGTGTAATGACCCTTTAAAGTTACAGGAAATTAAGGACTTCCTTTGGGTTAATAAGCTGGATATTTTGGAAACAAAAATTAAGCAAAGAAACTATGGTAGGATTATTTCTTCTTACTTCAGTAACTTGGGCACTTGTTGCAATCTGGACCTCCATTCTAATGGCAGAATCCTATTGCTTTGGAATCTCTCTACTGTGGTTGTAACTCCTCTTCATGTTCACTCTCAGTTTATTCATTGTGAGGTGTTCCATAATGCAACTTGTCAGGTCTTCCACATCACTTTTGTCTATGCTAGTAATGATGCTAGGGAGAGAGATGGTCTCTGGTCTCATCTTATAAATATTAAGCCCCTGGTGAATAAATGGTTAATTTTGGGAGATTTCAATGTTATTAGGGACATCTTTGAGAAGATTGGGGGCACTCTCCCTGATCTTGCTGATATTATGGATTTTAATTCTTGTCTTTATCAATGTGAGGTGGAGGATCTTACTAGCTCAGGTTGTGATTTTTCTTGGAATAATAAGCAACTCCCTGAATCAAGGGTTTGGACCAAACTTGATCGAGCTCTGGCTAATGTTCAGTGGCTTACTTATTTTCCTGCTACTTCTGCCCATTTCCCTGAACCTGGAGTTTCTGATCATTCTCCAGTGGTGGTTACCATCTTTGAGGATCCTTGCAGAAAATCAAGGTTTAGTTTTCTAAATTGCTGGCTTGATCATTCTGACTATGATAATATTGTGCATGAGGCCTGGAATGTTCCAGTTTATGGCTCTTCCACTTATAAGTTGTTTGCTAAGCTGAAGAATGTTAGGAAGAGTTTAAGATTACTACATAAAGAGCATTTTACTAGCATCTCTATTAAGGTTCAGGGCTTGAAACAAGATCTGAAAGACTGTCAACTGGCTATGCAAGCTGATAATTTTTCTCCTGAGCTAATTTCTAAAGAAAAAGAGCTTTTGTCTCTTTACTGCAAGTTTAAGCATATTGAGAAGACTATTGTTCAGCAACAAGCTAAGGTTCAAAATCTCAATCATGATGACTGTTCTTCTAAATTCTTCTATGCAAAGATTCAGGAAAGAAAACATCAACAAATTATAGGTCAGATCAAAGATAGGCATGGTGCTGATAGAATTGGCCTGGATAGTGTTGCAGATGGTTTTGTTGACTACTATAAGAGTCTTCTGGGGGCTAGCTCTCCTGTTTCTCCCTTAGATAATGGTTATATTCAGCTGAGCCCTACTGTTTCTAGTGAAGCTGCTTCTTTGCTTTGATTCTTCCTATCACTAATGAAGAAATCAAAGCTGCTCTTTTTACTATTGGTTCTGATAAAAGTCCTGGCCCAGATGGGTTTTCCTCTGCTTTCTTTAAGCACAGTTTGTCTCTTATTGGGGAGTCTTATTGTAAAGCTGTCCATTCCTTCTTTTCAACTGGTAGAATGAGTAAGCAAGCTAACTCTACCTTGATTGCCCTTATTCCTAAGAAGAAGGTTAGCTCCACAGTCATGGATTTTCGTCCCATTTCCTGCTGTACTACCTTTTACAAGACAATTTCTAAAATTATATCCACTAGGCTCAGCACTGTGCTTCCCCACTTAATTGGTCCTGAACAGGCAGCTTTTGTTAAAGGAAGGAGCATCCATGAAAACATCATGTTGTCCTAACTCCTAATCTTTAGTTAAAGGATATGGTCGCAAGTATCTCACTCCTAGGTGCTTGATTAAGGTGGATATTAGGAAGGCCTTTGATTCTCTTCAGTGGTCTTTTATAGAAAATATGCTGCTTGCTCTCAAATTTCATCCACAATTTATTAGTTGGATTATGGGGTGCCTCACAAGCTCCTGGTTCTCTCTTAAGCTCAATGGTTCAGTCCATGGTTTCTTTCCAGGGAAAAGTGGAGTCAGGCAAGGAGACCCTCTCTCCCCTTATATTTTTGTTCTTAGCATGGAGATTCTATCTAGATACTTGAGATGTCTCAATTCCCATCCTCAAGTGTCTCTTCATCCAAAGTGTTCTAAAATGAAACTCACTCACTTAATCTTTGCTGATGATCTTATGATCTTTATTAGAGGGGATGTGCCTTCTGTGCAGGCTGTTTCTCAAACCCTTGGCCTCTTTTCTAGCTGGTCTGGGCTTCAAGCTAATGTGGACAAAACTGAAATTTACTTTGGTGGCGTCTCTTCTAGCATTAAATCCCAGATTTTGCTTACCTCTGGGTTCTCTGAGGGATCTTTCCCTTTTAGGTATCTAGGGTTGCCCCTAAACACAGCTCGTACCACTGTGGATATGTATGGTATCCTTGTCAACAAAATTCAGGCCTCCATTCAACACTGGTCTTCCAAATTGCTTTCTTATGCTGTTAGACTTCAGCTTCTCAACAGTGTTGTCTTTGGCATTGAGAACTTTTGGTGTGCCAGTGTCTTGCTTCCCAAAAGTGTGCTTAAAACTATCAACAAGTTATGCAAGAATTTCTTCTGGAATATCAAAGCCACAGATAAGAAGATGATTGTGAAGAGTTGGTCTAGTATCTGTGCTCCAACTAATGAAGGTGGCTTTGGGGTCAAAGAGCTCCTCTCTTGGAATAAAGCGCTTATATCCAAATGGTTGTGGTTATTAGATCAGACTCCTCAGGGACTATGGAGCATTTGGCACTCAGAATACCATCTCTCCCATTGCTCTATCTGGGATGCTGCTGTTCAGGACAGATATAGTGAAAGCTTTCGGAGTATCATCAGTGTTAAAAAATGACTTACTGACTGTCACTGGTTCTCCTGCTGCTGCAAGAGCTCTCCTTCATAGCTGGTGCTCTGGTGGTAAGTTTCAGGTTGCTGCAGCCTACAACTGGTTTAGACCGTGTCACCCTATTATCTCCTGGTCTAAAGGGCTTTTTCATAAGGTGGTAGTCCCTAGGCACAGTATCATTACTTCTCTAGCTTGTCAGCAGAAACTAGCAACCGTGGACAAATTAATTCTTAGGGGATTCATCACTCCTAATCGATGTGTTCTCTGCAAGCAAGATAGTGAAACTCATGATCACCTATTCTTTGCTTGTCCATTCTCTCAGCAGCTCTGGCATGAGCTCATGGTCTGGGCTCGTGTTCCCAACAGGAGTACTGATTATCACACTGAGTTGAAATGGTGTTTGCATAGGCATTCTAGGCGGCATTGGAAGCACACTTGGTTTCTAAGTTGCTTTACTTGTGTCATCTACACTATTTGGAAGGAGCGTAATTGCAGGATCTTTAGCATCCATGAACACACAGTGCATCAGCTGCTTACTCAGGCCAAACTTATCATCTCAGTGTCTTTATTGTATAGATCTTCTTCCTTATGTTCTTCTCATTTTATTAGTTCCTTGCACTCTTGCTAGCCTTTCTTCTTTAGGCTATAGGGGCTATTCTTTGTAAGATTTTATCCTTTTCTTTTTCCCCACCTTGAGGATGAATAAAAGGATTATACCTTCTTGCAAAAAAAAAAAAAAAAAAAAAAAAAAAAAAAAATAATAATAATAATAATGTCATCAAGCTTGTTAACAAGCTCTGTAAAAAAAATTTCTGGTCTTCTCACGAGGGGAGAAGACACCTAACTATGAAGAGCTGGAAATCCATTTGCTTACCATGGGCAGAGGGAGGTTTTGGGGTTAAGGAGCTCCTTTCTTGGAATAGAGCATTATTACTCAGATGGGTATGGATGCTTGATCAGGATGCTGACAGTGTCTGGCAGAGATGGCACAAGTATTATGTTCTTCAACATGAAAGCATTTGGGACATTGCATCTCAGGAAAGATATTCTGTCAGCCTGAAGGGTATCCTTTCTGTAAGGGATGCTTGTATTCAACTCGCAGGTGGGACGCAGGCAGCTAAGGCTATCATCCAGGGATGCATTCAGAACAATCAGTTTTCTGTTTCTACAGCATATGCATTTTTTCGAACAAAGGCTCCTATTTCTCGTGGAATGGCAGCAATCCATAGCAGCTCAGTTGTTCCTGCTCATCAGATTGTAGCAGCTCTGGCTATCCAGAACTGTTTAGCCACTGTGGATAAACTTCAAGCTAAGGGGTTGTATCTCATTAACAGGTGCACACTTTGCAAAGAAGCTGCTGAGGATCACCAGCATCTCTTCTTTCAATGTAAGTATTCTAAGGATGTGTGGCAGCGGATTTTACTCTGGATGGGCATCAATAGGTCAGGGCATCCTTACTGGAAAGAGCTTCACTGGATTAGAACTAGGAAGCATAGCAAGGCTTGGCGTAAGCACTGGTTTTTATGTGGGCTTGCAGCAACCGTCTACATGCTTTGGGCAGAGAGGAATGCACGGATTTTTCGTGGGCAAGAGAGAACAGTTACTCGATTGGTAGGATACTTCAAAACTGTAATTAGTATACGGTCCTTAGCTTTTTGTAGGAATCGTGTATATAACAATCTAGTGGAGCATTAGAGAGCTTTTGAGCTCTATAGATTGTATAGATGCTTAGAGGTTAGTTCTTGTAAGATTTACTACTCATTTTTTTTTTCCAATTGGATGAATAAAATGAGGAGATGAATTTCTTGCAAAAAAAAAAAAAAATAAAAAATAATAATAATAATAATAATAATAATAATAATGGTTGGAGCATTTCTTCTTGATCAGGATAATGAGACCAAAGGTGCAAACCCTGCAGCCACAAAACAAGCAGCCGCTACCACAGCCTTGCGTTTGTTGCCTTCCTCAGAAGTCTTTGAATCACCGCTTTCACTAACGTCGGGGTACCAGTCATCGGTTGATGAAACAAAAGAGCAAAGGGATGCTATACCCATAATGTGAATAATGATGAGGATGATTATTCCCTTAATTTTTTATGATATGAATGCTTAATCATCCAGCTTATTTATATGTTGATTTTTTTCAGACAAAAAGAGATATTGGGTTGAGTAGGTGCAAATTGAATTAAGTCGTATAAATAGGCATGTAATGAAATATATTGCGGGAAATTAATTACTCGTTGGTGTTTAGTGGAGGGAGTTAAATATGTTGGGCTGTGACTACCATTGTCCAATGGCATACGCACTCAATCGATATTATTTGAAAGTTCAATATGTTAGATATTTCATAAAATAAATAAGTATTACATTAATATTTAATTAAGTTATATATGGAAATTAAGTCGGTCTATTTTATGGTGGAATTTACCTAGTTCCGTTTCCACTATTGTCTCTTATAACTTATCACTCACAATTTAAGTAAAACTGCCAGTTGACTTTTTGATGGCAAGAAGTATATAAGGAGTATAAAGGAACACACCAACCTCATTAAAAAAAATACACCATCTAAATTGTGAATCTGAGAGTTTGGAAATCAAGTCAAATCTGGTGATTTAGAATTCGCATTATTCATTAAGACAGATCAATTATTTCAAGCAATAGTTGAAGGTAAGTAATCGATATCTTTTATCACTTCCGCATTCCATTTATACATGTTTATTATGAGACTAGAGCATGTTAATTTAGATTAAGGTTTTTTTATAACTACTACCTTTGTACTACATTGTTTTAAGAACTACTACCAAGATAATTTTCGTTTAAAAACTATTACTTGTAAGTTTGAACTTTTTTTAAAACACCATATCTCATCCAAACCCAATAAAATACAATCTCAGCCGTTTATTTTTGAATTTTTATCTTTAATTTTATCCCTTTATACTACCAAGATAATTTTCGTTTAAAAAATGAAATTCCTTGTATAATGTAGTGTAAAAACATTATTCCCTAAATATACTCTCTTAAATGCTTTATTTATTTTTAAATTTTAATAAGTAATATATTAGTAATATATTAGTAATATTCACATATATTACTACTCCGTATTTAATAAATTTATATGATAAAAAAATTATTTGAAACTTGTATGAATTTATATTATGCAATACACATTTTCATAATTGTAGCTATTGTTTGTATCATAAATGGCAAGATCAAACTCATGTCTGTTTAACAATATATTTCATATTATTTATATTTGAGCTTTTTTTCCCCTATATCCTCTATTTTTGCAGAATTTCTAGAGTAGGTACGCTTCAAGTAAAAATCAGTGCGCTCAATTTTTGGTGCATCTTAAAAAATATATAGTGAATATAAATAAACATCATCAATGTAAAAATCATTAAATAAAAGTATGAAAAAATGTATTTATATAATATAATTTTTTTGCAAATTTAAAAGAAAATATTTAAATTTTTTTTACCATAAATGTAATTTAAATTTAGTATAATACACGGAATAATATTATATGTGAATAATATTTATTTATAATTTATTGAAATATAAAAATAAATAAGGCATTAAATGAACTATACGTAGGAATAAAAAAAGATCAAGCTTGGATCCAAAAACCGTCAAAATGTGTGTGCAAAAAAAATCGGGATCAAGCGAAAAAAAGACTTCAAGGAGAAAATGATGAAAAAGAGGATACTGATACAGATGAATTATTGACAACCGATGCTTCTTCCGTTCCCGAAAGTGTCGATAATACCGACGAAGATTATTGATCACCGTCCATTCGCCCAACACCACCAATCCGCCATAAAGGTAAGTAAGATAAGTAAGGTAAGTGAAGAACTACGTGGGCTTTGATTCTTTCGAGATACGTAGGCATCCTAATTAACGTAATTTGAAAAATAATTAAAAATAATTAAAAATATTTGATATCGTTTTAAAGAGTTACATTAATTTTGATCAAGCCCTTTTTTCTCCTATTTTATCACACTAAATAACTTAAAATTAAAAAATTTTAAAAAAATAATACCGCTAATTTACAAATAACATTATTACAAATTTACAACTAATACCGATAGACGATACTTGATAATATACAAATAACCGTTAGCTCGCTTACAAATTACAATGATTTACAAATTACAAGTTACAAAACTTTAACATTTTTTTGTTAATTACTTTTTTTTGAAGAAAATAATAATAATAATAATAATAATAATAATAATAATAATAATAATAATAATAATAATAATAATAATAATAATAATAATAATAATAATAATAATAATAATAATAATAATAATAATAATAATAATAATAATAATAATAATAATAATAATAATAATAATAATAATAATACGTGTCAGGCCCGCACCAGCCCACAAAACCCGTTGTATAAACCGGGCCGGTTCAGGGCCAGAAAACACTAGCCCGGCTCATGTACAACCCACAATCTTGTAGCCCGTGGTGTGGGCTCGGGTTGCTCCCCTTAACCCGACCCAATGTCCAGCTCTAGGATTGGGTATAGATCGGTGATCCACTAAGTTAGTGGATCGGGTTTGGATCTTGCAAAAACCGATCCATTGTCATCCCTACTCAATATCAAACCCCAGCTGGGCAGCTTCTAGGATTTTCTTCCTATTTATAAGCTCATCCTCTCAAATAAAAAAAACTCTAATATACATCTCATCTTTTCATATTTTAACAAACATCCTGCCACACAACATGGAAGCTCAATTCCTCCCTCTCATCCAGGCTGAGATGGAGAACCTCGATGGCTTGCTTGACAAAATTGCCCAAATTAAAGATAACATAACTTTTAATTTTAATGTGAGAATGTTCCATGAGTATTGATGTTGTTTTTTCTATTTCATCCTTCTCATTTAAATTGTTTTTATTTAGTTAAATATTACAACAGTTAATAGAAAATGAATGAAAAATAATAAATCAATTCATAAAATATCATCGTTATCTGCAAACGTAAAAATAAACAAAAAAAAGTATATACTTATACTTAATACTTCTTATTATGATTTTGATAAAGTTGGATTAAGAAAGAAACATAATTCAATCCTCGATCTAAATGGATATAATTTGGTTACAAAAGTCAAATTACAATAAAAGAATAATAGGTTACAATAACACGCCAACAAAAAAATCTCAAAAAAATTATGTGAATATCAAGTTACTACAAAGTAGCAAAAATAATCTACGTTGAATTATAATTCGCAAATAAAAATATAAAAATTTCTATTTTGAAAATTTTATTTTTTGTTGAATTAATTACCTAGTTCAACTGTTTTTAATGAAAGAACAATAAAAGGTAACCAATGACAGGAATGGAGGGAGTATAATAAAAAAAGGCGTAAGAAAATCGAAAACAACAACAACAACAACAACAACAACAACAACAACAACAATAACAATAACCGTGGCAAAATTCTAATAAACGTAGCAATATTCGTGGCAAAATACAAATATACGTACTGATTAATAGAAATTTTTTTTCTAACGAGACCCGGCCCTTTTGTCTTCAGGTCCCAATGCGATAGCAAATCCGGACTTGCAGATATCCGATCCGAATTGGTTCGGATATCCGATTTTAATATCCGTAAATAACAGGCAGGATATCCGGTATCCGATCCAAAAACTCTAAAAATTAGCTTCAAGTTATTTTTTTATTTTTATTTTTATTGTTTTCCTTCATGATTTTTTTTAATTCACAGTTCAAAACTAAATTTAAATGAACTAAATAAACCCCTAAATATTTGTTCATCAGTAATATGAACGGTTACATATTAATTTCTAGATTTGTAGTCATTTCCAGATCTGTACCGCTTAGTTTCGCAAGATATTCATGAAGGTGTTCTTTATTATGATAAACGCAATTGTTAGTCCATCAGACGAAAACTCTCACAAAAAGTGCAATTGGATAACATACACAAAGTGTATTTCATCCCAATCCACTTCCATCTGTTTCAATGTGCGAGACCCTTGGTTTCCTTAACTAGAACTATAGGAATTGAGACAGTAAAAATCTTCTTCGTCATTGTCATCTAGCCCCCATCCATAAGCGACTACTACATGACCATGTAGTCTTTCACTTTCCTTGACATCAGGAGCTTTTTCGGCTTTCTTCCATTTCTTCCCTTTCTTCCCTGTTTTTGCTTTCTTTTTACTAGGCAGTTGAATCATTACTAGCTCCCTCTCTCCATTCTTCTTTTTCGAGTATTTCTTGTACTCAAGTAATACTCCCTCCTATTCTAGATAAGTGTCTCATTGTGGAGATGACACGAGAATTAAGGAAAGGATTTAAATAATGTAAAGTATTGTGGTGGAATGAGATAATTGGAGAGAGGGAAGATATTGTGGAGTATTATTGTGAGTAAAGTGATTAAAATAAGTTTTGTTTTGGGTTGAGGTGGGGTATTGTTGTGTGTTGAAGTGATTAAAATAAGTATAAAATTTTACCAAAATAGACAATGAGACATTATTGTGAATAGACGGAAATGGACAATGGGAAACTTATGTAGAATAGGAGGGAGTATTAGTTAGGCAACTATTTATTAGTTGCCACTAGTTATGTTTAGTTAAGTGTAAGGAAACTTAAATAATCTTGACCTATACGTGGTCAACCCTACCTCCAAATCTCCTCTCTTTTCATTGGCATCATCCAGATTTTTACTATCCGATCCGAATTGTGTCGGATATCCGATCTTAATATCCGTACATAACAGGTCGGATATCCGGTATCCGATCCAAAAACTCTAAAAATTAGCTTCAAGTTAGTTTTTTATTTTTATTTTTATTGTTTTCCTTCATAATTTTTTTAAATTCACAGTTCAAAACTAAATTTAGACCTCGTTTGGTTACTCTTCTAATTTATGGGAGTTTTAGAATCCCATGAATTGTATTTTTGAATGCTTGTTTGGTTACCCTAAATCTTGTAAAATGGTGGAATTTAAAACTCCCTTGGAGTTTACAACTCCTATATAATGGGGGAGTTTAATTACCCACCCCTCTCATGGTCATTGGAAACTCCCACATCCATTCCCCACCAAATTTACTAATTCGCCCTTTAAAAAAATAGAAATTTATATTAAATAAGGGTATATTTGTATTTATTGATTAAAATTATGTGAATTGAAATAATGTAACCAAACAACCCATGGGAGTTTAATTCATGGGAAAAAGAAATTCCCACATGGCAACCAAACATACTTTTTGCAATTCATGTGAATTGTGATGTAGTAATTAAATTCATGTGAATTGCAAACTAACACATGAATTTAATTCCTCCATCAACCAAACGAGGTCTTAAATGAACTAAATAAACCCGTAAATATTTGTTCATCAGTAATATGAACGGTTACATATTAATTTCCAGATCTGTACCGCTTAGTTTCGCAAGATATTCATGAAAATCTCCTAAGTCGAGTCGTCAAGGTCACCACAACCGTTTAGTCACGCTTTACAAAGAGTACATTTTTTATTTAAATGTTCTCTCGTTTAACCACTATAATGCTATAATAGTTGAAGTTTAAGTAGAAGGGGAATAAAGATACAAAAGAAGATATAACAGACGCGGGTATTTGAGTTTCTGGTTGGCCCTTTAACAAAATTGAGAATACGCAAGCGTCTACATATTTAGCTAACACATATTCAGATCACTTTTACTCCTTGTAATTGTTACTTCTTTCTTAAAATATCCTTACGATATTTAGTCAAAAAATGCTATGCACAATCTCCATATTAGTCGCGCCTTGTAGGAGCATTTATCCTCACATGCTTCGTATGTCGGAAGGCATCTTCACAAACCCGAAGATTAAAACAAAGAAAAGCTATTATATATACTCCATATCATGGTTAACACAAATAAAAACTGTTATCAAATCTTAAACTTAAGTAAACGATTATTGCACAAAAACGCTTTAGCATCAAGCAACGTAAGTTTTGTTGCCTAATTGTCTTGATCATTAGGATTTGGAAGTACAGCTTATTTTATCTTACAATTTCTCATCTTTTGTTACTAATCCCTTAAATTCTCATACTAATCAAATCATCTCTAACAACTTTGAACATCAAGATGGGAGAAAAATTATCTAGTACTAACGCTTTTTCAATTTTTAGAATCATAAATTCTTGTTTAAGACAGCAATATCCGTCTTAAACTTAAAATAGGCGAAGTATGGTAGATGAGATAAAAGGATGATGTTTAGGAAATTAGAAAACATTTGTTCTACATATGCAAGTGAGAGCGTATTTGACCCATTTTTATCTTAAAATACATACTACTGTCTCAAGAGAAACTTACGGTTTTAGAATATGTCAATTGGACCACATAGGCTTTAAATTGGAAACGGTAGATAGAATGCATTTGAAGTAAAGTTGCCTCCATGAAAGCAAAAAAACACAAATTTTCGGTCCCTTTGATCTCTAGCTTCCAATTGTACCTTAACACACACGAAAAATTCCAGGGAACATGAGGGTCAAAATGCTATCTCGTATTTATTTTGGGCTGTCAAAGCTATTACGAGGAAAAAAATAAAAAAAATTAAAATGAAGTAACAAATACAATAACAGGAACTTTGTACTCCGTACTCTCTATAAAACGTAAAATTAAGAAAATAAATAAATAAATCAACTCATCACAAAAGATAGAGTTTAGAATAATACCACAAAAGTAATAAGGAAGACACATCTTATTTTGCTCATCTGACACCTTCTACGAGCCTATAATAATTTGAAAATCAAAATTTCAAGCATTAGTGAGAAAATTTGAATATTGCATGTTGTAAAATGGTAAAGAAAATTCCAAAAAGTTAAATTACCTTTAAGTTAAAGGCTAACCTCTTTAAGAGCAAATTTGTTATTTATTGATCAATTAGAGTAAAAAGAAGGAGCGTTATGGTGTGGAAGAGGAAATGAAGAGGTAAATTTTTTTTAATGCTCAATTATGGTATGTGGGTTAATGCTCAGTTATGGTATGTGTGTTATTTTGACTCTCCTTTAATTTACGTTCCTTGGCGAAAGACTAAGAGTCATCATATAATCATATGAAGAGCATGTTAGGCAATGTACAATATCGCAATATCCTTGTGCCATGTGGACTTTGAAACACCTTTTAAATGTCGCGTAGACATCGACTAAAAGCCACCTATGATTATAAATGTCACGTAGACATCGACTAAAAGCCACCTAGCAATAAATTATTTTTTAATCCACTCTTTTTTCCTTCTTTAAAAAATAAATCAAAATCGGATTAGTAATCTCCTGTTCTTTTACTCCACCCACATATGAATCAACTACATACACAATTTTAAAAATATCATCTTCCCCAATTTTTTTGCCAAAATGCCTTTGGATTGCCGATCTCCACGTTGAAATATATTTCTATCTATACAATATAGTTAAATGACTAGCTAAATCATCTATAAACTACCATTAAAAGACTAACTTGAGTAGTATTTAATTGTCATGTGACAACTCTCAAAAACCTCCTAATAAGCTATATAAAATGTCATAACATTCATTAAGATTAAAAATTCAAGACTAAGATGAAAGGTTGAAATTAGGTTACGAACTTACAATGAATTGGAGAAGAGGAAAAACAAAAATGGAGTAAATGCATAATAAAACATCTTGAATGTGTTATTATTATTATTATTATTATTATTATTATTATTATTATTATTATTATTATTATTATTATTATTATTATTATTATTATTATTATTATTAGAACTTAATTAGACATGAAATATTATAGCATATTAGGAGGTTATAAATATATATATATATATATATATATATATATATATATATATATATATATATATATATATACTTCATCTCTTTAAGTGAAATTACATATCTTTTGTGTATATCTTGGTATTGATTTTTTTTTATGGTTTTTTTGAACATTTCTATCAGTAAATTAAGTCTAACCTCTTTATTTTGTTGTGTTTTATAGGATTCAATGTCATGATCTTCTTTGATGTGAACGCTTTATTGTTATGTTGTAAGTTACTACTTTCGCCTATTGTTTTATTTTTCCATTTTTTTAATTTGTTTAACCCTTTAATTTTCATATATGTATAGTTTCTATTCTTACCAGCTTTGAGTTCGACATGACAAACAAAACCTTATATTTCACCTCATTCATAATTTTTTTTAAAAAAATTAAAAAATATAAGTTGCAAACACAAAAAAAAAAAAAAAAAAAAAAAAAAAAAAAAAAAAATTGATGCAAACCTTTTATCTCCCTCCCATAACTTTGTTTATCAATTTACCCTATTTATTTAACTTTATTATCTTCTTAATGATGATCTTTTTGTTTTCTCCTCACCATTATATAACAATAATCAGAATTTCCATGTTATTCAAAAAATTGGTATGTAAAGTACAATATTATAAAAAAAGGCAAGACTAAATATTTCACTAAGTCATCTCACTAAGCCATGTGTCATAAAAAAAAATTACTTTTTATTATCACGTGTCACATGCTTATTAGTAAAAAAAATTCAAACATACAAAATAAATTAAAAAAAATTGATTCAAACTTTTTATCTCCCTCTCATAACTTTAGTCATCAATAAATACTATATATTAAATCCAGAAACCAAGGGACTTCAATGTAATTAAAGAAAGTTATACAAAGTAATTATACTATATAGTTTTAAATCAATAGCATCGTGTGATGGACCCGATTAAGGGATCTCAATGCAAATACTATATAGTTTGGGTTAAAATTGAATTATATAGAAGCTTGGTAATTTTCCTGAACATGGTCAATTTCCTTAAAATAAAATAATTAATTAGTATAAACATGCACACTTATGGTATTAATTATTATCATCATAAAATTATATATTAAATTTAAAATCTATGCAATTTTATTAAACTTTATAGTTTATTAGATGTATAAATATGTTAATTATTTAACATACAAAAATATAATAAGTAGGTTATAAATAATTAAAGTTAGATTCCATAATATATAATATTGCATAATTCTTTCGATTTGATTTAATGCATATATGTAATATATTTATATATATAAATATATAATCCTCTTAAACTTGCATGCCTAAGTAGTAAAAGTAATTTCGTAAGAATTGTAGTAACATTGGATATAGTTATATGATAGTAATCACTCATTTGAATAGTAAAAGTAACAACATTATCAACGAGATTAATGAGAATGGTAGAAACAACAACGGACGTAGTGAAATAATCAATATTAATGCGGCAATAGTGAAAATAACAATAATTACGGCGGGAGTAGGTGACATTATCAATATTAATGCGGCGGTAGTGACAGTAACAATAATACGATGGGAGTAGTGAAAGTAACAATGATTATGGGCAAGTAGTGAAATGTTATTACTATTGTTTAATTAATAAGAGTAAAATATTAATAGCGGGAGTAGTGAATTTGTCTCAAAATTTATTTCATCGTAATTTTAGGATATGTTATAAAAAATATATTAATGATAAATTTATGGGTTATGCAACTTTAAATAATTTTATTTAATGAAAAAAAAATAATGATAAGTAGAGGTAGCCCGGGCGAAGCCGGGCACCAATACTAGTTTACCCTATTTATTTAACTTTATTACTTTTATTTAATGATGATCTTTTTGCTTTCCCCTCACCATTATATAACAATTAAAATTTCCATTTTATTCCAAAAATTGGTATGTAAAGTTTACATAGATAACTAGAATATTTTTTTTACTTTTTTTCTTTATTGTATATTGAATTAATTAGAATCTTATTTTTTATTATTTTTGTGTTTTCAAATTGCAGGAGGATGATACATACTCACATAATTTAAAAATATTACCTTAAGCAACTTTTTATTAGTGGAATATGCAACTAGCTCTTTTCACTATGAAGTTTCATGCGGTGACCCTAAAACCCCATCTATAATCTATACAATCTAATTAAAGGGGTACTTAAAATGACAAATTTAATTAAATATAACATGGAAATTTTAATGTGACGTGGATTATTAATTTATAGTTACATGACATTGATTTCATTCACTCATCTATAAATAAATATATACAATTTAATTAAATGGTACCTAAAATGACAAATTTTAATGTGACAAAAGAATGTAAATGTAATAAACTTTTTAGTTTCCTCTCATCTTTATACCTATTAATAATTAATACATTCTATTAATTTAGCATATCATTTTTTTCTTAAATGATGAATTTTTGGCTTCCCTCCTTATTTATACTACCTATACATATTGCCATATTTTTGTCTATGATTATCATCTCTTGTGTTACCACAATATCTATACTTGTCAACCTTAAACACCTTTGAGATTTTATTTTGTCGGTCTAAACACTCTAATTCATTCAATCAATAAAGAGAACTTAAAATAACGCCTAAATATTTGTTGAAAGATAAACATTCATAGTCCATAATCTTTAAGCTGATTAAAACAATAAATTATTAACGATCTCCTGATTTTCACGGGCTCCAAAACTAGTTGTTGATTAAATAGTCATTTCGAGCCACGATAAACATTATAATTAAGAGTTATGACAAACATATAAAAGGCAAATAAATAATTGAGATGCAGTAAATATAATTTTAAATCGTATGCTCGTAGGGTATGGTTTTCGAAAACTATTTATAAATTAAAAGTTTTAAAAAAAATCGAGACATGTTACAAAAAATAATTTTTATAAAGCAAATTCATAATATACACATCAATAGAACAAATGAGTGTGGAGCACGTACAATGTACAATTTCTATGCACATTAGTAACTTCGGCCTTAATGCAGGAAGACACTCCATGGGAGAAAATACATGACGAATATGATGCTGATGAGGTTTAAACCAAGGTCGAGAGTACCAACCGTGGTAACTTTATCATCTAAGTTAGCAGACATCTTCGCTTTTTAAAAACGAATTCTTAGACTTAATGAGCTTTTGTTCAATGATAGCTTTGTTAGCGAGCCTAAGCGACTCCTCAATATCATCACATAGTCTTTGTGTGTAACACCCCGTATTTTAATAAGTTGGATAAAATTCTTTTAATTGCTACTTTATATTTAATTTCGTTGGTTAACAATTTATATATTTGTTTTCTCAGCTAATTAATTAATTTCATTATAATTCGTTACGTTAAATTTAATAATCGTTAATAAGTTCTTTTAAAAGTTTGCTCGAGTTTGTTTAGTTGACTTTTTATGGGTTCATGTAAATAGTTTTATTTATTTAATAACTTTTTGTTTCTTTCTAAGTCCCTTATCGAAGTCGAGCTAAGTGGGCTCCAGACGGATCAGTTAGCTATTTCGAGTTTGTTCCGCTAAATTAGCAAATATCTTTGAAAGCCGCTAATTTAGTTAAAATCTCTAATAATTCCGATTCGAGCTAATTTCGTATTATTTTAGTTAACTAGCTGAGTTTATTTTATTTTCACTCATTAAATTTATTTATTGTTAATTTCGTTTTATTACTGAAACTTTTATTAAAAACCGATTTTATTAACTCGAAACGGTTTTAAAAACGAACGAAATTACTTAACGATGAAGAAACGTACGTATAATTAGAAGCTAGCAAGCTAGCTGGTGTATCATTATTATTATTATTATTAATTATTATTATTACTCCCTCACCGTTTCCCCTGACCCTTCTTTTCCCTTCCCTTTTTGCGTAATTCAGCAGCAAGAACAACATAGCACCGTCACCATTTTTCGATCGCAAAAACCTCAGATCCCAGCCCATTTCTCGACCAAATTCCGTAATTTTTGTACCATTCTCTTCCCCTTTCCTTCCTCCTCCTTTTAAGGTAAGAAAGTCTTCTTTTTGTAGTGGTTTCGTCTTTCGCCGTCTTATATAAGTGTCGTCTTTTAGCTTCTTTATTCCGTTTTCTTGCTCTTTTGTCAGTAGTTATCGGTGTAGTTGGTTAATTAACACCTTATTAGCTGTTGGTAATTAGTACTCTATATCCGTCTCAATCATTTGTTTTTAATTATTTGTGAGTGCTATTTTAATCGAGTGTACACAAATGACTGTGACGGAAGGGGTATGAGAAACGAGTAACTAGTCTCCAGTACTCATTTGTCATCATTGTTTCAGTTAATTGAGATTCGTTTTGGGGATATGTTGCCCAATTTAGCTTGATGGCCGAAAATTGATATTATTAGTCATCTAATTGTACTCCTACACTTCCCGATAGGTTGAGCTATCAAGGAGTCATTAGCATTAGCGTAGCCAAGCTTTCCAATGACTGGGCTAAACATTCAGGGCTGAAATTTTAATGACGGTATATTATTATTGGTTGGTATTATTTACATATATTATTAGTTATATATATTCTACTTAGCAAGTTAATCTTTCGGTGAGATGGGGTGACTAGTTACTTTAAGATGGAAATAGTTTGCTTAATTGGTTCGCTTAGCGGCTGTGGTTACGTTTTCATGTAAAGAATACTTGTTGACTGGAAATTAATGCAAAGAGTGGGTGTTGATTCGAGTGGTGTATAAACAAATAATTATTAGTAGATTGAAGAGGATAATGATGGTGATGATGGTTATCTTTTCCGTGACATTGGAATATTACAAGTCATATGGTGCCAGTAATGGTGGTACTCTTTGGTTGATCATATTGTCTGACTTGATTACAGTCATATAACGAATTGGTATCTGGTTGGGTTTCTAGTATTGTGTTTAAATTGTCGATTTCTTTGACTAAGACTCGTATGGTCATAATTTGGGGAAATTTTCATAATTTTTTTTTTTGGTAAAATGTAAAAAAATATATTGATGCTCAAAAACCATGTACAGAAATTGTTGCCAACCATGTTCCTATTACAAACTCATCTATATCACCTATCATACTACAAAAACTAGAAAATCATACTAGCTAGTGTAGTAACTTCTCAATCCTTCGCTTATCTTTTCTTGACATTGTACCCTTCAATCTGTTCTTTGAATCCTCATTTCTCGATGTCACTTGTATCATCACCACACACCTGCCTCGGGACTGAGTATAACACTCTCATGTCTGCTTGCATTCCTCTGGTTCCAGATATAGTACATAGTAGCATTGAGAATGCTATTCAAGACCCCATTCTTGACCTCGTGAACCTCCCTGTGCCGCCACCATTCGTGTATTTGCAATCGACATAACCACTCCTGTCCATTCCTGAACTCTCTGAATAATTCTCTGCTTTGTATTGACATTGAAAGAAGAGGTGAGATGGTGACTCTTCTTCTCGAGCACAAATACAGCGATTCTTTGTCGGGGACAATACCAAGTCTCAGTATAGCTTGTCTTTGGTATTAAACCCTTCTTTGGTAATGCACCAGGCTATAAAGCTATGCTTAGGAATGGACCATTTAGTCCAAACAATATGAGACCAGACTTATGACTGACTGGTTGGCCTTAACCAGCTATACCCCTTCTTGATAGTGTACTCCTTACCTGGTACTATAGTCCATTCATCTTTGGTGGTATCTTTTGGTGAAACTCCTGCTTCAATTTACAAACTTTCTTCCACGTCCAACTGGCATCCTGAGGTGGGTGATAATCCTCCCAATCTTGTCCCTTCAGATAGACACTATGTACCCATTGCACCCATAGTTTAGATGGGTGAGCCTGAATCCACGGACCGGTTTCCCAACCGCCGCTTTGTTCCAACTGTACTCATCTCTTAGACCAAGTCCTCCCTCCTTCTGACTAGTGCAAAGCTTCGACCAGGCAACAGTAGGAGTCCTAGCATATTCAGTCCCTCCATGCCACAAGAAATTCCTGCATATTGCTTCAATTTTAAGGAGCACTGCTTTGGGAATGATGAATATGGAAGCCCAGTAAGAGTGAAGAGTTCTATATACTGCTTTTATCAACACCAGTCTCCCAGCATACGAGAGTTTTTTGGTTCCCAGTTGTCTTATCCTCTCAAAAACTTTATCAATCAAAGGTTGGCAGTCCTTGATTGATAACTTAGCAGGTTTAATTGGCACTCCAAGGTATTTGAAAGGTAGTTTGCCTTCAATGCAGCTTAAACCCGAACAATTTCCCTCCGACTTCACTAGCTACTCCATTAAAATACACATTTGACTTTCCCCTACTCATCTCAAGTCCCGATGCTTGAGAAAAGGTTGAAAAAGTGCGTAGCAAGATCATAATAGACCCCACATCCCCTTTAGAGAAAAAAACAAATCGTACGCAAACATTAAGTCGCTCAATTTCAAAGATTTGCAAAGAGGATGGAACTGAACTTCATTGTAGAGGTAGTATAGGATAGTAATCGGTTAAGTATTCCATGCATATTGTAAAGAGCAAAGGGGACAAAGGATCTCCTTGTCTTAATCCTCTTTGTCCCTTAAACCAGCCAAAACTATCCCCATTCAAATTCAAGGTATAAGTGGCAGTGGTGACACATTCCTTGATGAGAGTAATAAATCTAGTTGGGAAATTTAGCTCATGAAGCATCTGAAAAAGAAAACTCCACTCCTTTGAATCATAAGCCTTCTGCAGTCTATTTTGAATAGACACCTAGGGGAGACACTCTTCCTTCCATAAAGCTTAACAAGATCTTGGCATATTAGTATGTTCTCCATAATGCTTCTTCCTTGGATAAAACCTCCTTGAGTTACAGAGATTATATGAGGGAGTACCAAAGCAACTCTTGCACACAGAAGTTTTGAAATGCATTTGTACACTACATTACAACATGCAATGGGCCCGAATTGCATTACGGTCAAAGGATTTGGCACCTTAGGGATTAAAGTAACATTAGTAGCATTCAACTGCTTGAGCATCTTGCCATTCCTAAAAATTCATGGATCGCAAAGACATACATCCCCTCCAACCGTATCCCAACTAGTTTTAAAGAACTGGCTAGAATAGCCATCTGGTCCTGGAGCTTTGTCATCCGGTATCTTTGAAGATGGTGCCTTTGATTTCTGCATCGAGAATCGGCATTAGTAGCATCTCGATGATGTGACTCATCACATTTATTACCTTGCTGCACTACTCTTGAACTGACAGGAGTTGTGGGGTGGGACTGGCCTAACAACTAGGTATAAAATCTTAGAAAGCTCTCCTGAACCCCTTCCTTATCAGAGTGATGGTTTCCCTGTTGGTCTGTTATTTGCACTGTCTGATTTTGTCTCCTTCTAGTCTTCAAGATGCCATGGAAGAAAGAAGTATTTGCATCCCCATCTACACTCCATTTCATCTTTGCCTTTTGTTGCAGGAACGGGTCCGAGCCTCACCAACTGTTGATAACTTTCTCTAGCTTCACACTCTGTTGAATAAGGCTCAAATCCCGAGGATTCACTCCCAAACTTTGCTTTGTATTTGATGTAGCTTAGTGAGAGCCACCTCAAAGCATTATTCTCAATATCCGCAAACCTGGACTGTTCAAATTGTTTAAGTCCCCGCTTCAGGTTCTTCAATTTCTTAGCTAATTCATATACTGACTTAGTTCCGGTGTGCTCACACTTCCAACCAGCTTGAACAGTCTCTTTAAAATTTGGAGCCAGGCTCCACATATTGAAATATTTAAAAGGTCTGGCTTTCTTTTCATCAGCTACATTAGCCTGTACCACACAGGGAGTGTGGTCAAAGATCCCCTCAGGCAAGAAATGTGCATAAAGGAGAGGGTAATCATTGAGCCATTCCTGGTTCACTAGGAAACGATCCAGTCTGCTATACACTCTGTCGGTGGCACTTTGTTTGTTATTCCATGTGTACAGTGCTCCCATAGCAGGCTATCTATCACTTCACATTGACAAGCATTGCTCGAAATCCTCGCATCCCGCCGAGAAAAGGATCCTCCCACTCTCTCATCCTCGTCAACACACAGTTGAAGTCTCCTCCAATGGCCCATGGTCCAGATATGGTATTTGCTAGTCTGCTTAAGTTAGCCGGAGGGACTGTCTCTCACTCACGCCATTGAAAGCATAGACCATGGTGACATGAAACCTTGCATTAGTGTTCTTATGATGTACGATCATATGGATATACTGGGCATCATACTCTATAAAGTCAATATCCCATTCATGCACCGCCACAAGATCGATTCTACCTCCTTGATGGTAAGCTGAGTTTGTGGAAATACTCCAATTACTAAAGGAATTCATGGTTGTGTGCAATTTATTTGGTTTAATTTTAGTTTCTAATAAAGCAAAGAAATTAACATTGTTGTTTATTAAAAATCTATGTATAACCTGTTGCTTACTCCTCCTATTCATACCCCGCACATTCCAAAATCCTAGCTTAATCATTGATCAGGAATGATGGTGGGGTGTCCTCTCGAACTATTAACCTTTCTCTCTGAATCAAGCAAGAAGCAAGCGATCTGATCGTCCCTCCTTCCTTTACTGGTGTACGCATTGGTAATGGGGGGAATTCAATTTTCATAATTGAATGTTCATGTGGTGTTGGTTTGAGACGGTTTTATACGAGTTTTACTTATCCATTTTGAGAAAAGTTGGTACCTTTGGATTCTTGGTGGAGTGGGGAATCATGTTGGATAATTTAATTGAATGGATACTATCATTTTAATGCTTAAAATTTCGTCTTAAGACGGTCACAAATGAGCTTCTTTAATAGTGAAAATGGGTTTTGTCGAGCAGTTTTAGCGGGCTGTTTTGACGGGTTTCTTTATGTTAAATTGAACCAACCTCTTTGCTAACGTCTCAAGTACATGTACATGTTGGGTTTGGGTCTTTTGTTTGGGTGGTATCCGTCGTGGTTTGGCCTAGGAAACCGTCCTAAAGACGGCCGGGAAAGAGGGGGTGTAGCCACGGACGTGGCCTCTGCACCGGCCGTGGCCTCGTCTTTAGCCTCGGGCAAAGCAGCCTAGCGATAGAGCTAGCCGTGGCCTGGCCGTGGCCTGGCCGTGGCCTAGGCTAAGTGGCCTCGGGCTCGGCAGATGGCCTGGCCGTGGCCTAAGGCGATGTGGCCTGGCTAAGTCGCGAGTTTGGGCCGTATCTATAAATTGTTTTGACGCTAGTTTGGTTTATTTAAAATATAATTAAATTAATTTACGTCTCATATTTTATATACGATAATTCGTTAATATCGTCCTTTCACATAATTATTTTAGGTGGCTCATATGGGGTTGAAGATGAAGAGTAATTTTGGGGTTTTAGAAGCTTTCTCAAGTTTTTACTTGTCTCTTTGCTAGCGTAAGGTAACTATTCCGAGTTACTCGACGAATTAATGTCACATTAGTAGTTAATGTGTGCCTGTTGTTTGATAAGAGTTTAGGTGAATGAATAATGTTAGGATCGTTTACAAAATGAAATTGTAATTAATAGGCTCAAATGAATTTTATGGTGATAATTGTAATGTTTTGTTGATTGTGCCGAAAACTGAGCCTTAGTCCCTTTGACTGATGCGATGTCAGTTAATTGAGTGATTGGTCACCGCAATTTGACCGTGCACTGCCGCAGGGGCTGGGGTTGCGGGTAAAAATTCGGTTGAATGATTTAGATAATCGGCCTTTTTCTTGTTTTAGGCCATTTATTATATCTCTATTTCACATGTGTAATTAGTTGAATTTAAATAGCTTCTTATTTAGTTAGTTGAAATTAAATAGCTTTTTATTTTGTAGTAATGGCCCTAGATTTCCCTAAAGCCTTTTATATTGTTAAAATTGCTAGAATTGGAAGTTAGTATTGAATTCTTATTGAGGAACTGTTGGGATTGTATGCTGTAAATAGACATTTATATAGCTTTCACATGATAGAATGTTAGAATTTATGTTGGTAAGTAGGACTTTTTGCCCTCTTAAGGTTAAGTGGGTGTCTTACTTGACTTATGTGGTGAGTCTTGGGTGGTGTGGGCTAAAATATTCAAGCTGGGACTAATTTGTGACTAGGTCCTAGGTGAGTATTTCGGCCTTCATCATAGATAGGTCTTTATAGTCTTTGACGAGTATATGTTCACTGCTTGATAGCCTTTGTGTTCCTGACTAGTGGATGTTTATCCAAGTTGGGGCATGACCTCAGGTACTAATTTTGATAGTATGGGGTCAGCTTAAGTACTAGCCGACCCTTCGGTGGTGTCCTTAGGGTACTCACTTCACTTTGTTTTAAAAAAAAGTTGTGAGTCTTGGGTGCGGTGGTGTGTATCCGCATGTCTAGGTCTGCGCAGATTTTAGGCTAGGGTTGTGTTGTCTCTTGGCCATGTTTTCTTAATAGTAACATTTGAGCCAAGATACCGGTTCGATTACCTTCCCTACCTCGTGGTATAGACTTGAGTTACAAAGTGACTATTGACCGTACTAAGAACTTATGCCTGTCTTTGATATATTGCCCTTTCTTGTATGGTGATTCTATGAATCATAGAAGGTGAGATGCAAGCCGGCTATGGTTGATAGAGTTTGGATTCCTGGATGTTATGTGATTCACATGATAGTGTAGTATGAGTCGGTCTAGTATTCACCTGCTAGGACTATGTGGCGTTATATTGTTGTTCACATGATAAGCACGATTGCCTTAGCATCTATATGCTAAGGCAGTGTGTGATTCGTATTCATATTCTTATGTTTACATGTTATATTAATTATGACATTTCGTGGCTGGGAGAACTCGGAGTTACTCCCCCATCGACCGTGGCTTTCGTATTTGTATAAAATGCGAATGACAGGTAGGTGATGCATATATGGGGTACATGGACGAGCTAGCGAGCAAAGTAACCTTGGGACCTAGACTGGTTTTATTTCATTGTGACCTTAAACCCTTTTTATGTCACATACATTTTAGGGACATATGTCTCCCTTTTCTATTTTGGGTTTGTATCTTTACTCTTTCTTATCATTAGCTATGTATGTAAAGTAGTTCATTAGCATTGCAGGTTTTGGCACCCGCTTCTGGGAATGTTGGAAATGTTGTGATTGGTTTAGAAAAGTTTTTGAAATGACGGGTTTTTGGCTAGTTGAACCAATTACAAACATATCCTACCAGTTTTTCTGTAGAATTACGTGTTTACTTTTCCGCGATAAGTGAGGGTGTCACATTGTGGGTTGGAGATAACATCTTGATCAACGGCTAGAACGAAGGTCATCTTATCCATGTAACTTTGAAAATGGACTGTCAAAGCCTGCATAACCAAATACATTGATCACAATTAACTTACGCTAATCGACGAAAAAATGCAGGAAAATAATACTGATGCTAAGTTATGAGTATACTTGTGGGTGTCCATAAACACTTGGAGTCCAAACTTAAATAAACAATATGGTGAGAATTATTTTTAAAACAACCATACATAGGGAATTAATTTATCTGATAGCATTATGTAGGGAAATTACCCAAACTTATTGGTAGTAGTTTTTAGACGAAAATTAATTTGGTAGTAGTTCTTAAAACAGTGTAATACAAAGATAGTAGTTATCAACAAACCCTTTAAATTATAAATCTTACACTTTGTATTAGAGTAAAATTAATCGCCTCTGCCTTACTTAAATATATGAACCCTTGTTTTTGCCTTTTCCATGTGTTGCACTTTCATTATGGAACATTGAATCTGTTTTGGTCTGTTGAAAGTTTAGATTCTTTTCCAATTATGTGAGAGTATAATTAATCTCCAGTTTGTTTTTATGAGCCTCGTTTTCTATGTATCTTCTATATATAAAAGTTGAGTTTTTTAAACTTTTTTGATTGACCCTTAAAATTAGGAAGTCAAAGGCCTTTTTTTAACCTCCTGCCCCACCACTAAAAAACTCCATCAATTTCTCAATTTATTTTAAAAAGTTTACAATATACAATTCCTTTTATATGACCTTCAACTTTACATTATGTATATTATATAGCTAATTTTATTTGTGAACACAAAGTATAGATTTTATATATTAGAATACGTAAATAGATTATGCCTCTCTGATTATTTTTATTTATCGTTTTATAATTAATTAAATTTAAAAAGTAAACCGTGCATTTTTTTACACGGGTATAAATATAAAAGATATGATGGTTTTGCTCCACTTTCGTTTTCGATTTTTTGTTAATACATGATACGTTTTCGCCTACGAGCATTTTGAGATGCAAAATCATTAATAATAACATCAACATTAATGTTTTCCAAAAATTCTTTCTCGATTGACAATATTGCAAGGCCATTCAATCGTTCTTCCGACATTGACGACCTTAAGTAGGATTTAATCAACTTTAACTTTGAAAAACTTCTTTCGGCTGATGCCACAATTACCGGTACTGTTAAAAAGATTCTATATGCGATTGACGCATTTGGATAACAATCTGCACATTTGACAAACTCGAGAATTTCAGTGGCGCACAATAATGTATTTGGCAAAGTAGATTGTAAAACTTTCAATTATGAGTAAAGATCATTTAAATCAACATCGGATGTATATGTAGAGTGAAAAGTTACACAACATTCTGTCAATTCATTTTCATCTAATGACTTTCACTTTTTTGAATCAAACAAAAATCCAAAAACACTTTCAAAAGCTTTAGATGCTCAAATCTACTTTTCAAAGAAGTAATCCCCCTTGCTACTAAGAGGATAAAAATTCTCAACAATTTTCCCTTCAAATGGAATCTGTCTAAATAAGGAAATAAGACTCTAATTTTATTAAATCATTATCTGTTGATTAAGATATCTATAATCATCATAATATTTTTTAACTACATAATAATCTTTTAATTTCAATAAACAGAATTTGGTATAAATCTAAATTCATATAAAAAAACTGATAAATTGATATTATTAATTTTCACATAAAAAAAACTTACGACGTACTTAATTTGTATAAAAAAATTTATGAACTGATATTAATAATTCTGTGACAAAAAAATAATTAAAATTATTTGATAAAATTTATAAATTGAAATCGTTAGTTTTGTCGTTAAAAATTTCATTACAATACACATTTTATGACATTACTCAATTCTTTTAATTACTTTTCCATTTTAATTTTTTTATCCTCACATTAAAATATGAAAAATTAATAATATGAATTTTAAATTTGTAAATAATATTCTATAAACAAAATGATCTATAAATACCACACATTTTAATAATAATAAATAATATAAAGACTTAGGCTATTTCTATTCTTCCATCTTCCCTTTGCCTTTGTCATTTTTGTCACACTTCTTGTCTCGACCTCGAGGGGGACGCTCTTGCCTTATCTCTGACCTAATCACCCGTGGTCTTTCTCGAGGCCTAGTCTTTCCGTTTCGGTCTACAATCATATCATCTTCTCAACATGAGCATTCTTTGGCTTCTTCTCGGAATCCATCTTCTTCTTCTTCTTCGGTCAAGTATTTCTTTGTTGTTGGGAACATTTCTTTATCGTAATCTTTAGTGAAGAAAGAATCTATATCCTCAAGTAGAGGGACCTCTCCTGGGTAAACCTTCAACACACCTATAGCATATGGCACTTGAATATTATCAATTAAGATTGTTTCGGTATCAGCCACCATAAAAGGCTTTAAAGTTGTCTTTTTATACTTATTCAAGGTTGTTATCACTACTACAAATCCAGGCAACCACAACGGCCCTTTAACAACGCTTATTCACGAAAATCACCATAAAACGTTGTAGAATGGATGGCGGGAATTTTACTAAACTTAATTACAACGGTTATGTGCTGTTAACCGTTGTTATTAGTTTTAACAACGGGTCAAACTTGCACAACCGTTGTTAATATAAAAACTAATAACAACAGTTTACTCTGTAATATATTATAACCGTTGTTAATAATTTGGCGCAAAATTAGTGAAAAATAATTACAACGGTTATATATAAACCCGTTGTTAATACTTTTTAACAACGGTTTTCTAAGGACCCGTTGTTAATATATTCTCTAATGACAGCGGATCTATGTGTAAAAACCGTTGTCAATACTTTCAAGCAAATACCACAATATATACCACACAAACACAGATCAGCTACAACCACAAACACAAACACAAACACAAACACAGCAAACACAAACACACAACCACACTCTTTCTCATATTCTCTTTCTCATCGTCGCTTTATCATCTCCGTCACTATTGTTGTCATCGTCTCTTTCTTTCTCTAATTATCAGGTAAATATCTATCGCTTTATGGTTTTGGGTTTTGTCATCTCCGTCATTATTTTCTTTCTCTAATTATTTTATTTGCATGTGTTTTCTCGATCATTATTGTTCTTTCTCTAAGTATTATTCGCTTAATTAGTTTTGTCACTGTTGTTTTTCTGCGTTTATTAGCTAGTAAAACAAATTAAATAAAATAAAACAAAGAAGAAGATGATGATGGAGAGGAATGCATAAATTTAATTAATTAATATATAAATACATAAAAAACTTATTACATTGCTAAAAATGCAATTCTTAGTTATGCATAGAGAGATGCATTCTCTTCTATGATATTCATCCTCTCCTCCTTTGCTATTTGGAGGTTTCGTTCCGCAGATGCTATATCGTCATATAGCTGCATTATCTGCGGCTCCAACAAGCCATTTTTTTTGGCGTCCTTGAGTACGATCCGAGCGTCCTCAAGGTAGCTCATGTACCTCCTCTCAATGTCCAGCAACCGGCGTATGAAACTCTTGTTGTACTCGGTCATAATGCATGTAATACGAATGGTATCATTCATTATTGTTGAAGGAAGTTTGGAGTTTATTATTAGGTTTTAAAGATTTAGGGTTTGGAGTTTAGGGTGGAGATAGTGATATAATCGAATGGTTATTGAGATAATGCATGAATTTATACTTAGTAATGTGTCGTTTGAGTTGTTTTTTAATTAATATATTTAGGAAGTTGTGTCAAATCTTATACCCTTCTCATTCCATATATTATTGTGTTCTTTCATATGCAGGGATTTGGCAGTAATAATGCATTATGCATCGGAATTGCAGTAATAATGCATGCATCTAGTAATATATAATTTTTTTTTTAAATCAACAACGGTTATTAAAAAAACCCGTTGTCTTTAGTTATAACAACGGTTTTTTCTATTGTAACCGTTGTTATAACTTTCCCACCAAAAATTAGTCACACTTTCCACAATGAATGTCTCGTAACGACAACGGTTTTTAACCGTTGTTAATAGTTTTCACAACGGGTTTCTTAGAAAAACCAACCGTTGTTAAAACCTTTAACAACGGACGCTTTAACAACGTCCGCTTTTTTATATAACAACGGTTTTAACCGTTGTTATAGCATGTATCTGTAGTAGTGTATATGAGTAGAATAGACTCAATTAGTAGAACGAAGAGTTTTTGGTTTTAAATTCTGAACATCAAGATTTTCATCATCATCATTACTCTTATCATAATAGCATTCATATATACCTTCTAATCTAGACTTGTATTCTACAATAGGTATAGGTTGTTTTATATTATGTTCAAAATAAACACGAAGAGTTATTCCTGTAATTAGAAAACCATCATAGGAATCAATTAATCGTTGTATTAAACTATTTACATAATTTGTTATATTGAACTTAGGAAGAACTTCACCACAATCCAGGGTTAGTGGGAAAGCTGTCTTAGAAAGAGATTTCGTTATAATTTCATCATTATATTTTTTCATAATAAAGACGATATTAGCTTTACAATAAGAATTTATGCTAGGGTAAACATACCTTACAAAGAGATCCATAACCGATAAGGTTAGTAGGTCAAACTCGTTGACAAGGATATCATCATTAAAGATTCGAGATGGGATGATTAACTTAGGATATGGGATCTCATTATTTTCTGATTCTGTTAGTGAATCCAGCGTATTTAATAATGCTGCTATCTCTTTGACTTTCTCATTATCTTTATATTTCTCATTATCTTTATATTTAAATTTATCATTTCTTCTTTTATACTGAGTATTGTAATAGTATGAAAATTCTTTCTTTCTATATCGACAGTGTCGAACCTTTGGTTCAAGTATCTTATATGATCGACGGTGTCCTCCCTTCATATTTAAATTGAATTTATTAGAAGATCGAAGGTCTTTTGCCTTCATATGATAAATATGCTTAATATGCATGTTCTTATTCTTTGGCGTTTTTTGACATGTTAAATCAGCATTTTCTTTCTAAATCTTTTTAGGATTTAGTCCGCCTAAGCTTAGCCATTTATGGTTCTATAGTTATTGACGTGAACCTGCCCTCTGACCTGGTCTTACGTCGCTATAGTAAGCGGGAAGATTTATATGTCCTAAAACGACAAAGAAAAAAACAATCAACAAAATGATGAATCCTCAGAATAATAGAGAAGAGCTCCTCAAATATATTTGCTCATGGGTATCTCACTTTAGTGGGACTGAGAGTCAAGAATACAAGAGTCAAATTGAGAGAATTGATGAGTTTTGGGTATCATATTTCACTGGGCGTTTGGTTCATCAAAGGGTAAGGGAATGAAATCAAGAACGGGAAAAAGGAGGAAAGGAATGGGATGACCCAAAATTTACATTGTTGTTTGGTTGTTTGAACAAAAGGAATAACAATAATCTATTAATCTGAATCACAACTCATTTTATATTATACCACCAACCTCCACCACCGCAAACAACAAAGATGACCTCTGCCCGTCACCCTCAACTGCCGTTTCGACGCCGGCGATACTCCAGCCACCGTCGCACTCTCCCGGACTCAACCCCCATTATACAACTATTAACACCACCCCTGGTCCCAGAAAAACCTCTGCTACCCTCCACTGAAAACGGCATATCTGGCTGCTTCCTTAACAAAATCAGTTATTGGGTTGTTTATAATGTTACCCTCAATTATGCTGCAAGTTATTGTAATTTATTCAAAAGATACCAAGTACTTGATTGATTTGCGCATATACATTTTTCATGGAATATTAAGTTTTATTTGTTCAATGGAGGTGTCAGGTGTCGTGTATGACCGGTGACGGTGGCTTGGGTCTTGCCGTCGTTGGCGGCAGTCGACGTTGGCAGTGATTGGTGACAGGTGTTGGTGGTGGTGATGGGTGTTAGGGTGGGGATGAAAAGACTGTCATGGCGTTGGTGGTGGCGGTGGCGGTGTGTGTAAGGGGTGGCGACGACCAGTTGGGTGGTGCTGGGAGGTTGACGTGGCAGCGGTAACATATCTAGTAGTGGTGACTGGTGAGTGATGGTGATGGGTTGGTAACTGGTAAGTGAGTTGAATGGGGAAAGAAATTCATTCCCTTGGGGGGTGAGGGGTAAGGAGTTAGAGGTATTTAGGAGTAAGGAAGGGGTAAAGGGAATGATTGTTTTAGTAAAACAAACATAAACAAAGGGAATCATTAACTTTGATTCCCTTACCCTTTCTTTAAAACCCCTTACCAAACAGCCCCTGAGTTGTTAGAAAAAGAAGAATTTAGAATATATAAAGAGAAAGGATCTTTAAAAAAAGAGATTGTTGATCTAGATAGTCGAACTATAAAAGTACCTAAAGCATTATATGTTAAAGAATATACAAATAGAGTATATAAAATACTTGAAGAGAATAAGGGTGAAAAGGATCCTCTTAAATTGAAAGAACTTCAAATTAAAATAGAAGATTTAACAATGACTTTTAATGAAGAAAATATGTATAAAGAATGTCCTAACATCATGTCTATGCTTACCAAAACAAATAAGCCTAACGCAAAGGAATTCCTTCATGGAAAATATAAATTGGATGATTTAGGTAGGATGCAAATCATTGATAATCATCAATCTTTATCAGAGGGAGAAAAGAAGAAGTATGAAAACATACTTGATAGTAATGACCTGGATATATTGAAAGAATTTAGTGATCACATGTTAGAGTGCCTACTCGTTCACACACTAAGCTACCTCTTTAATATAGAGAATAGTGTGAGTGTTGCAAGTTTGGTTGATCGGATAGAATCATCTGTAAGACAGCATGCTAAAATCTTGAAGTCTAAACGTCTGAATGTAACTATAAAACCCCAAAAAGATCCTTATAATAAGAAATTGAGATCATACCCATTCGGTACGGGTTTAGTTGAATTTTTACTTGATAGAAAACTCATAGTTATAACTAAACGATATATGGATGATATGATGACAATAAATAAAGAAGATTCAATACCATTAAAGTTTATTAAGCAGTCTTCTAAAAAAGGTAAAAGTTATTATAGAGAGAAGTATAATTACGCAGAATGCACCTTTAATACATCATTATTACCAATAAAGTTAAACTTACCAATGATCTATCAACCATCGGACTGGACTTTCATTCATAAGAATAATGATAAGGTTATGGACCTATCTTATATATATGGGGGATATTTAAGCAATCCTTTTGGTCAAATATTTTCAAATCATCGGGTGATAAGTACTCCAAATCATGGTAATTTCCATATATATTTTGATGGAAAAATCCTTTCTTATGATAATAATAATATTAATTTAAATTATCTCACAGATATAGAGAAGGCTCAAAACCTTTGTAGTGCCATCAATGGGTTACAGCGTCAGGCATTTAAAATTAATAGTGAGCACCTTAATAAGATTATTCAAAATAAAGATTTATTTGAACAATATGGTTTATTGATGTCAGCCTTTCTATCCGAGCTTAAGTTGAATGTAGCATGTGACATACTACTAGAAGTATATAATAGGGATGAGAATAAAGATTTGCATAAGAAATATGGTTATAGTGGGTTGGTTACTATCTTGTCGACAAATATGCAGAGATCTCAATATGAACAAACAATAATTATGTTAGCAAAGGCATACGAGGGTTATTCTATCTATTATCCAACCTTTCTAGACTTCAGAGGGCGTGTATACCGAAGTGGCATCTTTCACTTTCCACGAGCGTGATTTTGCACGAAGTCTCATTCTTATTGAAAATCCGAAAAAAGATGAAAAGATGAAAAAGAGGAATATCTTCATATGGATATACCAAATTATATGGTTTCTACAGCATTCCATTATAAGAAATTCAAAAAGAAAGAAGAAGCTCTATCTTTTATAACGAATAGGGTACTAATTTAGTAGATCAAATGTCTAAAATAAATGAAGATTTAGATCTAGAATCTAAGAAAAAAAGAAATTTATAATCTAATTCTTAGAGACTCAAGACATGCTAAACGGGTTTTCCAGTATATATCAAAATATCAAATATATATATATATATATATATATATATATATATATAGATTTGGAATCCTGTGAGAACCTCTAATATAATGAGAACTGTGAGAACCTTTTATAACCCTTAGATCTTAGAGACATGAAGGGTTGAGATTGAACTTATTTGAGCAGTGCTCCAACTTGTCTCACCGTCTAATTTTCTAAATTTTTGTTTTTACTCTCTCTCTCTCTCCACTCATTTTACTTTCTCTCTCCTTATTCATCACACTCCATATTCCTGTTCATGTTTCCTTCTTCGTTCTCTTTGATTTCGAGCGCCATTACTCTATACACCCAACTTCAATCATGCTTTATTCTTCATTCTCGCTAATTTCATCTACAATTTTTCTGATTTTCGAGCAGATTACAATTTAGGTAATTTCTCAATTTCCCCTATTTATTTCTTGTTCCTTAATTTTTAAGATTTTTATGATTAAATTAGTTGATTAAGGTTACATTCCTGATTTGTTCTTATTTCTTTTGTTCTTCTTTGCTTTCAAATGTCGTTCTATTCAAGTTACCTGCAATTTTTTGCTAGTTACCTATTAATTACTTCAAGTTATGTAGTTAGTTATTGATATATCACTATAATCTCTTGTATTCATTGTTGATTTAATTTAATTTATTTATTTAGAATTCTAACCCTATTTTTGTGTTGCATATTATGACTGAATTCTTGTTGAATAATTGGCTGTGTGGTTTACAATACCCAGTAATGCTCGGTAATTTTGTTTACATGATATCGTTTTAGGAGCTTGATCATGAACTTCACAGTGGGTCCATTTTTCTTAGTTGGGAGGTGACCATATTGACTTTGTAATCATTATCTAAATTTGAGAAAACAATTAGGTGATACTGCAAATTCGCAGTAGTTCTAGACTTGCAGACATTTGCAATAAATTTTGGTGGTAATTCTTATAAAATGCTCATCATTGAACCACTAGCCAAACAAAAATTGGAATTTAGTGTGCTTGTCTAAATTTGTCACCTAAATTTGTCACCCATAGAAGGATTTGTTGCATTTTACCAACCAAATAGTTAAAGCTAGTGATGCAACCTTCGTAAGGATGAAATGTCATGTTGTGATACACATATTATAATTGTGCATATGTGATAACCTTCATACCGATGCAGTAATTACGCATTTGTGCGTATGTGATAACCTCCCCTGTCACACGACCATGAAATTATGTTAAGCACTTAAATGAAGCTTACTTTCTTTAGGTTAGGCATTTGGATTAACATCCATTTCTATACTTGTTCATTTTTAACTTTTCTTGTATAATTCTTTTGATTAATATTATTAAAAAGTTCAAATTGGAAGGGCATGTATAATCTTAAAGTGGATCACCTTGGGAGGTAATTAAAATTATGTGTACTTTGGTGATGAAGAGGGCTTTACTTGTGTTTATGTTCTTAATAAGCTAATTTAGAGATATAGTTAGGTAGCAATGTAATATAAAGTATCAATTAGTAGCATTAGATGAAGACAATTGCTTTCGGTTATTGTAATTCTTACACTACTTGGTTTAGTTCTTCACATAATCACCATAAATGTCTAACATAAATCTAATACTTTACATTCTGAAAATTAGAATATTTCTATCTTTTCATTATGAACTTACTACTTAATCACTATCATATAACTGCCACTCTTCTGCAATGGTTGACATGTCTCACAAGTGGTTGAAATGACATTGTTGTTCTACTCTCATTAACATATTCGATTATGGTGACATAACAATAGCACTTCTTTGCTAGGAGGTTGCATGTATATTTGCTACTCTGACACATCGAAAGAGAACAGTATAATCATCTAAGTTGGCTTACTTAAGGACATTATTCCGCTTAATTTAAACTCGTTCCCATCGTATGGGAAAGGCTTTTAGGGTTGGATTAGGTGGGCCGCATAGCGGGGTTGCCTAATCGAAACTTTAACCATTTCCCGTCCTACCTAAGGACACTATTCTCCCTAATTTAAACCCGCCTCTTCAAAAGAATTCACTCTGCCTCTTTAGGTGTCGTTTTGTCTTTAGGTGCATGATAAGATGTTGTATGTGCATTAAAAAGTTCTTTAGGTACATCAGTATTTTCTAGTTTCACGTATACCCTCGAAAGGGTTAACTCTGGCTCCTTTAAGGTGTCTTTTTGTCTTTAGGTGCATAATAAGAAGTTGTATGTGCATTAAAAAGTTCTTTATGTGCATCATTTAGTTCTAGTTTCACCATCCCCTCAAAAGGGTTCACTCTAACCCCTTTAGAGTGTTTATTAATTCAGCTGTCGTTTGAATAGCTACTTTAGGATAGGCCGTCGGTTGGCTATCCTACCTTAAACCCTTTCTCGTCTTACTTAGGAAAAATACTCACCCTAATTTAAACTCGTTCCCATCATAAGGGAAAGGGTTTAGATATGGATTAGGTATGTCCGTGTAGCGGGACCGCTTAATCCAACCATTAACCCTCTCCCGTCTTATTTAAGGACATTATTCCTCCTAGTTTAAACTCATTTCCTGAAAAGGGTTCACTCTACCCTCTTTTGGGTGTCTTTTTGTCTTTAGGTGTATAATAAGAAGTTGTATGTGCATTAAAAAGTTCTTTAGGTGCACCAGTTAGTTCTAGTTTCACCAATCCCCTCGAAAGGGTTAACTCTGGTCCCTTTAAGGTGTCTTTTTGTCTTTAGGTGCATGATAATAAGTTGTATGTGCATTAAAAAGTTTTTTAGGTGCATCATTTAGTTTTAGTTTCACCCATCCGCTCGAAAGGGTTAACTCTGGTCCCTTTAAGGTGTCTTTTTGTCTTTAGTTGCATGATAAGAAGTTATAGGTGCTTTAAAAAGTTCATTAGGTGCATTAGTTAGTTCTAGTCTCACCCATCTCCTCGAAATGGATAACTCTGGCCCCTTTAAGGTGTCTTTTTGTCTTTAGGTGCATGATAAGAAGTTGTATGTGCATTAAAACGTTCTTTAGGTGCATCAGTTAGTTCTAGTTTTACTCATCCCCTTGAAAGTTAGTTTTTCTGGTTGTAATAAAATGTGCCATTATATATGAACAGATATGAAGAAACTAAATGCAAGAGGTGGGAAATATGGTGCAAGTACAAGGGAGTCAAAGAGCTCTACAACTAGGAAAGATGTTGTCATTAGAATGAGAAAAAGAGACGATGATTCCTGTTTAGACTACGCCGAAGCCTTTATATTTTAAGACAACAATGTCACCAAACTTTTGTTAACATTTATCAATTTAGAAGTAATGGTTTAACATGCTAAAACAGTGTTGGTATTTTTTTATATATAACTCAGGATGAAGAAGTGGAATGTACATTTTGTAACCCAAGGATGGTTAATTTGTGGTTATGTGTAAACATTTCTTAGCATAGTTTTTCGATAAACTACAGTTATTTCAGTTTTATGGTTATTCTACTAGGTTCATTTAAATGTGTAGTAGATTAATATTGTCTAAACTCTCGTCCAAGTGGAATATTTGGTACTAGGTACGTTTATTAAGGGACCCGAATTCATATAAATAGGCACAAATTCTCATTTGTGACGGGCAATATCCGTCATAAGCTTGTGACGGGTCAAATAATACTCACTTGGGTAGATAAAGACAAGCATTTTGAATTTTCCTAGACACTTTATTTTTGTCTTTTCTAGCCAAGTGGGTGATAATTGACCCGTCACAAGCTT
The DNA here is from genome assembly GCF_048544455.1 of Silene latifolia. NCBI lineage: Eukaryota > Viridiplantae > Streptophyta > Magnoliopsida > Caryophyllales > Caryophyllaceae > Silene > Silene latifolia. The sequence continues at coordinate 47,280,373 of NC_133534.1, forward strand.
GTGACAGATATATCCGTCACAAGGGAGACTTATTATAACCTATGTACGTTTCTTAAAAGACTTAAATTCATTTATATAGGGAGTAGATACATTTTGTAATACGTTTGTATGATCTTGGAATAACATCACTAATCATTATAATCTACGTATGTTTCTTTTGCATTTCGTATACGTTTGTATGATCTAAAAAGAATATCACTAGTCATTATACATCAACAACTAAACACAATTCAAGAACTAAACACAATTAGCATCAGCTACTTATGTAAATATTCTGTATTACCTAATGAATATTTGGTATTGGGTACATTTCTTACGGGACGTAGGTTCATTTACATTAGCGGTAGATGCGTTTTTTAAATATTAAATGTAAAAGATGACTAAATTGAGAAAGTTTAAATGTTAACATTACATTGTTTACTTCTCAAAATAGTTTCTAGGTAAATCTTAAAAACCAAAAATAAAATTGGCAGTGATAACCATTACAAATAAAACTAAAATGAATTCCAGCATATAGCTTAGCACATAACATAATGATTAAAAGCTCTCTCTTCCGTGCTCAAATGTTTCAAACTTCCAGCAAGAACATCACTTTATCTGAACTTTGATGACCGTAATGTCATTGAAAAAGTGCTTCGTATCACAAAGTGGTGGGAAGCTGCAAGGAATAACTAGGTTATATTAAAATTTTACTTGCCGCAGTAAGAAATAAATTAATAAACAAAGTAAAATAAGAAATCTTGTAACTCGTGTTTCATTTAAATTTAATAAGGCACATACACAATAACTGACTACTTTGGACTTCCGCTGCAGATTATGTAGTAATGCTATCTAGAGATTGCCAATGACAAGAACATTCATAAGAAAGGTTTCACAAGTTTGCTAAGTACATTTCTTTGGGAACCATCCCTTACAATAATGTTGAAGCCTTATTGTTTGGAACCAAATTCATCAATCACATGTAAACCTTGGGGTGATGCGCCTAGTGCTCAAAACCGTTGAATTAATCTTGATATACCTCAAAACTCACACAACAAAATTATTTCCAAAACATAATTGTTAGTGACATTCTAATTCATGTATTAGTTTCCTGAATTTCATATGGAACAAAAATTAAAGGTACCCCAATGCTTCTACACTTTGAAAGATTGATTGTTATATTTCATATGTATACCAATGCTAAGCAGATTGGTTGTTATACTTCATATGTATACAAAATTATTTCCGAAACATAATTGATCAGTGACTTTCTAATTCATGTAGCTTCTACCTAAAACCAACATCTAGCCAACTACAACACAAATCTGAACCCCAAAATTATTTCTCATTCGATATAATAAGACAAAGGGAAATGGAGTACTAAGTTCTCGTAATCAACACGACAAATCGATCCAAGCTGCCTAAATCATGAAATTGAGTTCCCAATTTCATGATATCAACAAATGGAGGTAATTTCTCAATTTTCCCTAACCCTAATTTACCAATTTCATGAACATAAACCCTAATTTCACAACAAAAGTCAACAATTTCTATTATGTATCTCAATTATACGTAACTCGAATCAACGATTCGTCAACCTAATTCATTGACAAATTAACAAATTAAATTCCAAGCAAAATAAAGTCGAATTTATTGTAAATAAATAGAGAATTAAACAAACCTCATTCAATTAGCATCATTGGTGAAAGATGCGTTAAATTTGGGTCTCTATTGATGAAGGAAGCAGTAAAATACTAAAGCTTGTCTTCAATTTGAGGAAGTCGTTTGGTGATTGAAAAGAGAGAAAGATATTAGATAGATAAATCAATTTGGTTAAATGACACAGGCCTTCATTTGTCTAACCAAATTTGGACAAAATTGGGGTAAGATCTCAACCCTTTATTTGTCTGACATCTAAAGGTTGTGAGAGGTTCTCACAGTTCTCATTATCTTATTGGTTCTCACCGGATCCTGACCCTATATATATATATATATATATATATATATATATATATATATATATATATATATATATATATATATATATATATATTATACTTGAATCCCATATAATGGGAAATTCAATAAAAAATACATATAAAAATTTATTGAAAGAAGTTCCTGTAACCCAGGATGCTAGCGCTATCGCTTACCAAATAATGGCTTATTTCCTACTTGATGAAACTATGGCTATAAGAACAAATCTTATCCAAAATCAGAATGAGACTATTGAAGACATCTATGATCACTTTAGAAAAGAGTGTCTAAGATACAGACATTATAAATGTGATGACAAACTCTTTTGTAAGACTCTAGATCGTCTTTTTACAAGAAATATAGTAAAGAATATATTTATGCCTATTATTTATGGTAAAACTATGAATAGCACTGGTAAGGATCTTACCATCCTTCTCGGTAAGGATCTATTGTGTCCTGAATGTCTAAAATTAGCAAAACTATGCTACACTTTTTGGCATGATACATATAGTGAAATGTATTCATTTATAGAGCTAATAGGCTTGGTAGGCAGGGTATGCGCCTCCCTAGAGCGACCTGTCTTATTTAACACTAAATTTTATGACTCTCATCAAGATTATAAAAAGGTTGAATCATGCTCAGTTAGAGTCTTCGATAAAATTAATAGGAAGAATCGTACTGTCAATCTCTCAGTTTCTTCTTATGTGAGGGATAAGAGGAAAACTCGCGCCGCCACATTCGTTAACTTTATTCATCAAAGAGATGCACAAATAGCCATGTCTGTAGCTGAAAAAGCCGGTATGCTAAAAATACCTCTGTATACAGTACACGATAACTTTATATCTAATACTATAAATTCTTCTATCTTACCTGAGATTTATTGCAACGTTTTTAAGGAAATGGAGGCCCCAATGACGATCATAAACCGCTTTATGTATATATATAAATCTAATTAAACCAACATTAGAATTATCATTAGAATTTGGTATAAAAGATCATATACGTTATATGCATAAGTATGATAAAAATAGAATTAAAAGAAACTTTCTTGAAAGAATATTGAGGGCGTATATACCTATATCTGAGATGAAGAACAAAAAGGGCTGGGAAAAGATAATTCTTAATCTCTTAAATCAATATGATGCATATTGTAAACGGGTAGGTGTATATGATTCTACTTTAGACAATCATAAGCAATCGTGGGCTTATATGAGAATGAAGATTAATGGTCAATATTCGGTTCATCATTAAATATATTAAATCTTCTTTTTTAATTTAAAATTTCTTAGATTAAATTTAATTTACTTTAATTGTAATTGAAGCACTTACTAAAGGTGACAACGAGGCCCCTAGCAATAGGGGGAAAGAAGAGTGGGTATGTGGGTGGGTTAGGATGAGCCTGATTCGGTTACGACAACAAGGGGGAGATAAAACTATCAATAGATAGAGAAAACCGCCCCGGAAGGTGTATCAAAAAGGACAACATCAGGTGAGCCTAATTTGCACTTCTTTAGTAGTGAACTTCTCTTCCGAAGCTTGAGCCGAGCCTCCACCTATTGAAGTAGAAAGAGAAATTCCCCGACTCAACAGATTATTATGCTCTTGAAGTAACTGATCTAATCAGCTGTGGTCTTTCTCGAGGCCTAGTCTTTCCGTTTCGGTCTACAATCATATCATCTTCTCAACAGGAGCATTATTTGGCTTCTTCTTCGGGCGGACGACTCGGAATCCAGCTTCTTCTTCTTCTTCGGTCAAGTATTTATGTTCTCTTTCGCCACTTCGCGGATCTTGTAGTCAATCGGCTCATGCTTTCTCAACTTCTCACGCTCTTTCAAGGTGCTAGCCTTGACCCACTGTAAATAAGAATCTAACACCCACAACGAACCAACTGGGACAGACATTAACTACATGTTCCTTTGGGTCCAGCGCAAAGCCCATTCACGACAAATTTCCGAAGTATGTGCCAAAGCAACCTACGGAATAGTATCAAGCTTAGGGATTTTCTGTCTCATGCCAACTTGCCTCATTAGCCTCTCCAGGAAAATATGGACCATGAACTCCAGGCCTGGGATGCGAACAGATCGAGAAATATCAAGAGATGATACTTCTGTCAATGCCCTGAGGTGCCACCAAGGGACAATCCATCTAATCAGCGGACCTCCTTCGTTGTTTAGTTTATTCTCGCAATAGTTGCAAACTCGAGTAAAATCAACCATGTACAGCCTTGTCCTCATCACGATCGATCGTGATCGAAATCCAGGCACGTCAACTGGGGCTCGATCAATTGTAGCCTTTCCATCAACCAAATCTGCAAAAGGAGACAGATATTAATGTCCCCGTCTCCCAACGGAAAAAAAAAACAAAAAAAAACAAAAAAAAAACAAATAAACGAAAAAGAAGACGGGAGAATTTTACCTGTAAGATTAAAGGATTTCCAAGATACGGGAGCTCGCGATTTATCTTTCGGTTATCCAATCCTAAGATAGTCTCTCCTAATACCAAGCAAGGTGGGCTCTTGCGCAGTTCCATTTGCTCGATAATACCCAAGAATCGCGGGTCACCTCTCATTTCCGCGTCAACATGGCCCTTTAAGACAAAACAATGAAGAAGGCAAAATGTGAAGGCTCTGCGCCTCGCATCATAAGAAATAGAAGGGTCCTCCCTATCTATAAAACGGTCAACAAAGTCGAAAATTCGTACACCTTTGGAAGTTACAAGACGATCTACTTCAGCTTTGGTCAATCCTAGAAGGTCCCTAAATTTATTCTTATATCCTTGGGAACTAGATGGTAACCGGAAGACTCTCTATATCCCACCCTCCAATTGCTGCAAATTCATCGGGAAAAGGACAAATTTCACCTCCTGGAAAGACGAAAACATGATAATCCGGGTTCTAATATTCAAAACAAGCATCAAGAAACGGTCTTACCACTTTCACTTGTTTAAAACTGATGATTGATCCTGTCATGCTTCTCCGCGTTCGGAAACTCATTGGTCCATTCTTTGAGTCGGGATTAAAAAGTATCCATTTTGATAACGGGTAGAGGTCGTCGTACCCAATCAAACAAATTCTCAACTAGTAAGGGTAGTCGAGGTCGAACCACAAGGAGATCAAGGATTGAGTACTAGTTTGGTCTCAAATTATAAGTTAGCTACGCGAATCAAGAAGTTGGTTGATATTAAACTAAACAACTAAATTAATAAGTAATTAAGACAACTAAAGTAAGAGAGTAAATAATAGAAATAGTAATAGTCTAAACAATAGATAAAGGCCTAGGATCCGATTTTCTCCACCAACATGTTCAATTACTATCATAAATTCGTCAATTAGTCGTCAAGGAAATGTCTTAAGGGGAAACGCCTCTAATTCGCCAGACACCTCCCTCCCGGGTTCGTGTTTGGACACTAGCAATGTAATACTCCGTATTTTATATTACTATTTAAGTCGAGTAATTGTTTAGTCGATAATTACGTTAAGTTATTTTACTTGACTCGCGTTGTATCGTAAGATCGAGTTGTTTCGTAAGTTAATTGAGACGGGTTTACATGGAATTCGAGATGTGAGCTAACCCATTTACCCTCGACCCATTGGAGTTTACCCAATAACATGTTTAACCCAACACCCAACATCATGTTTTAATCTAATTCTTAACCTAATTTTTACCCTAACACTACACAACCCTCATCTCACCCGCCTCCCTCTTTTCGACGCACACCAACACACACACACACGATCCTTTCATTTGATTGAAGATTGCTCATCGATTCCAACCTAATTCGATTCCCTGTTTGTAAGTCGATTTCATTCCATTGTTTATACTGTTTTAAAGTCGTCTTTTTCGAAAAGTTTGAAAAGAGAGTCCTGTTTATTTGATGTCTAGTTTATGCATATAAAATCTCATAGTCAAATTCTTTGTGGTTTGCCCTGGGTGATTTATTTATGAACATGTGGCTGAAAAGTCCGCGAATCTGATTTGGTTGTGGAAAATGATTTGAAACCTTAATTTTTATGTCGATTCAGTTATGAGGCTTCTTCATACATAATCTTTGTATAGTCTAGATGATAATAGGATTTGGAATTTCTGAAAAATAATGTTTTAAACTCGTTTTATGAATCAATACTTTTTATGCGACGGTTTCTGTCAGTTTTTAGAAATCAGTCTGGAAACCCTTGATAAGTATGGAATTTGGGAAAAACACGTTAGATATAATTTGTATCTAAGACTCATGGGGTTGCAATTCAATTGGCCTTGTATCAATTTGATTTTTCTGGAATTAGTTATGTATTTTATTCCGAGTCTGTCATGTGCTGGAAAATCAGGAAAAATCGTGTTTGTTCTTTAAGTTGATATTCCTATTAAGTCATGATGAGTCTAGGTTATGTGCATGATTATTTGATTGAGTAGGTGGTAATTATATATAATTATATTATGTAGGTGATGGATATGTGAAGGTTCATAATTGATTGCTTGTGTGAGCTTGGATTGCGAAAAGGTAGGGAAATACACTTGACTTATCAGCGTTGTTGTTAAGTTGTGTTGACTTGTTGTGTTTCATATGACCAAACTGTGAACGTTGACTTGTTTCGTGGTTGTTGATTTATGTTATGATTTATATCTTTGGAATGTGGTTGATCGAATCGATCGTATTGAGTATGTTATCACAACATTTTTGGTAGCCGGCATGATTTCATTCATTGATATACATATTGTGTTGCATTGATTTCTGTTGAGCATTTCATATGCATTGGAGATGGAGGATGTTGTGGTGATGTGGTGGGGTGATGATGATGTTGTGATAAGGCCCGGGCGGGTTCTCGGCAGACTTGCCCTGGTGTCCTCAGTGAAAGTGGCGGATCGGCTACGGTCGATATATAGTCTACGGGGATCGGTATGGTGGGCGTTCGGGTTATGAGATATGAGTTGAGATGGAGGTGGAGGTGACGGAGGAGCATGCATATCATATTTTGTTGTTTCATTGTATTCCCTACTCAACCTCGTGGTTGACCCCGTGTATTCGTGAACACCTGTGACGATCCAAATATTGGGGAGCAGACTTGTGGGTTTATGAGATAGGATGGGAGCTTGATGGGCGTGAGACACTGGATCAGAAGACTTAGTAGCTAGATCATCATTTAGAAGACTTTCACTTTTATTTATGTTAGTTCTTGTAATTTGATGTAAATGAGGTTTTGTAAAAAGTTAAGTTAAAGAAATTATGTAATTTGCCTTGGAGTTTAATTTGTTATTCACTACCTCGGGAAACCGAGATGGTAACAGTCCGGTTTATTAGGGAATGTCTTGCTAGAGGCTCCTTTATAAATCGGGGTGTTACAAGCAACCCCGACCTACCTTCCTCCCGGGTTCGTAAGCCGGACTCCCCTATCCTAAGTTAAGGTTAATAAGCCCACGTTATCTTCCCGGTCATCCCACTCCCTTTCTCAAGAGTCGATTTCAAACCGAAAATTAAAGGCACCCTTCTCAAGTTCTCCCTCCCAGGCTCAACTCAAGTTGACAACTAGTCTAAGTGAGGTAAGCCGACTCCCAACCTAGCCGACTCCCAACCTAGCGTACAATTACAATGAGTAAAAATAAAACGTATATTGCGTAATCAACAAAACTTTACAAATATATGCATAAATAAAATAACTTTTCAAAGTTTCATCTAAAGTTTACAAGTGTACTAATGAATTAACCTTATACAGTTCATAGACTATACATCTGAGGTAGTACCTCTTATTGTTTATTTTATGAGTTTTATTTTAAAGTTTTTGAGTTTTGCTTTAATATAAAGTTTTTGAGCACATTTACTAAAACATTACACTAAAAAAATATAATATTGCTCAAAAACTATATTTATAAATGGTAATATACTCAAAAAAAATGTGTATATACTCAAAAACTATAAGGTCTGAGGTACTACCTCAGATGCGTAATCCTTTTTCTCAACCTTATACCTTCACTCCAAAAACTATATATTTAACATCTACTTCTATTAACACTTTACATTGCCACCCGTACAATGCACGGGTTCAAAAACTAGTTCATATAATTCTGAAATTTCAGCATTAAAATATTTTTAAGTACTAATGAAACCTTCCGTGGTAGCCAAGCGAATATCTAATGTCATCGAATTAGGTTTCCATATTCAATCATGCCTTGACCTGTACGAAGATTGATTTCTTTTGTCACTTCCTTTTGTCGGGTTTTCAACGTAAAATCATTCAACTTGTTTATACAACTGTAAAAGGGATACTAAATAATCTTTAGTGGCTTACATTCTGATATAGAATGCAGGAAACTACCTTGAATTGATGGAAGAATTAGGAGTTTTGAGGTTCTATACACACTCAACAGTCATAGAAGAATTATAGAGAGAGATAGAAATAGTTGAAAAATTAAGTTTGTATTGAGTTTGTGTATAAAATGATGAATGAATCAATTACAATTGCTGAGTATTGCTTATATATCACAATTTGACAGCTAATTCCTAACTAACTGCCAGCTCACTTCCAACAACTTTCATAACAACTTTTGGCGCCAAACCCAAAGTCTGTTATTCAAGTCTGTTATTTAGTTATTCTGTATCATATCTTCCTCCTTCAGAAGAGACTTGTCCTCAAGTCTCGGCTATCTTCTGGATAAACTCAGGATACTGTTGCTCAATTACTTCAGCAAATTCCCAGATGGCATCGTGTATTGGAAACCCTTCCCAATGTACCAAGTACTGCACTGTAGCTTTGTTTTGCCTCTTTACAATCCTTCTTTCCAACACAGCTGCTGGTTGAATAGTATCATCACTAGAAAGCCCTTGCATCCAGTTTGGAATATGAGGTGCAGCAGGAAGATTTCCTCTGAATGCTTTCAACTGAGACACATGGAATACTTTATGAATTTTAGCAGTGTCAGGAAGAGTTAATTTATACGCAACCTTGCCCACAGTGTCTTCCACCTGAAAAGGTCCATAGTACTTGGGTGATATCTTCTCACTCATCCTTTGTTGGACTGACCCTTCCTTGTAGGATTGCAACTTCAGCCACACCCAATCTCCAACCTTAAACACTCTTTCTGTTCTTCCTTTATCAGCCTGAGTTTTCATTCTGTGTTGTGCTTTAGTCAATTGTTGTCTGAGCAAAGCTAACATAGCTTCTCTTCGTTGCATAGTCCTGTCCACAGACTCCACTGGAGACTCTCCTGGTAAGTAAGGAAGATGAATGGGAGGGGGTTGGTTATATACTGCCTCATAAGGGGTTAACTGAATTGCAGAATGGTAAGTGGTATTATACCACCACTCAGCCAAAGGGAGCCAAAGTACCCATTCCTTTGGTTTTTCTCCACACATACACCTCAAATATGACTCTATAAACCTGTTGACTACCTCTGTTTGACCGTCTGTTTGAGGGTGGTAAGCAGATGATAACAGCAATTCAGACCCTTGCAGCTGAAATAAAGCTTTCCAGAACTGGCTAGTAAAGATTGCATCCCTATCACTTACTATGCTTCTTGGCCAACCATGTAATCTGAACACATTGTCCAAATAAGACTGAGCCACATCCACAACTGAGAAAGGATGGGATAAAGCCATAAAGTGTGCATATTTGCTCATCCTATCAACCACAACAAAGATGACTTCCTTTCCCTGAGATTTAGGTAAGCATGTGATAAAATCCATGGAAATGTCTAACCACACTTCAGTAGGGATGGGCAATGGTTGCAATAACCCTAGATAAGCAGAATGATCATATTTATTTGTCTGGCATGTAACACAGTGCCTGACATAGTGACTTATATCTCTGGTGATCCCTTTCCAAATGAACAATGCTTTGACTCTCCTAGTGGTAGCATCCCTTCCTGAATGGCCACTTTGAGATGAACTGTGCAACCAATCTAAAATTTTAGTCCTCAAGTCAGCATCAGGTCCAACCACAATTCTTCCTTTTTTCCTTAGTAAACCATTAACCAACTTATAATTGGCAACTGTGGCAAGTTCATTTTGCAGTTGATGTATCATATTGCTCAGAAAACCATCAAGTGCATAACTGTGTTGAATCCTTTCAGATAAATCTGATTGGGCTCCTGACAAAGCTAGACAAAGCAGCTCGCTGCCTGGTAGCCTAGACAGAGCATCAGCAGCTACATTCTCTTTTCTAGATCTATAGTGTATTTCATAGTTAAATCCCATGAGTTTGGATAACCATAATTGCTGAAATGGTGTAGAAATCTTTTGTTGCAATAACCACTTTAAACTTTTTTTATCTGTCATTATGATAAACTTTTGACCCATGAGATATTGCTCCCATTTTTTAATAGCAAAAACTATGGCCAATAACTCCTTTTCGTAGACAGATAATGTTTGCCATTTAGGACTCAAGGTTTTGCTAATGAAAGCCAAAGGATGTCCCCCTTGCATCAACACAGCCCCAATACCACTGTTTGATGCATCAGTTTCCACAATGAATGGTTTATCAAAATCGAGTAATGCTAACACAAGAGCACTACTAAGGGCATCCTTAAGTTTCTGAAATGCCATGGTAGCTGCACTATTCCAAGCAAATTCCCTTTTCTTCAACAACTGAGTAAGGGGTTGGCTGATTACTGCATAATTTCTCACAAATTTGCTGTAATACCCTGCCAAACCCAAGAAGCTCCTCAACTCCTTGACATTCTTGGGTGCAGGCCAGTTTGCCACTGCCAACACCTTATTTCCATCAGTTTCCACCCCTTTTCCAGAAATGAAATGCCCAAGATATTCCACCTTATCAATAGCAAAGGAACACTTACTTCCTTTGGCAAATAAATTGTTTCCTCTCATTAGTTCAAACACAGCAGCTAGATGATGCAAGTGGTCTTGCAAGGACTTACTATACACCAGTATATCGTCAAAGAAGACAAGAACACATTTCCTCAACAAGGGTTTGAACACATTATTCATCCAATTTTGAAAAGAAGCGGGGGCATTTGTCAACCCAAAGGGCATAACCAAGAATTCATAGTGGCCAACGTGGGTTTTAAATGCAGTTTTAAACACATCACTCTCATGCACCCTTAGTTGGTGATAACCGGCTCTAAGATCTAACTTTGAAAAGACCATAGAGCCTGCCAATTCATCAATCAACTCATCCACAACTGGGATTGGGAATTTATCCTTAACAGTCCTCTTGTTTAATTTCCTGTAGTCAACACACAAGCGCCAAGACCCATCCTTCTTTCCCACCAATACTACTGGAGAAGCAAATGGACTGCAGCTGGATTGTATGATACCCTGGTCTAGCATTTCTTGCACCAATTTTTCAATGATATCCCTTTGCTTAAGGGGATACCTATATGGCCTAATATTGACTGGTTGTGCATTAGTCAATAGAGGAATTCTGTGATCATATATCCCTCTACTTGGTGGTAAGTTAGTAGGTTCTGCAAATATATCTTGATATTTTTGCAACAAATTCTTGAGTGCCACACGCTGTTCAGTCCCTGTTGTCATTTCCTGATTGCAACATAGAATCTGAGGCTCTTCTCCCCCATTGTTGCTTACTTGTAAGAAACACAAGTGAGCAGCATTATCCATCAACTTTCCAGATGGAGTGTCTGCCACTACTCTAACCTTCTGAGGAGCTAACCCTCTCAGTACATGTCTCCTTTTATTAAAGGTGAAATCCATTCTCAATTTTTTGATATTCCAGCTAACTGTGCCCAGGGTACTGAGCCATTGTACCCCTAATACCATATCACAACCACCTAATGGTATAATTAGCACATCCGTCTCAAATTGGGTATTTTGCAGTTGCCAAGAAAATTTTTTACTCATAAGTTGACATGGAAATTGGCTCCCATCAGCCACTGTCACAGACTGTGGTTCAATAGTATCCAACCTACATCCCAACTTCATTGCCATTCCTTGATCCAAGAAGTTATGTGTACTCCCTGAGTCAATTAGAATATGTATGGCTTTTTTTCCTACATAACCCGTGACCCTCATAGTCTGAAACCCAGGGCTTCCAGACAGTGCATGCATTGAAATGCAGGGATCAGATCCAACCATTTCATATCCCACATCAATCTCCTCAGATTCCTCTTCCAGTCCTACCTCTAATTGGTCGTCACAGTCCTCTCCCACAATTTCCACAGCAAACAATTGTGTTCCTTTAAATTTGTAGTTGTGGTTCCTGTCAAAAGGCTCACTACAGAAATAACATTCTCATCTCTTCTGTTTTTCCGCCCTCTCTCGCCGCACTAATAAATCGTGTGGGTCTTTGAGGCCGAGCGGGTTGTTTTTTGTGAATTATGGGTTGTTGGGGGTAGGCAGTAACCCTTTAGAAGAAGATTTGCTCGCGAAAGAGTTTTGGAAGGGTATGGACTTTGAGACAGACGTTGCAGTCTGTGAAAAAGTTTTAGGGGTAAACTTTGAAGCAGACAAGGTCTCCTCCTGCAGCCTAGCATATTCAACTACAAACGCTAAAGTTCTTGGTTTGAAGGCTCGCACAAAGGGTTTCAAAGAAGCTTCGGACCACCCACAAACTCGTCAAGAAAGTATTGTTCGGGTAACAAGGGGTTTCTCTACAACATCAAACCTTTCAAATTCTCGAATGCATCCAAATAATCATCAATGGAACCAGTTTGATGCAATTTATTAAACTCTTCAACAACATTGCCAACAATTTCTTCCTTAAATCTTGCACACAAATCCACAATAAAATCATCCCAATCCACATGAGGTCTAACAACTATATAACTGTTAAACCATGATTCAGCTCGTCCTATCATGTACATACTAGCTAAATCAACACGTTGATTCTCAGGAATTTTGCACAAATTGAAATATTTCAAACACTTTTTCATCCAAATACGAGGATTATTACCATCGAAAGAAGGAAACTCAAGTTTTGGAGTGAATTTGAGATTATTTTGATTACTGTGGTGAGAAGATTCGCCATTTTCAATTACAGCATCTCGACCACTAATCCCCTTTTCTTGCTCCTGCGCCTTTAACAACGCCATGATTTCTCCAAGAACCGAAGATTTCTTTGCTCCAATTTCGCTCTAAAGTCGAAATTCGTCCCTCCATTCTTGTTTTTAATTCTTTGCATTGTCAATCTTCTAGTTGAAAAGTGCCGGTTTAGGGTTCTAACAAATTTGGGGGAAAATCGTAATTGTAATGTGAATTGTGCGGAAGCGATTACAAAGGATCAAAAAGTTGATACCAATGATATAGAATGCAGGAAACTACCTTGAATTGATGGAAGAATTAGGAGTTTCGAGGTTCTATACACACTCAACAGTCATAGAAGAATTATAGAGAGAGATAGAAATAGTTGAAAGATTAAGTTTGTATTGAGTTTGTGTATAAAATGATGAATGAATCAATTACAATTGCTGAGTATTGCTTATATATCACAATTTGACAGCTAATTCCTAACTAACTGGCAGCTCACTTCCAACAACTTTCATAACAACTTTTGGCGCCAAACCCAAAGTCTGTTATTCAAGTCTGTTATTTAGTTATTCTATCACATTCATCCTGTTGAACTGCAAACATGAACTACGACGTTCCATTTAATATGTACGATAAATGATTTGGGACGCATCCCAATACTCTGGAAGCATTAGATCTCTATTTTAATAAAATTCAAGCATAAGAGTGTGTCTGAGCTAATAAATACCGACAATGCGTTTCGTACTATTTACACATCACCTACTGAGAATATAACACTTCCGATTGTCATCTTTCTCCATTTTCAGGCCAAGGAGGCAATTTTCTGCCATTAACATTTACATCACCCTTCGGAATCAAGCTGTTTGTAGCCTGAACATCAAAAATTGTTTCATCAAAATCAAGTTCTTCAGCATCTAGGCAAGCATCAAAAAGTTCAATGTCTAGGGCTTTAATTTCTGCAGTATTTTGCATTGCTTTAACAGCTCGCTTCTTTGATCTTCCGGTGCTTGCAATCATATCGTCATCCTCGTTGGATGTGGCATTTGATACTTTGCTAGTTTCTCTTCTTCTTTTTATTGAATCTGAACTTTCATTACTGCTGCTATTGTTCTTAGTATCGAAATTGGAGTGTTCCTTCACGACAGCTTCAATGGTTTCCAGAACACGGTCACCATACTTGTTCACTTTTGCCCTAAGTTAGGGAAAGAAACATGATAAACCATATGTATAAGTGAAACAGTTTAGTACTAAGATCTATATTTACAGTAACATCACTCCTGCCTCAAAGGCTCTTGCAAAATGATGCACTACAGGAGAGCCCGGCGGCGATACAGGCTTACTCCAATGTCGAACAAAATTGGGAGATTTTTTCCGAAGAAGCATAAAGAAAACATCTAGAATCGTATCAAATGATTACTACTACATCGTGAAAAGAGGCATATCCATATTAGTACACCCACTTAGCTTTATTCCATCATAATCCAAAATGAAAGAATAGTTCATCTGTGGCTCCATTAGAATTTAAACAACGTTTAATTATGCTAATTGAAAAATCAAATTAAAACAAAATTGAAATCTTGAACAAGCTAAAAACCTTACTTGCTAATGCCATTGATTTCAAGTAGTTCTTCTTTAGTTCGAGGCACTCTCTTGCTGATATTCTGCAAAGCCATGTTCCTGGTCCAGTCACAAACAAGTGGTAAGAATATTCAATAACCTGTTGATTTTGGTTGTATACTTGGATCATCACAAGCATAAATAAAATGTTTCACCAGAAAAGTGTCCTGCCATTAAGAAATTTTAGTTTTCTATTGTAGCATACAATTACCTCAGAAGTTCTTAGTTTTATACTACTACTGTTGTTCTATTTTCTAAGTAGCATATCTATGTTTTCACAGATATTACCATATTACGGAGTATATAATATAATAAGGAACATAAGAAACATGAAAAAACAAGAGAGTAGGAGATGATTATACTGGAACTTTCTTATATATTCAAGTCTCCACCTATATAAGCTTTGTCATATACTCGTATTTATACAATGTGAAATGGACCTATTTAATTAGAATTCCCATCCAAATAACAACCCATTAAAAACTGAAATAAGGAAATAACTATTCGATAAGTCAGTATAATCCAATATAAGACATTCCCATATGAGAATTTGCAATGGTTGTATGCATGCCGGCAATGAATATCAGTGGTAAGATTAAGGAAATAATTAGACTGATTTACCCGAATATGTGGTACGCCATGACCCTATCTCCACCTTCTTTCATAAGGGCCGTTCTCAGCACTCTCAGAGCAGAGTACAATTTGGCAGATATTTCCTGATTAACATTTTATAACATAAGTAATAGACCAAACAACTAACGCTTCTACTTCAATATTCTCAAGTGAAGAGGTCATATTTGACTCTTACCACATCAGCTTCGGGTCCAGGTTTAGCAAAAGCGTCGCATTGAAGAGGGCTTGTTTTGCTAGTAGTGAGAGAGTCCTTGGCTGGTGTTACATCAGGTTTCGTCGATTTGAGAGTTGATATTTTTGTAGGGGAAGGGAATCTGGAAGTTATTCACATGAGAAGTCAACAACAGACAACAGCAACCAAGAGCACACGCAGACACCAAGATGGTTATCAGACTTATCACTTTACTGGATAAGTTAATGTTGCCAATTTTCAAGCTGCATTACTACATAGATGTCACTAAATCAAGCGATCACATATTCACATCAATTAAATACTCCGTACAAATTATAAGCGATCAAAGCAAATCAGGATTTACGGAGAAAATGACACTAATCACAGTAAAGAGCTCAACAGGTTAAAATATCTTCCAGAGCGTACAGCACTATAGTTGATTTTCCAAAAGTTCTCATATTCTCCCTTATTACTGAATTCTATAAAATTTTCAAATTTCCCTCCACCTATTTTGAAACACGATGATGTGAAACAAGGGAGTACAACATGATAGCATTAGTCCGCCATTAAGGAGATGATGGGTAAAGAGGCTGACCTTAAAATAATTCTCTGACTTCCCGAGAAAAGCATTCTGGATTTGGATTCATTGACCTGAAATTAAGGAAAAGCATCTAAACCGTATTACATAATTAAGCAACTAGGAGAGATTACAGAAGAAAACGCTCTAATATTTTAACATGCCTTTAAAATTGATGAGACAGATCCATAAACATCACTTTTCTTGACTTCCTCAACAAGAATGTCTTCAACCACTAGGTGTCGAAGCACTCGAGAAGCTTCGCCTTTGGCCAAACTTTTACCAGTTCCATGCAAACTCAGAGTTTCATGTTTTTGTTTCTTGACCTGAACTTCCAACAGTGATTGAATTAAATACTAGTGTCATGAGATCAATGAAATCCAGATTCCAGAAAACACGAAGATGCTTCTAATTTCTCACATATTGGCTTAAAGAACCCCTGAAGACTTCCAAGATATGAGCCGATGAGAATTGCTGCCTTGTTGCCTTCACAA
Source organism: Silene latifolia (assembly GCF_048544455.1). Lineage (NCBI taxonomy): Eukaryota > Viridiplantae > Streptophyta > Magnoliopsida > Caryophyllales > Caryophyllaceae > Silene > Silene latifolia. The sequence continues at coordinate 47,296,751 of NC_133534.1, forward strand.
GCTCTACCTTTAGAGATTGAGCAATTGAGCAAATCATTACATTCATGATTCATTAGGTAAAAATGCATTTTTATGACGGAAATATATAAAAGCCAAATACAAAATGTTTCCTTACTAGTTGTTTTGCAGTGTTGGTCATATCTTTCTCAATACTACTAATGTTCTTAGAGCAGTTGTCACATGTTTTCCTACAGTTCAGAGAATTAAAATTTTCTCCGAAATGGCCAAGTTGCAAGAGACGTCGACAATCGACTTCATTTTCACTGTAACTAACCTGGTACATCCAATTTTGTTATGTCAAAATCTCACAGTAACAAAAGTAAATCAAAAGAACTGACATGAGAACTTCAAATACCATGCGTAGAAGGTTCTCCATGTTAGTTTCGATAATTCTACCAGAATTTGTTGAAGATGGACGGTTTTGTGCATACGTAAAGGGAGACTGCTCGGCAACCCCTTGGCTGAGCATGTTTTTGACACGAATCTGGGAAAGGATGAACAATGACAGATAAAATGAAACAAAGATAAATGCACATACATTCAGATGCATGCATTGGCTTCTTATACTAAAGCCAGATATTGAACACCATGTTTAAAAAGTCGACGTACAGTAATCACAATAGTAATTGGGGAACAAGGACTTACATAATCACTGTAACTATAAAACAGCACACAAGATGCACGCACGCCATCTCTACCAGCACGACCACATTCCTGTATCATTAAAAGTTCTGTAAGTCGCAATAGAACCGTAAATTCACTTATAAATTAACACTGAAATTGAAACAATTACTCCACTAGACAGATGTTCAATAGTGTTGGCGTTACATTTGGCATATAGCTGATACCATGATTACCAGATTCATATTACCCAATTTGGATTTGTGACGATACGCTCGAGTATGACAATAAACATAATGTGAATTCATAACATAAATACACTAGATTTTTTTAAACTTAAAATTAATATTAATATTACATAAAAAGTTATAAAAAAACAAACCTATATAATTAAATCTATCTTATTTACCAATTGTTTCATAACTCATCAAGGATTTCAAGGCAGAAGAACGAAAAAAAATGTATACTTTGTTTTAATAAAAAGATGTACAATGAAAATAGCAATCCCCGCCACCCTTTTCACAGGTTTCACTTTCTCCTTTCGTATATTATTAAAAGGAGTTTTTTTTCTTCATATTTCTTTTCATATGAGCCAAGAAACGCTCTTGGCAAAATTAACATTGAAGATTATACAAGGTAATTTTTTATCTAAAGGAGCATTTTGTGTATAGACTAAAGTTAATAAAAGAAAATTTCCTACCCTTTTTCTCCATCTACAAGATAAGGAGTACTTTATATAATACTAAAGCAAATAAACTAAGCCACGCCACAGTTGCTAAAATGATATTAAATAGACCACTTTTGATTCACTATTTTTGACGAATATGACACGATTCACTATTTGTTACGAATTCAATGCAATTCAACACCATTTTAGGCTAAAAATCGCCAATTTAATCTTAGTGATATTCGAATTCAACCAAATCAATTTGCGAAGTCAAGCAAACTTATTAGCTAATTCAAGTGAATAGATATGCAATTAATCGCAGTAAGAAGTAACACAATCTCTATGAAAAACAAAATGATTGAGGTGATATATATCAGTAGAAACAACATTAAGAGGCTTCTAATCTTTGTTTCAAAAATTCAAACAATTTGAAAGTTACTGAGTTGTCAAACATGCATAGTGCTATGTTACAAGCACCTGTGGAGCATCACTCATAGAAAATAACTGTAGCCTAAGTTTTTACAGTGAGACCTGATGATAGCCTTCTATAGATTTTGGAAGAGAATGGTGAATCACAAAACGAACATCTGGCTTATTGATACCTGAATATTGAAATGCCAGTGTCAGATACTAACTATTGAGATCTTTGCAATCGAAACAAAAAGCGAAAAAGTTACCCATTCCAAATGCCACAGTTGCACAGATAATGTTAATTTCATCTTTACTCCATTGCTTCTGTACTAAGGTACGGTGAGCAGGCTCCATACTGCCATGGTAGAAAGCTGTTTTGTGTCCGCACTCCTGAAGAAACAGCTAAACAACTTAGCATAACTGTAAACTGGAAGCAGTCATAAAACAAATCCTGGAAACAACGGGAATAATCAGTGTCTTAAGGAGAGTTCTGAAACAGAATGCAACAGCAATAAGTTCCTTTAGAATCAAACGCTGTTGAAGATTGCTGTTATTTATACCCTTTGCAAGCTACTTACGCTTATAATAACTGAAGCAATTTATCATTGATAAAATAGAAGTTACAGCATTTAAAAAAATGTATCCTGATTAATAAACCATCCTCAAGTAAACTATAACACATGAAAGAAAGAAAGAAATACCTGCAATTTCTCAGCAACTTTTTCACAGTCCATTCTCGAAAGACAATATATGATTCCACATTCATCATAGTGGTTTTGTCTAATAAACTTGTCTATGTCTTCCACACACTTCTTTGTCTTGGGAAGAACTGAATACCTAAATCAAAGGGGTAAAAGTATCATTACTTTAGCAAGACAAACAAAAGAATTATAATCATATAAAGCTGAGGTCCCACAAGACAAATGTTCCAAAACCACATTTTGCAGGACCTACCACAAATTTGGACGGTTGAAACTTTGACGAAAGATGATGCAATTTGCAAGACCCAGTGCCTGAACAACATCCTCCTTAACTACAGCTGTAGCCGTAGCAGTTAAAGCTAGCACTGGTGTGTTAGGAAACTTCTGCTTTAAGATACCAAGACCCTAGACATTAACCAATAGATTAAAGCTTTACTCTACCATACAAAAAGTGCAAACGGCAAAAAAAAATTCCATTCAGGACTAGAAATGATACCTGATAGTCCGGCCTAAAATCATGTCCCCATTGGCTGACACAGTGGGCTTCGTCAATTACAACTCTGGCCAGCAGCTCAAGGGAATATAACTTTTCCAAATTGCGCAAGAATACATCACTCCTGCAATTAGTCAACTTCATTGAGGCATTTGTAATGGCTATTTCAAAAGCAAAACCAAAGGGTGCAAAATATTTAATATTTTGAGATGTCTTGCAGACACCACCTAAACAGCAAACATAGGAATATGTTGTCAGACACTCAGACATTCTGATCTGATCCGCTGAGGCTCTTGACTAAGAAGAAATTTTACTGTAATAGGCTGTAACTTCTAAATGGGCATTTATCAATTTTTATGCATATGAATAGTAGTAGCAACAATAATAATAATAAAAAAATCATTTCAGAATATCCAAGCTTAAGCATGCGCCATTGACATAAGCCGTAACAAACATAGAGGATCTAATTTTGTGATTCTCATAGAATCCTGAGTTTGAAAAATAAACTTCTAACAAGGTCCATATACCAAACAAACAAACTGATAACCTTCTCTTTGTAATCTATCAAATTGAGAACAAAAGAAAGATCTTCTCGGCTCTCGCTACAGTGAGCATAAATATACAGTCTTGAACTGGAATACTCACTTAGCAACTTTCTCAGGTGTTACGTACAAGAGCTTATATCGACAATTATCTGAACAGAGTTCTCTAAGTATCTCTTGCTGTTCACTCCACTCCATGGTGGCGCTTAAGTAAGCAGCGGGTATATTTGCCTGTCAAGCAATCATGACAAGGAAGGTAACTAGTCACTTTGCCAAATGACCTAATGAAGTGTTCCAGGAACAAAACTAAAGAGAATAGCTATGAACTTATAGCTTCTATTAAATACTATATAAATAGCAGATGATAAAAGAACAACATATTATAAGTCATGTGGAAATGCTCTTGATGTTTCATTGTTAGATATGCCAATTATTTAGAATTTCAAAATCCTTATCACAGATTGTTGCTTTAAACAAACAGGAAGGTGATTAGTCACCTGCAGAAGATGCATAATTTGATCTTGGATGAGAGAAACAAGTGGTGAAATCACTAGTGTTACTCCAGGACAAACCAGAGCAGGCAACTGCAAATTGAAAACAAACACATGCGTCAAGCAGCTTAGAAGCTTACTAAATACGGAAAGATAAGCAATGCCCTCATTGAGTGAGTTTTCCATGTCCTTAGAATAACAGAAGCACCAAAACAATGAGATGAAGCTGCCAATGAGTGTATTAATTTTTTCTATACAAGTATCAATTATAAATCTCACAAGAAGATACCACAATAGCAACTCGGTTTTAAGGAGGACTTTACCTGATACGTTAGACTTTTCCCACCACCAGTTGGCATCAAAACAAAAACGTCATGACCACTCATTGTTGCATTTATTACTTCTCTTTGATTGGGTCGGAAAGAATGGTTTCCAAACACCTTTTTGTTATTTGCCTGAAAGATTTATTCAGAACAATCAAATATAACCACGAGCCAATGAAATATCTACACAAGGATGCAAGTACTCCTTACATACCTCCAATTTCTTCGTCCAAGGAAAATCTTTACTGCTCCACTTCTTGTCATTTGAGCCTTCAATGTAATTTACATCAATAAGGCGGGGCTTATATGCCCTATCTACAGGAGCTGATGAAAAGTCAAACCTCTCTGTGGAAGAGAATGGAATCGATGATAAGTTACAACTTGAGTAACCACCTGGCTCATCAAAAGCCATAAATTGGTTATCTAATCTCACTGGAACAGTTCTGCAGCCAGGTGCATGAGGAGTATCATATCCATTTATTGACCCAACTGACACTAAAGGAGTCTCAAAATGAAAATCCCTTCCATTTGCATTTGATGTAGAAAATTGTGAACTCTGCCTTTCTTTATCAACAGCTGAATTGCGAATATATGTCTCAAGCTGCTGAATCTGCTTATTTAACTGCAACCTAATCAAATAAAATTTGCAGTGTCAGACAAAATTCTCTACGATAGCATTTGACTGGTTACAGTCAGACAAATATTATATGCTGCATAAAATGGAAGAATATGAATGCATAGCCGATGGAGATAGCCAGGTCACAAGGACAGTGCTTCAGCATACCTATCTTGGCGAAGCTTCTCCATCCTTTCAGGACTCAGGTCAAAACTGTCAAGGAGCTCATTTGAAATGGAAATTAACATGTCTTTCATCTCTTGCAGATGAGTTGTAACATCAGGACACAGTCCCAGCTACAAATGGAGATAAGAAGGTATTAAAACTGAGGAAAAACTTGTTTCAAAAATTCATTATTATGCATTAATCGGATCCAATTATCATCATTTTTTTATGTTAACAATACTGATAAACTGAAAACCGGAAAAGACTTACCTTAAGTCCATGGATGCATGGCGAAGACAACTCTGGAGGCAAGCAATTAACATCATCTCTCACCGCATCATGTCTATCTGGCATGGGAGTACTTGGTGGACGCATGGAATTAGGCTGAGGGGTGCAGCTTGATTGGTAGTGCTCCATCACTATTTGATCGACATCAATGTTCTGAATTCCAAGCGTGAGTTAAATGTATAATACAGACTTCTAATTTTCAAAGTTTTAAGATGGTGACCATGAAGTATTCTGTAATAGCAAAGTTTAAACTCCATTGTAGTCACCAAATAGTCTAAATATTCATAATTGATTTTCACATTCAGGAGTTGATTTGCCACCAAAGTATATACGGAGAATGTTTTAACAAGTGTAGCTAACTCATAATTGGACATTTGGGGTTATTCAGTAGTTTAAATTATTTACCATGAAATGCAACTAAATTTTTTTGGGACTAGTCTTACTGCGAGCCCCAATAGAAGACCTCATTACACAAAACAGACAATTAAATGATAAATGAGCCTGAAGCACCAAACAGCGAATGTGTAATACTGAAACTGGAAAGCTGATTACCCCAAAAATATCATCATCGTTCACAACATCAGTCATTGCTTCATCTGGCACTGTTGACTTGACATTATGATCCCGTGAACCTTCTGGGATTTGTGGACAAGAGTTATGTGGCACAAATGCTTCGTTCGTGTTCTGGCCCTGAAAAGAACATCTAACTTCAGCAACCGGGTAGGTTGGAATCGAGGAAGCGTGATATCCAGCAGCATTGGTACGTTTAGCCTTGCTTTCATCAGCTTTCTGTTGCCATTGTCGATTTTCAACATACTTTCTTCTATCATCATTATTTGAAGTATTCAACGCATTGTCACCCTTCAGCGCTGGTACAGTTTTCCCAGGTCTGGTATAGCTTCGGTGGCAGAGCTGAAGATTTGAGAGAGCTTTCCAGGCCTGACAAAGGTTGACACAAAGGTTTGGATAGTCATCAAAATCTTCCTAAAAATTGTAGTACTTGAATTGAGATTCATATGCAGATGAGACAGTCCATTAAATACTTAATTGTGCATGACTCTGGTTGTTTCATTTGAAGCACAGTTTAAAGTTTTCAAAACAAAATCTAGGCCAGTAAAGAGTAGAAGGAAGAGACAATCTGAAAACGGTGAAATGGAAGAGAATACAAATATGAATACATGTTTAAACACTCAGATAACCAGGTAGACATTAAAAAATATAAATGAGAAATATAAAATTTAGACTTCTTAATAACCAAATCATTATGAAAACCGGCATGTCCTATGTTGCTCGGACTCTTCAATATGACATCGCGTACCCGTGTCGGACACTGGACACTCGGACATGGGTAGGACACTCGGACACTTCATTTTAGACCAAAAACATGAATTTTTTCATAAAAATAGACGAATCCGACACTTGGACACGTACCCGTGTCGGATACTTCTCACCGAGTCCGAGCAACATAGGGCATGTCTGCCCCAGTAGTAGTACACCTACAGTACGAATATGACTGAACAAAAGGCGTACTTTTTTACCTGATCCACCTGTGCCATCCCAATACTCTGGACTTGAAAGCTCATCAGCCTAATATGAAAATGAAATTTGTGAGTAATAAGCAGTAAGCAAGTACAGCATCAAACCGGCAACTATTTGAACTTGTGCTCGTTATTTTTCTCATTACGATTACACAACAGTTAGTCTAATCTTTAGAACTACACTGATCAGTAATCACTGAATCCAAATATCATAACATACCACTATACCAGACCATAATGAAAAGCAAAAGCGGGGAATGTTAAGACAATTACAATGACGTACCTGTCTTGAAAAGGCGGCTTTTGCGTAGGCAGAGAAAACAAGAAATTTGAGGACAAGAACTTATCTTGAGTCGAAAAATTATTAAGAGCTCGAACATGCTCATTCAAATTAACTTTAGGCTGTTTCTTATCTAATTTTGTCCCAGACATCAAAATCAAGCCACTGTTCGACATAAACTCAATCAATTAATCAACATGTTACGCTTATCACCCGAAAATCGACTCGCTAAAATCAAATACTACAGCACTAAACAAACATTTTCTTTACCTCATAATTTGAATGCTCACTTTTACCACAAATTAATCATCAAACCTGCCAAAATGTAAGCAGAAAAACGCATCAAAACCCTAAATTCGTAATCCAATCGATGAACTAATCAAATTAGAAAAAACAAACACTTACAAGTTAAGTGAAGCGTGAACTAGTTCGGAGCAAGCAGCAAAAATGTTAGGTTAACCCTAGAAATCTGTCAAGGAACTAAATTGAATTGAATTAGATTAATTTTTTGAAGAAAGTGTTGGGAATGTGAGTGATTGAATTGGAAACCCTAGAAATTAAGGGGAATTTTGGTAGCGGAAATGAAATGAGAGGGAGGGAAAGGACGAATTACTGAGAGAGATAGGCGGGAGTTTGCAAAGGCTTTTAGAACGTTGGAAATTGAATTTTCTATATGTTCAAGTGTTATCATATAAACTGAGTTATTTTTTTTAGAACTTCTATGTAAACCGAGTTCGTCTATCTTTAGGCGGGTTATTTTTGTACGAAACAGTAAGACGGGATTTTGGGACTATTTTACGGTTAAATGTGACCATTTTTTAAAAACAAGTCATCATAAGCTTTAAGTCTTTAACACTAACTAGACCACTATGGTTACATTTGACCATAAAAGGGTCACAAAATCTCATCTTATTTATTTTAGACGAAGAAAGAAGAATTTGCGGTTATTGTAATACCCGTCCTTTTAGGGACCCGTTGACCGACGTTGACCGACCTTAGTGACATGCCTTGACCTTTGGAAACCTTACGAGCTAGGACTTGTTACGTGGTAAGCTTTGGGTGTGGGGTACTCGATCTAGTCGAGGCTACTCGATCGAGTAGTTTGGAAGCTCGATCGAGTAGGGGTCACTCGATCGAGTAAGTTAGTTACTCGATCGAGTAGCGTGTTTGCAGTGAGGATTTATAAGTCGTGTTTTGGGAAACCGCAAATCATTTCCGCCTCTCTTCCCTAAACCTAAATGTCGTCTCTTCTCCTTCCCTTCACCATAGTTCCTCCCTTTGGAGTCCTTGAGGATGCTTGTGCCATGGGGATGGGTTGTTTGAGTCGGGTAGCGGTCTTGACGCCGGTTTGCTATGCCTAGGTATGTCACCGTCATCATCATTGTTGTTTGTTGTTTCAGTTAGGGTTGTGGTAATAGTGATAGGTGATTGTATTGTTTGTATAGGTGTATTGCCTGGTTGATTGTTATCGTGTGGTCGGACGCGGAATCGCTGCGGTGCGCTAAACGTAGGTTCGCCTACTCAGTACTGTTGGTTTTCTAGAGTGTCCGTGATGTGGTTTGATTGATGTAGTGTCGGTATGGTTGACTGGTTGTGGTAATTGTTTAGTGTTGTGTTGTTTTTATTGTCATTGTTGTGATACAGCTGGTTGTGGTTGTTGTCTTTGGTTCTCGAGGTGCGTCCTCGGCTGAGTGGAGTCACTTGCGGGAGTGGCTCCATGCCCTAGTTTCGCCCTCCGTGGAACCCGCAACGGGAGGTGATATGCACATTAATGGGACAGGGTTATCACTCGGTATGATGAGCGGGGATTTGGTGGGTACGGCTGCGGTCCCCCACTGGGAGGGTTGGTCCAGTGAACAGTTGGTGACGGTGATTGATTGGAGGAGATGTGGTTTATGTGTGTCTTGTCGTATTTATATTGTGTTGGTAGTGAATGATCTGTTTCTTCAGTTACTGACCATGCGTGGTTTTGCCTTCTTGTTTACTTATGTTGTGTCTGTCGTGATCCCTTATGGTGAGCAGTCAGTCTTAGCAGGTGATGTCTTGGATGAAAGCTGAATGCTTAGCGGGATGAGTCTTCACGAGTCATGACAGAAGTGTAGTTCTCTTAGCTAATAGTAGTCCGAGTTGTACCTTTTGTATATCTTAGTTTGTTAATCACTGTAATGTAACTTAATTGTTCTTTTATCGACATTTGATTATTGTTGTCCTCGGGCAACCGAGATGGTGATGCCCTTTTATGCTAGAGAAGGTCTTGTTAAGGCTCCTTGGTATATGGGTGTAACACCCCCGCACACCAGGATGCCTTACCAAGGACCATCCCCGTGTATGAAGGTGTTACCATCTCGGTCGCCCGAGGTAGTAGATCAAATAGACAATAAAAGAACATTTATAATTAATAACTTTAACACCTTACAACCACGGTACAAAAACTGAATACAAGAGATAACTATGACTGCTAAAGAACTCATGCGTCTGACACCTATGCCGGTAGCGTGGTGACTCGATTCCCTCCATGCCCAACAAAGAACAATCAATCGTACTGCTAAGCCCAACTGCTCACCATCCCCGAATGGATCACCACAGTTTTGAAAACATAACACGGGGTCAGTTACTGAGCAATTAAGGTAAGACAAGTACGATAAATAACCAGCTGATCATCCACCAACCCCGGTCTCCCGATCTCACACAGTAACCGACTACACACCAAGGTGTGTAGCCCTGCCAGATTACCCATCGCAACAGGTAATCCTCGCCGCCAGTGGGTGACCGCAGCTCATCCCCACTGAGTCCAGCTCCTCAATGAGCGACTAACAATCCATGTCCCTTAATGTGCACATCCCCTCCCGTGACGGGTTCCACGGAGGGCGAACTAAGGTGTGAAGCCACTCCCGCAAGTGACTCCACCACAAACACACACACCACAACAACACAGCTGTCACAACACCACAACCGTCACAACACAACCACATCACCACCGTCGCCACAACACTCATACTCCGATGATCAGCAGATAACAATAATTACAAACAAACACAATCCTAAATCAATTGACAATAACCGAGTAGGGAAACCCTACCTCGTCGCAAGCCATGAAAAGCATCCATACACAGCCAGACCAGACTCCTCTATGCATCCTACAATGATAGCCATCCCCTATTATACAACTATCCTCAATAACCTACTAGAAGACACAAGGCAAAGACTTACCTAATTATGTGAATCGATGATGACACGGATGACGACCACGCACGCAACCTTCCTAAGCGAATCCCGTATTTCCCATGGTGGAGGTGTAGGTTATGTATATGAGAGTGTATGGAGGTAGGGGTGATAGGAGAGAGTGGCAGGCTAGGGTTAGAGAAAAAGGAATTGTCGAGAAAATGAGAAAATGAAATGAATCTCGCGAACTTGCGTTTTATAATAACACGTCAACAACAGCCATACTCGGTCGAGTACTGGAGTACTCAGCCGAGTAGGCTCTACTCGGTCGAGTATAGGCGATACTCGGCCGAGTAGCCCCTGCTAGGTCGAGTAATCAAATCCTATAAGGTTCATGTTCCAAACTTAGTCCCTCACCCATTCCTCCCTAAGGTCTTCCTTGGTCAACATGGTCAGTCAAAAAAGTCCTAAAATATCCTGAGTATTACAGTCTTCCTCCTTTAAAAAGAACTTCGTCCCCGAAGTTCAGTCCCCACGACACCAACAACAAGGTTACGCATTATGAACACAATCCACATACATAAAGACATACGAACTCTGGCCGACCTTGATACCACCACTCCACCACATTATTCAAACAAACAAGCATACCACCATAACTACTCTCCCATGTGTTACCGGCCAACAACTATCACACACAAAATATACAGGGAAATAATCCTACCACAGATTCACAGCAAAATATGTTCCCATCCCATACTATTTTTTTTTTTAATACCCCATCTTGTTAAAAGTAACACAACAACCAGCAAAGATACACATCCGCGAAACTTCCATGCAACTTCAAGGAATCATACATGCAACTTCAATGCAACTTCAATACATGTAATATAAATGTAATTTCAAATACTATAGACATAAGTTTCATCATTTGTTTTTGCGACATTACTCTTCCCCTCTTAAAGGAACTTCGTCCCCGAAATTCACTACTAACAACTTCCCCGTTCCCAAAATAGACACTTATATCGTAATAGTGACATTACTCACAAACTGCGGCTAACCTTGATTCATGCCACGAAACTCAATTTATGGCATAACACAATTACGACCCATAAACAATATAATGTGACGAAAATTAAGTAATCTATATATATATAGACATATTGTCACCGAATAATAATAACGCTACCAATTAACCGTTATCTAGTGACGTAACGACCATTAAGTTTCACTCATCCAGTTATCAATTACTGACACCACGGAAGATTGCATTAAATAACCAAGCATATATACGTACATGACTTATGACAGCTATGGCACTTCTTGTCATTACGTCATCATTCACACATTATGTATACAGATATGCTTGTATATCGAATTATAGCACCTTGAACAAGATAAGAGCCTTCATGTTGACCATAGCAATGTGAAGAAACTTTCATATTTTGACATATTATCCAAGCACATGCATACATGTAACATGATCGTAGTCCATTATTGGACAATTGGTTACGCTAACCGATACTATGAGACACCCACACACTTGACACACCAATATTCAGATAGATTTGATGGTTCGAAAAATATCAAACACAAAAGGTTCCTGTAACAGTCACATTCGGCCGAGTATGAGTGGCTACTCGGTCGAGTATACTCTACTCGGTCGAGTATAATAGTATACTCGGCCGAGTAAGCTTTACTCGGTCGAGTAGTGCCGTTACTCGGTCGAGTTTAAACAGGCAGAGAGCTTTTTAAGGCACTGCAACACAATGCATCCTCGAATTCACCTGCAACCAAACTTACTACCACCATACTAAACATAACCAACTCAAAGAGTCACTTCACAATAAGCTAAATAAGTAACGGCCTTATGGCCGAGTACAGTCATCCAACAGTAAGAAATAAATTCGGAAAGTAAACATCCAACACAAGAGAAACAAATCCAAGAAATACAACAAAAGGATCAATAGCTAGGACCCTCCTCCATGTTCTGTTCTGATCACCACCTCCACCAGAAGTACCTGCACCCGAGCTACCTGCTCCCGGAAAACCTGCTGCTGCTGAGTAGTCTCCTCCTAGCTGGCTGCCGTAGTTGGCTCCCCACGGTCCTGCGAGGCAGCCAAACTCGGTCTCCTCAGGTGGCCTCCAAAAACCGGGATCAACTCCGTAGCTATGGAAGACTCCTGTGTCCACTCCAGGTCCTCTCCACCAAACAGGCTGCGCTAGCTATGCCCCTATGCCCTGATTAAGGGCCATCTCGTGCATGTTGCGGAGAACCAAAGTAGTAGAGATCCGCTCAGACAAGTCACTCGGCTGCATCTTAGGATCATGCACCGTAGGGTAGGGCGAGTACTGGTGAGGGTAGAAGCCAGGGGCAGAGTAAGAGGGCTCAGGTTCGACCGGATCTGTCCTAGACTGCCTAACCCTACGGCGCTCACGAGGTGGGGGAGGTACCTGCTGTTCCTCAGGTACCAGGACAGGCTCAGGTAGATCCAAGAGAATGGTAGGATCAATCAGATAGGTCTGGGGCTCAGGCCTAGGTATAACACAGGGTTCCCACTCGGCCAAGTGGTCGACAACAGGGAGATGGGCAGGGTCAGGAAGTACCATCCACATAGATCCCCTCACCCTCCAGGCATAAGACCCGTCATCCAACTTCCTCAACCATCTGTTCTGACGCCAATACTGGGCGTCCATGGTAGGAACGGTCTCCACATACTCATCCCCCTCTGGAGGTGGGGCCTCAAAATCAGCCAGACGCTGAGCTAGGCGGGTCACTATGGCCCCGCAAGCAATGTGTCGGGTCTGAGACTGTGCCATGCGCTCCAGACTAGAGCACACTATCCCTGGAGCACTATAATAGAACGGCTTCCTACGGTGCAGGTTAAGGTAAGACATAAGCAATATGACCTCATGAGAATTAAGCTTGCTCACATCATCTCTCGCATACAACAAACAAGTCATCATCCTCAGGAACATACGAAGGGAAACATGCTGCACATCATTGATCAGCATAACACTGGCACTAGGGGCAGGTCGGCCAGTCAAGAAAGGAAGGTAGAGAGGGGCACCACTATTCTTAGCCACGTCACTCAGGTATCCCGTCCCCTCCTCCTCCAAACTGTAGATACCCGTATCCGTCGATATTGGAATTTATAGAGAACCCGACAAACACCCGATGATGATAGGACACATGTGTTCTTTAGTTGTCATTGTCATTATTTGGAGCTCGTTTTACGATGTAGAATGGGCGTCGTCGATGAAGTATTTTATTAATTTAAATGATATTTAAATTAATGTTTTTTTTAGTGAGTTCATTTTATTAATTTAAATGATATTTAAATTAAAGCTTTTTTAAAGTGATTTCAATTTAATTTATTTTATTTTGAATTTTATTTTCCCAAGTTTATTTTATTGAAAATAAAATAAATATTTGATTTGAAAAATCATTTTATGAGTCATTTATTTTAATGGGTTAATTGATTTGAAAAATCGATTTTAAAAGCGAAGAAAACTCGTTTTTAAACATGTTTTTTTTGAGCTCGTTTTTAGCTCGGTTTTTGAGCCCGTTTCCTTTACGAATTGGCATGAATCTCGAGTACACTAACCAACCTAAGCCTCTACCCATCCACCCTTGTTCGAACCCCCTATCCACGGCCCAAATTCCATCCCCAAACACCCCCCAATCAGCCCGCATTAAACCGAGCAGCCCCCTGTTTTGGCAGCTCAATCCCGAGCCCAAAACCCGCTCCAAACACTACCAAGACCCGTACCCATTAACCCTAACCCATACCCTAGTATCCTACCCATATTATCCTAGCTTAATCACCAAGAAAACCCCCCTCAAACCCTCACAAAAGCTGCTGGACAGCAGCCATACGTGATGAAGCCCGATTGCCTCTCCCTCTCTTTTAACCTACTTTAACTCCTTATAAATACCACCCCTTCACCATACATTCATTCCTCTAAGTTCTACATACATCATACCATCACTCACAAGCTTTAAACCTCAGAAACAAACCCTAATTGCCTCCCGAAAACCCTCCACAAAACCGACATACAAACTGAAACTGTTTGTGTGTCCTCCTCGAAAAACAATTCGTTCCTCCCTCAAACCTCCATCAAAACTCGATTTTCTTGTTCCTAATTAACCATATAACATCCATCTACACATTAGACAAAGATTTACGAGCCAAATTGCCCTTGAGAGTACACGAAATCCCTCGAAAAACAGAGTGTTATACACTCTGTTTTCGCGGTTTATTCTTGTCTGTCCAGTTCTGTTTGTGCTCGTTTTTCGTGCCCAATAACCCAAAACTAGCAGGGGTTGCTTTAAGATCTCTATTCTCCTCTCTTTCTAGTTTTCAAAACATCTTTTAAATCGAATTTTCATCGTGAAACGAGGGAGAAATCGCTGTTTGAAAGTTGCTGTCCAGATTCGATAAAAACGCGTGTTTGCTTTGTTTCTTCGTCGACGACGGCCTCTCGAGATAAAATCTACCATCGATTACGACCCAAGACGGTGTCAACGATACATTTAGGTTGAGGGTGCATCAAATCCTCCTCTTTCTCCCTTTTATTTCGTTTTTTTATGTTTGTTTTTTATAGTTTGTTTTTATTCGTTTATCGTTTTTGTTTATCGATTGTTTAATTAACTATGAAACTAGTTTAGTCCGAGTATGAGTTAAAGTACCACCATGAACACCGCGTTGACTTGAGATGGGAAAGAAACCGCTACATCAGTCGGTCGTACACCCCCGTCTCATTTACATATCCTCGTGTTCAAGGTAGGGCATAAATAAAACGAATTTCTAACTTCGCTCCTCGTTTTTGACCCTTTGTTTGTCTCGGCCAATTCGACCCACCTTAGGACCCGTTGCATGTTAGTATGACCTCTGATTGTTAACATATGACTTATTTAGATGACATTAGATCAATTTAATAACCTAATTAGACACATTAGGGTACATCGACATAGCTTTAAAAACCGATTAACAATTCTGTAACTTAATTGAATTCATCTTCCCTTTCACTAATTTTCTCGCTAGCATGGAAGTGCGTGCTTAACACCTTTCCATTTGCACTCGTTGACGATTTAGAATTGTACCTAACCTAGTTCGTATTTATTTAATTCAATTTGTAATTAATTAACCTTTAATTTGTTTTATTTATTTCTAATTTTTTAAAAGTCGTTTTAATTATCTTTTATGGTTCAAAATCTGTAAATTTAATTTAATGAATTTTTTCGTAATTTATTTTACTGATTTCGTAATTAAAACATAATTAACTTTGCTTTTCTACAAAAACCGTGCCTTGCACGGGTCTGTCTGACTTCTGATCCGTGCATTGCACGGGTCTGCCAGTTTTAGTTTCTTTTCTTCTTTTGTTTCTTTAATTGTTTACTAATCCTATTTTAATAAATATGGATTGGTGAATAATTTTAATAAGTTGGGTTCAATTTAATTAATAAGTTATACCTAATTTATTTCAAGCCTTTGTACTTATTTATTTTAATTTAATTAGTTTAATTCTAATCTAATTTGTTTATTAACTAATAATTCGGCTAACATCTTTAATTAGTCTAACTTAGCTTTAGCTTTTTTGTTTACATTTGTTTCGTTTATTAAGACTTAATAGTTTAAGTTGTATTTTGTTAGTTTGTATTGTAATCTGAGTCAAAGTAATTACGATAGTTGTTGTAATTAGATTGAGTTGTAATTTATTTCTCGTTGTGTCGGCATGAAATGCCTGGGTTGTAATAGGATAGATCCCAATGGCTCCCCCATTCCTCCTAAGCCGTGTTTGCGCATCTTTTATTTCAAATCAACCAACATGCTAAAACAACTTTGACAAAGTTAGTATTCATGCATTAAACGACATAGAAATTGTTGTCACATGTTAGGGTTTTAAAACGATGTTTGCATATCATATATCGTAGTAGCTATGACCTTGTTTGAAATCCGACACTTGACTTAGTAGAGGCCGTTATCGACGGGCGGGGTTAGGTGTCCTTATGGGCTTCCTAACACGTACCCTCACCCCTTACTCAAGATCTATGGTTTGTGGATCCGTCTAAATACCATTGGATTACGAGAGTCATTCAAATCGAGTGATATAGGGTACAAGTCTTTATCTTTAATCACTCGTAGTCGATTGGCTTTATGCTTTTCGATGAAAGGTGTAAAGTTGACTTGAACGGTTCCAAGTTCCCAAAAAAACTTGGTGGCGACTCTAATTTGTCTTAATTCGATTCAAAAGAACCTCGAGTCGATTATGCCTAGTGTGGATCCCGCGGACGCAGTTCCCGAGGGCCTTGTCCACACAAACCCAGATGGCCCGCAAACTCATCCAAAGTCAGCTCGTGATCCTCATTCATGAGGCGAAAGGAGACAGTCTTCCCCTTCTCATCATACTCGTACAAACTCAAGAATTCTAAGGTCAGGTGGGGGTAGGACTTCTTCCTTAAATGGTATAACCCCTCCATTCCCAAAATCTCAAATATATGAATTATGTCTCCCTTAATCCCCAAGGTCTCTAAAATCTCGGGGTTCACACACCGAGTAGGTCGGAAAGGACGTCTCATCAAGGCTACAAAGGCCTTGCGCTGCTTGAAATCAGAGAAAACTACCGATGGATATGCCTCCACCGGTGGAACCACGGGCTCATGGCTAGTCTGACCCGTTTCAAGTTGAACATTATGACGGGTCCTCTTATTGGTTAGTCCCCTGGTTTTCACCATGTTGCAAAAGACAAGTCTTTAACAAGGGTACTAGGCACACCAAAACTTTACAAAAGATGAACTGTTTTTTACTTGTATAAAAAATTTGAGACGAACTGTTAAGGCAAATTTTCTCAGCAATTCACCAAGTATTTTACTCAAAACACCAATACTTTACTCAAAACGTCTTTACCAACATCAAGAAGCTTAAAACAATATGATAATCAAACAAATTTCGATTTTAACAAACCCTAAAACT
The DNA here is from genome assembly GCF_048544455.1 of Silene latifolia. Taxonomy (NCBI): domain Eukaryota; kingdom Viridiplantae; phylum Streptophyta; class Magnoliopsida; order Caryophyllales; family Caryophyllaceae; genus Silene; species Silene latifolia. The sequence continues at coordinate 47,314,026 of NC_133534.1, forward strand.
CAAAAATCCAAGTTAAACCAAGAAATTGCTCAGGTAACGGTATAGTCGAAGTTTATATACAATTATATCCAAGGAATAACAGGAAAAAGACTTAATTTTAGTTACTCATAATGGAATTTCGAGAAATTGATAAAATCATACCATAACTTTGAAAACAAGGGAAGAAATTGAGTTAAAACCTTACCTTGAATTGATTTGTGGCAAGAAAGAACAAGTTGACCACCAAGAATTCACCCAAAAGCTTGAGAAAGGAGGAATATAGAGTTTTAGAGGGAAGAAGATGAAGAGATGTGAGGCGGAAATAAGAAAGAATGGGACAAAAATAGGGTTTTTGTATAACCCCGTTAAGTCCCGATAAAGCAGTACTCGGTCGAGTACTTGGTATACTCGACCGAGTGTCGACTACTCGATCGAGTATTCTACTTACTCGGTCGAGTTTTCAAAGACAGTAGCGATTTTAATTTCCACAAAATGGGCACTCGGTCGAGCACCCTCATACTCGGCCGAGTCTGGTCTACTCGGTCGAGTACGAATTTCTACTCGGTCGAGTTTCCAAGAGTTGAGATGGAATCTGAATTTTAATGTTTCTGCAAAGCAAATAGCATAGTTCGGAGTTCCGTGCAAACGGCTCGTCACGGTTAGAGCTTACTTCTATCACATAAACACGCATCAACACGAATTTTTGCACATTCCTTACCAATTCGATCGTCATTTCTATTTACATTCCCTACTTTGCTATAATAACAATTCACATGTCACCCTTAAGCACATGTAACAATCAACTACTGCATAAGCAAAGTTTAACTCATTTATCACATTATTACACATTCCACCGATCACATTGTACTCACCTTAAACTAAACGTTTACAAGACAACAATCATCACATAACGCAACCATTGACAACCAATTATTTGACTTACCCCTTGTTACACATTTCAGCAAACCCTTTAACCGATTCCAGGCTTTTTCACGCACACTGATACACATTATTCTAACCACAGATGCACACGACAACCATCACAGAGTAACGACTCTTACTAGCTACTCCTCCTTCCCGTGTCTGGCTTAAGCTCGATGGGGCCATGATTTTGAAATAAGGGCGCCTACTCACCCAAAATCTAGCATCGGCTGGGGCTCCCAACGCACATACACCAGGTTCATTTTAGTTGACACCCTACATTCATTAGATTTATTGGTTCAGGTTCCAAAATCGTCGGCTTTGATACCACTTTGTAACACCCCCGCACACCAGGATGCCTTACCAAGGACCATCCCCGTGTATGAAGGTGTTACCATCTCGGTCGCCCGAGGTAGTAGATCAAATAGACAATAAAAGAACATTTATAATTAATAACTTTAATACCTTACAACAACGGTACAAAAACTGAATACAAGAGATAACTATGACTGCTAAAGAACTCATGCGTCTGACACCTATGCCGGTAGCGTGGTGACTCGATTCCCTTCATGCCCAACAACAACAACAATCAACTATACCTGCTAAGCCCAACTGCTCACCATCCCCTAATGGATCACCACAGTTTTGAAAACATAACACGGGGTTAATTACTGAGCAATTAAGGTAAGACAAGTACGATAAATAACCAGCTGATCATCCACCAACCCCAGTCTCCCGATCTCACACAGTAACCGACTACACACCAAGGTGTGTAGCCCTGCCAGATTACCCATCGCAATAGGTAATCCTCGCCGCCAGTGGGTGACCGCAGCCCATCCCTACCAAGTCCAGCTCCTCAATGAGCGACTAACAATCCATGTCCCTTAATGTGCGCATCCCCTCCCGTGACGGGTTCCACGGAGGGCGAACTAGGGTGTGAAGCCACTCCCGCAAGTGACTCCACCACAAACACACACACCACAGCAACACAGCTGTCACAACACCACAATCTTCACAACACAACCACATCACCACCGTCGCCACAACACTTATACTCCGATGATCAGCAGATAACAATAATTACAAACAAACACAATCTTAAATCAATTGACAGTAACCGAGTAGGGAAACCCTACCTCATCTCAAGCCATGAAAAGCATCCATACACAGCCAGACCAGACTCCGCTATGCATCCTACAACGATAGCCATCCCCTATTATACAACTATCCTCAATAACCTACTAGAAGACACAAGGCATAGACTTACCTAATGATGTGAATCGATGATGACACGGATGACGACCACGCACGCAACCTTCCTAAGCGAATCCCGTCTTTACCATGGTGGAGGTGTAGGTTATGTATATGAGAGTGTATGGAGGTAGGGGTGATAGGAGAGAGTGGCAGGCTAGGGTTAGAGAAAAAGGAATTGTCGAGAAAATGAGAAAATGAAATGAATCTCGCGAACTTGCGTTTTATAATAACACGTCAACAACAGCCATACTCGGTCGAGTACTGGAGTACTCGGCCGAGTAGGCTCTACTCGGTCGAGTATAGGCGATACTCAGCCGAGTAGCCCCTGCTAGGTCGAGTAATCAAATCCTATAAGGTTCATGTTCCAAACTTAGTCCCTCACCCATTCCTCCCTAAGGTCTTCCTTGGTCAACAGGGTCAGTCAACAAAGTCCTAAAATACCCTGAGTATTACAATGGGGGTGTCACAAAGTGGTATCAGAGCGACGATTTTGGAACCTGTAACAAATGAGCCTAATGAACGTAGTGAGTCTAATAAAATGAACCTAGTGTATGTGTATTGGGAGCCCCAACGGATGCTAGATTTTGGGTGAGTAGGCGCCCTCATTTTAAAATCACGGCCCCATTATGCTTAAGCCAGTCACCGGTTATAGGGATATCGAGTCGGGAATTATGTGCCTAGTGTGTAAAATGGTTATGTTAGAGATGTTTGCGATGGAGTCTTTTTGGATGCTAGTATGTGTAAATGTGATGAGGAACTGTGATGCGTGTCATTTATATGATGTTTTACACCCTATTTTACACGCATTTCAGAGTTCATTTGTGTAGTTTCTGCTACTATTTCCCCCATTTCCGTCTACTTTGATGTTTTTGTACATTATTGCAGAAATGTGAAGAATCCAGCGGAAATTGAGCTAAATCCGTCCCCGAGTATCCTGCATTGCATTTAACGTGAAGAGATTATTCAAGGAACGAGCTTGGTGCGCATTTCGAGGCCCAAAAGACAAATCCACGAGAAGTTAAAAGCGGATTACCAACTAAACCAGTCGATCGACAGGCCACCTTAGTCGATCGACCAACCCACGACATCCAGAGGCTACTGTACACTGCATCTCAGTCGATCGACCGCCATGCTCAGTCGATCGACCAAGCCGCTACTTCAGACGTGAATAAGAAGATCGAGGAAAATCAAGCCCATTGTGTTTTGGTTTTGATAATAAGTGTTACGTATATTCCTATAGTTACATTAAGTTTTACATACAGTTCTTTATAAAAATTAGGGTTCGAAGATTACTTTCGGTATTGAATACAATTCGCTTTGTCATTCGGCTTTGTTCTTTTCCTTCGCAATTCACACGGTATTCTACTGTTCTTATTCAGTTATTTTGCGCTTCTTTCATAGTTATAGAATTGCTAGATCAGTTTCCCAAGCCGAATTGCCATCTTATGTTAATTGCTTATCTTACCGTATCAATCATGAATTCCGTAGTTTATTTATCAAATCTTATTGTTGTTATCATTCCTAGTATGAGTAGCTAATTTGCTTGTGCTAGGATGTAGGGGAATTATAGTGTAGGCGGCGTAGAATAAACACGGCCTGAAATCGCGTGTCAGTCGATCGACTGACATACTTGGTCGATCGACTGACCTCGTGAGGTATTACCTTCGTTTTAATCGATTTAAATGTTATATTTGACGAATCGAATGCATGCGACTAGTTGAATGCTTAATATATGACTGACCCATTAGATCGAGAGATAGGGACAGTTGTTAGATCATCAATTAAAATGACTAAACTATGCTGAGATCGAAAGATAGGTAAAGTTTAGATTATTAGTCACTTCTCAGGACGAGAGTCAGTATTAGTGATATTAGGGACTTATAACGAGATCGAAAGATGCTATCTGTTAAGAGTGGACCGAGAGGACCTCTTGTTTTCCCGCCTCATGTGTTTGATTTAGACCGACTTAGTTTGTTGCCGCCGAAACTATAGTGAACCGACCATCCTAGTACCCTTCTTTATTTTTGATTTAATATATTTCTTTAGTTTTATTTTCATTGCTATTAGCTTTAGACCAAATCAAATCAACCCCCACATTTGTTACCTTAGACTAAATTTAGACAATTATTAATTACATTCGCCTCCTTGTGGTTCGACCCTGTTACCACTAGCCTAGGTTAGTTTTAATAGGAATTATTTATTTATTTTTGGTACTCACAACGACGGGTATCAAATTTTGGCGCCGTTGCCGGGGAGGCAATTGTTCTAATTTTTAGTTGTTTTTATTTAGTCTTTCTTAGTTTAAGGGACATCCGTTCCTTAAACTTTTCTTATATTCTTTTTGTAGTTTCTTCTTATGCGCAGGTCACAGGGTGGTGAACTAGTACCATTCAATCCTGAGATTGAGAAATCCTTGCGTGAGTTGAGACGATCATCTAGGATATTGCCGACAGAGGAAGAGTTGAGTACTCTGTCTAGTTACTACGAGAACGAGCTGTTCGAAGAAGATCCACCTACATCTCCTGCTTCTACTTCTTGGTGAGACAGTCACTTCTCCGAAATTCCAGTCATGGTGAAGAAGCAACTATAGCAAGTCATTCGAGCCGACAATTTTGCAAATCTATACAAGGGGTTCGAATTACGGAGCGATAGGAAATTCGAACCGAAGCCTTCCTATATCAACTTGGTTGAGAGAAACCGATTCGGGGAAGTCTTTGCAAATGAAGATTCAGCCAAGCATATGGAGATATTTATTGATTATTGCTGCTATATACCCCCGCCGACCGGTGTAACCCAGGACCAGATAAAGGAGACTATGTTTATATTCTCACTCCGCGATGCTGCAAGGGAGTGGTACAGAGATCTGGATCGAGCCGCTCATGGGATCACCGACTGGAATTCTTTGGCCCTGGCATTCTACAAGAAATACTTCTCTGCCTCGAAGACAAATTCCATTAGAGCTCAGATCACGAGCTTTAAACAGGGTCCTGACGAGAACTTTCATGAAGCATGGGTCCGTTTCAAGAAGCTGGTGCGAACCATACCGCACCATGGGTTCGAAAAATGGAGTCTTTGCAATCAGTTCTATAACGGGCTGTATGACGATCAGAGGGCTATTTTGGATGCCGCAGCCAATGGCCGATTTGCTGAGAATATGGGAGAGACTAAGGGGTGGAAGATCATTGATGATTTAGCCACCCATAAAGCTGAATATGGGAATTCGAGAGGCAATCAGAGGAGGAGTGCTGAATCGCCTTCTGTAGCTGCATTAGAGGCTCCCACGGCGAGGTTTGACAAATACGAGTTGGGAGGAGCTTCAAAAAGAGGGATGTATCATGTGAATGTTGTTTCAGACGGTCCTTTCGTCTGTAGAAGATATGGAGCTGAGGGACATGTTTCAGAAAATTGTCCTAGTCCCTTCGAGTCTTGTGCTGCCTTTCAACATTATAGGCAGACAAACACGTACTATGAGCCGAATGTCCACCCAAACTTGGGGTGGAGTAGCCAGAATGTCTTGAATTCGACTCAACCTCCACAACAGCAGCAGCAGCAGACTTATGTGCCCCCTCACAAGCAACAACAATATCAAAAACCTCCCTATGTGCCGCAGCAGCAACAATCTCAAAATTCCGAGTTTGCTGAGTTGAAGAATATGCTGCAAAAAGAGTCCCAAGCTAGAGAGGCCGGGATGAAACTGCTAGAGAGCCAAATTGCTCAATTGGCTAGCAAGAATACCACTCGAGCTCCGGGACACTTACCGACTCAAACTGACCAAAAAGAGACCCTTAATGCCATCACTTTGAGGAGCGGGTCTACCCTGGAGGGGCCTGCTATGATTGAGGATGCCCCTGAAAAAGATAAGCCGGAACCGAGTCAAAACAAAGCTGGAACGAACAAAGGGAAGAAAAAGGCGTCTACAGGTATATCGATCGATCGATCGACATACCCGTCGATCGATCGAAGTGCGACAACCGAAGCTCTCGTTGTTCTGTACAAGTCGATCGATCGACCGACCTCACCGGTCGATCGACCGAGATCGCTGCTGATAGTGAGCCTTTTCGTCCCCCGATGCCCGATAACTTGAGGGATCACTTGTTTCGGGGTACGACTGCCCCGAAAATATTGAGGTCAGACCCGACTGCTGATGGGTCAGTCCCAGCTCCGAAGTACGACCCAATGTCGATCAATGGTTCACATTTGAGACGGTCTGAAGAGGGGTCAAGCTTCAGTAAGGAAAAGGTGGTGGACTTTCAGCCTAAGTCCACGGATGCCGGCAGGAGAGATTTAGAGGAGAGGGCTAAGCTACTTCTTACAGCCCCATATCCGGAGAGACTAGTGCCGACGAAGGAACATGTATCTTTCAATAAATTTGAAAAAGTTATTCGTAGCTTGAATGTACAAGTTCCTTTTCTCGAGTTAGTAAACCAAGTGCCCGCTTATACTAAATTCATGAAACAACTCTTGTCTAAAAAGCGGTCACTTGAAACTGTGCATACTGTCGCACTTACTAAAGAGTCGTGTTCTTATCTGACCCACATTGTACCTCACAAACTAGAAGACCCAGGTAGCTTCTCCGTTCCATGTAGCATTGGTACCTTTTCTATTGAGAAGGCATTATGTGACTTAGGAGCTAGTATAAGTGTAATGCCCTTGAGTCTTGCTAGGAAGCTAAAATTGACTAGGTTTGCAGTGACCGACATGACAAAGTCTGAGATGGTCGACCGTCTGCGGTCCAGCCAATAGGAGTCTTAGAGGACATCCCCGTGCAAATAGGGAAGTTCTTCTTCCCTGTTGACTTCGTGGTACTTGATATGCCTGAGAATGCCCATATTCCTATCATATTGGGTAGACCATTTCTGCACACTGCTGGTGCAGTCATAGATGTTGGTTCGGGTACTTTGACCTTTAAAGTAGGGAAGCATTCCATTGTTTTTGCCCAACCTGCTAAGAAGAAAGACCCCATGTGGCCTGTAACTTGTAATACGGTTTCTGAAAAGAAATCTTATTTTATACTTCCTGATATGCCTGTCTCTATTTCTACTCCTGTTGTGACACCTCCGCTCCAGACTGGGAGCAAATTGGAGGAAGATTCGCCTATTTTACATATTGCAGGAGCTGGTTTGGGGAAGGAAGAGCCGCAAGTTACTCCAGCTGTGAAGAAGCCAATCATTTCACGAGGCGGTCTTGGTTGCCTTAGCTATGGCACTGATGAGAAAGTTGATGACGAGCCGGTCAAAGTGCGAGAGTCCGATTTGGATTCTGACGAGTCCGAAGAGATCATCGACTGGGGAGATATTGAAGCTGTTGATCCATTGAGTTCTGCAGATGCTGAGGTCAAGAAGAGTGCAGCTGAGAAGATGAGCACCGTTGAGGCTACCTCTTGTAGCCAGAAGCCGACCAAGTGGGCCATACCGTGGCCGTTCTTGATCAACTATTAGTTGATCAAATGCTTTACCAAAAAACTTTCTTTTTTTTTGCTTTTGTTAGACTCTCTTTTTATTGCTTTTTTGTGCGCGAGACTTCGCATTTATTTTTATTGCCTAGGATTTTTAAGCACTTTAGACTTTACTTTGGGTTTTGCGCAATTTTGGGCGCGTATTATTGTGCACTTGCAGGTTTTTAGACCTCATTAGCTCAAGTAATTGAGCAAATACGAAGAAATCTGAAGTTACAGCAGTATTTCCAGTCGATCGACTGGTCTGTATGGTCGATCGACTGGTCCGCGGTTCCCAGGAGCTACTGTTCCTTTCACCCGGGTCGATCGACTGGGTGAAGTGGTCGATCGACCGCCCTGCACTGCTGTACTTGTTCACGACCTCTCCCCTGCTGTGTTTGGTCGATTTGCGGAATTGAGGGAGTTTTCTACTCCACTTTATCTTCCGTCATACTATTTATTTCTTCTATTTTTCTCAATTATGCACATGATATCGATTCATTATTGCTTTCTCGATTTTATGCGTGGTACTTTGTTTGTCTTTTCAGGTACTTATTAGTAGCACTTTGCTTTGCTCTTGAAACCTCCTAGCTATTTGGTTTGGGGAGGTTTCCTTTGCTGCGCTTAAAGTCTTGTGAGTTCCCGATTTCCACTTCATGTCGTATTTGTTTATTTTCTCGCAAATTCCTGTTTCTCTTTTCTTTCATTACATGATTTTGCACAATGGGGACATTGTGCGATTTGGTTTGGGGAAGGGTTTTGCGTCGCATTTGCATAAGTTTTATTGCATTTCTGTTTCACGTTTAATTTTGTCTTGCATTGTTTATTTTATTTCTTATATATACATAAAAATCCAAAAAAAAATTGAAAAAATTTCAAAAATTTCAATGATGACATTGCATTTGCATTTGCATCTGTTTTTGCCTAAGCCTTGCTAATTGACATGTTATTGGTAGAATCGTATATGCATATCTACGAGTTTTCGTTAATTATTTGCTGAGCTTGAGACCTGACTTAGATTTTTGGCAAACTACATCATATTTCTAAGGTTTAGAGCCTATAACTGGTGACATTCATGACCGGTTTATCTAGGATGTGAGTAGTTACTCCTTATGAGATATGTTACATAAATGTGCATAAATATGAACTTAATCTGCTTAATACCTGTATGCATTCGGTTTGTGGTTTGTTGACACATGGTGGTAGAGGTTTCCCTTTTATTCGTTTTGCCCATAAGCTCCACACTACCAAAAACAGCCTTTTTGTCCCGTTAACTACATCTTACATTTAGCCTGCCCTTGTCAAGCTAGTAGTTTAGTTGTTGGGCTTGTCACTTTGTTTTTGGTAGCCTTTTGCTCGATTGAGATGTTGTTGGGAGAATGAAAAGAAAGAAAAAGAAATGAAAAAGTTGGAAAAAAATAAGAAAAAAAAATGATTCGAAAAAGAAAAAGAGTTCTGTACTGTTCATTACGGTCGATCGACTGGCATCATTGGTCGATCGACTGGAGTCCGAAAGAAAAAGAAAAGAAAATCAATTCGCATAATTCAAGCCTTTATCTTATGGCGATTTTTGCTCCCATGTTGCAATTATATCTTATGGGGAGTTGGTTGATTACTATTATTTTGGAGATTGTGAGTTTTGTGCTTGCTTTAGCACCGTTTCGATTGATTTTGAGCAAGAAGTGGATGTTGTCACATGGTTCCGTTTTGGTACTAGCTTGATCACCTGTACCTCCACTTTTCCATAAATGTTTTGCCTCTTCTTACCCATACCTCACATTTCCATATATATATACATCGGCATGTGTCATGTTAATTTGTTGGTTGGAATGCATATGTACGGTTATAGAGATTACTTTCATATTATATTGCAGGCATGTTCTCATAGGTCGTAGTTAGGTGAGAGTCATTACAATATGAATTCTTTCTATCCTCTTATATATTCACCTGTGCTTATGTGTGATATGAGCGACCCGTGAGAGTCCAATTTGATAAGTCTCTATGGTTGATGGTTCAGCAGTTTTTTTTAACGACTACATAACTCGTTTGCATGATTCATACGCTAATTGATTGTTAGTTATTGCATTAAAATGGTTTAGGCTTTACAGTTTGCGATTCGCTCTGAGATTGAACTCGTTCCATTAGGTCATTATATCGAGTCTAGTTCTTGCTTGGGGACAAGTAAGGGTTTGGTTTGGGGAATTTTGATGCGTGTCATTTATATGATGTTTTACACCCTATTTTACACGCATTTCAGAGCTCATTTGTGTAGTTTATGCTACTATTTCCCTCATTTCCGTCTACTTTCGTGTTTTTGTACATTATTGCAGAAATGTGAAGAATCCAGCGGAAATTGAGCTAAATCCGTCCCCGAGTATCCTGCATTGCATTTAACGTGAAGAGATTATTCAAGGAACGAGCTTGGTGCGCATTTCGAGGCCCAAAAGATAAATCCACGAGAAGTTAAAAGCGGATTACCAACTAAACCAGTCGATCGACAGGCCACCTTAGTCGATCGACCAACCCACGACATCCAGAGGCTACTGTACACTGCATCTCAGTCGATCGACCGCCATGCTCAGTCGATCGACCAAGCCGCTACTTCAGACGTGAATAAGAAGATCGAGGAAAAGCAAGCCCATTGTGTTTTAGGTTTTGATAATAAGTGTTACGTATATTCCTATCGTTACATTAAGTTTTACATACAGTTCTTTATAAAAATTAGGGTTCGAAGATTACTTTCGGTATTGAATACAATTCGCTTTGTCATTCGGCTTTGTTCTTTTCCTTCGCAATTCACACGGTATTCTACTGTTCTTATTCAGTTATTTTGCGCTTCTTTCATAGTTATAGAATTGCTAGATCAGTTTCCCAAGCCGAATTGCCATCTTATGTTAATTGCTTATCTTACCGTATCAATCATGAATTCCGTAGTTTATTTATCAAATCTTATTGTTGTTATCATTCCTAGTATGAGTAGCTAATTTGCTTGTGCTAGGATGTAGGGGAATTATAGTGTAGGCGGCGTAGAATAAACACGGCCTGAAATCGCGTGTCAGTCGATCGACTGACATACTTGGTCGATCGACTGACCTCGTGAGGTATTACCTTCGTTTTAATCGATTTAAATGTTATATTTGACTAATCGAATGCATGCGACTAGTTGAATGCTTAATATATGACTGACCCATTAGACCGAGAGATAGGGACAGTTGTTAGATCATCAATTAAAATGACTAAACTATGCTGAGATCGAAAGATAGGTAAAGTTTAGATTATTAGTCACTTCTCAGGACGAGAGTCAGTATTAGTGATATTAGGGACTTATAGCGAGATCGAAAGATGCTATCTGTTAAGAGTGGACCGAGAGGACCTCTTGTTTTCCCGCCTCATGTGTTTGATTTAGACCGACTTAGTTTGCTGCCGCCGAAACTATAGTGAACCGACCATCCTAGTACCCTTCTTTATTTTTGATTTAATATATTTCTTTAGTTTTATTTTCATTGCTATTAGCTTTAGACCAAATCAAATCAACCCCCACATTTGTTACCTTAGACTAAATTTAAACAATTATTAATTACATTCGCCTCCTTGTGGTTCGACCCTGTTACCACTAGCCTAGGTTAGTTTTAATAGGAATTATAAATTTATTTTTGGTAATCACAACGACGGGTATCAAACTGTGTGCGTGTTTGGTTGAGTGGAAATGTGCATGAAAATGGCGAAAGTGGTGGAATGGCAATAGTACGTGACAATGTGGTGTAATATGGTGATGGTAATGCTTTCTTAATTATTCTATGCGCTTTAGTATAAAGAAGGTGTGAGTCTTGAATGTGGTAATAATGGTAATTAATAAGTTGTGAATTCGATGTAGTGGTCATCAAAATAGTTTTGGTAAAGGTGATAGATGAATGGTTGAATGCTTCCGCAATGTGGCGTAATTAAGTTGGGTAAGCTACATGTTAATTGATGTGACATGGTTAAACTATTAGTAAGCTTGGATGATAAAGAATGGTTAAATGTTAGATGTATGTTTAGAGTGATATGGTTAGAAGTTATTTTGTTGTAAGTCACAATTGTATAATCATAAGTAAAAGAAACGTATTGAAAGTATGCATGAGAAAGCTAAAAATTTAGTCGTTTGGTTGAGTAATGATTGTTATAGAATGAGATGAAAGAGTTGAATGAATCTATATGTTTGTTAGAATTGATACGTTGTATTAGTGTAGTAGTAATACATTGTGAATAGGTATAATAATCTCTGACGATTTCCGAATTTATTTTCGAATCGACACGCGTTGCTGTTTTGCAGAAATCTTTAGTTAAGCTTATAATTTATGATCGTGTACCTAGCCTTACTTGGCCGAGTATGAGTGCCTACTAGACCGAGTAGACCTCATTAGATCTAGTTAGGAAGTTATAACGTCGAGAAAGTTGGATCTGCCAGCGGAAACTCGACCAAGTAGCTTCAACTCGATCGAGTAGAGACCACTCCATCGAGTAACCTACTTACTCGATCGAGTAAGCTGCTACAGTACCGCTGAAACACGGGATCTTATATCCCTTTTTCCCCTAATTCTTTCCCTTATTTCTTCCATTCCACAAAACCCTAATTCCTAAAACTCTCTCAAGTTGTCCTTGTTCTTGTGATTTTGGTGCTTGAACCTTGTACTTTTCTTTGATAAATCCGTCCTTTTACTTGCTAATTCATCAAGGTAATAGTATTCATTCTCTTTTTATGTTTTAATTGATTAAAATCATGTATAAGAGTTGAAGTTTGTTGAGAGATCCGGTTAATATGCATAAAATCTTGCTTACAATTGTTGTAATATGATCTAATTGTTTCAATTTGTTGATTATTGTTGTTAGTTATGCAAAAATCGAATCAAATTGGGGGTTTGTGTGATTCGAAATTTCTAGGGTTTGGGATCTTAAATTGAATTTTGGTTGTCTTTTGTATGTAAAAGAGGGAAAATTGGATAATATATGTTATGTATATCATGTTTAGAGTTGAATTTGATGATTTTCATTCAAAATTTTGTCTTAAAACTCCGTCTCAAAAGTGCCCCAAACTGAAATTCGTTTTATATTAGTGTGAAATTTGTTTATTTATGGAGTTATTTTGAAGGTATAGTTTTTAGAAGTGCTAGTAATGATGTTAATTGGTGCCATACATATCAAAATTATTGCAGCTGTGAGACCGTCTGATAATAAATTTGAGAGTCTATGCCTATAATTTCTGGAATGTTGGTGAAAGTGTGTACTTAGTAGCTCCTTTCCATGATCATACATGATTATTTTGCATGTTTTCATATATATATGGTTTGTATATTTAAGTCATATGTTGAAACAGATGCCGAGACCAACCGTGGGAACCCGTCAGAGCAAGAGAGGGGGGGGGGGGGGAGGGCTTCTGAGCCCGAGGTAGGAGAAGGGAGTGGACCTACGGTCCCAGCAGTACCCGAGTACCCGTCTGTCGTCTTTGTGGACTTTACACAAAGGGATAATTTTGTTGCCTTGCAAAAACGCAAGATGAAACCCACCCGTTGTATAGACACAACTCTCTTGACTGACTTGGGGATTGAGACGGATGTTAGGCATATCTTCGAGACTTTGGGGATGACTGGGTTGTATCGTCTCCGGAAACATTCTTATGCTTTCTTGACTCTTGAGTGTATGAGCTCCTTTAAGTACGATGCGGTGGAACAAACTGTTGCGTTCCGCCTTATGAACACAAGTTCTCTTCTTACCATGGATATGTTTGCTACTCACCTTGGCCTTGCTAAACCCGCCAAGGGAGCTCTCAGGGATATATCGTCTGAGTGTGGGGTTAGTAGCCTCATGCCTTGTCTTACTGGCAAACCCGCTCCTACTTCAAGTAACATGTTGATAAACTATGTCCAACATGTCACTTTGAAGATTTTCCTCCGTGCCATGACTTGTCTGCTTTATGAGAAGAGGGATGTGAGTAAGTTAAACTCACACGAGTTGATGTTGCTGATGGCGTACCTTAACCCCACCCGGTCTCAGAGAGTGACCTTTAGTGCCCCTGCTATAGTGTGTGCCAGTTTAGCCCTGATGGCTTCTTCCGACACCCGATTTATGAGTTGTGGTGTCATTGTCACTCGGCTGGCAGAGAGGCTGACTTCCTTTGAGGCCTCCTCGGCCTATACCCCTTTGACCATCACGGTGCCTACCTTGGACCGGGACTACTTCCTCGACCAGAAATGGTTGAGAATCTTGGGGGATGGCGGTTTGGCATGGAGAGTGTGGGGTATGAGTTTGATGCATATACGAGCTCGTGAGCACCTACCTGCGACTGAGCCCTTACCGACGGCGGTGATAGCTGCCGATTCTGATGAGGAGGAGGAGGAGGAGGAGGCTCCCCAAAGGCAGCTCTACCTCATTGACCCAGATATCTTGCAGGTGATGCCTGAGCCGAGGAAAGGGGAGAATGTGGGGGTTGAGGAAGCCCAGCCTAGGATGGGGAGGGGACCACGGCGAGTGAGGGAGAGGGTGGCTGAGACCCAGCCGGAGCAGCCAGTACCTCCACAGTACCAGTACCCCGATTATCCTCCTTTCTATAGCCTTGAGATGAGAGTGAGCGAGCTCACGGAGAGAGTGTCACCGAGCTTGACACTCTGGAACCTCCATGAGATGGCATATGTGCAGGGCATTAGGACTGAGACCGCGCAGCCTGTGTGGTGGAGGGATGTTGGGGACGACAGTGGAGTCTTCCACTCTTTCGGCGTGGAGAGGTCTACTTGGGGAGAGCCCCAGTCATATCCCTACGGTTGCTTGGCCCCTTAGCATATGGGTGCAGATGCTGGTGCTGGTGGTGTGGCGGGTCATGATGCAGCAGGAGCGGGCACATCTGGTGGTGGTGGCGGAGATGAGGTCATGGACGAGCAGGATGTGGAGTGATATACTCCTTTTTCTTCTTCTTTTATTTCGTGGTTTGTAGTGGATAATATTTGTTTTCGGTTGGTACCTTTTTGGATCTTTGGTTTGTATGTTGGCCATAAGGCCGTATTTTGAGTATCTTTAGACTTGTTATGCAGAATTTTAGGGTCGGGAGAGCATCCCGACTCGTATTTATATGATTGTTTGGCCTATGATTGACTTCTAGGGGATTTTCGACCTGTGATAACTCGACCGAGTGCCCCTCACTCGATCGAGTAGCTGCAGGTGTTAATTTGGATGGAGTATTCTAATCTCGGCTTACTCGATCGAGTAGCTGACGAGCTCGATCGAGTAAGGCCAGCTCGATCGAGTGCCTGACCAACTCGATCTAGTGTCACTGTTACAGGAACTTTTCGGATTGAGACTTGGTTGAATCATCATATCTTTGTATGCTAGTATACTAATCATCATTGTGGGCGTTTAGTATCACCGTTTAGCTTCACCGAAGGTTATATCATTGCGTATGGTCGTGCTATATATATAATTGTTATGTTATGTATATTAGCCGGAACGATAAATCAATTTGATGTAGGTAATATAATGTGCGGCGGTGTTATTCAAAATTGATAATGATTGTGTGTGTGTATATATATATACATATATATATATATATATATATATATATATATATATATATATATATATATATCGGTGGGTCATGTTTACGTAATGTCAACAAAGTGCCGTTGCTGTCATGAGTCGTATATGCATAGTGGTCATCTTGCACAATTCTCGGTGGTATTTGCATAACTTTGTAGTCTACATCAAGCCGAATTGGGTAAGTAGGATACAATGTTCATAATGTTATTGCATGTTCGGTATGATCGTCTAACAAATAGTTGATGACCTTGCTGTAAGTTGGTAATAATATATCTTGCGGTGTGTTACATACTTTCAGTGGTTTTAAGTTTAAACGAGTTACATAGTGTAATGTCAAAGAGTAAGTTATGTCAATGTGAATCAAGGTTGTTTTGGTTTATGAGTAATGTCAAGATGGTATAATAAGTATCGGTTTGACAGACGGGGGAGTTGTTTGATGGTGAATTTCGGGGACGAAGTTCCTTTTTAAGAGGGGAAGAGTAATGTCGCAAAGGAAAAAGGAAAAATGATCTAATTATAACAACTTTACAGTATTTATGTGGTGATTTAAAGTATGTGAATGATTGTTTGAATAGCTTTATGTGATTGTTTGAATAGTTTCATAGTGGTTATGGTGCAATTGAGTAAGAATTTATAATTGTTGAATAAAATAACATATTGTATACTTTATTTTCAATAATTAGTAGTTATGTTGTCATGGGAATGACATGTTATTAGCAATAGTAGGTTGTCTTTGGCAGAATTGCGTTGTGTGGTTAAGGTACTAAAGTGGAATGATATATGTGTTGTATGAATCAGTAACATGTGTTGTGGTAAATCGATGGTAGGATCGTTGTTTTGTATGTTTCGTAATCGGTAGTTGTTGACAAGTAATGAATAGAAGTATAGTCTAATAGTTGTGTTGATGTACGTTTAAATGGTAGCATGTGGAGGGTACAGGTGATGGATGAGTTAGTTGTTGTGATTGGTAGGCGTTATAGTGATTCAAAATAAAATTTGTGATTAGCTGGGAGTCGTGTTGTGTATTATGTGCTAAGGCGGATGATGGTGATGTTTGACGGACATACGTAGTGGGATGGTATTTCTAAACAGTTATGTTGACCTGTGTCGGGTAAACGGGGGTGTTGACCTTGGTTTCCTTGTCGTGTGGTTCGGGGGAGGATGAGTCGAACTTTGGGGACGAAGTTCTTTTTAAGGAGGGAAGACTGTAATACCCGTCCTTTTAGGGACCCGTTGACCGACGTTGACCGACCTTAGTGACATGCCTTGACCTTTGGAAACCTTACGAGCTATAACTTGTGACGTGGTAAGCTTTGGGTGTGGGGTATTCGATCTAGTCGAGGCTACTCGATCGAGTAGCTTGGAATCTCGATCGAGTAGGAGACACTCGATCGAGTAAGTTAGTTACTCGATCGAGTAGCGTGTTTGCAGCGAGGATTTATAAGTCGTGTTTTGGGAAACCGCAAATCATTTTCGCCTCTCTTCCCTAAACCTAAATGTTGTCTCTTCTCCTTCCATTCACCATAGTTCCTCCCTTTGGAGTCCTTGAGGATGCTTGTGCCATGGGGATGGGTTGTTTGAGTCGGGTAGAGGTCTTGACGTCGGTTTGCTATGCGTAGGTATGTCACCGTCATCATCATTGTTGTTTGTTGTTTCAGTTAGGGTTGTGGTAATAGTGATAGGTGATTGTATTGTTTGTATAGGTGTATTGCCTGGTTGATTGGTATCGTATGGTCGGACGCGGAATCGCTGCGGTGCGCTAAAGGTAGGTTCGCCTACTCAGTACTGTTGGTTGTCTAGAGTGTCCTTGATGTGGTTTGATTGATGTAGTGTCGATATGGTTGACTGGTTGTGGTAATTGTTTAGTGTTGTGTTGTTTTGATTGTCATTGTTGTGATACAGTTGGTTGTGGTTGTTGTCTTTGGTTCTCGAGGTGCGTCCTCGGCTGAGTGGAGTCACTTGCGGGAGTGGCTTCACGCCCTAGTTTCGCCCTCCGTGGAACCCGCAATGGGAGGGGATGTGCACATTAATGGGACAGGGTTATCGCTCGGTATGATGAGTGGGGATTTGGTGGGTACGGCTGCGGTCCCCCACTGGCAGGGCTTGTCCAGTGGACAGTCAGTGACGGTGATTGATTGGAGGAGATGTGGCTTATGTGTATCTTGTCGTATTTATATTGTGTTGGCAGTGAATGATCTGTTTCTTCAGTTACCGACCTTGCGTGTTTTTGCCTTCTTGTTTACTTCTGTTGTGTCTGCCGTGATCCCTTATGGTGAGCAGTCAGTCTTAGCATGTGATGTCTTGCATGATTGTTGGATGCTTAACGGGATGAGTCTTCACGTGTAATTCTCTTAGCTAATAGTAGTCCGAGTTGTACCTTTTGTATATCTTAGTTTGTTAATCACTGTAATGTAACTTAATTGTTCTTTTATCGACATTTGATTATTGCTGTCCTCGGGCAACCGAGATGGTGATGCCCTTTTATGCTAGGGAAGGTCTTGTTAAGGCTCCTTGGTATATGGGGGTGTCACAGTTATAACCAATTCTTTTGACTTAATCTCAGTTTTTTAAAATTTAGTTTAGCTTCATAAGTTCAATTCAGTTCAAGTCCATTACTTTCAGTTTAGTTCGGCTCCACTAAGTTCACTTTGGATATATTCAGTTCGATTTAGAAGATTTCAGTCCAAAAAAACAGAACCTGTAATTTTTACATTTATATAAATAAAAAGAGCAGAAAAATAATATAACTACATTTTCTAAGTAGTGCAACCAGTCAAAAAAAAAAAAACATCCCACGAGTAGTTGTAAGGTACAATCTGCATTGAAACTAAAAGCTTAAAGATTTGTGAAGTTAATTGGAGAAATAACAAACAACCAAGTTCCTCAAATGTGGCTATAAAATGAGCAAATGAACCAACAAGATAGAACTCAATCAAGAACTTGAAATAAACTTGTTTTTTTGTTACAATTTTCTAATTTAATAAGAAGCGAAAAGAACAAGGATATAACTTAATCAAAGCACGCGACCAATGATTAAGATTGGGGTGATCTTGTCAAAGCACTAAGCCAATGAACAAGACCGGCCTTGTGAGCTATCCCAACACAACTTCCAGCACTAAGCGAAGAAGATTTACTCAAGTACAAAGCCAAGAGTTTGTTTAGAAGAAACTGGGTTTCACTCTTTATATTGAACTCAATCTGATTTATGACATTACATAGCAAGACTTATATAAGCCAACGGTTAAACAACATTAGGATGTACAAATACTCACCTAATGGTCTAAAATGCATCACCCAGAGGATAAAAAAACCGTGACCTTGCCCCTTACACAAAACAAAAAGCTGACTAGAAAATTGATGGTTATCAAATAGTACCTCGCAAGTGCACGATTTATCGTTGTGCAAAATAGAGGGTCGATCCCACAAGGAGTTAAGAAGATTACTAATTGTTCTAATCCTATCGTTTAGCTAAGTCGGCAATAAAGGATGAATTTGTTATACTAAGACTACCTAAGACAAAATGAAATTCAAACTAAACAAGAAATAGATAAATTAATGTCCGAGAGGAAATGATAAGTTGTAAATCAAATAATTTAAAGGCCTAAGACTCGGTTCTCCCCTAAACATTTCATAACTTCACACCATTAAATCTCTAGGCTAATCATAAGGGTAACAAGGTGAGGAGGAGATGGCCCTAATTCGCTTAAGACCCCCCTCTCGGGTTCGAAATAGGACACTAGCACTACCCACCAACCCCCCTCTTGGGTTCGAAGGTCGGAATCCCTAACTCAACGCTCAACAACCCCAAAAACGTGCACTTTTCCAAGGAGGTCAAGAAATTGGTCAAGGTCATTAAGTACTCATCGTAATCCGGGTCATCCCACTCCTCCTCTCGGAGGTCGATTTCAGAGGTGCCCTCCCATGGTTCTCCCTTTCGGTCTCAACCTAGGTTAGCAATAGGGTCAAATTCCGGATATCCAAATCACAACCTAACCAACTCTCGTTGGTGGACAAGGGTCACAAATCGACACTACCCAAAATCAATCCATAAACAAAATCATTCCTCTAAACTACCCTCACCAATTTCCCTAAATAATTAGCCTTTATGAGATTCAATTAGTGAAATTACTCATGTTGGGTCAAACCGAGTCCTAGCGGAGGACTACTCACTAATCATGTTTCTAAAAGCAAAAGAGACAACAAAGATGGAATCTTTAAGCATAAACATGGTGGAAGAACAAATTCTACTACTAATCATGCAATAATCCAACACAAAGTATGAGGAAAGACAATTTAATCTAATAATGATGAGGATTAACTAAAAGACACAACCTTTAACACAAATAACTCAAGGATTCAATCTTCAACTTAAGGAAATCAAAGACTCAATCTTTGGGTGTAAATAACAACGGTGAACAAAGAAAAGAGGAACAAGAGAGAGAATAACAACAATCAAACAACTAGATTGGATTCCTAACATAAACAATCAAACAAAACTTGAAAGAAAAGCAAATGTAAACAAATGAAATTAGGAAGAGAAATTATACCAACTTAATAGCAAAGAAAAGAACTTGGATTGAAAATAAGAAAGGAGATGCCTTCAATCTTCTTACGACCCAATTTCTACACTAATTAAGGTATAATTATTGAATAGCTTGTTCTAATTAGGGAGAGATTAGCAAAGTAATTAACAAGATTCAAACTTGGAAAGGGAAATAGAATTAGATCTAGGGTTATGTGTCTGAACACGATTTTGAGGGAGTATTTATAGTATCCTCCTACTTAGGTTACAAAAAAGGGAATTAAGACAAAACACGGGTAGCAGCGACCGCTAGCCGATCGACCGGCGGTCGGCTGCCCCTACGGCGCCGAGACATATCAAATTTGAAGCTTTAAATTGGCTAAGGAGACGCTCCGCCGGTTGGCCGGCTGCCGGTTGGCCAGCTGCCGGCTGGTCGGCCCAGGGGAATCTTCTGCTTTTTCTTCCTCTTTCTTCCTTGCTAACTTCCTCGTGTGCCTTGTTTCTTGCCAAATTTCCTTTAGCTAGCTCAATTACCTACAATCGAATACCGGAATTGGTAATAGCGGGAATAAAAGGCAAAATGCAAGAAAAAGGCCTAAGATTGTTCCTAAGTAGTCCAAATGATTAGCAAAAAGAAGGGTAAAAAAGGGCCGAATGTTCAATCATCAAATCTCCCCACACTTAGTCTTTACTCGTCCCCGAGTAAGTCCAAAGCCAATGCACAAGAGACTACTATAGTAACCACCAAGAGTGTGTGCACGATATAAGCATCATTCAATTATTCTAAATTAAAAGTATTAGCCGATCGAGTATTAGCGCACTCAACGCCTCTTCAACTCACAATTTGACACTCATGAGGAGAAAGTTCCCTATTGCAAGGCAAGTTGGGTCTTGCTACAAAATGGCGATGCATCTATCATGAAAGCACGAAACAAACAAAGGATGCATCTACAAAAAGTCAAACCGCTTTCCTCATCTAAGCGGCCGTTTTGCTTTGAACAATTAAAGGTTTTGGTCGGGAGATACCGTCTCAAAGTCTCGGCGGGGTGTCAATGCCCTAGTGGTGGCTCAAGCAACCCAAAATGACAACCAACTGCCTAGGAAACGAATTCAAAGGCGGGAAAGGGGGAAGCAAAGCCTAACCTTCGAGATTTACATGACACACTCAAGATTCAACCATATCGACCCATGACTAAGGGGACCTAGACTAGCGACTTCCTCACGATTTTCACTAATCTCTCATTTTGTTTTTAGAACGGGTGATTTTTATGCCAAAAAGTAACCAAAATCACTCAACTACTCGACCAGCGAAAACGTGCCCGCAATCTAATGTGTAAGGCATTCCTTTGTCCGATGAAATGCAAACAATGGAACAATGCACACGGTATGAAACAAGGGTTATAACGGGGCTAGAGAGTAGGACAAAACGGGATTGGTGCAAGCACCGTTTAGATATGTGGAGTTCAAATCAAGAATTGCCGACACATCATAACCCATTTCTTATTGCAACACATGAGACACGTCTATGCTCTAACATAGTATGGATGACCAAAACTATGCAAAAATTGCATAAACCCAACTCAAATTGGGAAAACTTGAAAATACTCCTCTTATTTCAACAAATGATAACGTCTACACCCTAACAAAAACTCGGTTTCCCAAGCCATGCAAAAATTGTGTAAACCCGACTCATTTTGGAAAAACATCAAATTGCCCTTTTGTTTAGCAACGGCTTTTTCTACCCCCTTAAATGATGAGTAGGGGTGTTGCTTGCCTTTTTCTGTTTTTTTTTTCTTTTTTCTTTTTTTTTTGACAACAAACAAATATATACAACACAAGTGACTCATTTTTTTTGGATTTTTCATGACTTTTTCACTTTTCTATTTTGTTTTTCATTTCTTGTTTTTTTCAAAACCTCTTATTTATATACAATGCCAAAAACACCAAACTTTTGACCCGAGTGGACATGTACACTATCCACCATCATGACCCAAATCACCTCCTACAACACAACTACAAAACCGACCAATTCTTGATTAAGGAAGGGTGGTTATGGAATGTAGCTATTTTGGTGGGTTTGCCAAATGAAAGGCTAAGGCTCAAAGGGGTGAATAAAAAAGGAGATAATGGAAGAGACAAAACAAGGCTATTTGGCTTTGTGAGGTTCATACAAACTGATTTTGCTTCATATCATGTGCACAAAAAATGAGATGCAATCCATGGTCTAAGGACGAAATGACACACTTATGCGTTTTGATGTGACACGCCTCGCGAGGATACCTACTCTCAATACCTAAGGGAGACCGGGTATGGATGTACCGGTCCCAAGGAGGCTCTAAATCTCACATGTAAGTAGCTATGTCGAAATCTAGGCCTAGTCTACGGTCTATGGTCTCACAAGGTGGTCAATACTCTCCGGTCTAGCCTCATTTCCAGGGTATTTGCAAGCAAATACCCTAACAAGGAGGTCTCCTAAGAGGGGAAAGACACGACATAGACAATATCATCATAGAGGGTATCATATTCCCTTCCTAGACCAAATTTTGTTCAAAAATTTATATACAAACTCAATGCAACGAAAAGGAAACACAACACATATATACATGTGACAAAATGCAAACGGGAATCAAAAGAACATGAAGATAAACATGCAACAAATCATCTAATCCTAACATCACGCATCAACACCAAAAAATCCACATGGTCTCCCAAGGAGACACCCAAGGCAATAAAATTCCCATTCTCCTTCGAAATATCCAAAATACCTAAAAGAAAGAATAGTAAAAAGGAGTAAGAGATAGGAAGGATTATACCAAGCGGTCTTCTAGCTCCTTTTTGCCTCGAATGTTCAATGCGCTATGCCAAAGGTTAGATAAGACATATATATACAATGCAAATGCTTTTGTAAATTTTTGAAAATTTTTCAATTTTTATGGATTTTTTGAAATTTATCAAATTTAAAAGTATTTACAAATATAGACAAATATTCACAAGAGTGGATATTTCCCTCCCCACACTTGAGATGTACATTGTCCTCAATGGACAAAAGCATAGGGAGTGAATAAGAAAAAGAAAGGAACATATTTTTGGTATTTTTGATGTTTGGAAATAAAAAGGACATATTTTTGGGTTTTTTTTTTTTGGTGTTCGAATTTCCTCCCCACACTTATTTATTTACATTACTTCCAAATGAAAATAAATGTGTGGAGGAAAATAAAAATTAAAAGGCATGTTTTTTAGGTTTTTTTAGGCCCTTCCCACACTTATTTATTTACATGGGAGGGCATGTTAGGGAAATAAAAGAACTTGCTTTTGTTGGTTTTTGTTATTTTTCAATTTTTTTTGTTGTGATTTTAAAATAAGAATGCAATGCATGCTCTATACTATATGCAATAATTAAATTACAATGCAAAGTATACTATGTGAATGCAATGGCTAAATGTGACATTATATTAAAAATTTGAAAACTAATGCAATCCTAGATGAATGCAACTATGTGAATTTCTAAGCTAAATGCATGCGAAAAATTAAACATGAATGAGAGAATTTGGATTAAGGGAGAGACCATACTTGTCATTTTGGATTTTCAAACGGGAGCATTAGCCTCATGGTGGTGCAAGGCTATGAATCACCAAGAGTCACTCGACTCTTCCAACCAACAAGAAATTTTTTTGTCAAGAGATCTTCAAGAAATGGAGAGATGAAATACTAACAAAGGGTCATGGAACGAGATGCATAGGAAGCCACCATTGCCAAGAGCTCACATTTGAAAGTACCCTCTCCACTTCACCAACTCAATTATCAAAATCTATATCATCTTTCACATTAAAAACTGCATTTCCTTCATCACGGATAACATCATCACCGGTACTCATATTCTACCCTCCTCCGGACCCTGACGCCCCCGCATCAGCATGGAATGTAGGAGCCACTCCACTATACCACGCACCACTCTCTTGATGAACCACGGGAGTAGGAGAAGTCGGGTTACTAAAGTAATCCGATTGCATATGGAAGCCTCCACGAACAGTTAGCGCGGTGTACCCTTGGGTAGGCCAAGTAAAGAAATCCGGGTGCGGCCCATCTCTAGTGACAAACCCGCGGCGGGCATAGTCATCATAAATCGGGAAGTTCCCTACTCCTTGGTTATAGTAGATATGATCTAGCCTTTCGTTCACCAAGTCAAACCGAGTATTCATTTCACTCTTCAATTCACCCAATCCCAAGTTCAAGTTGTCAAAATACCCTACTAAAGTCGGGTCTAGGGGAGGGTATTGGTAGTTCGGTTGTTGAGAAGTGGAAGGCATAGAATGAGTGTCAAATTGTTGCGGTAATGAGGTAAAAGTGGATGGGTGGGATTACGAGGTCGGGCCGTGGCGCTCTCGCCGAGAAAGTGTTTGCCGGGCACCCTCGGTGTGGTCACGCTCATGTACCGAGAGGAGGTAACTAGATTGCTCTTGCTTGATTGTTGTTGCTTTAATATTTGGTAGGACAATTGAATCCTTGTCATCGATTTGCCAATACTCACGATTATCGGCCGGGTCAACCCTAAACCATTCCAAGGAGTGGGTCAAGTAGAACTTTGATAAGACATTGGGCTCTTGAACCGGGTTGTACAAAGACTCATCAAACCCGCCTATATCCTTGGCCAATTACGTGATCATCCCGCCCACAAATATTCCCACACTTTGATCCGGGAAATTCGCCAATTTCCTAAGGTGAAGCACAAAGTGGTGGGCTATGTTCATTTGAAACGGCTTGGGCTTTTGGAAAAGGTAAGAGCCAAGGATGTTTAGTTCATCGGTTCTAACGGTCCACGGTTCACTCCTAGCAAAAATGGTCCACCCCATGAATCGATGCCAAACCCTAATAGCCGGAAAATGAATAGAGTTGGCATTCATTTTCCCTTGTGTGGGTTCGGGCTTACCCGATATAGCTTCCCAAACCCGAGAATGATGGAAATCAGCTGGTGCCCTATAGGAGTCCATGTAATTCAAACCGAAAGCTTTTCCAAACCTCTTCAAGGTCATAGTATGGTTGTGGTTCATAAGGCGGAACCTAATTTCAACAATTTCACCGGTACTTCTTCTTTTATCCACTTGGAGTGAGCTCAAGAATTTCCAAGTAAGGCAAGGGTAAGTCAATCATTTACAGGTGTACAAGAATCCCATTCCAACCTCCCTAAATAATTTCTTGGCATCGGTATTGATCCCTAAATCCTTCATGGTTTGGCTACAAATGAATTTAGTAGCATGAATAGGACGATTTTTGAACAAAAGAAACTTACATTATTGAGCCCCGGATGCGAAGACAAGATTAGGGAAGTCGGGATCCGGCGAGGAATCCGTCATTTGAGCCACTCCAAATTGAACCGAGTCCATAGCAGCCCTAGCCGTGTCCGCTCTTGTTCTCTTGGATGCCATCTTCAAGTTAGTTGGAAAGGTTGAGTGTTGGTGGGTGGGTTTGTTGGGGAATTAGAGAGGATTTTAGGTTGAGGGATTGCAGAGAGAGAGAGAGTGATTTTTAGAGAGTGGTGCGAAATTGGGACGATGAGTGAATATAAAGGCACGCGACAAATGACGCTGAGCCGGTTGGGTACCGGCCGCCGGTCACCCGGCTCATGGTCACCCAGCACAAATTCAAAAATTCGATTTTTTTGAGTCAAAATTGAGATGCCTCGGCGCCGGTATGCCAACCGACCGCCGGTCACCCGGTGCTCAGCCTTCCCCACCTTAATTTCGAAATTCCTTATCTCCCAAATTTCAGATGCCTCGGCGCCGGTATGCCAACCGGCTGCCGGTCACCCTTCTCCCCGCCAATCCTTCCTAAAAAATCAATGTTATACCACCACATAACATCCTCTTTTCAAAAATCGAAAGTCAAGCTTAGTTTCTAACCAAAACATTTCAATTCCCCATCGGTTAAGCTAATAAATAATTACACTAAAGTGTGACCCATGTGTTGCCTCCCATGAAGCGCCTTTATTTAACGTCGTAGGCTCGACTAAGTCAAAAATTACCTAAGTATACGGACAATGCACCAAAATAGTGAATGACAATCAAGTTTGGACAAGATATGTATCAATTGAGCTTACATCCTTCGAGATGGGAGGGCCGGCTACATAGTGCTTGAGCCGTTGTCCATTTATCTTGAAAGATTGGTCTCCATCGGATACTTCAACTGACCCATAGGGAAAAACTCGGATCATGGTGAAAGGTCCAGACCATTTTGACTTAAGCTTCCCCGAAAATAGCTTGAACCTTGAGTTAAAGAGGAGAACCAAGTCTCTCACCTTGAATTACCTCCTTAAAATAGCCTTGTCATGGAACTTCTTCGTCTTCTCCTTATAAATCCTTGAACTCTCATATGCATTGAGGCGAAATTCCTCCAACTCATTCATGTCGAGAAGCCTTTTCTCTCCCGCCTTCTTCATGTCAAAATTCAAGAATTTCACCGCCCAAAAGGCACGGTGCTCCAATTCAACGGGGAGATGACAAGGCTTACCGTAAACCAACCTAAAAGGTGAAGTGCCAATAGGAGTCTTGTAGGCGGTACGGTACGCCCATAGAGCATCATCGAGCTTAGTTGACCAATCTTTTCGCGACTTTGCCACGGTTTTCTCAAGAATAGACTTGATTTCCCGGTTGGAGACCTCGGCTTGCCCATTTGCTTGGGGGTGATAAGCAAGACTTCTTCTATGTTGAACCCCGTGTTTCTTGAGCCAAGCTTCAAAGGCCTTTTCATGGAAGTGCAAACCTCTATCACTTATTAGTACTCGCGGTACTCCAAATCTCGGGAAAATCGTATTCTTCAAGAACTTGCCAACCGACTTGGCATCACAAGTTTTAGTAGGGATAGCCTCGACCCACTTACTCACATAATCTACCGCCACAAGTATGTACTCGTATCCATAGGAGGAAGGGTAGGGGCCTTGGTAATCGATACCCCAAACATCAAACAACTCAACCTCTAGGATATAGTTCATTGGCATCTCATGCCTCCTTGAAATATTGCCGCTCCGTTGGCACTTATCACAGCCCTTGACGTATGTTGCCACATCATGAAATAGGGTAGGCCAATAGAAACCGCATTAGAGAACCCTTGCGGCGGTCTTCCTTGAACTTCCATGCCCTCCACTTGGCATGTCGTGGCAATGAGAGATTATCGGCTTCACCTCTTCACTTGAAATGCACCTCCTAATTATCCCATCGGCACAAGATTTGTAAAGTCAAGGTTCATCCCAAAAATATTGCTTTAGATCATGAAAGAATTTCTTCCTCTTATGTGAGTCATAGTCATGTGGTATGACCCCGAATACCAAGTAGTTGACATAGTCCGCATACCAAGGAACATCCAATAGAGCAAGAGCAAATAGTTGATCATCTGGTAAGGAGTCATCAATTGGTAGTCCATCCTTTACATTTTCGTGAAATAGCCGAGAGATATGGTCGGCTACTACGTTCTCCACACCCTTCTTGTCCCTAATCTCAATATGGAACTCTTGAAGCAAAAGTATCCACCGGATCAAACATGATTTTGATTCCTTCTTGATTAGCAGGTGCCTCAATGCCGTATGATCGGTATGTACTATTACCTTAGAGCCTACCAAGTAAGAACGGAACTTGTTCATAGCATAGATAACCGCCAAAAGCTCCTTTTCCGTGGTTGTGTAGTTTGCTTGAGCCTCATCCAAGGTTTTGCTTGCATAATATATGGCATGGAGCTTGCCATTATTTCTTTGTCCAAGCACCGCTCCCACCGCTACATCACTAGCATCGCACATCAACTCAAAAGGTTCTCCCCAAGTGGGAGGTTGCATAATTAGAGCGGTGATGAGAGCTTCTTTCAACCTATTTAAAGCAATTAAACATTCATTAGTAAACTCAAAGGGCACATCTTTGCCAAGTAACAATGTTAAAGGTCGGGCAATCAAAGAAAAATCCTTGATAAATCTCCGGTAAAAACCGGCATGCCCAAGAAAACTTCTAACTCCTTTGACATTTGTGGGAGGGGGTAAAGTTTTGATCACTTCAATCTTGGCTTGATCAACTTCTAAGCCTTTACTTGACACAACATGACCCAAAACAACCCCGGATGTCACCATAAAGTGACATTTCTCCCAATTCAAGACTAGATCGGTTTCTTGGCACCTTTTCAAAACCTTACTCAAATTAGCTAGACATCCATCAAATGAGGTGCCTACGACGGAGAAATCGTCCATAAACACCTCCATTATATCCTCAACATATTCGGAAAATATAGCAAGTATACATCTTTGAAATGTGGCCGGCGCATTGCATAGCCCAAAGGGCATGCGCCTATAAGCAAAGGTGCCAAACGGGCACGTGAAAGTGGTATTTTCTTGGTCATTAGGGTGAATCGGGATTTGGAAAAACCCCGAAAACCCATCAAGGTAGCAAAAGTGAGAATGTTGGGCCAGTCTTTCCAACATTTGGTCAAGGAAGGGGGGGGGGGGGGAAATGGTCTTTCCTAGTTGCCTTGTTAAGGCGTCTATAGTCTATACACATTATCCACCCGGTTGTGATTCTTGTCGGGATAAGCTCATTCTTGTCATTGGTTACTACCGTGACCACGCCCTTCTTTGGTACAACATGCACCGGGCTCACCCATGCACTATCGGAGATAGGGTAAATGATACTTGCATCATAGAGTTTCAACACCTCCTTCCTAACCACTTCTTTCATTGCGGGGTTAAGGCGGCGTTGAGGCTCAATGGAAGATGCACCCTCATCCTCCAAATAAATGCGGTGAGTGCAAAAATAAGGGCTAATCCCCTTGATATCATCAATTGAGTACCCAATGACATCCTTATATTTTCTCACAACATCAAGTAACTTTTGAAGTTCGGTGTCATTGAGTGCACTATTGACAATAATAGGGTAAGTGTCATTAGGGCCAAGGAAAGAATTTTTAAGAGTAGAGGGAAGAGGTTTCAACTCCACTTGAGGAGCCGTGGATCTCTCCTC
The DNA here is from genome assembly GCF_048544455.1 of Silene latifolia. Lineage (NCBI taxonomy): Eukaryota > Viridiplantae > Streptophyta > Magnoliopsida > Caryophyllales > Caryophyllaceae > Silene > Silene latifolia. The sequence goes on from NC_133534.1 coordinate 47,342,686, forward strand.
CTTTTTACCATCTCCTCTCAAGCTCTCAAATTCTTTATCCTGGTCTTCTTCAATTGTTGCTTCCATGGCTAAAGCATACTCCCGGTGCTCTTTGCAATCTTTTACCTTGCCCTCAAGGAATCCTTGCAAACCTTTGTCTTCATCAAAGTTCTTCATATCTACCCATTCCTCTACCATGTCAATCATGTAACAAGACTTTTCTTTCGAAGGCTCCTTCATGGCCTTGTTCAAGGAGAATTCTACCTTTTCTTCACCCACTTGTAATGAAAGCTTTCCATTTTTCACATCAATCATGGCACCCCCCGTAGCAAGGCAAGGGCGCCCCAATATGATGGGAATATTTGAGTCCTCGGGAATGTCCATCACATAGAAGTCACAAGGGAATGCAAGTTTACCCACTTTGAGTGGGACATCTTCCACAAGACCGATTGGGTATCTCACCGACCTATCCGCAAGTTGGAGAGAAACCCTTGTGTTGGAGCTTGTGTCCTCCACAAATTAGTGTGATAACATTTGTAAATCTCTTACAGGTTCACAAGGGTATACTTCGTATTTAATCAGTTGATTAACGATTACCTAATAACGGTTGGCTTGCTAGAAAGTTTGACGTTATTATCATACAGATGGCGGTGATCAACTGGTCCCTAAATGTCACACCTAAAGAATGTGTTTGGGAGATGTGGTTATGGAAATATAATTACATTGATGCCTTATATGACTAAACCGTTAGTCAATGTGTTGATGAGACGATTATTTAATGCCGATTAAATAATATTAGTTGAGACGAATTAACTGTCAATTCGTAAATTGAATATAATAAGTTATATTTAATTAATGTATATGATGTAAGCTTGGACGAATTAATATGTTAATTCGTAATTAAATGTAATCGGTTATATTTAATCAGCAAGATGAATGTGTCATAGTGGTAATAGTAAGGGTACTCAAACCAAGAGGTTATGGGATCGATCCTCACTAGATGACAATTTATATTTAACACATTTTATACATTTTTGGAATAACCGAAAATAAGGAAATTATACTCCTTATTAATTTCGGATTTGGGCCGAAATTTTGGAGAAAAATATCTCCCTCATTTAACTCTTATTCGGTTTACATAAGAGGGGAGGAGAGATCATTTTTCTACCCTAATTCTTTTTCCCATTCTTGCCTCTCATCTAAAAACACAAAAACAAAAACACTAATTAATTTACTGAAATTTGGGGATCGATTCTAGCAACAAGTTAAGGGCATTTCTCATATCGTCTTGGGTGCAACTAATAGGTGAATATCATTGCGTTATTGTTCTTAGGCCGAATTTGCTAGGACCGAAGGTCTATTCTTCATCTCTTTACCCTTTTGTTTATGTAATTTAATTTTATGACTAGCATTCATCATGATATATTCGTTATAGTCCTTATATTTAAAGGGATGCACGAAGATAAATCCCACAAGTGGTATCAGAGCCAAGGCCACGAATTTTATTTTGATGATTTTCATAAAATTGGATGTAAACAAAATTGGTCTCGAAAATTTTAGGGTTTCGGCTATAAATTTTTTTTTGCCGTTGCTGTTTTTTGATTCGCAGTATGGTCGATCAACTAACACCCCTGGTCGATCGACTGCCTCGACTGGTCAGCCGAGATGTTTTTCTTTTTGTTGTTTTGATTCCATTTGATTCATTAATATTATTGTTTTAATAGGTTAAAATGATAATATAATGAATTTGTAGATGTGTTGATTTAATAGAAATTAAATTGACATGTAAATGGAATTGCTTGTTTCTTTGATGATAAATTGTTTTTTGCTATAATGTTTTTGGCATAAGTGGTTCTAAATTGTTGTTTAGAATCATGTTTCATAAATTTGCATGTTTAAATTATAAGATGAATATGCCAATCTTGTTAATAGCAACGATAAACGATTTTTGTTCATCAATATCATGTTTTTGCAATTAGGGCATAATGCCGAATTGATAAAATTTTTGGGGGCTGTTTTAATTTTTCCCAGTAGAGACACAAAAATTTTAGGTTTTTTTTTTTTTTTGTTTCGGTTTTTGGTAGTGAAAAAAAAAAAAAAAATTATTCTTATTCACGGCTAGACAGATTTTAAAAAAAAAAATTTTTTTTTTTTTTCGGTTTTAGCTGTAAAACCGAGAAAATTTTTTTTTATTGGGTTGTTTCGGTTTTTACCGAGATAAATTTTAAAGAAATTTTTTTTGTTGTTTTTGGCCAATTAATTATTATGAAGCGGTTCATAATTCATAGATACCTATTTATTTTAAAGCAGTTTAAAATATTGATGGATTAAATTCATATTACATGTCTAATATGAATTAAGATTAAAATTAATGTGATTAATTGAGGAATTGTCACTTAATTTGATCAATTTAAATAGGTGGTTTGGATAAATTAATCAACATAATTAAGGAATTGTGTCATGAATGTTTAATTTATTTAGTTGATGCTTTTATTTTTGTTGAATGAATCGTTGAATGGTTTTATTTACGTATTTTTTGCAATCGGTTGTAATTTGTAATACTTAGTGTGGCCTTAGTCAAATTATGTTTTCGTAATGATGGAAACATAATTTTTAATGTAATTTGAGATCTCGAATCTCCTTTATTTTTCTTTAGTTTTTGGGTTTTCAAATTAGAATGTAATAAATAGGTTTATTATGTAAATTTATTTATTGTAATTTTCAAAGAAGACTAAAGATGGAGATTGGAGCTCACTTCCGCTACATGGATCAAGATGGAACATCAAGACAAGCTTCTCGGCTCCATGGATGGATTCCAAAGTTGTATTTATGTTCATTTTGATAGGATAGGCCACACTAGGACTTTTTTTTTACGTTTTACCGTTCTTATTGCTTTTCATTCACATGCTAGTTATTGCATCATATTCCGCCTAAAACCAAACCACCTACTAAAATGCATGAAAATTGACACATATAGGTTGTATGTTAGTTTTCATAGACATACAGATGTCACATGTTTATTAAGCCATCATCTTAGTTTATTCATTCACGCATGCTAGATATTAGTTCACTTAAAATGAATTAAAATAAAGTTGATGGGATCTTCCTCTAAAACGGAAATTGAGATTAGTCTTTATAAGGGCAAACAACTATGAATCCCTTCTTCGTCGGTAGGCATAATATGACCCCTTGTACGTTGGGTAAGTAGTTTGTGTTGACTTAGTTTATCTCAACATTATAGTCCGAAGAGTTTCTCGTGATTATGATGGACTAAAGATGGAATTTACAGAAATTTATCAACCAAGAATTCTAACAGTAGAATTAGCCAAAAGGTTGGCTTATCAATTTACAGATAATTGAGTCTTGGGATCATTTATATAATTCTTGAGGAAGGTCAATTGTATAAATGCTTGAGTCTTCGCGTTATCACATTAGATCATTAGACTTAAATTAAAATCGATGCACATGCTTATTATTTATTCTTCTTTTCGCAGTGTAGAACACGTTTACATTACTGTTACAACAAATGGCTGGCAATAACGAAATCCCAATGCCTAGTGCCACACTTGGACGCGAGTCGTGGCTGAAAGTTTTTATGGACAACATGAATCAGTACACGCAACTGAAGAATGATGGGTCCAACTTTGCGGATCGGGAGGCAAAGACTACGGAATGCTTGCCATTGCTTGACGATAAGCTCAAGTACTTAACTGAGCCAATACCGGTAAACCCAGGCCCCAATGCGGGAGTTAACGAGTCACTTGCTTATAGTGATTTTGTTATGGAAACGGGTGCGATAAAGAACGTACTCATCTTTGCAATGGAAACCAATTTGCAGAGACGCTTCATTGCCCAGGGTGCAAACAAGATTTTCACCACGCTCACTAACGAGTTCTCAAAAGCACCGAGGATCGTTACTTATGAGCATACCTGTCGCTTCTTTGATGCGAAACTCCAAAAGGGCCAACCGGTTAGCCCACACATTCTTAACATGATTGAGAATGTCGAGAAGTTGGAGGCACTTGATTGCAAAATCAGTGAGAGCATTGTCATTGACCGAATACTTCATTCTCTTCACGATGGTTTTGCCCTTTTCAGGGCGAACTACTGCATGAATGACTTGAAAAAGAGTCCTCATGAGCTACACTCCCTTCTCGTACAGACCGAGAAGGATATGAAATTGAGTGGGAGCATGAAGTAGGATGTTCTCACGATTTCCAACAAGGGTAAAGGTAAGGGCAAAGCTCCAGGCGACCTAACTGTAGGTAAGCCAAAATTCAAGAAGCCAGGAAACGGTAAGAGTGGGCCCGATGAGACTAGTGGCTCACAGGGCAAGGCAAAGAGCAAGGGCGATGACATTGAGTACCACCATTGTCACAAGACTGGACATTGGAGGAGGAACTGCCCCGTCTACCGTGAGGACATCAAAGCAGGCCGCGTCGTTCCTGTTGGTATGTCATCTTATATTCATATGATTGAGATTAACCATGCAAGTTTCGGAACTTGGGTACTTGATACTGGTTGTGGTTCTCATCTGTGTAATCATTTGCAGGGCCTAAGAAACATCACACCTCTCGGAAAGGGTGATGTGGACCTGCGAGTCGGGAATGGAGCCAGAGTTGCTGCTGTCTCGAAGGGAACATACGTAATCCAACTCCCTAATGGTTTTGAGTTATTTTTAAATAACTGTTACTATGTACCCAGTTTGTCTAAGAACATTATTTCAGTTTCCGTACTTGATAAAGACGGATTTTCATTTTTAATAAAAGATAATAGCTGTATTTTCTCTTTCAATGAAATGATTTATGGCAAAGCGGTTTCCATGAATGGAATTTACATCTTAGATAAAACCACGGAAGTATTACACGTGAATAATAAGAAATTAAAGGTTGGTGACAAAGATCAAACCTATCTATGGCATTGTCGAATGGGACACATAAATGAGAAACGCGTAAAGAAACTCGTCGATAATGGAACTATTCCCGCATTCGAATTTTCTACATATGGCACGTGTGAATCATGTCTCATTGGCAAAATGACTCGAATTTCCTTCAAAGGTGTTGGAATGCGCGTTAGTGACCTATTAGGACTCATACATACTGATGTTTGTGGGCCTATGTCAATTACCGCTAGAGATGGCTATAGATATTTTATCACTTTCACGGACGATTTGAGTAGATATGGATATGTCTACTTAATGAAGCATAAAATTGAGTCCTTTGAGAAATTCAAGGAATACCAGAACATGGTTGAAAACCAACTGGGTAGAAAGGTTAAAGCACTCCGTTCAGATCGGGGTGGCGAATATCTTTCAAATGAGTTTGATCAACACCTTAAAGACTGTGGAATCATTTTGCAGTTAACTCCACCTGGAACACCTCAATTAAATGGTGTGTCCGAACGGAGAAATCGAACGTTACTTGATATGGTTCGATCCATGATGAGTCACACGGTAGTGCCTGATTCATTATGGGGTTTTGCTCTTTTGTCAGCTGCTCTTATACTTAACCGAAGTCCGACTAAAGCTATCGACAAGACTCCATATGAAATGTGGAAGGGAACGGTCCCTAACTTGTCCTTTATTCGGGTTTGGGGCTGCGAGGCTTATGTCAAGTGGAGACACGAGGATAAGCTCGGCCCGCGATCGGTCAAGACATACTTTATAGGTTATCCAAAAGGAACATTTGGTCATTACTTCTATTCGCCTACCGAACATTGAGTTTTTGTTGCGGCTAGTGCGACGTTCTTAGAGAAAGAATTTCTCGAGAACAAGACAAGTAATAGAACCTTCGAGCTGTCGGAGATTCAAGAACCAACAACCGAGGAACAGATGGAGGAAGTAGTTCCTCCAACTGATGAAACGGTTAGTATTCCTGAGGAACCTAGGAGGTCGGGTAGAGTCTCTTATCCTCCGGACAGATACATTGGTATGGTCGAGGAGAATGACGTTTTACTCCTAGAGAGTAATGAACCCGCTACCTATAAAGGTGCTATGGCCTGTTTCGACTCAAAGCTATGGCTCGATGCCATGCAATCCGAGATGGACTCCATGTATGAGAATGACGTATGGGATCTTGTTGATTTACCTAATAAGGTAAAACCTCTACAGTGCAAATGGCTTTACAAAATAAAGCGTTCTGTAGACGCGTAACCAGATACCTATAAGGCACGACTAGTGGCAAAAGGTTTCACTCAAGTGCACGGATTGCATTATGATGAGATTTTTGCACCTGTAGTCATACTACGTTCCATTCGGATAATCTTAGCGATTGCCGCATTTCATGACTATAAAATTTGGCAAATGGATGTGAAAACCGCCTTCTTAAACGGTTATTTGGAGGAAGAGTTGTACATGGTGCAACCCGAAGGTTTCATAGATCCTGAACATCCTAAGAAAGTATGCAAGCTTAAGCATTCCATTTATGGACTTAAGCAAGCTTCTCGGAGTTGAAATCATCGTTTCGACCAGGTGATAAAAGAGTACGGTTTCACACGATCGGTCGAGGAACCATGCTTATATATCAAGTCGAGTGGGAGCAAGATTGTATTCTTGATATTGTATGTCGATGACATACTCTTGATTGGGAATGACATTCCTCTCCTATCTTCGGTTAAAGAATGGTTGAAGAACCATTTCCAGATGAAAGATCTGGGTGAGGCACAACGTATTTTGGGAATCCGTATCTACCGAGATAGATCATGACGGACGTTATCACTTAGTCAGGAGTCTTATTTGGATAAGATTCTTGAGAAGTTCAGCATGACCAACTCCAAGAAGGGGAACCTTCTAATGATGTCTGGGATGCAGTTGAGCAAGTCTCATTCACCCACGACGCCTGAAGGGATTGAGCGCATGAGTCGTGTTCCTTATGCATCAGCAATAGGATCAATATGACGAGTCGGTACCAAAAGAATCCAGGTGAAACACACTAGATAGCTGTTAAAAATATCCTCAAGTACCTACGGAGGACTAAGGATAGGGTATTGACTTATGGAGGCAATTCTAAGCTATCGCACCAATCGATTCTGCAGATGCTAGCTTCCAAACGGATCGAGATGATTCAAAATCTCAGTCCGGGTTCGTCTTCACTCTTAATGGTGCTGCGGTCAGCTGGAAGAGTTCCAAACAGAGTGTTGTAGCAGATTCTACTACTGAATCCGAGTACTATGCCGCTTCGGAAGCAGCTAAGGAAGCGATATGGATGCGTCAATTCTTACAAGGACTTACGATAGTTCCTAGTTCGAATGACCCGATCACCATCTATTGTGACAATAGAGGTGCCATCATCCAGGCTAAGGAGCCTAAGTCTAGCAACAAATCTAGACATGTACATCGGAAAGCTCACCTGATCCATGATTACGTGGAGCAAGAAGAGATAGTGATTGACAAGATTGCGACGGATGATAACATCGCGGACCCTCTCACTAAACCGTTGAATTTTGATAAGCATGAAGGGCACGTTATTTCCATGGGAATTAAACGTGTTCCTGAGTTGTAGTAGTTGATTATGAATTTGATACATTATCTTTTTCATATACTATTTATAACTTCATCGTTTTATTATAATATTTTGTTTTTCATGTGGATTGTACTGACAACTTTGAACGCCACAAAGTGAACTGAATTACATTATATTTTGTTTTGGTCCGTAATCGCCTACAAGAGCTGATAACTATGGCTATTATATTGTGCAGTCGATTAATGGTGGGTTCAACGAGCCATAAGTCAAACTGTTGACTGATCGATCACAAATGCGAGATTATAACGATACCTCGTAGGACAAATTTTTGTGACAACGTAATGGAGTCCTAAATGTTTAAAAACATTCGGTGCTAGGTCGTGGATAGGACATCCATTGTGTTCCTAGAGTCGATTCTTTTGACTATCGACTGTCTCTTGAGATTAAGGCAGTTTTTGGGTGACTTTGGTTTCTTTCTCACGGTCTGCCGTAACTAGAGGCTAATGATATAGGATTCTTTTGCACCCTTTTCCCCTCTAATTTCATGCTTTCCGACTCCATTTGAGTCGGTTTTGTACTTCCTTTCTCGAATTTCGTGTCCCAATTCCCTTTGCTATGACATTGTGGCCTCCTTGCAGAAATTGAGGCGGGAATGGGTGAAACGAAGCAAGGAAGACGTGTTTACTAAGCTTCGCGTGGAAGAAGAAAGAAATCATGCTGAGGAGGATCCCCAGCCGGTCAGCCGGCTGGGACTGCATTTGTATACAACTGAAGAAGAAACAAAGCAAGGGGCATTCCCAGCCGGTGGCCCGCCGGCCGGCTAGCCGGCTGGGAGAACATATAAGCTGGGAATTACAAGTTTTTGAAGGACGTTACAGGAATCTCCCAGCCGGTCAAATGACCGGCAGCCGGCCAGCCGGCTGGGAGTTCCTCCAAGCCAAGAAGTCAAGATTCAAAGTCAAATGTGTCCCCGGCTGGTCAGTGACCGACAGCCGGTTGACCGGCCATGCATACCTGATGACTTCCCAAATTTATTTCAACTTCCAGGGATCTCCCAGCCGGCCAGAAGACCGGCAGCCGGTTGACCGGCCGGGAGTGCAGACTCGTGTTTTCAAGCCCATTTCAAATCCTACCCTAATCCTAGTGGAAACTATATATACCCCCCCCCCCCCCCGTTAACCATTTTGCACACAACCCTAGATCTGAAAAACATTCCATATTTATTGTAATCTTTCCTTAATCAAGTTCTAATCTTTCAATAATTATTATTAATATTTAGTAAGAATTAGTTAGTTCAAGTAATTGTCAATTGTTTACACTTGGTTTTTGAAGATTGTATTGGGAGATTATTGAAGGATTTCCTTCTTATTATTCAATCAAGCAATCACCTTTACTTTTGTTGGTATAATCTCCTCTCTTATTTGCTTGTTAATCATTTGTTTACATTTCTCTTGTCTTTATAATTGCTATAATAATCATCATGTTTTCTCTTTATGTTATTTGTTCTTCTCCTCTTATTATCATGATTATCCCCAACATGAGTGAGTAGTTACCCTTCTAGGGTTTAGGGGGTGCCTAAATAGGATCAATGGGCATGATTAGTTGATAAGTTTTGAGTCTTTGGTGTAGGATTTTGTCTTTCTTAGCATGCATACAAGGTGTTTGACGAAATGTGTGAGTGAAAGCTTGTATCTTTTTGTCTTAATCGCTTAATTCCTCCTTTGAATGAAAATTTGTTGGTGGTCTTGTTGTTTGTTTTGAATTAGTTGTTGCTCAACGAAAGTTGGTAACCGCCTCTAGGACAAACCCTCACCTTAGACTATTTTATCGACTTTGTTGCCCCTTAGTTCCTTTAGGTGACCCCGAAGACCCTAGTCCCTTAATCAATCGTATTCATCTTCGTTCAATCGTTTATTTAGTTGCTCTAGTAGTTAAAATCGAAACCCTTTCCTTTATTGTTGACTAGACTTGACTCTTAGTCGGACTTAGTAGAAACCCCCGCCGTCTTCGTGTTCGACCCCGACTAAATACTACATTTAATTGGGTTTTTATAAATTTTTTTGATAGAGAGAAGCCGCGACAAAATTCTAACTATCAAATGGCGCCGTTGCCGGGGATGGCGTTAGGTTATGCTTAGTTTTTGCTTAGAGTCTTTGCTTTAGTCTTATCTCAATTGTTAGTTTGTTTTAGTAGTTGTGTGTTCTTTGTAGAGTGTGTGATTTATTGCCTTCCCCTAGTGTGTAAAAACACTAGGAGACTAACGATTTGTCAAGTGCATGCCTAGAAGGAACCACCAAGCTCTTCTCTTCAACTCCGACCCCGAAAGGCTTTTTAGAACCTTGAGGACAAGGACCCTTGAGAGAGTTAGGAATAGTTCCCCTCAAGAAAACTTGGACCAACCAAATTCACACATCCCACAAAATATTGATACCACAACCACACTTCAACCAAACCTCACAATTGAGACTCTACTAGAAAACCCCTTTCATAACTTCCCTAATTATAATAGCCCACCTCAAACACCACCACATCAAATACCAAATCCACCACCACAAATGGCTCTTAGAGATCATAACCGGCCTAACCATAATGATTCATGTAACCCTATCAATTTTGGCACCTTGGCCCCAAACAACTTTGAAATGCATCCCGCCCAAGTCGGGTTAATTGAGAAAGATTTGTTCGGGGGGCATATTGAAGAGGATGCCCATGCTCATCTCCGGAAGTTTAAAAGGAAAGTTTCAATGATGAAGAAGAATGGGGTGTCCGAAGACACCTTGAGAATGATGTTGTTTCCGTTTTCATTGACGGGCAAGGCGGACCGATGGTTGAACATTCACCCACCGGATACTTTCACTACTTGGGATGCTTTGGCTAAAGCATTCATGGCCAAGTATTACCCTTCCTCAAAGACCGCGATGCTTCGTAATGAGATTAATACGTTTCAACAAGAGGATAGAGAATCTTTGGGTGAAGCTTGGGACCGTTATCAAGACTTGATAGCAAGTTGCCCCCACCATGGAATACCGGAATGGTACATCACTCAAACATTCTTCCAAACTTTTCTACCAAGGACTAAGGAGATGGTGAATGCCTCCGCGGGGGGAGGGTTTGACCACTTGAGTGATGAAGAGGGCACGACATTGATCAAGAAAATGGTAGATTTGGAGGCAAACTATGGTTCTAGAGGGAACATGCTAAGAAGGAATGGGAAGTTTCCTAAGGAAAATGCCTCCAACTCCGAGACAAATGCCAAGCTTGACTTACTCACAAAACAATTTGAGAAGTTTTCAAGAAATCAAGTGAATCAAGCCGCAACCTCATATGGGGCACCCATGGAAGAAGTGGCTCAAGTCGCAAGTTGTGAACTTTGTGGAGGAAGTGGTCATACTTATGAATTGTGTGGCAACAATTACAATGGGGTCTATGAAGAGAACATTCAAGAGGTTAACGCTTTTCAAGGCTTTAACAACCATTCAAGACCCACAAGACCACCTTACAACAACCCAAACGTCTACAATCCAAATACCAATTTCTACCACCCCGGTTTGAGGAACCACCCCAACTTTAGCTACAAAAGCACCAATGTTCAAAACCCGCAACACCTTCAACCACAAGCCCCAACCAATCCACCCGGTTTTGCTCAACAAAGGGGAATATTCCCCAACCCAAGACCTAATCCCGGGAATCAAAACCAATGGCAAAACAACAATCAAAACTAAAATTATGGGAACCAAGCACAAGGATACCAAGATTTTGGTGGAAATCAAGGCAACCAAGGGAATCAAGTGAATCAAGCAAACCAAGGGTTTGGGCAAGGGTATGTTCAAGGGTTTCAAGAACAAGGTCAAGGATCAAACTTCAACAACAATGGTCCTAGAGCTAACTTCCAAGGGGGGCAAAACAACAACCAAGGTCCCAATGCTCGGTATGACTATGGGTTCCCTTTACCCATAGCCAACCAACCTTATCAAGAACCTCAAGGTGAGCTCTCTCAAGTTGAGCTTTTGAAGATGATAAAGAACATGCAAATTCAACATAGTCAAGAGATAGCTAATTTTGCTAAAGCTACTCAACAAGAACAAGCAAACTTGAGGGCTACCTTCCTTAAGGACATGAGGGAAATGGAATCTAGGATGGCTTCTCATGCTATGGCTAACCCTCAACGGCCGCCCGGTGGTTTGTTGGCTCAAGGACAAAGCTCCAAGGATGCCTCAAATAGCCACCATGCTCATGCGGTAGTACTAAGGAGTGGTGTAGAGCTTGAGGACCCCTACAAGGACCTTGTGGTAGAAATGGATGAAGATCCCAAGAGGGATGAGTTGGAAGTGAATGATGAAGAGGAAAGCTCACCCATTGAACAATTGGGTAATGCTAGAGAAGACAAGAAAGGGAAGAAGGCTTGTGAAGATGTGTCTAGAAAGGTAATTCAAGAGGACAAGGATGTTGATGGGTATGTTGAAGACCTCCCTTATGAGGAGGAAGCTATTGAAGAAGTGCCTTTGCAACAATCTAAAAAGGTAACAAGGAATTCGACTCCTCCAAAGGTATCTTCTAAATCCCAACTTGTTCCTAAAATTCCTTACCCTTCAAGAGCCATAAAGAGTAGGGAAAACCTTAAGTATGCCAAGTTTTGTGACATTCTTGAGAAACTTGAGGTTACCCTACCCTTTACGGAGGTGATAATGAACATGCCAACCTACTCAAAATTTTTAAAAGATATTTTGACAAAGAAAAGAGTCTTGGGTAGCCAAGAAATAGTGGCTATGGAACAGGCATGTAGTGCTCATATCCTTAATAAGATGCCCACTAAGCTTGGTGACCCGGGGAGCTTTTCAATCCTATGTGTAGTAGGTGGTGTGCCCATATCTAGAACTCTTTGTGATTTGGGAGCAAGTGTAAGTGTTATTCCTTTGAAGGTTGCCAAGAAAATCGGAATTCAAAACCTTGCTCCCACTTCAATGACTCTCCAATTGGCGGATAGGTCCGTCAAGCACCCTATGGGGGTGCTTGAAGACGTACCCGTCAAAGTTGGAAAGCTTTTAATTCTCGCCGATTTTGTTGTCCTCGATATTCCGGAGGATAGCCACACTCCCATCATCCTTGGTAGGCCATTCTTGGCTACCGGGGGAGTTCTCATTGATGTGAAGAATGGGCGGCTAACCTTCCAAATTGAGGGCAACAATGTCGAGTTTAACCTCCCAAATTTGATGAAAGGTCCGAGATTAGAAAGGTTGAGCACAATTAAGGTAATTTATGAAGTAGTGCATGAAGTATCCCGAGAGGAAATGGAAATGGAAGAGGTTTTTCAAATTTCTTTGCATGATGAGGCAATGAAGGAGGACCATGAAGTTGATGAGGAACTATTGAAGAAAGTGGAGGGCTTTCTCCCTCCAAAGGTACAACTCAAACCCTTGCCTCCCTCACTCAAGTATGCTTTCCTTGATGAGGGAGAGGCCTACCCGGTGATCGTTAATGCTAACCTAAGTGAGTCCCAAGAAAAGAAGCTTTTGGAAATCTTGAAAACTCATAGAGGGGTACTTGGGTATAGCATTGACGACATCAAGGGCTTAAGTCCGAGTTTGTGCATGCATAAAATAGTTTTGGAAGAGGGGAGTCAACCCAAGGTTGACGGTCTTAGGCGGATTAACCCAAAGATGGCCGAGGTGGTGAAAAATGAAGTGTTGAAACTCCTAGAGGCCGGTTTTATATACCAAATTACTGATAGCAAATGGGTTAGTCCGGTCCACGTGGTACCAAAGAAAGGGGGGATACAAATGGTTGAACAAGAGGATGGCACCAGCCTACCTACTAGACCCGTGACCGGGTGCCGCATGTGTATTGACTACCGCAAGCTCAATGCCGCCACCCTAAAAGACCACTTCCCAATTCCCTTCATTGACCAAATGCTAGAAAGGCTCGCGGGCCATGCATACTATTGCTTCTTAGACGGTTATTCCGGGTTTTTCCAAATTCCCATCCACCCGGATGACCAAGAGAAGACGACCTTCACTTGTCCAATAGGGGTCTATGCCTACCGTAGGATGCCATTCGGGCTTTGTAATGCGCTCGACACCTTTCAAAGGTGCATGATGGCAATATTTTCTGATTTCCTTGAAAAAAGTATGGAAGTCTTCATGGACGACTTTAGTGTCCATGGAGACTCGTTTGAGCTTGGTCTTGAGAACTTGGCTAGTGTGTTGAAATGGTGTGAGGAGCATAACCTCGTCCTTAATTGGGAAAAGTGCCATTTCATGGTGGAGGAAGGGGTTGTCCTCGGTCACATCGTTTCAAGTAGGGTTATTGAGGTCGATGGGGCCAAAGTTGCGGTCATAGAGAACTTGTCACCCCCTTCCAATGTTAAGGGAGTGAGAAGTTTTCTAGGCCATGCCGGGTTTTATCGGCGTTTTATCAAGGATTTTTCAAAAATAGCAAAGCCCTTAACCTCATTACTCCTTAAGGATTCCCCCTTTGTGTTTGATGATTCTTGTCTTGAAGCTTTTAATAGGTTGAAGAGAGCATTGGTCACGGTACTGATAATCCGGTCTCCGGATTGGAACCTTCCTTTTGAGATAATGTGTGATGCTTCGGACTTCGCGGTTGGTGCGGTACTTGGGCAAGTTGTGGATAAGAAGCATCATGTGATTTATTACACAAGCAAGACTCTCGACCAAACACAATGTGGATATGCTACAACCGAAAAGGAAATGTTGGCAATTGTTCATGCCGTGGAGAAATTTCGACAATACCTTGTTGAGTCTAAGGTGGTGGTTTACTCCGATCACACCGCCTTGAGACAATTGATGGTGAAGAAAGATGCAAAGCCCCGACTCTTGAGATGGGTCCTACTTCTCCAAGAGTTTGATTTAGAGATTAAGGATAAGGCCGGGTCGGAAAATGTTGTAGCCGACCATCTATCAAGATTGACCGTTGAAGATCATGGGATACAAGACAAGAGTGGACCCATTAACGAGTGGTTACGGGATGATGGACTCATGGAAGTTACCGTCAAAACCCCTTGGTTTGCGGACCTTGAAAACTATATTGTAAGTGGTTTCTTGCTGGATGAAATGGAACAAAGGGAAAGGCGAAAGTTGAGGAATGATGCTAGGAGATACTTTTGGAATGACCCCCACTTGTTCCGTATGTATGGGGATGGAATGTTCCGGAGATGTGTTTCAAGAGAGGAGGGCTTGGAGATTGTCGACCGGGTTCACAATTCCGCCTATGGGGGACACTTGGACACCTCTAGAACAATTGCCAAGATCCTCCAAGGTGGATTCTATTAGCCCTCCATGTTTAAAGACATCCACTACTTTGTTAAATCTTGTGATGCTTGCCAAAGGGTTGGGAACATTGGAAAGAGGAGTGAAATGCCCTTGACTAATATATTGGAAATTGAGCTTTTTGATTGTTGGGGCATAGACTTCATGGGACCCTTTCCCAATTCTTGTGGAAACGAATACATCTTGGTCGCGGTGGACTACGTGTCCAAATGGATTGAAGCGGTAGCCGCTCCCACCAATGATAGCAAGGTAGTGATGAAGCTTTTCAAAGGCACAATTTTCCCAAGGTTCGGAACACCAAGAGTGGTCATAAGTGATGACGGATCTCACTTTCGCAAAAGTACTTTCAAAGCTCTACTTGAATCACATGGAGTGCGGCATAAAACCGCCCTTGCCTACCACCCTCAAACTAGTGGGCAAGTGGGGGTTTCTAACCGCCAAATTAAGGCCATTTTGGAGAAAGTCACAAACAAGAGCCGGAAGGATTGGTCACAAAAGCTCCCGGATGTCTTATGGGCATTGAGAACCGCCTACAAGACACCCCTTGGCACCACCCCCTATAAGCTTGTGTACGGGAAGGATTGTCATTTGCCGGTTGAGCTAGAGCACAAGGCTTGGTGGGCTCTTAAGGAGATGAATTTTGACTTTGATGTCGCCGGAGAGGTACGTTTTCTCCAAATGAATGAGCTTGAGAAATTGAGATTGGAGGCTTATGAGAGCTCCAAAATTTACAAGGACCAAACAAAGAAATGGCATGATGGGAGAATCATGAAGAAAGAGATAAGTGTTGGGGACCTTGTTCTCCTTTTTAACTCCAAGATCAAGGTGTTTTCGGGCAAGCTCAAATCAAGATGGTCGGGACCCTTTAAAGTGATGAAAATATTTCCTTATGGTGCTTTCGAGCTTTGGAGTGAGGAAGGAGGAACGTTTAGGGTCAATGGTCAAAGAATCAAGCGCTACTATGACGGTGATAACAAAGGTCCGATTGAAGTGCTCTATCTCGGGGAACCCCTCCCCGAGGAGAGGACAAATTGAAACTCTTGAAAGAAACTCGGTTTGGTGGAGTTCCTCAAGAACCACCATTTGTATATAGCATGCATTCTAGGTAGGAAATGAGGAATTTTGGAAGGATGATACTTGTCATTTTGATTGATGTCGGTCACAATTGTTGAAGAAATTGGGATTTTGTATGATGAACAAACGCCATACCATCTATTGGCCCTTATCCGACGTCATGAGTCGGTTTCGAAAGTTGAAAACAGGGAAGTCGAGGCCAATAGGTGAAGGGATATGGAATAGGGGCATATCGGAGAAAGTGTGATGGAACGTATTCCCAGCCGGGTGACCGGCAGCCGGTCTTCTGACCGGCTGGGAAGTTTCTGTAACTTTAATTAAATTGTGACATTTTGAAGGATGAGTTGTCCCAGCCGGCAGGCCGGCAGCCGGTCCACCGGCTGGGAACGCGTTTATTAGGAAAATCCTTCATTTTGACAAGGGAGAGTTGTCCCAGCCGGCCGGCCGGCAGCCGGTCCACCGGCTGGGAATGCGTATATTGGGGGCAAATGTATCAAATTGACTTAGAAGAGAAGTCCCAGCCGGCAGGCCGGCAGCCGGTCCACCGGCTGGGAATGCATATATGACGAATTTGGAGTATGGGTGACCTCCCAGCCGGGTGACCGGCGGCCGGTCTTCTGACCGGCTGGGAGTCTTCTGTAAATTTCAAAAAATGGCCTGTTTTCCCAGCCGGGTGACCGGCGGCCGGTCTTCTGACCAGTTGGGAACCCCCTGATGCTTTAATTTACACGAAAACACCCATTTCACTTCATTTTCTTTCGACACTTTCCTTCTCTCTTCTCTCACTCTAACCCTAACCCTTTCCCCCAACCTCACCAACAACCCCTCCCACCACCCCCTACCACCTCCCTACCATCTACCTTCCACCAACAATCACCCACAACCTCTTTCCTTCCCTTAACCCACCATCAAAACACAAAAATGGCCCCAAAGAAAAGAGTGAGAAAGGGAGATTTGGCCCTCCAACAAGCGGAGATGGTGGCGGCGGCGGCGAACGACATGAGCACCGATCCCGACTTCCCGGATATCCAATTCAATTCAATCACCATGAAAGGTAAATTCGTTTTATTCAAGAAATGCCCCATTACCCCAACCCGATTTATTGATAGACAATCCATGCGGGAATTAGGGCTAGACCAAGTTACTCTTGAATTATTTGATGGGGTAGGAATGAAAATGATGTACGGGATTCATGAAAAAACCTATGCCCGTCTTACATGGGAGTTTTTGAGCTCCCTCCGTCTTGAAAAACATCGCCAATCCCAAAAGGTAGCCTTTTTGCATTTCCGATTGATGAACAAGGACTACTCCTTGACCTTCCCTACCTTTGCTTCCCATTTCGGGCTGGACACAAGCCCTCCACATAAGGCACCTGAGACCTTTGACCATGGACCCTTATGGAAGGCCATTACGGGTTTAGATGATGTTCCGGGGGTCAAGAGAGCCGCTAACACCGTCCACAATGCGGCTATTCGGGTTTGGCATCGGTTTATGGGGTGGACTGTTTTTGGCCATGAGGAAAATCACAATTTCCGAACGGAGGAATTGGAAATTCTCGGCTCTTACATTCGTTCCAACCCCACTACCTTCAAAATAGACATTGCCCACCACTTGGCCCTAACATTGCAAAGACTTAGCAATTCTCCGGGTTCTTCGACGGTAATTGTCGTGGGTGGACTCATCACCCATTTGCTTAAGAGGCTCAATAGGAGGGTCAACTTAAGTGGCATGAGATATATGATTGGTGATACGATGCTTTTCAAAAATTATATCCACCACAACCTAAATTGGTTGAAGACCAACCCGAATGATGGCCTTGACTATTGGCAAATTCGGGTGGACGGAGTTGACAGAAATTCCATCCCCCTTCCTAACCCCGAGAAGATGAAAGTGGTACCTAACTCGGAATATTATCTGCTTGAAATTGAAAACATTGAAGATCCCTCAATTCCCCAACAACAAAACCCAAATCTTCGGTACACTCGTGGCCGACCTATCATTCCCGCAAGGTCTACCTTGCGGTATGCTACACCGTCTACTCCTTTCGTTGCCGGGCCCTTCCAACAAGGGGAGGGGTCCTCTAGTCACCAACCACAACAACCACCCCCTCTCCACGCCGACCTCATTTCCTTCATGGAGGATATGAAGCTTAATATGGCAACCGCCGCAAGTGAGCGGCTTGGGCTTCAACAAAGACTTGACCGGATTTACTACGACCATTCCCTTGGCCAATTCCCGGTTTATGATGACATGATGAGGCACCAATACAAGCATCCCTCCGGCCTTCACCCTTCTTACTATTTATTCCCGGATGGCGGACATCCGGACGATGGGAGGATTGTTTAAGGCGACATTAATTTGCAGCCCGACTATTTTAGCGCCTCGGTCTTCCCCGCCCCGCCTTCCACTCAAGGGGAGGGTCATGACACGAGGTGGTTCAGGGGTGCCCCTTCCGTTTTCACTGAGGGAGGTTCTAGTGGTGCCGGAGGGAACACGGGGATGTTCGTCGGCATGAGCTCGGGGATGGGTGAGTTTGGCTTCGATGCCCCTTTGAACACGGACGATTTCATCCGTGAGTCCGAATTCGGGGTGAGTCATGATGATGGTGATGATGATGGTAATGATGATGGTGATGGTGACGACGAGTATGAGTAGAGACTAGTAATGAGGGCTCCACTCACTCCCTTTCAATCCAAAATGACAAGTACGTCCCTTCCCTTAATCCAAATCCTCTCATTCATGTTTAATTTTTCGCATGCATTTAGTTCGAAATTCATATAATTGCATTCATGTAGGATTGCATTAGATTTCAAATTTGTAATATATTGTCACATTTAGTTATTGCATTCATATAGTGTAGCTTGCATCGTATTTCAATATTGCATATAGATTAGATCATGCATTGCATACTTATTAGAAAAAAACCACTAAAAAATTTGAAAAATCAAAAATCACCAAAAACACGTATCTCATTTTCGAATTTCCTCCACACGTTTATTTCCATCGGAATTATGTAAATAAATAAGTGTGGGGAGGAAATTCCACCAATTTAAAAATACAAAAACATGTTATTTCTTTTCAAATATTCAAAAATCCAAAAACAAGTTCTTCTATTTTTCCAACTTGCCCTCCCATGTAAATGAATAAGTGTGGGGAGGCCCCAAAAAAAAAACCCAAAAAAAACAGGCATTTTAATTTCCAAAAACAAAAATACCAAAAATATGTTATTTTTATTTTCTAAAATTTCTAAAATACAAAAATATGTTCCTTTCTTTTACCTATTCTCTCCCTAGACTTGTTCCCTTGGAGACTTACTCGGGGACGAGTAATGTTTAAGTGTGGGGAGGGAAATATCCACTTTGTGAATATTTGTTTATATTTGTATATACCTTTAAATTTGATAAAAAATCAAAAAATGCCTAAAAATCGAAAAAAATTCAAAAATTACAAAAATATTGCATTGTATATATATGTTTGTCTAACAAGTGGCGCAGGCACATACGGGACATTTGAGGCATCAGGAGACTAGAAGACCGCTCGGTTAAATCTTTCCTATCTCTTTCTCCTTTACTATTCTTTTCCTTTATATTGTTGGATATATGGAGGAGGATGGGCTATGTTGATGAGGATGTTCCATTTTGGAACTTGGTGTGTGTTGCTTACGTGCTGCTAGGTTTAGATGATTGTTGCATGTTTACCTTATGATCATTTCAATTTCTTGCATGCATTTGTCTCACATGTTTATATGTGTTGTGTTTCCTTCTTTGTGCATTGAGTGTGTATATAAATTTTTGAACAAAATTTGGTCTAGGAAGGGAGTATGATACCCTCTATGATGATATTGTCTGGCTCGTGTCTTTCCCCTCTTAGTGGCTTGCACCTTGTGACCTCCTTGTTAGGGTGTTTGCTTGCAAATACCCGGGAAATGAGGCTAGACCGGAAGGTTTTGACCACCATGTGAGACCAAGACCGTAGACTAGGCCTAGATTTTGACATAGCTACACAAAGGTGAGGACAGAGCCTCCTTGGGATCGGTACATCCATAGCCGGTCCCCCTTTAGGTGTGAGTAGGCTCCTTGCGTGGCATGTTACATCACGACGCACAAGCATGGCGTCCTTTCCTTTTAGACCATGAGATGTTCATTTATATGCATATTTTGAAACAACGAGTTGCATTTCATTTTTTTTGAGCCTCACATAGCCAAATAAGCCTAATTTTTCGACCCTTTAGACTAGGACCGATTTTGTTTACCCCTTTTTGAGCCTTGACCTTTCATTTGATACCTACGATACTAACTACAACCCAAAAACAACCGACCTTGATCAAGAAAGTTGTCTATGAGTTTTGGTAGTATGAAGACGGGGATTTGAATCTTGGTTTAGTGGATGTGCACAATCCACTTGAGTCGGAATAATGGTTTCGTTTGGTTTGCTTTGAATAAAGAGGTTTTGAAAAAGAAAAGAAAAAGAAATAGAAAAATGAAAAAAAAAAGGTTATGAAAAATCCAAAAAGGAATTAGTTGTTTTGTATATACTTGTGTTAAGAAAAGAAAAAGCCAAGCAACACTCCATTCATCATTGGGGTAGAAAAAGGCGTTGCGAGAATAAGGGGGCACTTGATGTTTTTCCTAAGTGAGTCGGGTTTACACATTTTTTGCTTGATTTTGGCAAGCCAATTTCTTGTTAGGGTGTAGACGTTACTCATTGGTTGCAATAAGGTGATGATTTTTGTATTTTTCCAAAGTGAGTCGGGTTTGCACAATGTTTGCATTAATTCGGGAAACCAGTTTTTGTTAGGGTGTAGACGTTACTCATTTGTTGTAATAAAAGTGGAAGAAGCGGAATTTTGACAACTACTTGATTTTAAACTCCAAATGATCCATAACGGTGCTTGCACCAATCCCGTTTCGACCCATCACCTAGCCCCGTTACAACCCTCGTTTCTTTTATGCATATTTTCCCTTTTTGCATCTCATTAATGGTCTTGTAGGAGAGGATTCCATGTTAGATTGCAGGCATGTCTCACGAGTAGAATAGTTGAGTGGTTTTGGTTACTTTTTGCACAAAAATCACCCGTTCTAAAAACAAAATGAGAGATTAGTGAAAACCGTGAGGAAGTCGGTAATCTCGGTCCCCTTAGTCATGGGTCAATTCGGTTGAATCTTGAGAGTGTCATGTGATTCTCGAAGGTTAGGCTTTGCTTCCCCCTTCCCCGCCTTTGAATTTGTTTCTTAGGCATTTGGTTGTCACATCAAGGTTGCTTGAGCCACCACTAGGGCATTGACACCCGCCAAGACTATGAGACGACATCTCCCGACCAAAGCCTTTAACTGTTCAAAGTAAAACGGCCGCTTAGATGAGGAAAGCGGTTTGACTTTTTGTGATGCATCTTATATGTTGATTCATGCTTAATTGTTGGATGTGTCAAAAATTTTGTAGCAAGACCCAACTTGCCTTGCAATAGGGCACTCTCCCCTCATGGGTGTCAAATTGCGAGTTGAAGGGGCGTTGAGTGCGCTAATACTCGATCGGTTTAGTTAGTAGCTTAGTTGAGTGATGCTTATATTGTGCACCCACTCTCCATATCTATTATATTAGGGACTTGTACATGGATTTTGGACTTACTCGAGGACGAGTAAGGTTTAAGTGTGGGGAGGTTTGATATAGGATTCTTTTGCACCCTTTTCCCCTCTAATTTCATGCTTTCCGACTCTATTTGAGTCGGTTTTGTACTTCCTTTCTCGAATTTCGTGTCCCAATTCCCTTTGCTATGACATTGTGGCCTCCTTGCAGAAATTGAGGTGGGAATGGGTGAAACGAAGCAAGGAAGACGTGTTTACTAAGCTTTGCATGGAAGAAGAAAGAAATCATGCTGGGGAGGATCCCCAGCCGGTAGGCCGGCAGCCGGTCAGCCGGCTGGGACTGCATTTGTATACAACTGAAGAAGAAACAAAGCAAGGGGCATTCCGAGCCGGTGGCACGGCGGACGGCTAGCCGGCTGGGAGAACATATAAGCTGGGAATTACAAGTTTTTGAAGGAAGTTACAAGAATCTCCCAGCCGGTCAAATGACCGGCAGCCGGCCAGCCGGCTGGGAGTTCCTCCAAGCCAAGAAGTCAAGATTCAAAGTCAAATGTGTCCCCGGCCGGTCAGTGACTGGCAGCCGGTTGACCGGCCATGCATACCTGATGACTTCCCAAATTTATTTCAACTTCCAAGGATCTCCCAGCCGGCCAGAAGACCGGCAGCCGGTTGACCGGCTGGGAGTGCAGACTTGTGTTTTCAAGCCCATTTCAAATCCTACCCTAATCCTAGTGGAAACTATATATACCCCCCCCCTTAACCATTTTGCACACAACCCTAGATCTGAAAAACATTCCATATTTATTGTAATCTTTCCTTAATTAAGTTCTAATCTTTCAATAATTATTATTAATATTTAGTAAGAATTAGTTAGTTCAAGTAATTGTCAATTGTTTACACTTGGATTTTGAAGATTGTATTGGGAGATTATTGAAGGATTTCCTTCTTATTATTCAATCAAGCAATCACCTTTACTTTTGTTGGTATAATCTCCTCTCTTATTTGCTTGTTAATCATTTGTTTACATTTCTCTTGTCTTTATAATTGCTATAATAATCATCGTGTTTTCTCTTTATGTTATTTGTTCTTCTCCTCTTATTAGCATGATTATCCCCAACATGAGTGAGTAGTTACCCTTCTAGGGTTTAGGGGGAGCCTAAATAGGATTAATGGGCATGATTAGTTGATAAGTTTTGAGTCTTTGGTGTAGGATTTTGTCTTTCTTAGCATGCATACAAGGTGTTTGACGAATTGTGTGAGTGAAAGCTTGTATCTTTTTGTCTTAATCGCTTAATTCCTCCTTTGAATGAAAATTTGTTGGTGGTCTTGTTGTTTGTTTTGAATTAGTTGTTGCTCAACGAAAGTTGGTAACCGCCTCTAGGACAAACTCTCACCTTATACTATTTTATCGACTTTGTTGCCCCTTAGTTCCTTTAGGTGACCCCGAAGACCATAGTCCCTTAATCAATCGTATTCATCTTCGTTCAATCGTTTATTTAGTTGCTCTAGTAGTTAAAATCGAAACCCTTTCCTTTATTGTTGACTAGACTTGACTCTTAGTCGGACTTAGTAGAAACCCCCGCCGTCTTCGTGTTCGACCCCGACTAAATACTACATTTAATTGGGTTTTTATAAATTGTTTTGATAGAGAGAAGCCGCGACAAAATTCTAACTATCAGCTAAGTAGATTTTTTCTGGGTCATTTCATACTGTGCATACATCTGCAGGATTCGAGTTGAGGAAAATATCCAACCTTTATCAGGTATAGTTATTTCTCAGGGCCACTCGAGGAGTAGTAACTGAAATGCATGGTCATGCTCGAATGATGATTCGTTTATCAGTTAAGTTACTCTCTAGTCGGGGAAACCACTCTTGATAATGATCGCTTGTAAAATACGACCTTTGTGAATACGGATTTGCAAATTGTTTTACATTGAGTGGGAGAAATTTTAGGATATGAGAATCGGTTATTGCACATACACTTGTGAGGACAAGTGGGAGTTTGTTGAAGCTTGTGTCCTCCACAAATTAGTGTGATAACATTTGTAAATCTCTTACAGGTTCACAAGGGTATACTTCGTATTTAATCAGTTGATTAACGATTACCTAATAACGGTTGGCTTGCTAGAAAGTTTGACGTTATTATCATACAGATGGCGGTGATCAACTAGTCCCTAAAGGTCACACCTAAAGGATGTGTTTGGGAGATGTGGTTATGGAAATGTAATCACATTGATGCCTTATATGACTAAACAGTTAGTCAATGTGTTGATGAGACGATTATTTAATGCCGATTAAATAATATTAGTTGAGACGAATTAACTGTCAATTCGTAATTTGAATATAATAAGTTATATTTAAATAATGTATATGATGTAAGCTTGGACGAATTAATATGTTAATTCGTAATTAAATGTAATCGGTTATATTTAATCAGCAAGATGAATGTGTCATAGTGGTAATAGTAAGGGTACTCAAACCAAGAGGTTATGGGATCGATCCTCACTAGATGACAATTTATATTTAACACATTTTATACATTTTTGGAATAACCGAAAATAAGGAAATTATACTCCTTATTAATTTCGGATTTGGGCCGAAATTTTGGAGAAAAATATCTCCCTCATTTAACTCTTATTCGGTTTACATAAGAGGGGAGGAGAGATCATTTTTCTACCCTAATTCTTTTTCCCATTCTTGCCTCTCATCTAAAAACACAAAAACAAAAACCCTAATTAATTTACTGAAATTTGGGGATCGATTCTAGCAACAAGTTAAGGGCATTTCTCATATCGTCTTGGGTGCAACTAATAGGCGAATATCATTGCGTTATTGTTCTTAGGCCGAATTTGCTAGGACCGAAGGTTGATTCTTCATCTCTTTACCCTTTTGTTTATGTAATTTAATTTTATGACTAGCATTCATCATGATATATTCGTTATAGTCCTTATATTTAAAGGGATGCACGAAGATAAATCCCACAAGTGGTATCAGAGTCAAGGCCACGAATTTTATTTTGATGATTTTCATAAAATTGGATGTAAACAAAATTGGTCTCGAAAATTTTAGGGTTTCGGCTATAAATTTTTTTTTTTTGCCGTTGCTGTTTTTTTGAAGATTTCTTGAAGATTTTGAGGGGCATAAGACTAATGCTTGCCCCCAAATCACTTAAGGCTCTCTTAATATGCACGGTCCTAATTCTGCAAGGTATGGAAAAACTCCCCGGGTCTTCAAGCTTTTGAGGAGCCTCATTCATAAGAATCGCACTACATTCCTTGGATAATACAACTACATTTTCTAAGTAGTGCAACCAGTCAAAAAAAAAAAACATCCCACGAGTAGTTGTAAGGTACAATCTGCATTGAAACTAAAAGCTTAAAGATTTGTGAAGTTAATTGGAGAAATAACAAACAACCAAGTTCCTCAAATGTGGCTATAAAATGAGCAAATGAACCAACAAGATAGAACTCAATCAAGAACTTGAAATAAACTTGTTTTTGTGTTACAATTTTCTAATTTAATAAGAAGCGAAAAGAACAAGGATATAACTTAATCAAAACATGCGTCCAATGATTAAGATTGGGGTGATCTTGTCAAAGCACTAAGCCAATGAACAAGACCTTGTGAACAAGACCGGCCTTGTGAGCTATCCCAACACAACTTCCAGTGCTAAGCAAATAAGATTTACTCAAGTACAAAGCCAAGAGTTTGTTTAGAAGAAACTAGGTTTCACTCTTTATATTAAACTCAATCTGATTTATGACATTACATAGCAAGGCTTATATAAGCCAACGGTTAAAAACATTAGGATGTACAAATACTCACCTAATGGTCTAAAATGCATCACCCAGAGGACAAAAAAACCGTGACCTTGCCCCTTACACAAAACAAAAAACCGACTAGAAAATTGATGGTTATAAAATAGTACCTCGCAAGTGCACGATTTATCGTTGTGCAAAATAGAGGGTCGATCCCACAAGGAGTTAAGAAGATTACTAATTGTTCTAATCCTATCGTTTAGTTAAGTCGGCAATAAAGGATAAATTTGTTATACTAAGACTACCTAAGACAAAATGAAATTCAAACTAAACAAGAAATAGATAAATGTCCGAGAAGAAATGATAAGTTGTTAAAGGCCTAAGACTCGGTTCTCCCCTAAACAATTCATAACTTCACACCATTAAATCTCTAGGCTAATCATAAGGGTAACAAGGTGAGGAGGAGATGGCTCTAATTCGCTTAAGACCCCCTTCTCGGGTTCGAAATAGGACACTAGCACTACCCACCAACCCCCTCTCGGGTTCGAAGGTCGGAATCCCTAACTCAACGCTCAACAACCCCAAAAACGTGCACTTTTCCAAGGAGGTCAAGAAATTGGTCAAGGTCATTAAGTACTCATCGTAATCCGGGTCATCCCACTCCTCCTCTCGGAGGTCGATTTCAAACGCTAGTTTAGAGGTGCCCTCCCATGGTTCTCCCTTTCGGTCTCAACCTAGGTTAGCAATAGGGTCAAATTCCTTTGATAAATTCACCGTTGTTGTCGGTCCCAATTTTTGTTGTCGGGCTCCTTCAAGAATTTTCCATAGCTTGGTATCTCCTTGATGGCATCAATGAAGGGCATGGTGATGTTGATTCCCTTCATCATGTCCATGAACTTTCCATATTTTTGTTCAAGTTTTGCCCTTGCCAACCTTTGTGGAAAAGGAATTGGTGGCACATAAGTCCTCACAACTTGTTGTTTGGGCTCTTCAACAATTTTTGTGGGTTCATCAATCACCTTTGGAGTCTCCACAACAATTTCCACAAGTTCACCTTCACCCCCTTTTTCTTCAATCACCTTGGGTGGTTCAAACTCAACATCCGGTTTGCTACTCTTTCTTTTCTTGATGAATGCCCGTTCTTCCAACTCTCTACCACTCCTTAAGTGGATAGCATTTACGATTTTCGGATTCTCCTCGGTTTTACCCGGAAATGTTCCATGAAAGGCTTGTAGTTGGCTCATTTGGGAAGCCAATTGGGAGATTTGATTGTCCGTCATCCGTTGAGAAGCTTGCATTTGGGTTCTAAGTTGGTTGATGGATGAGGTTGTCTCTTCTTGTTTTTGAGTGGAATGGTTGATGAATTGTGTTTGAGAACTCATTAATTGCTCTATCATGAGCTCCACATTTGACTTTGGTTGGGTGGATTGTTGAAATGGTTGGGAGTTTTGTTGGAAAGGTGGGTTGCTTGGTGGATTAAGTGGTTGAAATTGTTGTCTTGGTTGGAAGGTTCTTCCTTGGAAGCCCGGTGGACCTTGGTTGAATGTTGTGTTTGGTTTTTGAGCTTGAAAGGTTTGTGTTAATTGTGGTTTTTGTTGGAAGGGGGATTTTGGACATTTTGTGAACCATAGGAGAAGTTTGGGTGGGCTCTCATTCCGGGATGATATTGGTTGTTGTTAAATGCTTGCTTTGCCGGACTAGACTCCCATATTCCGTTCACTTGCTCCATGCAATTGCCCTCTCCTACCATCAAAGGACACTCATTTGGTGGATGTCCTTGCTCTCCACAAATCTCACAACTATAAACTTGGTTCCTCATAGAAGAAGAGTTGCTAGATGTGTTGCTCGAACTCATCAAGGCAACTTGTTGCTTGAGCTCTTCAATTAACCCTTTAACCTCAACATTGTTGGCCTATTCAACCGTTGACTTTCCCTTCCTCTTGTGCCTATCATTGTTCCAATGAAAGGTACGAGAAGCCATTTCCTCAATAAGCTCCTTGGCCGTTTTGTGGTCAATTTTGTCTAATGCTCCCTTTCCCGAGCCAGAATCAAGGTTCATCTTCATTTCATTGCTCAACCCCTCATAAAAGTTGTTAATCAACTCATCATCTCCAATCCCATGATGAGGACACAACCTTTGGAGTCCCTTATACCTTTCCCATGCCTCGTAAAGGGTCTCATCATCTTGTTGAGTGAAGCCTTGAAGCTCACTCTTGATCCTTGCGGTTCTTTGTGGTGGGAAGTATTTGTTTAGGAAAGCCTTGGAGACATCATCCCAAGTCCGAAGGGAATCGAATTCACAACTCTTTAGCCAATCCTTAGCACACCCCCTCAAAGAGTAAGGAAAGAGCCTAAGGCGGAGGGCATCTTCCGACACACCATTTGCCTTGAACATGTCACAACTATCCAAGAATTCATTGAGATGTTCATTGGGGTTTTCGGTGGCTCCCCCGCCGAATTGGTTCCCTTGGACTAGTTGTAGCAAGGTGGCTTTCACATCGAAGTTTTTAGCTTGAATAGGTGGCTTGACAATACTAGGATTCACCACCTTTTTCGGAGCCAAATTATCCCGCATAGGAACCGCGGCCATTGTCGCTTCTTCCGGAATTCCAAAGGGATTCTTAAAAGACTCAAAAGTACTCGGTGCTTCTTGAATGTCTTCCACTACTAAATTTTCTTGGGAAGTTGGTGTTTCTATAAATCCTCTTCTACGGAGTGAATTTAGTCATCTTGCGGTAGCTTCAATCTCGTGGTCAATCGGATAAATCGGTTGGCTTCTTCGATTCCTCCTACTCATGCAAAAAGTCCTACACACTCAAGAGAAGGATTAGTAACACAAAAAGACTTAGTCTAAACTAGAACGAAAACAATTAATATCTAGCTGAACTCCTCGGCAACGGCGCCAAAAACTTGATGGTTATCAAATAGTACCTCGCAAGTGCACGATTTATCGTTGTGCAAAATAGAGGGTCGATCCCACAAGGAGTTAAAAAGATTACTAATTGTTCTAATCCTATCTTTTAGCTAGGTCGGCAATAAAGGATGAATTTGTTATACTAAGACTACCTAAGACAAAATGAAATTTGTGGACAAGGCCCTCGGGAACTGCGTCCGCGGGATCCACACTAGGCATAATCGACTCGAGGTTCTTTCGAATCGAATTAAGACAAATTAGAGTCGCCACCAAGTTTTTTGGGAACTTGGAACCGTTCAAGTCAACTTTACACCTTTCATCGAAAAGCATAAAGCCAATCGACTACGAATGATTAAAGATAAAGACTTGTACCCTATATCACTCGATTTGAATGACTCTCGTAATCCAATGGTATTTAGACGGATCCACAAACCTTAGATCTTGAGTAAGGGGTGAGGGTACGTGTTAGGAAGCCCATAAGGACACCTAACCCCGCCCGTCAATAACGGCCTCTACTAAGTCAAGTGTCGGATTTCAAACAAGGTCATAGCTACTACGATATATGATATGCAAACATCGTTTTCAAAACCCTAACATGTGAAATTTCTATGTCGATTTAGATGCAACTAAACTAACTTTGTCAAAGTTGTAATTTAGCATGTGGGTTGATTGATCTAACAATATATAAACGAAACAAACAAGGCTTGATGGGAATGGGGAAGCCGTTGGGATCTATCCTATTACAACCCAGGCATTTCATGCCGACACAACGATAAATTAAAGATACAACTCGATCTAAAATACAACGCTATACACAAAACCGTACACGACGCATTACACGGCCATTCGGCCTAGGAAACCGTGCACAAGGGGGGTGGCCCACGGCTTACATGACTCACGGCCTTGGGTCACTCCTCGTAATGTGTGCTTTCGCTTAATCTTATCGAATTAGACATAGGGCTACGCACCAAAGCATGCATTAGCATAAATCGGGCCATATTGCTTTAAACAACATGCAATTTATTACGCTCTTACATGCATTGGGGCACAACCATCTAACCAAACAAGACTAAGGTTTTTGGAAGAGGTTTTGACTCGATAAAAGAAAGCTAACTTGAAAATTACAACTCGATGAACAAACGATAAATTACAAGCGACAAAACAATAAAGAACAAACGATGTAAAACAAACGAAACAAGAAAAACCAAAGGACACGGCCAAGCCATGGCCACTCTAGAAACGGCTACCCTAGGTCCTAGGTCAGGTTCATTAGTTAGATCAATTGATTGCGAAACAAGCTCGAAAGCGGGCTAGGAAACAAGTTAGAAACGACGTTGATCGATTGAAAAGATGTCTTGCAAATGTGTATTCTACACGGCCTAAAGGGGTCAAATTAGGTCAAGGTGTTATGATATTAACGCTACTCATCGAGTGTTAATAGGAAGGTGCTAATCACGCACTCCTACGCTAGCGAGAAATCGAGTGAAAAGAGAGATGCGTTCAATTAGGTTATAGAATTGTTAGTTGATTTTAAAAGCTATGTCGATGTACCCTAACGTGTCTAATTAGGTTATTAATGTAACACCCCGGTTTATGAAAGAGCCTTTAGCAAGACATTCCCTAATAAACCGGACTGATACCATCTCGGTTTCCCGAGGTAGTGAATAGCAAATTAAACTCCAAGGCAAAAATTATATAATTGCTTTAACTTAATTATTACAAAACCTCTTTTACGTCAAATTACAAAGAACTAACATAAATAAAAGTGAAGGTCTTCTAGATGATGATCTAGCTACTAAGTCTTCTGATCCAGTGTCTCACGCCCATCCAGCTCCCGTTCTATCTTTTAACCTGTCAAGTCTGCTCGCCAATATTTGGGTCGTCACAGGTGTTCACGAATACACAGGGTCAACCACGAGGTTGAGTAGGGAAAACAATGAAACAATAAAATATGATATGCATGCTCCTCCGTCACCTCCATCTCCATCTCAACTCATATCTCATATCTCATAACCCGGAACGCCCAGCCATACCGATCCACGGTAGACTATATATATCGACCGTAGCCGATCCGCATTTCGCTTGTTGAGGACACCAGGGCAAGTCCTGCAGAACCCGCCTGGGCCTTATCACAACATCGTCATCATCACACCACATCACCACAACATCTTCCATCTCCAATGCATATGAATGCTCAAAAGAAATTAATGCAACACAATATATATATAAATCACTGAACTGATAAATTATAAAATCATGCCGGTTACCCGATGTTGTGATATCATACTCAATACGATCAATTGATCAATCACTTTCCGTATATAAATCATAACGTAAATCAACAACCAGGAATCAAGTCAACACAATTCAACAACAACGATAATAGGACAAGTGTATTTCCCTACCTCAAAGTGCCAGCAAATCCAATTAAGCAGTTCAAGCAGTCCAGAAAATAAAGCAACGAATCTGATTATCGATCCTTCACGAATCCGTCACCTAAAACAATTATAATATTTATAATTACTAACTACTAAATATAGAAATCTCCCAAAATAGAAGCTTCCCGAAATACAATCCCGACACCAAACTTATGCCCACGGTGATAACTAAAATAACCCGATTAGTATTTGCCCCAACTTCCCAAAATAGAAAGTTACTAAAGTAGAATTTCTTAGAATGGAAACTTTCCCGATATAGTAGTTTTTTCATTTTAACAAACCCGTCTCTAATTAATTAATTATTATTAATTATTATTTTATTTTAAATAACTCGGAACTAAAACCAAAATGATAATTAAAGGATTAACGAATTATGCGATTTAAGAAAAACCCGAATCAACATTTGAACAACTCAACACCCGACTCAAAACCCGTCTTTAATTATTTTAATCAACTCGGGAATTAAATTAATTAATTAATAATACGACCGATTAACGAATTATAAAGATTAAACTAATAAAAAACCCGTTTCAAAACAAACACAACCCGTCCACAACCACCGTCCCTTCACTCGCATCCCCACGCTCCCACGCGCCACCTCTCCACCGTTACAACCACCAGGCATGCTGCCCACTTCGACCCCACCACCAACAACCACCACCAGCCTGGTCGACTGCCGCCGACGAGTCGAACCAGGGCTGGCATTTGGCCTGGTTCACCGCCAAGCCTCACCAACCGTCCACTGTCCTTGACTCACCACCACCGCAACACTCACCAAACCCCTAGCAAACCACCACGGCTCTGCTCGCCGTCAGCCCACGCAACCAGAAACAGTGGCACCACCGTCTCGACCTCCCCCTAGTCCACGGTGGCACCACCCCAACCTAGCCATCTAAACTCGCCTGAAACTGCATTTAAACTCGTTTGCTACTCCCCGTCGCCGCCGCCTTTTCTTTGTTACTATAACCACCCAAAACCACCATGACACCACCACTACACTCGTCACTCACCACCCATTACCATTACCCCGACACCAACCACCCTCATCCCCTCCCTAAGACACGCAACAGCCACCAACACACGATAGAAAATGCGAAAACAGAGGAAAGGAGTTGCTCTTACCTTTTTCCTGCCACCTCTACCGCCACCAGGGCCACCCACGGTTGTCGACAAACACCCTAAGGTCTTCCTTGCTGCGCCGCCAACACCCACGCTCTCTCTCTCTGTAACACCCCCTCATACCAAGGTACCTTACCAGGACTACCCCAGCATGAAAGGTTGTTACCATCTCGGTTGCCCGAGGTTAGTATATATCAAAAGCAACAGTCCAAACACGTTTATTAATGTACGGTAATTATAAAGGTTACATAGTCCCCAAAATCTAATAAACGAATTATCCAAATGGCAACAACTACCAAAACAATAACTAAAGCTCGTGATGGTGTCATCTAATCCAGCGTGGTGACTCTCCCATGACTGCCCCCAAGCTCAATAAATGTATCACCTGTCACAATCTGCTCACCATCCCCGAATGGATCACCGCAGGTTTTACAAAACAACAACACGGGGTCAGTACTACTCAATCAATATAAGACAACAACATTACCACTAGCTGATCATCGATCTCACGCACAGTAACCGACTACACACCGAAGTGTGTAGCCCTGCCAGATTACCCATCGCAACAGGTAATCCTCGCCGCCAGTGGGTGACCGCAGCCCATCCCCACCTAGTCCAGCTCATCAACGAGCGACTAACAATCCCTGTCCCTTAATGTGCACATCCCCTCCCATGGCGGGTTCCACGGAGGGAGAACTAGGGTGTGAAGCCACTCCCGCAAGTGACTCCACCACAATCACACAAACCACAGCATCACAGCTGTCACAACACAATCACCTCACCACCGTCACCACAACACCCATACTCCGATGATCAGCAGATAACAACAATTACAATACAATAGTAATCTCAATCAATTATAAAGATCTTGAGTAGGGGGAAACCCTACCTTTTCGCAATCCGCTATGCTGTAATCAACCATACAAATGCATAACAAATATCACGTCGTCACCTACAACAATAATCACATACTACAATTACACATGGCACAATTCCACTTTCCCCAATTCCATATATACAGTAACCCCAAAAGAATACAAATGACAAGGGAATGAAACTTACCAACAGTAGAATAAGAGACTACACGCAAGGATCACAACGATTTGCACACACAACGAGATATGAGGATGATTAGGGAGTGATTAGGGAGAGATCGTAGAATGATAAAGCTTCCAAATGATATTAGTAACTGACGCGGAAATATAAAATACCCTAAACATTCCCTAATCAAACCGTCGAAATAACACTCCGCCAAACCGGACACTCGGTCGAGTAAGTGTATACTCGGCCGAGTGTCCCATACTCGGTCGAGTGTTAACTATACTCGGCCGAGTGTTCCTCGGCAGAACCAAAACAACACACAACCTCAGCACTACTCGGCCGAGTAGGCGCTACTCGGTCGAGTAGTCACCAAGGAAAATCCGTAGTGTTACAATCTTCCCCCCTTAAAAAGAACTTCGTTCCGAAGTTCACACTCTACTATAAAACAAAGCACAACACTACGCCACAAGACTATACCAACCACATATAACAATACCAAGGAACTACACAAGTCACCTCAAAAATCATTACCCCGACTCAAAGCAAAACAACAAACAAAACAAAACACGACCGCGAAGTTCCAACCCAACCTATAAAACATGGACACTTAACACCAACTCCACAAATCACTCTTCCTTCCACAACATGGCTCACGATATCGTCTCAACTATAGCATAGGCTCCCAATACTGACTCCATAACATTACCCAATAACCACAATATAATGTTGCCAACCTTGTATTACTTCCATAACACTCAATAGCACTCAATCCACAAAAGAAAAACAACCATCAAAACGGAATGTTACATTCTACCATCCTTAAAACGAACTTTGTCCTCGAAGTTTACTCAAACACATAAACATCATCTTCCAACTGTCAAAACTATCAGACTCATAATCGTCATCATTCAACTGTCAACACTATTGAAATATTCTCTCATTCCTTAACATCGGACTACTACAAGCACGATCATGACCTTTAATAAAATCAACACAAATATCCGTCCTTTATGCTACACCAACACTCTACTTCTAATTATACTACCATATGCACAACCATCAAAATCTCTTTTATCGCATTCTACTCCTCTTAAGATAAATGTTACGTCCTCGTAACTCGCGAATACTAAATCCTAGCTATATATTCTCCGTATCCCCATCACCACCGCATGTCAAAGATAACCACTTATAACTTGAACAGTCGCCATGCATATGTCTTAGGCTCTCTTACTTAAACAACTCTCATCCTTCAATTCACTCGTCACACCCCCTAACCTATACCTCAAAATCTTTAACCTAACCCAAAACTTCAACTCTTCCACATTACCGCAACACGACATACTTCTCTATATAAACTATATACAACTCTTATCGCCAAAAGCATAATTCACGATCCCCACTTGTTACGTACACTCACACTAGATCCTCAAGTTCCTTTCTTTCATTACCGCAAGACTCATACATAACTTAACACGGCACTAAATACCCAACACCCTATACTCACTGTCTCAACAAAGGATTATGAACCATCTGCATATATCAGATCATTACCATTTCTACTAAAGCCTCATCTAGAACAAGATCAAAATTACTGTAACAACCTATCACAACTGTGTCCCATCAACAGAATATCACTATACCATGATAACAACGAAAACATATACAACTCTCTTTCATATCATCCTCTACCCTCATTCCCAAACCGAAGGCGGTAAGAAACATCAACAAACAAAACAACAGTCTACATGTCTAATCGAAACTCACAAGAAACAACAACAACAAAACAACAATCTGTGCATAACTGGTCTGTACTTTCGAAACTCAAATCGTAACCACCCCGTATACTCCACCACAACCGGTGACGGCATCGCAACACCGCCACCAACAGCCGCACCGCAGCGCGAAAATGCCCGCATCACAACATGAAGTACCATGCCCGGATCACCACTCGGGGCACAACAACCACATCGATAAACATCTCAATCGCATATAATTTCCATAAACACTGACTCAGTATGACATTTCGAGCAAGAAAACTCATTCAAAACAGTTTTACTAGATTATAACACAACATATTATACGGAATAAACTGATAAGAATCTCATGAACATCATCCTTACCATTTCACGGAATAAACATGTATCATCAATACACATACAATTTTAACTATCCATGCCAGATCAATCAAATTATTACCTTTTGAACCTCATTCCATTAGTAGACCGTACCCAACATAAATTACAAAACATTCATATAACAACTTTATAATTATCACACCATACCACTTCTTGTGAGGTCAGAACCTCACACAAACATTTACACATATCATAGACCCGTAATCACATCCAACTAGTCAATCCTGATCACGTAAGTTACCACTTGACAAAGAATATCTCTTATCCAGACTTAACTCAAGTGCCCTTCATAACATATCCTCTTTTACACACAATTATCACCACCCGGCGAACGTAGCCATATCATCTGTACCCAACTACCAACGAATACCTCATATATTCATACCTTAAAATCCCTCATAACCAAACATTAATCACCTTCACAAAATAAACTTCATTAGAACAACTAACTTTCCCAAAATAACATCATCCTCAACCACTAGTGACAATACTATGACACCAACATTTTTCATGTGACTACTCTCTTACTATCACTTCTTAATATAACAATCCCTTTCCTCCCTTTGGTTCTCATCCCAAACAACAAACATCAAATATATCAACAAAAATCACCTCAACACTATTTCCAATTTCATCCGTAATTGTATCGTCACCCGACTCACCACCAAAATCTCATATCGTGCAAATTCTTTACCCAACTTTTGCTTTCTTTAATTCCTCGAAACTCATGATTATCATGTTGTCCTGGAACTTCTACATAACTGTAACTCAAATCCTCACGATAGTATCATGCATCTCTACGATTCCTTACTTTTATATCACATATCCTCAGTGAACATGTTCCTAGTTTTACTCCCCTTATTCTTTTCTTTTACCCTCAACAAACTCCCTTAATGATTCAACTCTTCATTATTTCTATCTAACTCTCTAGTGCTCCGGTTACCTTCACATTGCTCCAAACTCAATTCCCATTATTTTATGTCGATATCATCTCACTCTTTCTTACCATGGGTCTTCTCACATTATACTATAACTCCCAATTGTCACTAATCTATCCATAAAATCAACGTTTAAAGTTCAAACAATTGCATCTCCCTTTTTACATCACTAGGAAACCAAAATTCATCTCATACCGTTAGCTGCCCAAAGAATTACTCACTAGGCTCACATCGTGAAAATTCCAAATTCCCAAACTTGGTCACCATCTACAATTCCACGTCGCGACATATCTCTATCTAAGTTTACTATATACCCCTCTTCTCCATCCATCTAAAGCAACCTTTCATTACATATAACCTTAAGCAACACAATGCTAACCGTCTCCCTCTATAAGTCCTTACACATCCCGAAATGTCACTATTCGTATCTCTCATCTCAATCTTTCATTCTCATGCTTCTTTACACTTACATCACCCTTGCCCATATACACTTACTTTTATACTACTCAATACACGACTATATCACTCATCATATCTCACAAAATATGCTCTTTATCTCGATTAGCTCATCATTCTTCCCTTTTCTTTTTCCACTATCCTTCACAACCACATTAACACATGTCTTCCTTACCCAACACATGTCCCTCATAAGCCGTCATTCTCCATGTCATAACTTCCGGTAACTTACGTATCAAGACCGTCTCACATATAAAAGAATGCGTTAAGACTCAAAACATACATGTGTATATACCCTACGACTCAAAACAATGTAAAAACATAGCCACCAGCTCAAAACAAAAGTAAGGACATAGCCACCCACTCAAAGTGGCCGCCCAATGAGGTACTCAGTCGACTACATAACATACTAGGTCGAGTACAAGGTACTCGGTCGAGTAACTGTATTACTCGGTCAAGTTTTCGACTCAGAAGCAAACTCAATTATCGCAGAAGGATTACTCGGTCGAGTATTGGGAATACTCGGTCGAGTAGACCTTACTCGGTCGAGTATGAGACCACTCGGCCGAGTTCACGACTCCAGACGCTAAACAGTATTATCACATAGATATTACTCGACCGAATATGGAATACTCGGTCAAGTATAAAAGACACTCGGCCGAGTATGGACTACTCGGTCGAGTATAGGCGCAGTTCTCAGCACCGTCCAGTTTTCGTAAAACAGTCGTATCTCACTCGTTACTTGGTCATTCTGGGCGTGTGACCTATCGTTAGAATCGTAAGAAGACAAGCTATCACCTAAACTTGGAATCACAGCAATATCATTCCTCGAACTTGACTTATAACAGTTTTAAGACAACCCTTCCGTAATCGGTATTCAGATAAATCAAGCTTTCTAATGCCAAAACAACTTGAACATGCATAAGGCAACAAAAACAACTTAATACTTCTAAATACCAGTACATGGATGAACTTTTATCATTCTTACATGAAAATTAAACACGACATTCATATGCATAGACACATGAGCTTAATCACATGCTACTACTAACAACCAAACATTAACATCATCATGATCATATAAATACATCCTACCTCACATTACATATACTCCAATTATTTCACCTTTCGTTAACACAATTAAACAAGATTTTCCATCTATATATGACACTCCACACCCCGTTTCAAAAGCCAAGCAGTAACCACATAACATGCTCCAGGTTTACATCACACGCAACTACGCACTTCCTTTATCATATACCACCATGGTCAGATCCTTTCATTTCATCCAACAACCATACAAGGCTCAAGTTACAAGTATTACACACACATGACTCAACATACAAAATTTTCCCCCATGTGACCGGCTTGAGATCGTAAGGGCCTTATTGCGACTTCGGAACGTCTCCCAAGTCTTCGCGGCAGCTCCAAACAACTCTCCCCAGGTTCATTTTATTTAGACTCCCTAAGTTCATTGGGTTCATTTGTTTTAGGTGCCGGAATCGTCGGCTCTGATACCACTTTGTAACACCCCCTCATACCAAGGTACCTTACCAGGACTACCCCAGCATGAAAGGTTGTTACCATCTCGGTTGCCCGAGGTTAGTATATATCAAAAGCAACAGTCCAAACACGTTTATTAATGTACGGTAATTATAAAGGTTACATAGTCTCCAAAATCTAATAAAAGAATTATCCAAATGGCAACAACTACCAAAACAATAACTAAAGCTCGTGATGGTGTCATCTAATCCAGCGTGGTGACTCTCCCATGATCGCCCCCAAGCTCAATAAATGTATCACTGTCACAACCGCTCACCATCCCCGAGTGGATCACCGCAGGTTTTACAAAACAACAACACGGGGTCAGTACTACTCAATCAATATAAGACAACAACATTACCACTAGCTGATCATCGATCTCACGCACGAAGAACCGACTACACACCGAAGTGTGTAGCCCCGCAGATTACCCATCGCAACAGGTAATCCTCGCGCCGATGGGTGACCGCATGACCCATCCCCACCTAGTCCGGCTCATCAACGAGCGACTAACAATCCCTGTCCCTTAATGTGCACATCCCCTCCCATGGCGGGTTCCACGGAGGGCGAACTAGGGTGTGAAGCCACTCCCGCAAGTGACTCCACCACAATCACACAAACCACAACATCACAGCTGTCACAACACAATCACCTCACCACCGTCACCACAACACCCATACTCCGATGATCAGCAGATAACAACAATTACAATACAATAGTAATCTCAATCAATTAACAAGATCTTGAGTAGGGGAAACCCTACCTTTTCGCAATCCGCTATGCTGTAATCAACCATACAAATGCATAACAAATATCACGTCGTCACCTACAACAATAATCACATACTACAATTACACATTGCACAATTCCACTTTCCCTAATTCCATATATACAGTAACCCCAAAAGAATACAAATGACAAGGGAATGAAACTTACCAACAGTAGAATAAGAGACTACACGCAAGGATCACAACGATTTGCACACACAACGAGATATGAGGATGATTAGGGAGTGATTAGGGAGAGATCGTAGAATGATAAAGCTTCCAAATGATATTAGAAACTGACGCGGAAATATAAAATACCCTAAACATTCCCTAATCAAACCGTCGAAATAACACTCCGCCAAACCGGACACTCGGTCGATTAAGTGTATACTCGGCCGAGTGTCCCATACTCGGTCGAGTGTTAACTATACTCGGCCGAGTGTTCCTCGGCAGAACCAAAACAACACACAACCTCAGCACTACTCGGCCGAGTAGGCGCTACTCGGTCGAGTAGTCACCAAGGAAAATCCGTAGTGTTACACTCTCTCTCTCTCGTTTTGCGTGAGGGTTGAGATTGAAGCTGATGAAGTGAGGGAGGCGGGTTGAGGGAGGCGGGTTGAGGGAGTAGGGTTGATAGAGATTAGGGTTCTATTAGGTTTAGGGTTTAGGGTTAGGGTTAAATGGGCTGGACAGATTATTGGGCCAACTCAAATGGGTTAGCTCACCTTTCGAATTCTATAAAAAACCCGTCTCAATTAACTTGCGATAGCTTAACGTAATTATCGACTCAACAATTAACCCGATATAATTAGTAATATAAAATGTATAATAATTAATATATAATAATATCCGTTTAATTGATTATATAAAATACGGGGTATTACAATTAAACTGATCTAATGTCATCTAAACGAGTTATATGTTAACAATCAAAGGTCATACTAACATGTGACGGGTCCTAGGGTGGGTCGAATTACACGAAACAAAAGAGGGGTCAAAAGCGAAGAGCGAAGTTAGAATTCGTTTTATTAATGCCCTACCTTGAACACGAGGATATGTAAATGAGACGGGGGTTACGACCGACTGATGTAGCGGATTTCTTTCCCATCTCAAGTCAACGCGGGTGTTCATGGTGGTACTTTAACTCATACTCGGACTAAACTAGTTTCATAGTTAATGATAATAATCGATAAACAAAATAAAACGAAACAATAAAAAATAAACATAAAAAAACGAAATAAAAGGGAGAAAGAGGAGGACTTGATGCACCCTCAACCTACATGTATCGTTGACACCGTCTTGGGTCGTAATCGATGGTAGATTTTATCTCGAGAGGCCGTCGTCGACGAAGAAACAAAGCAAACAACACGTTTTTTGCAAATCTGTACAACAACTTTCAAACTGCGATTTCTCTCTCGTTTCACGGTGAAAATTCGATTTAAAAGATGTTTTGAAAACTAGAAAGAGAGGAGAACAAAGATCTTAAAACAATCCCTGCTCGTTTTGAGTTATTGGGCACGAAAAACGAGCACAAACAGAACTGGACAGACAGAAAAAGCCGCGAAAACAGAGTGTATAACACTCTGTTTTTCGAGGGAATTCGTGTACTCTCAAGGGCAATTTGGCTCGTAAATCTTTGTCTAATGTGTAGATGGATGTTGTATGGTTAATTTGGAACAAGAAACTCGAATCTTGATGGAGGTTTGAAGGGAGAACGAAGGGTTTCAAAGAGGACACACAAACTGATTCTCAGTTTGTAAGTCGGTTTTGTCGAGGGTTTTTGAGAGGCAATTAGGGTTTATTTCTGGAGTTTAAAGCTTGCGAATGACGGTAGGATGTATGGAGAACTTAGAAAAAATAATGTATGGTGAAGGGGGGGTATTTATAAGGAGTTAAAGTAGGGTAAAAGGGAGCCATAAGCAGTCGGGCTCGGTTTGCATAGCTGCTGCCCATCAGCTATTCGTGGAGTTTTTAGGGTTTGTATGGGGGGTTTTCTTGGTGATTAAGCTAAGGTAATATGGGTAGGATACTAGGGTATGGGTTAGGGTTAATGGGTACGGGTTTTGGTGGTGTTTGGAGCAGGTTTTGGGCTCGGGATTTGGCACGCAAAACAGGGGGGCTGCTCGTGTTTTTATGCGGGCTGTTGGGGAGTTTTTGGGACAGGATTTGGGCCGTGGTTAAGGGGGTTCTAACTGGGGTTGGATGGGTAGAGGCTTAGGTTGGTTAGTGTACTCGAGATTCATGCCAACTCGTAAAGAAAACGGGCTTAAAAACCGAGCTAAAATCGAGCTCCAAAGTGCGTGTTTAAAACGAGTTTTTTTCGATTTTTAAATCGATTTTTCAAATCAATTAACACATTAAAATAAATGATTTCTCAAATCAAATATAATCATAAAATGATTTTTCAAATCAATTATTTATTTTATTTTCAATAAAATAAATTTGAGAAAATAAATTCAAAATAAAGTAAAATGAATTTACCTTAAAAAAACTTTAATTTAAATATCATTTAAATTAATAAAATACTCCGTCGACAACGCTCATTCTACATCGTAAAACGAACCCAAATAATGACAATGACAACTAAAGAATACATGTGTCCTATCATCATCGGGTGTTTGTCGGGTTCTCTATAAATTCCAATATCGACGGATACGGGTATCTACAGAGCCCCCACTTTGACTAAGGCTTGGACAAAGCGAAAGTCAAAGTATACCCCAGGTCCCTCTCGACCTGAGGATTCTGCGGGTCATTTATAGTCCATTAGACTTGCGTATATAAGCTCGCCAGCCATAAGAAGAGATCATACCTGAAACTTCGTTGGGGATTAACTCTTGCTTCTGTTGCGTCAAATTATCATCGTTGGTCGTCGACCCATAAAATCGCATATATGGTGGATTGAGCCTTATCCTTAGGCGCCTACGTATCCGTTTCTGACGGAATCAAACCCGCGTCGTAGTTCGGCAACTGCTGACACATGCCCAAAGTTTATAATCTGCTGGCGTATGTCCAAAACTCATCATCTGCTGACATTTGCCCAAAATTTATCATCTGCTGGCACTTGTCCGAATGGGACGGGACTTTCCAAGGAGGTTGCCGCCGCTTTCATCATTTGCTTTCAGCTACGGAATTCTTCCATTTCATACTCTTGTATTGAATTGAATTCTTGGTGGATATCATCCTTTACATCTTGATAATGGTCTCTGAAGCCAATGGCTTCAGAGCCCCCAGTTTGTGATGGCTCTAAAGTCGAAGACTTTAGAGCCCCCAGTTGAAGCATATCCTGCTATATTTGAAACATAGAAAATGTACGAGCAATAATCATCACTTAAGCACATTTGGATCATCGATCTTGAAATTGGATTATTTGAAAGATTGGGTCATCGACTCGAAAATTGAATTTGAAAATTTTAATAAACTGGGCCATCGACCCGAAGTTTGAATTTGACATCACTTGGACTGTTGGGCCATCGACCCTTCGAAAATTGAATATGAAATTTTGAATGATTGGGCCATCGACCCGAAAAGATTCTACTACTTGGATCGTCTATCCATAATTCGCAAAAAGTTTTTGGAATTTTGAAATTTTCAAATTTTTTTTTTTTGAAATCGAACCTTGATGGGTGAGCATGAAATACGACTCAGACACTCTGTATGACTTGCAGACAACGTGGGCGTAGCCCGCTACCGTAAAACAAAAAAGAAAATAAAACCGTAAGCGTGCACGAGTTTAAATTCAATTATTGACTTGCTAGGGGTAGAAATGTAAATTGGCCATTCTGGTGCCAAAAGATGCGATGAATGAGCGAAAACCCGACGCATCGTGCTAAAGACTGGTGTGAACTGGGGCGGGCCTAAGAGGCGCGCGACCCGAGTCCCACACGGCCTAAAAAACGTTACCCTAGGGGTTTCACCCTAGGTGTTTCCTTTCCTTATACTTTCTATATATAAGGAAGAGTTGCACTGCAAAATTTATTCTGCTTTCCCAAACTGGTGCAAATAACATAAATCATTATGAATAATCTAGTGAGTGCTATGCGAGCATGGGAGACAGACTTCACTGTCTCAGAGAGACAAGAATTAAAGACCGTTCAACTGGCGCAATTACTTCTCTTACGCCAGATCCGCCTTCAACCTGCTTTGCTAGAACACTGCCTTAGCTATTGGGATCCTCGTAACCATGTCTTTGCTTTTCCTGAGGGGAGATCCGCCTTTAGGAAGAGTTTTCGCCTGGGAGGATGGTATGCTGAGGCCATACCGGCTATACCAAAATTTCATTCGGGGTGGCGTAGAATATATCTAGACTGTCTTGGCCTCTCCAGGACGGAGTCTGAGGATATAGTTACCGGTGACGAAGTCAACCTTCTTGCTATTCATCGGAAATTTTGCATCTTGCGAAACAGTACTTCACTGCCAACGTACTGCCACAGAGCATTTGGATTG
This sequence comes from Silene latifolia, assembly GCF_048544455.1. Classification (NCBI taxonomy): domain Eukaryota; kingdom Viridiplantae; phylum Streptophyta; class Magnoliopsida; order Caryophyllales; family Caryophyllaceae; genus Silene; species Silene latifolia. Next base: position 47,385,618 of record NC_133534.1, read on the forward strand.
ATCATGTTACATCTTTATGTCTTCGAAGATAGAATGAACAGGACAACTTGCGTAGGACAAGCGAAACTCATGTCTTTTGTGTCTCAGATGGAGACGGGACATAATCCTTCCTGGATTATTCTTGCTGAAACCATTAGGGGTTTAGATGCTAAGAAAACGAACCCTGATGTAGAATGGTCGGGATGTTCCCGTCTGTTGCAGGTAACAAAATCTATCCTCTTGATTTCGCTTCTCTTCGCTTTACCACAAATTCTTGTGTTATTGCCACGACTTATCTATATTTTGCCACGATTTTGTTGCATTCTGCCACGATTTTGTCACGATTTTGCTGCATTCTGCCACGATTTTGCTTCTGTTGTCTCTTTTTTTTTCGTTTTTATTTTTTTTCTTTCTTTTTTTTCTTTTTCTTTCTTTTTCGTTTTTTTTTTCTTTTTCTTCACGTTTTTTTTTCTTTCTTCTTTTCTTTCTCTTTTTTTTCGTTTTTTTTTTTTTTTTTTTTTTTCACGCTTTCTTTCCCTTTTTCCCTCAGGTGTGGCTTTGTGAGAGATTTTGGCTCTTTGCCCCGCCGCGTGAGCCAAACTCGTACCTCGCCCGTATGCTGACTATGCGTGCTAAGCGATATGAACAGGAGCATCAAAATGACCTTGCTTATTGGCGAAACAAAATGACAGAAGGAGGAGGTCGCCCCTTTGCTGGTTTATGCCTTGGCTTCTCCTCAAATCTTTTACTATCCTTCCGGAAAATGATAAAACCAGACGTTTGCAATTATTGGGTTTGGAACGGTCTATTCACATTTACCCCGACCGCGTTCTGCGTCAGATGGGCCGTAGACAAGTAATTCCCAAGTGCGAGGCTGTTCTGGGACGAGCAAGAGAGCTACATCCCTCTATATGTGATGACTGGCTCGAAAGGTGGCACCAAAGGCGTCTTTGGTACGTATCTGCGCGTCCTCAGACTACTTGGGTATCCCCGTCCTACACTAAGTGGCTTAAAGAGAAGACTGAATCAGGTAAGGACTTGTGTCGGAAGGATGAGCTTGTCGACATCAGATATTATGACAAAGGCAGAAGCAGTCGCGACTTCTTCGCTAACGATCTTTCGTCTGCATCTGGACCCGAAACTAAGACCGAGAAAACTTCTAAGACTGACTCACAGGTGACAGGTGTGTGGAAACGGTTGGGTTCAAAGGCACACTCGGGCTCAGCCTTGGAAGGAAGACTTGGCCCTCGCTTGAGTGTAAAAGATAGGCCGGGCCCTCGGGAGGAAATGATGATCCCTCCTAAGAAGCGCGCTAGACAGAACGCGACTACCCCTCCTCCGCAGGAGCCTCGGTTGCGTGACCCAAAAGGCAAAGGGAAAAGGAAGATGTAGGAGCCTTCGACTCCAATCTATTATTTAATACTACTACTTATTATTTGTTGCTGGCTGTCTTTTTTTCTTTTTTTTTTTTAAGGTTGTAATGGGCATTGCCCGATTTTAATAAGACTTACTATTTATTAAAATTCCCAGTTTCTGCATAAAATTTCATTTTATTAAAGGAAGGGTCGGTTGTACTCTTATAAAGAGCTGCCTACGTATCTGTTGTCAACAGAATCAAACCGAGCTCGTAGTTCCACAAAACAAATGCGCTGCAAACATTAGTTTATAACGCACAAAAAGCAGCGAAGCAAAAGTGCCGCGGCCTAGACTCGCTCACGAGCACTGCAATTCAAAATTTTATTTCACGACATTGAGAATGAGTTCTAAGGATAATATTTCTTCAATTGATCCAAATTCGTCGGATTTGCAAAGTCGTTTCCATCTAGATCTGTTAGTCTGACTGCGCCTCCCGATAATATTTTCTTTACCAGGTAAGGACCGGCCCAGTTCGGCTTGAATTTTCCCCTCGGGTCAATTGGTAGTAAAGCGCGGACAGACTTTAGGACCAAATCCCCATCCTTTATTCCCCGAGGCTTCACCTTTTTGTTAAATGCTCTTTGTATCCTTTTCTGATAGAGTTGAACATGGTGTAGCGCATTTAACCGTCGCTCGTCGAGCATGACCAAAGAATCATACCTAGCCTGCAGCCAGTCAGCCTCCGGAACCTGACTTTCTAACAGAATCCTCAAAGAAGGTACCTCTAATTCGATAGGCTGGACTGCTTCCATCCCATATGTCAAATAGAACGGAGTTTCTCCAGTGGCTATGCGAATAGACGTCCTGTATCCCCATAGTGCGAACGGTATCTTCTCTGGCCATTCGCGATAATTGTCGGTCATTTTTCTGAGAATCACAGTGATTGTCTTATTAGCGGCTTCCACCGCGCCATTTGTTTGAGGTCGATAAGGTGACGACTTGTGGTGCTTGATTTTATACTTTTCAAGTATCACAGCAGTTTCAGCCTGGAAGTGAGTGCCATGGTCGCTAATGAACTCATGCGGCACCCCATATCTGCAAATGATTTCATTCTGAATGAACTTTGCTACCTGCTTCGCTTGTAGTACTTTGTATGATTTCACTTCTACCCACTTCGTGAAGTAATCGATGGCGACTAGCATGAAACAATGCCCACCTGTTCCAGATGGGTTGACCTTTCCAATAATGTCGATTCCCCATGTTGAGAAAGGCCATGGTGATGTCAAAGTAAACAACAGTGATGGTGGCACGTGTTGTATGTTCGCAAAGATTTGGCAATTATGGCAATGTCTGACATATTCGCGACAATCTGTCTCCATCGTGGTCCAATAATATCCTAATCTCATGATTTTACGCACTAGCATATGGGCATTCATGTGTGGGCCACACTCCCCGTCATGGACTTCTTCCATGACTCTTTTTGCAGTTGGTGAGTCTATGCATCGCAGAAGGATATTTTGCGCGGTCTTCTTGTACAATTGTCCATCATTGGTTCTAACGAACTGAGCGGCTAGCATTCGAATAGCGCACTTTCCGCGGCTATCCATGTCGGGTGGATACTCTCCTGATTCTTTAAATTTCAGAATAGCATGATACCAAGGTCCAGCCTCGGTTTCTTCTGTGTCTCCGATTACATTAACGTAAGCAGGTGATGATCTTCGTTCGACACATATTGGCATAGTATCCATATGATCAGGTATGTTGATCAGAGCAGCTAGCTTTGATAGTGCATCAGCAAACTGGTTTTCATCTCTGGGAAGGTGCACGTATTTGACATCGGCGAACAACTTTTCTATTTCTTCGATTTTCGCTTAGTACGGAGCCAGGCTATCACTTCGGGTTTTCCACGTCCCGGCCACTTGATTGATCACTAGTGACGAGTCCCCATGTACTACAAGCTTTTTGATGCCTAACTCGAGAGCACTGTGCAAACCGAGTAGGCACGCTTCGTATTCGGCCGCGTTATTAGTGACATTAAAGTCCAACTTGATCGAAATGGGAACATGTTCACCTTCTGGTGAAATGAGTAGAACTCCTATCCCGTATCCCCTGCAATTCGATGCTCCATCAAAATAGAGGTCCCGCGTATCATTGTCTATATGAACGATATCTTCGTCGGGGAACGACCACGTATCTACAACCTCAGTTTCTTCTATCGGGTTATCCGCCAGGGAGTCTGCAACCGCCCTTCCCTTTATCTCTTTTAGCGGTACATATTTCAGATCAAACTCGGAAAGCATTAAAGTCCATCTTGACACCCTGCCGTTTAGAACTGGTTTTTCAAACAAGTATTTGATTGGGTCCATCTTCGAGTGGATGCAGACATTATGACTGAGCATGTAGTGTCGTAACTTCTTTGTCGCCCACACTAAAGCCAAACATGTCTTCTCGAGCTGAGTATACTTGATTTCATACTCCAAGAACTTTTTACTAATGTAGTAAATTGCTCTTTCCTCTTTATCGACTATATGTGCCAGCATTGCCCCCATTGCAGTATCTGTAACTGTAAGATACAACAAAAGTGGTAACCCAGCCGTTGGTGGGCTGAGCACGGGAGGGGAAGATAGTATTTATTTGATCTTATCGAACGCAGCTTGACAGTGATCATCCCATACGACGTGTTCCCCGACTTTCAACTTCTTAAAAATTGGCTCGCATATCATAGTTAGCCTTGCCACGAACCGGCTTATATACTGGATTCTTCCTAGGAAACCTCGAATTTCCTTCTCGGTTTTCGGGTGAAGCATTTCCATTATGGCCTTTATTTTTGATGGGTCCACCTCGATGCCACGGTGGCTAACGATTTGACCCAACAGTTTGCCGGATGTGACTCCGAATGCGCACTTTTGGGGATTCAACCTCATGTTATACTTGCGCAATCATTCAAAGAATTTGCGTAGTGTACCAAGGTGGCCATCACGCTCCTTTGACTTGACAATCATGTCGTCGACATAAACCTCGACTTCCTTATGCATCATATCATGTAACAATGTTGTCGCGGTCCTTTGGTATGTAGCCCCTGCGTTTATCAACCCAAAAGGCATTACTGTGTAGCAATAGGTTCCCCATTGCATTCTGAACGCAGTCTTATGCATGTCTTCTTTCGCCATCTTGATTTGATTATAACCGGCGTATCCGTCCATAAAGGATAATAACGCGTGATTTGCCGTGTTGTCAACCAGGATGTCGATGTGAGGTAATGGGAAATCGTCCTTCGGACTTGCCTTGTTTAGATCCCGGAAGTCGACACAAACCCGAACTTTACCATCTTTCTTTGGCACTGGTACGACGTTAGCCACCCAGTCTGAGTATTCTGACACCTTGATAAACCCAGCTTTGAGTTGCTTGTCGATTTCTTCCTTGACTTTCAAAGACCAATCTGTGTGCATTTTGCGGAGCTTTTGCTTGACTGGTTTATATCCTGGCTTGATTGGGATCCTGTGCTCCGCAATTTCTCTATCAATGTCTGGCATGTCTTTGTAGGACCACGCAAAAACATCTTTGAACTCATGTAACAACCCAATGAACCCTTGTCTCTCGGTGGGACTTAAAGTAGTTCCTATTTTAAGCTCCTGTGGTTCTAAGGTTGTACCTAAATTGATGGTTTCGGTATCTTCGATGATCGAAGTTTTCTGTTCGTACTCTTCCAACCCTTTTATCAACTGTAGAGGTGGTTCCATTTCTTCTTCTTCTTCTTCGACCAACTGTTCATCCTCGACCTCAGTCTCAATGTCATTATTAAAACAATCATTTTCAAAGTTTGGATTGCAATGTAAGTGAGACAAGTCGTAAGCAAACTGGTTCATATTATTATTGATTTGAAATTGCGCGAAATGCGCTAACATTTGAGCCAACTGGTCAGAGCTCAGTGGCGAGATAGGGGTATTCGGGACAGGCCCCGGAATACCACCATTAGGAAAGGGTGCATAGGAAAGGAAAGCTAGGGGAGGGGTATTTTCAACACCTGACTCCTTAGACTCAATCTTAGGAACTCAGACTCAGACTCGGACTCAGACTCAGACTCAGAATCGGTAACGTCATCTGGCTTGAACATCTCTCCTTCTCCCGTTGTCAACTTGAAAAGAAGTCCCTTGTTGTCAGTCCACTTGATTGTTTTTCGCCATCCCATGTTGGTCCTAAGAGGATCTACATCGGTGATGAGGGTAGATGGGTCGAACCGCTCGCTTCTCAGGATCATGCTTACCAAATCTTCGTTTGGTATTGGTGATCTCCTCTCTTCACCGAAAAGAAGACCCAAGGCTCCCTCGTCACTTATTGGATCTGGTTTAGTCCCTACTGGCATCACGGTCAGAATATCTTCAGGGATGTAGTAGCAGTCTTGGAATACTTCGATTCCTGGGACCATAAGGTTTTTCTTTGGGTCAAAGATAGGTTCGGGGAAGTCCATGCAGGGAAGTTCTTCCCCAGCCCTCACGAAGTGACCGTTTAGAGTTAGGTTATACGGTCCCATTTTAATATCTCGATCTTCGATCGTTCTTCCCCTCTTTTCCAGCAGATCTTTCCCAGTGGGCTCATATCCAAGCCCGAAAGTTACTCCTTTAGCTACTGGCGGTTTCAACTCGAATGTACCCTCCTTTCTAGGATATAAAGAGAAACCGAAGTACTTCCCAGTCTTGAGAATCACCTCGCATGCGTGACTTCCCGTGTATAGATCCATATTCTCTGCTTCGGAGTTCAGCTCGATCATGTTGACAATCTCGAAACCACATGCGTCATTGGCAGCTTCGACCCTTACTTCAGAAGTAATGTCTCCTCCTGCCACAGTAATTGGCGTGGCATCAATAGTGATGGTTTTACCATTGAGTGGGACCTTGATCTTTCGATGCAGCGTTGATGTCACGGCCCTTGTAGCGTGGATCCAAGGTCTTCCCAACAACAAGTTGAAGGATGAGCAAATGTCAATTACTTGGCAACTCACTTTCTTTTCCACTTGCCCTGTCTGTACTACTATATCGACAAGTCCACTTACTCGACGCACAGTGCCATCGAAAGCCCTAATTGTCTGTGTAGTGGGAATGAAGTCATTCTTCTCCAGGCCAGAATATGCGCTGTTTTCAGAGGGAGTACGTTGACAGCCGATCCGTCGTCAACCAAAGTCATAGGGATATGCTTGTTGAGACACACGGTAGCAATATAGAGGGCCAGGTTATGTCGGGGCCCGAACGGTGGTAGATCTTTGTCGGAAAATGTCACGGCGTTGGTAATCTGTGGCCGATTCTGGGCGATGTGAGTGACCATGTCAGCAGGAGTGGTATTTGACGACACGGTCAGGTTCATCAAAGCTTGCAACAAAGCCTGACGATGTTCGAAAGAGCTCAGGATAAGTTGCCAGATATACACGTCGGCCTTAGTCTTTTGGAGTTGCTTGATGAGGGAAGCCTCGGAGGTCGACCCTTCACCAAGAAATTCGACCACTGCCGGCTCTTTGGGAGGTGTCTTGTTCGGGATATCCTTAGCTTTCTCCACACGGTACGGGCGCCCTGATCTAGTCAGATGGTTTGACTCTAGGGCATGTTGCCTCACTTTTAAGATTTCTTCTTGGGTGTGAGGGATTGTCGTACCTTTGACGAGGTAAACATCATCTTCGTTATCAGCCCAAATGCCATTGATTTCATTGCCGCTCCGGAGTATGTAAGGAGTGCAATCGACAACAAAATCCCCGAATGTAATCTCGTTTCTCGAGCGTGGTAGGAATTCGGAGCAATCCACGAATATTCTTCCGATGAAAACCCCTTTTAGACGACATGGGTGGATCAAGTGAGAGTAATCAACACTATCTTCGGTAGAGACAAAGTTAGTGTGGTCCCCAAAGGGGTTGGTGACGTTGTTGGGCTTTATGGCCGGGATTGGGAGCGTTCCGTTCTCAATCATGTCTTGAATTTCGTGCTTTAGTCTAAAGCACCTTTCAGTATCGTGTCCCTTCCCTTGATGAAAGGCACAGTGGGCATTCGGTTTGTACCATTTGCCTTGTTGTTCAGCAGGTGGATCCGGAGTTGGACCAATGGGCTTCAACTTTCCTTGGGCCATGAACCTTTGGAGAGCGTAGGCGTAAGTGCACCCGATATCGGTGAATACCCTCAGAGCTTGGCGTGGAGGCCTTTTTGACTGTCCATCTAAGAGATTGACGGTTTCAACAAAGTGGGCCGCTGCTGGTGCTTTTGCTTTAGATGACGAGGCCCCTTGGTATCCTTTTGGCTTCTCAGCTTCAGCCATTCGGACATCATCCTCTACCTTTATCCCGATTCTTATCAATTCTTTGAAAGAACCAAAATTCTGGTATTTCAGAGCATTACGATAAACAGGTCGTAAATTCTTCACGAACTTATCTACCATTTCAACTTCATCGGGCTTCTTAGCTAGTTTCACGCTTTCAGCGCGCCATCTTGCGAGGAATTCAGTAAAGCCCTCTTTTTCCTTCTGTGTCATTACTTCCAAAGTCCTTATGTTGGTTTGAATCTCAACATTGTCAAGATAGTGCTTGCGTAACTCCACCGTAATATCTTGAAAGTGGGGAAGTTCTTAAGGTCAAGATTATAGAACCACGCCTTCGGGTGTTCATCCAGAGATTGGGCAAAAATTTCGAGAGAGCATGTCGGCAGGTACTCCCTTGAGTGCTAAGTACCCTTTATAGGCCTTAACATGGTGGGTGGATCTTGGTGCCCTTGAACTTTGGGATGTCGCGAGTACCATGTTCGTGGGCAACTTATCTGAATCGGGGCATAGGCCCTAGCATTCTCATAGTGGATATTCTTCCCCTGGGAGAGTTTCAGACGGTCTTCGATGAACTTGAACCGTTTCTCCAGATCAGTCAGAGGTGGGGTAGATAGAGGGGAATCTTCACCCAGCTTAGATTCGATTGCATCCATGCGGGTCATCATGAGGTTCACGGCCTCAGTGAGCTTGTTAACAGCATCTTCCATTGCTTGACGTCGGGTTTTTGGCGGCCTTTCTACAAGAAAACCCCGAACCGAGTCAATATTTAAAGTAAGAGCCCCTGCACACTTAAGGACACGACACCAACTTGACTCAAACAAAGACTCGACTTATGACCGCCTAACCAAAAGGTTCGACTCACGGTTGGATTCAGACCTCGATTTATTTTAGACTCGACAAGACGACATGACTCAAGTTGTCATAGCTCGATTCTAAACTGGACTCGGTGTGACTAAACCCGTGATTGGACTAACATAGCCCATAGGTTCGGGTGAAACGCCCTAAATGGCCTAGCTTGGGCCTTTCTGTGGACTATCCTAGACCAAATGGTCGACCAACATGACTCAAAGCCCAAGAGGTGAGCTTGGGTGACCCAACAGGGTCGTGTTCTAGACTCTTGGAACGAAAAACGCCTGGCCTAACACGGCCAGGACCCGGTTCGACTCGACGCATTTCATGCTTGGTTGAGGTTCGAGAAACATTTTGGATTGAATTTGAAAAAAACGAATAATTGATTTGAAAATGAGATTTGAAATGGGCAGCATGCCGGCTATAAAAGCTTATTTTGGCCGAAAATTCTAGTCCTATTTGGGCAGCATTCCGCGTTTTGAGAATCATGCTATTTTGAAATTAAGTTGTTCAAAAGTTCGGTTTTGAAATTGACATGGAAGTTTTAAAAAGACTCGGAAAAAAACACCTTGCACGTTGTCATTCTCATGTTATAAGGATGTATGCTCCTAGACATCTCTAAGTCTCGGCAAGTCTTCTACAAGAAGGTCTATGCCCTCCATCCTTTTTGGGTCTTATAGAGCAAGGGCCTTTAGGTAGAGTACCTAGAAGAGCGTCCCCACCATCAAGAACCACGACGAGGAGGAGCGGAAGCAAGCAATGTGCAAGTTCCTGGCATAGTGAGACGTCGCCCCCCACGCATCACAAAGAAACGCTGGGACGGCCCGGGAAAGTCCTTAAGGGTTTATGCATGAATCGTAGCACTATGAGTAATGTTTTACTTTCCAATACTTTCTTTTCAAGTTTCACCTCGGAGGAAAAGAACCTAGAAACAAAGTGTAACTAGTCCTCTTTTCCCCAGCGGAGCCGCCAAACTGTGGACAAGGCCCTCGGGAACTGCGTCCGCGGGATCCACACTAGGCATAATCGACTCGAGGTTCTTTCGAATCGAATTAAGACAAATTAGAGTCGCCACCAAGTTTTTTGGGAACTTGGAACCGTTCAAGTCAACTTTACACCTTTCATCGAAAAGCATAAAGCCAATCGACTACGAATGATTAAAGATAAAGACTTGTACCCTATATCACTCAATTTGAATGACTCTCGTAATCCAATGGTATTTAGACGGATCCACAAACCATCGATCTTGAGTAAGGGGTAAGGGTACGTGTTAGGAAGCCCATAAGGACACCTAACCCCGCCCGTCAATAACGGCCTCTACTAAGTCAAGTGTCGGATTTCAAACAAGGTCATAGCTACTACGATATATGATATGCAAACATCGTTTTCAAAACCCTAACATGTGAAATTTCTATGTCGATTTAGATGCAACTAAACTAACTTTGTCAAAGTTGTAATTTAGCATGTGGGTTGATTGATCTAACAACATATAAACGAAACAAACAAGGCTTGATGGGAATGGGGGAGCCGTTGGGATCTATCCTATTACAACCCAGGCATTTCATGCCGACACAACGATAAATTAAAGATACAACTCGATCTAAAATACAACGCTTACACAAAACCGTACACGACGCATTACACGGTCATTCGGCCTAGGAAACCGTGCACAAGGGGGGTGGCCCACGGCTTACATGACTCACGGCCTTGGGTCACTCCTCGTAATGTGTGCTTTCGCTTAATCTTATCGAATTAGACATAGGGCTACGCACCAAAGCATGCATTAGCATAAATCGGGCCATATTGCTTTAAACAACATGCAATTTATTACGCTCTTACATGCATTGGGGCACAACCATCTAACCAAACAAGACTAAGGTTTTTGGAAGAGGTTTTGACTCGATAAAAGAAAGCTAACTTGAAAATTACAACTCGATGAACAAACGATAAATTACAAGCGACAAAACAATAAAGAACAAACGATGTAAAACAAACGAAACAAGAAAGACCAAAGGACACGGCCAAGCCATGGCCACTCTAGACACGGCTACCCTAGGTCCTAGGTCAGGTTCATTAGTTAGATCAATTGATTGCGAAACAAGTTCGAAAGCGGGCTAGGAAACAAGTTAGAAACGACGTTGATCGATTGAAAAGATGTCTTGCAAATGTGTATTCTACACGGCCTAAAGGGCTCAAATTAGGTCAAGGTGTTACGATATTAATGCTACTCATCGAGTGTTAATAGGAAGGTGCTAATCACGCACTCCTATGCTAGCGAGAAATCGAGTGAAAAGAGAGATGCGTTCAATTAGGTTATAGAATTGTTAGTTGATTTTAAAAGCTATGTCGATGTACCCTAACGTGTCTAATTAGGTTATTAAACTGATCTATTGTCATCTAAATGAGTTATATGTTAACAATCAGATTTCATACTAACATGTGACGGGTCCTAGAGTGGGTCGAATTACACGAAACAAAAGAGGGGTCAAAAGCGAAGAGCGAAGTTAGAATTCATTTTATTAATGCCCTACCTTGAACACGAGGATATGTAAATGAGACGGGGGTTACGACCGACTGATGTAGCGGATTTCTTTCCCATATCAAGTCAATGCGGGTGTTCATGGTGGTACTTTAACTCATACTCGGACTAAACTAGTTTCATAGTTAATGATAACAATCGATAAACAAAATAAAACGAAACAATAAAAAACAAACATAAAAAAATGAAATAAAAGGGAGAAAGAGGAGGATTTGATGCACCCTCAACCTACATGTATCGTTGACACCGTCTTGGGTCGTAATCGATGGTAGATTTTATCTCGAGAGGCCGTCGTCGACGAAGAAACAAAGCAAACAACACGTTTTTTGCAAATCTGGACAGCAACTTTCAAACTGCGATTTCTCTCTCGTTTCACAGTGAAAATTCGATTTAAAAGATGTTTTGAAAACTAGAAATAGAGGAGAACAAAGATCTTAAAACAATCCCTGCTCGTTTTGAGTTATTGGGCACGAAAAACGAGCACAAACAGAACTGGACAGACAGAAAAGCGCAAAACAGAGTGTATAACACTCTGTTTTTCGAGGGAATTCGTGTACTCTCAAGGGCAATTTGGCTCGTAAATCTTTGTCTATTGTGTAGATGGATGTTGTATGGTTAATTTGAAATAAGAAACTCGAATCTTGATGGAGGTTTGAAGGGAGAACGAAGGGTTTCAAAGAGGACACACAAACTGATTCTCAGTTTGTAAGTCGGTTTTGTCGAGGGTTTTTGAGAGGCAATTAGGGTTTGTTTCTGGAGTTTAAAGCTTGTGAATGACGGTAGGATGTATGGAGAACTTAGAGAAAAGAATGTATGGTGAAGGGGGGGTATTTATAAGGAGTTAAAGTAGGGTAAAAGGGAGCCATAAGCAGTCGGGCTCGGTTTGCATAGCTGCTGCCCATAAGCTATTCGTGGGGTTTTTAGGGTTTGTATGGGGGGTTTTCTTGGTGATTAAGCTAAGGTAATATGGGTAGGATACTAGTGTATGGGTTAGGGTTAATGGGTACGGGTTTTGGTGGTGTTTGGAGCGGGTTTTGGGCTCGGGATTTGGCACGCAAAACAGGGGGGCTGCTCATGTTTTTATGCGGGCTGTTGGGGAGTGTTTGGGACGGGATTTGGGCCGTGGTTAAGGGGGTTCGAACTGGGGTTGGATGGGTAGAGCCTTAGGTTGGTTAGTGTACTCGAGATTCATGCCAACTCGTAAAGAAAACGGGCTTAAAAACCGAGCTAAAATCGAGCTCCAAAACGCGTGTTTAAAACGAGTTTTTTTCGATTTTTAAATCGATTTTTCAAATCGATTAACACATTAAAATAAATGATTTTGCAAATCAAATATACTCATAAAATGATTTTTCAAATCAATTATTTATTTTATTTTCAATAAAATAAATTTGAGAAAATAAATTCAAAATAAAGTAAAATGAATTTACCTTAAAAAAACTTTAATTTAAATATCATTTAAATTAATAAAATACTCCGTCGACAACGCTCATTCTACATCGTAAAACGAACCCAAATAATGACAATGACAACTAAAGAATACATGTGTCCTATCATCATCGGGTGTTTGTCGGGTTCTCTATAAATTCCAATATCGACGGATACGGGTATCTACAAAATTCAAACTAAACAAGAAATAGATAAATGAGCGAGAAGAAATGATAAGTTCTAAATCAAATAATTTAAAGGCCTAAGACTCGGTTCTCCCCTAAACAATTCATAACTTCACACCATTAAATCTCTAGGCTAATCATAAGGGTAACAAGGTGAGGAGGAGATGGCTCTAATTCGCTTAAGACCCCCCTCTCGGGTTCGAAATAGGACACTAGCACTACCCACCAACCCCCCTCTCGGGTTCGAAGGTCGGAATCCCTAACTCAACGCTCAACAACCCCAAAAACGTGCACTTTTCCAAGGAGGTCAAGAAATTGGTCAAGGTCATTATGTACTCATCGTAATCCGGGTCATCCCACTCCTCCTCTCGGAGGTCGATTTCAAACGCTAGTTTAGAGGTGCCCTCCCATGGTTCTCCCTTTCGGTCTCAACCTAGGTTAAAAATAGGGTCAAATTCCGGATATCCAAATCACAACCTAACCAACTCTCGTTGGTGGACAAGGGTCGCAAATCGACACTATCCAAAATGAATCCATAAACAAAATCATTCCTCTAAACTACCCTCACCAATTTCCCTAAATAATTAGCCTTTATGAGATTCAATTAGTGAAATTACTCATGTTGGGTCAAACCGAGTCCTAGCGGAGGACTACTCACTAATCATGTTTCTAAAAGCAAAAGAGACAACAAAGATGGAATCTTTAAGCATAAACTTGGTGGAAGAATAAATTTTACTACTAATCATGCAATAATCCAACACAAAGTATGAGGAAAGACAATTTAATCTAATAATGATGAGGATTAACTAAAAGACACAGCCTTTAACACAAATAACTCAAGGATTCAATCTTCAACTTAAGGAAATCAAAGACTCAATCTTTGGGTGTAAATAACAATGGTGAACAAAGAAAAGAGGAACAAGAGAGAGAATAACAACAATCAAACAACTAGATTGGATTCCTAACATAAACAATCAAACAAAACTTGAAAGAAAAGCAAATGTAAACAAATGAAATTAGGAAGAGAAATTATACCAACTTAATAGCAAAGAAAGGAACTTGGATTGAAAATAAGAAAGGAGATGCCTTCAATCTTCTTATGACCCAATTTCTACACTAATTAAGGTATAATTATTGAATAGCTTGTTCTAATTAGGGAGAGATTAGCAAAGTAATTAACAAGATTTAAACTTGGAAAGGAAAATAAAATTAGATCTAGGGTTATGTGTCTAAACACGATTTTGAGGGAGTATTTATAGTATCCTCCTACTTAGGTTACAAAAAAGGGAATTAAGACAAAACACGGGTAGCAGCGACCGCCAGCCGGCTGCCCCTCCGGCGCCGAGACATATCAAATTTGAAGCTTTAAATTGGCTAAGGAGATGCTCCGCCGGTTGGCCGGCTGCCGGCTAGTCGGCCCAGGGGCATCTTCTGCTTTTTCTTCCCCTTTCTTCCTTTTTAACTTCCTCGTGTGCCTTGTTTCTTGCCAAATTTCCTTTAGCTAGCTCAATTACCTACAATCGAATACCGGAATTGGTAATAGCGGGAATAAAAGGCAAAATGCAAGAAAAAGGCCTAAGATTGTGCCTAAGTAGTCCAAAAGATTAGCAAAAAGAAGGGTAAAAAGGGGCCGAATGTTCAATCATCAAAAATAAAAGCACAAAGTAATAAAGCCAAATCTGATTTGTTGCTTGCACAAGGTCAATTTAGATGTGTAAGTGTAATACCTGCCCTGTTATGGACCCGTTGACTGACCTATTGACCTAGAGTGGTGGTAAGTAATATTTGAGTTGTATTTTACCCCTCATTTATACCTTGTTCCCACTCGATTTTACGTGCTTAATTGATTAAAGAGCTCATTTTACTATTTAATTAGAAATAATTTATTTTATTAGAATAATTAATAATAATTGTCATATTTTGAGATTTGGTACTCCTTTTGCTATTTTGATGCTTGTAGGTACCGGTTCGAGAATAAAGTGAAGCGAGTCAAAGCCAAGTCAAAGGCGAGTCAAGGAAAGTCAAAGGAAATAAGGGCCTATAGCACAAGAAGGGAAGTCAACCATTTGACTTGCATCTCCTTCATCAACCACCATCTGCTCCTCCTTTCACGCACCATTTTTCATTCCTCTGCCTCACCTTCGTCGTCACCATTTTCGCATTCATCATCATCACCAATCAACTCCACCATTCTCACCATTAACCACCTTTACCATCTTCATCCTCCTTCTTTCACATTTCAAACCCGAAAACCCGACATCAATCTCGCCTCACCACCATTTCCCCTTCATTTCCCTAATCACCTTCTCCTCCATTTATAACCACCATCACCGACTTCCGCAACACCAAAATCGTCCACCATCACGGGCGGCAACAGCAGCAGAAACCACCACCATACTCAGCCCACCATCAACCACCGTACATTCCATCATCATCACTACCATTCGTGTCTCACCACCATTCGTGCATCACCACCAGCAAGCTCCACACTCGATTCCGGATAACAGCACTCGTACCTCCAATTTCCCTCGGCTCAATATCGCTCATCTCATACCAAAACCCAAACCCGAATCAAGATACCCAGGTTCGACAACCATCATGCTCCACCGGACTGCTCTCCCTTAGAATTCATACACTGGATCAATCAACAACAGCAACAACTCTCATCTTCATGCCGGTTTGCCGGCATCCGCCTCCTATACCGGTATACACCCACCAATTTCTCTCATTTTTTTGTGAATGTCTCGCTATCGGTGCCTCCACCGGTAGCCGACAATCCGGCAACCAACTCCCTCATCTTCATCTCGCATCAACTATCGTGCCTCTCTACCGGTTCCCCTTCTACCGGTCGACCGACATGAGCACATCCCCATTCAATCTCTGCTCTTTCTTCAAGTTGCTCGCTGCCGGGACTCTAGCCGGTGGCCGGTGGACCTGCAAAACCCCCCCTGACGGCGTGATCTGTTTGTTTTGTCCTCTTTTTCCCCCTTTTTTGTTTTTTTTTTTGTTTTGATTGTTTTGTTTGAAGTGATGTGTCTTTTGTTTTGTAATGTGTCGAAGAGATTATTATTATTATTATTATTATTATTATTATTATTATTATTATTATTATTATTATTATTATTATTATTATTATTATCATTAACTGTATTATTATTATTAGTCTTATTAATACTAGACACTAGACAATAGAATAGAATTAGAATATCAATTAGACTAGCTTAGATTATTCTCTCTCAACATTTGTAGAACCCTAAATATTTCCTCTCTCATTTTTATTCAATAAAAGTTATAATCTTTCTTTAATTATTAGTTTAATTCTTCTTTTGTTTATGCAAGTTCTTCATTTCTCAATAGTTTACAATTAGTTATTTGAGTCGTAATTGGAAGACAAGAAAAAATTTATCTTCCATTAATATCCAAGCTTGATACTTTCATCTTTGTTGGTACAATTTCTCTCTTACTTACATCTTATTTTCATTTGTTTACATTTCTCATCTTAATTAATTACTCTTTGTTCAAGTCACCATGTTGTTTGTCATTGTTTGCATATTATTTTCTTTTATTGTTGAACTCTCACCCATGAACATGTGTGAGTAGTCTTATCTAAGGTCATGGGAGATCATGGGTGATTAAAGGGGGTGAATTTGGGTTGTTAACCTTTTGATTTGGGTAATTATTTGGTCTTACTCTCGTGCATATGAAGTGTTCGATGAAATGTTTGAATGAAAGTTTGAGTCTTTAATTAACATGTTTAACCTATCTTAGTGCGAAAGCTATTGGAGGGTCTTTATGCATGTTTGTGACGAGTTTGTCTCAACTAAGTGAAAGCTTGTTTATAAACTCGGGGTGACTACTAGTTGTCCTTACTCCCGTGCCTATGAAATGTTTGATGAATTGCTTAAATGGAAGTTTGAGTCTTTCATTATCATGTTTAGTCTATCCTAGGACGAAAGCCAATGGAAGGCCTATATGGCATGGTCGAGATGAGTTTTTTTTACTAAGTGAATGCTTGTTGGTTAGCTCTAATTGACTAAGAAATTAGGATCAATAATAGGCCTTTATCATTACCCATTTCTTGTTAATAATCTTCTCTTCTCCGACTTACCCAAGTGAACCCAAAGACCTTAGCTTTCATTCATTTGAGTAGAAAAGAATTTCATTAAGTTTAGTCATTTATCGTAGTTTGCATCTTAGTTTAGAATCAACCAACCTTATTCTTGTTTGACTAAAATAGCACTTAAACCGACTAAGTATACACCCTCGCCATCTTTGTGTTCGACCCTGATTAAATACTATATTTTAATTGGGTTTTATAACTTACTTTTGATGCCGGAAATGATGACTAAAAACCGCGCGATCAAGTGGCCTTTGGTAAAGAAGACAAAGGGAAACTTTGTCGTCTTTGCCTTGCAATACTCGACCTAGTAATGGTCACTCGGCTGAGTAGCTTGGGTACTCGACCGAGTGCGTCGTACTCGGCCGAGACCGAGTACCTCGTCTGACATCGTGTTATTATAAAACGCGACGGGTGAAACATAATTCATTTCGACGGTTTCTTTTATCATTTCTAAAACCTAAACTCTCCCTCTTCCAATCCTGTCATCTCACTGTTCACCCCTTGGGTAGCTTTGAACACCAATCCAGGAAGGGAGACGGTCTATGCATGCGGTCATCGAGTCAGATTTGTTGCCGTCATCGGCATCGGTTGTTCATCAATGTGAGTTTGTAATTAATTGTCATCTTTGCAGTAGTTCTTGAATTGCTTAGTGATAGGAAACAATTATTGTTGAAGGATACAATATGGAGTCTTGCTTCATGTGGTGATGGATGTGTTCTAAGGATTTGCGTAAAGGCAGGGTTTCCCTACTCAGTCGATTGCGTAATTAATTTGAGATGGTTGTGGTTGATTGATTGATTAATATGTTGCGTTGGATTGATATTGGTTGAGTAATATTACGATTGGTATTGTTGTGATGGGACCATGTTCGGGAGATGGTTCAAACCCCATGTCCGCCTCTTGTGGCTCCCGTCACAAGGGGGTGTGCATATTAATGATATGGGTGCGTTCGTTGCGATGAGCCGGGCTTAGTTGGGAACGGCTGCAATCCCCCATTGGCGGTGAGGGTTACCTGTTGCGATGGGTAATCTAACAGGACTATACATCTAAGTGTGTAGTCGGTTATTGATTAGTAATGAGGTTTGGAGAATGATATTGCAATTAGCAGGTATTGGTTGATATATTGCTTGGGGGATCTGGAGGGGACTGAGTCATCACGCTGTCTAGCTAGTTGCCGCCGTCACTTATGCTTAGTAGTTCTCTTCAGTTGATTTAGAGTTGTATTCCTTTTATTATGTTGTATAACTGTAGGAAACATTTGATAAATGTTCTATTATGGTCTATTTGATATACATTACCTCGGGCAACCAAGATGGTAACGTCCTTACTTATTGGAGAAGGTCTTGGTAAGGCTCCTTGGTAAGCGAGGGTGTTACCAGTAAGACCTTGGAGAATGGACGTTGGTAACTTCAACTCTTGAAGTACAAAAGGTTATGAGGACTTTCAAGCCTTTCCCGGATCTTGTTTAACCAACAATAACAACCAAATAGCCTTGGCGGATGATAGTGCTGAATTGGTCCTACCCGTACCCATTGCATTGTACTTGGCTAACCCTGCACTTTATTATGATTAAGCAAAAACTCTCTTGGACTTTTCTCTTCATAAGACCTTAAATTAAAAGGATTAGACCTTGGAATCACTTAATTTCGTTTAGAGGGTGCCTTGGACCTTGTTCTTGATGATGGATCTGGACCGAGTGAGAGACAAGGCTTGGACTTGTTTGAACTTCTGTTGTAGCACTCATAACTCTCTGCTCAAGATAAATTTCAATGCTCATGATACTTCAACTTAAACCTAGGGATGTTAGCTTTCCTCTCCAATTGGCATCACTCAAAAATCTTGCTTGGATTTTCAGCTATGAGCCTTTTGATAAGTGAGGGTCAGATTTGTCCTGTGCATTACATTCTTCTGTACTTGCTATTTGTAGCAGCCATAATTTAAACTCAAAACATGATATGATGGTGATTCAATGTCCATTTTGTATTTAAGATCTCAAGCTTCCCAACCATATAAATATCCTCAAGAATGATTGAGTGTAGATCAAGATATGATGCGAATAACATGGTCCCTTACATGGCGGAACCAGGAATCCTATCCATCTTTGGCTAGATTTTAAAATTTTATAAACTGTGAACAATTTTTTTTAGATTTGAAATATAAAGTAAAATATAAGATATGATAAGCCGATATTTTCTAAAAGTTTTAATGGATATTAAATTTAACGTGTCACTTTCGTAATCTTTGAGCGGGAAAAAAAACTACTGTTCACAAGCTGTTGTTTTTTAGTTATATTTTACTATTTATATTGAAAGAAGCTCATTTATAATTGTTCTAACTGTTTTAGCAACAAATTATTTAAATTAATGCCCTAAAAGATTTTAGCAAAATTCATTTAAATTGATGTACTCGTGCTCCAATCCAAATAAATGTACATTTTTTTTTTTAAATTATACAATAAAAATTATGAAAAATATATAAACACATTGTAATGAAATACATACCTTTTTCATATGTTTAACTCGCTAACCGTAATATAATTGATGATGGATAGGGAAGGAAAAAAATTTATGAAGATAAGAAGACAAATAGCTATAACAAATCAAAAAAAAAAAAAAAAAAATTGGTGGTAAATGGAGGTAGGTAGAAACAAAATAAAAAATGCAAAATAAAAGTAAGGAAAACCTTCACCGTTAATAAGTACGAGCAAAAATTTAGTTCACTTCGAATACGAGATATTTGGGTAAAAACCAAGTTTTAGACCACCAAACCACAAGCATAATGTTGTTTTCTAATATTAGATACTAGTGTTTAAGTCCGGGCGTTGCATGGGTCATATCGTATAAGTGGCTTTGAGTATTATTAAGAGGTTTGTTTAAGATGGCGTTTTATAATGACTACGTACCCAATTATTTGTGCTTTGCATACTTTGTTTCATTAATATTAGAGAAGAGTACGCCTGTTTCCTCGCTCTTTTAGAATAAACCCGTTTGTAAATTTTTTGGTGTTGAACATGTTTAAAATAGTCAGGCCAAATAAACTTCTATTAATACGTACAGAGTAATTTTTTAGACTTGATTATTGGGTTTTTAACTAACTCGTTTTTACGAAATTGGTTTCAATTTAAATCACATTTAACTACTTATAGGCTGAACGTTCGATTGTATAGAGTATTAATCATTGAGAATACACGGCACACGAATAAATTGGTGACATATATGCTAAACAATACTCCTTCCGTTTCGGCCATTTGTTTACCTATTCCATTTTAGGGTGTCTCATTCATTTGTTTACCTTTTGATTTTGAAAAGTTTTTTTATAGATAACTTGATCACACACATACATTAAGGTCCACTTGTCATTCAATAATAACCACCACAAATGGTCTCTTCTCTTTTTCGTGGTCTTTGTGTCAAAATTAAAGGTAAACAAATGACAGGGACGAGAGTATTAAAGGTCCAATTTTGTTAAACTTATAAATTTAAGAAAAGATAAAACTAAAATATGTATCTAAAATGCTACGTAGAATTTGATTACGATAAATTTTAAGAATTTCAAAACTGTTGAAATTCCATCCTATATCAAAATCAATAAATATAACAAATTTGTATTTTTCGATCCACGTCTCACAAATTTCTTAGTGTGTATCAATGTATCAGTGAAGGCTTCTTCTCGAATCGGAAAGCTACTTTTTCTGGTATTTTTTTTTTAAATTTTGCAATTTTAACACTTTTTTTATTATTATTTTGAATCTTATAATATTATTTATGTGAATGTTTTTTCTCTTGAATTTTGTAAATCTAGTGTTTGATTTATTAAAAACATCTTCCATGATTTTTTTTCACGAATTTTTCTGTAGTTTTTTTTTCATTTTTTTTTTCATTTTTATTCTTTTTTCATTGTTTTAAGTCAATTGTTTTTATTTCTGGCTGTTTTAAATAATATACTTGTATGTTGCTATTAATATGTATTTTTTTATTATAATTATTTATTATTTATAGTATAGTATTTTGATTTTTGTATTATTCGAGAATGTTTTTATTTCTTTTCGATTTTATAGCAATTATAAATATTTATTAATTTTTTCTGCTATATTTATAGAATATATATGATGGGGCATATTCTGCACCCGCTAACCGAGTCAACATACTGAGCAAGGTCAAAGATATCCACAGCACGTCAACGACTTAGACAGCCTAACCGACGCAGCCCGTCGGCCTGTCTCTTGGGTCTCGGCTGGGACAACTAGCCAGCCGGGGCACATATCCGCGTACTCATATCCAAGACCCCTCGGCGGCGAGTCATCAGGGCCCGCCGGCCTGCCATGGGTCCCTCGGCCGAGGGTAGATCAGTCTTTCCACCTGCTAGCCACTTGGCCACTTGGCCACTACGTGACAAAAGGTGAAAGTCTATAAATACTCCTCAACCCTCATTGAGGAAAGGATCCGAAATATAACCTAAACACCTCATAATCTGGTAATATCTTCCTTATCTCTCTACAATATATACTTCGCCAAGTAACACACGACTTAATACTTTTAAGTTTACTGACTTGAGCGTCGGAGTGAGTTCGCTCGGTATAAAGCCGAGCTCTCAGTTTGTTCATTGTTTCAGGAGACCGAAAGGAGGATTCAATCAAAGACATCATTCTACAAGCCACGAGTGGTAGCAAATAACTGCTCTGGAATTACACCCGGAACAATATAAATACGCATATATCTCCTCAATCTCTTTGAATTTTTTGAGGTCTATTTTGGTGATAAAATCTTGCCAATAAATTTCAATGATCATTAGATCATATTTTTATCTTATATAGTTGTATATCTAAATTATCAACGCTGTGTTTTTCATTTGTGAATTTTGTTTTTAAAAATATATGATTATCAAGCTTCAAAATAAATATCATTATTAATTATTAATTTTATTTGTCAAGTTAATTTGTGACCAAATCAAATCACTCGTATCATATAAAACACAAAATCAAGAATGATTTGTTTAAAATCTCGTACAATACACGAGAAATTATGTGAAATAACTGTGGGCTCCCTAATTCTAGCAAAAATAACTACCTTTGAAAAGTTGACTTTCAATCAGAGGCTGACATCTCGTGGTTGTTCTTTTAATAAAGAGGATTTAAGATAATCTACAAATCATTTCTTTAGACTTTACTACTCCCTCTTATGCACTATCATCTTCCCTTTTGTCATTGGCACAATACTTAAGGAAAAGTATTAAAAATGAATAAAGGACATTGGTAGGGTTTGGTAATAGGAGATAGGGGATGAATAATTAGGAGTTAAATAAGGAATTGTGGGGCCAAAACATAAAGAAAGTAATAAAATATGAGTAAAAGAGTTAGGTGAGGTTTGGTGATAGGAGAGAGAAATGAATAAAGTAAGAGTAAAAGTTTCCAAAAATAGAAACGAGAAAATTACCTGAATAATCCGTTTTAGGAAATAGGGAAGATTATAGTGAATAAGAGGGAGTATATTATTACATGGAGTTAATTAAGTTGAAATTGTCACTAGATATTTCTCAGATTAATTATTAGAAGAAAAAAGAAAGAGTTAGTGGACGAATTGCTCTCTTACAATCTAATGGGAACTCTACATTATTATAATAAAGAATCATGAGATTGCATTTGTAATGATTTAAAATCATTTGTAATAACTTATGACACATAATTTTTAATATTGTTTTTATTAAAATAAAGGAGCAATTGTCATTCATTTTTGTAAAAAATGATAGTCTTGCAAAAATATGTCGATTTTTTTTTCAAGTTCTTGTAAGAAATTTGTTCCTGGCTCACTTTACACACAGGTGTTGGGTCTACATTCATATTTTACCCTCTTATCGTCTTTTTGGATCGAAATAGATTGACATTCATATTTCTCCCACATAACCCTCCAGCAATATATAAAGGTTAAGTATCCTTAGAGTTGCATATATAATCTAATTTTCACTAAAGTATTTAATCTACATAGAACTACTTAAACACAAATTCATACCTACGTGAAATTCCATAAATAATATTAAAATGCAAGATTTACACATTACCCTAATCTGATGTGGCATCATAAGAGTTATCTAATTAGGTTAACATGAGTAGTACATGTGGCAATTAAAATTATAGGCTTACCGATCATTTGAACTGACTCAGTAACTTTCACACATTTGACCTCTTTATCTTCTCTTATCTCTCTGTTTTCTTTCGTAACAAATCTAAACGCTTCTTTCTCTTAAATGATCATTAATTAACATTATTTTCATATTCTATAAGTCGTTTCTCTTAGCCTCTTACCCACCAATAACTAACTATTTACTTTGACCACTTTATCTCAAATTATACTATGATGGGCCAAACCTACAATTTTTGGAAAGCAGTAAGCACCCTGTCTTCAAATCTTCTATCGTATTTTAAACTTTGATTTTCTTTTTATAATTAAATTCTTAATCTGATGTTTGAAATTTGCTTCTAAAATGATAGATCAATATCATATCATGACATCATGTCTTTCCTGTTTTCATAATTTTTAGTAATAATTTATTATTTCTCATGTTAACTGCCTTACTCGTTTTGTGCTTAATTTTAATGTAGCTATAATTCCGATCATCTTCCTATTTGAATTCCAGGTGTACAAAACATACAACATCGACAAACTAGCGGTAACAACTTTATAGTTTTGTTGTGTTTGGACACATGAACTTCAAATGATTTCTAATGGTCACTCATGTTTATCTCTGATTAAAATTAAGTATACAAGTTTGATTTGTTTCAATACATGAATCTTAAGTACTCTATATAATTTATTATTTAAGCAATCATATCTTTTGTCTATTGTAATTTAACTTTCACCCTTAGACCTTCGTCTTTTACTTTATTTGATCAAAATATTGACACTTGCAGAAATATTTTAGGTTTTTCAAGGTCTCATCTACAGTAAGATTATGTTGGTACCGGATTACACGATATTTTACATATCTATCGACGACTAAATGCGATTATCACTATATTGGAGAATTGGAAGGTAAAAAAGTTTCCTCTGAATGATGATTGATGTTACATCGCTTCCATCATTTAACTACTTTTTTTATGTAGTGAAAATACAATTTTTCATTGGTTTGATGGTTTTCATATCATTATGGTAGTTAATAGACTTTCTTTTACATATATTAGCTTGTATGAACAATATGACATTGTTTGGAAAGTTACGTAAAACATGGAATTGGAAGTCAAATTAAGGAGGTAAAGAGATGAGTTTGTCAGAGAAGAATTTTTCGCATCATTGCTTTAGATATGAGGATTAGTTGTACCATTGCTTATATGTGCATAGCATTTGGTTTGATATTGCAGACGTCCAATGAAATCAACGAGGATATACAATCCCGTTATTACATGAACAAGGCACATAACATTTTTGCGCCTGAGTTTATGTGTAAGGTTAGAAAGGTTTGATTCAAGCGATGGTTGTTCTCTTAATTCTATGGGGTTATTAAGTGTAAATATTAGTAACGTTTGTTATTTTTGATTTTATCATATTGAGATGCGGGGATTCAAGTGCTCATTTTGAGCTGAGACATAATCTGTGGTTAAGCACAGTTCTGTTTGGGTTTTGGTCGAGCCGGGTAATCTTCATGTTCAAATTTACAGTAGTCCGTTAGTTTTATCGGGTTTCAAATCCGCTTGCTAACGAGTTGCGATAACAAAATAGAGGAATATCAACAGACATGACGATAAACTCTGATTGCAAAGGTGTCAGGCTAGACATACATTTGGAGTTTGAATTGTAAGATGGTGAGAACTGTTGGTGATTTAAGTTAATCACGATATCATTTGAATGCAATCGGGATTTGGCCAAAAATCGTAGCAAGTTTGACCGTTATAATATGGGTTAGGGAGTATGGAGTACACGCTCATATAAACGAGTTTGAATGTGCGATGTTAAAGAATAAGTTACAATACAAATTAGTCGATGTTATCGTAGCTCGAAAATGAAGAATTGGCTAACCCCGATAGGGGTTGCTAACCCCGATCGGGGTTGATGATGCTTAGCCAAAAAAATTCAACAAGTTTAATTTACGTAAATTGGGAAAGCTACGTCCCCGATAGGGGACACTAACCCCAATCGGGGTGAGTGATGTTTATCGGGTTTTTGCAATTAATTGCTATAAACCGTGTTGCATTGTTTCATACTTGTCCCAAAAGGTACCTCTTGGAAATAACGATTATTTCCTTTAGGGTATGCATACTGATACCGTCGTAGAGTACCAAAGATAAATTTATATTTCCAAACTACTACTATAGCTAGCGGCAGTCAGGGTCGAACCACAGAGAGGCGAATGTAATTTATAGTTGTCTAATTTTAATCTAAAGTAACAATTGTGAGGGGGATTTGATTTGAGTTGTTCTATAACTAAAGGCAGTAAATGAAAAGTAAACTAAGCTAAAAGATGAAATCAAATATTAAAAGGGTGCTAAGATGGTCGGTTCACTATAGTTTCGGCGGCAGTATCCTAGGTAAGTCTGAAATAAACACATGAGACGGGAAAAATAAGAAGTCCTCTCGGTCCATTCTTAACAGGTAGCATCTTTCGATCTCGCTACAGGTCCCTAATATCACTAATGCTAACTTTCGTCCTGAAAAGTGACTTAAAAGTCTAAATTAACTTATCTCTCGATCTTATTAATTTAGTCGTCTTAATTAGGCAGTCTATTTCCCTCCGCTATCTTTCGATCTTATCGGGTCGGTCAATTCCTAAACATTCAACTAGTCGCGTGCACTCGATTCGTCAAATATAGCAATTAAATTAATTAAAACGAAATTGATCTCACGTGGCCAGTCGATCGACCATGGCGCGATTCAAGTATACTATTCTACGCCGCCTACTTCTACAGATTCCCTACATCCTAGCACAGGGTATTTAGCTACTCATGTTCACGATAAAAACAACAACAAGATTAACGAATAAAGATACCGAATTCATGGTTAAATTTACTAAATGAACAATTAACATAAAATGACAATTGGCTTTGGGAATTCTAACCTAACTATTCTAGCTATGAACAAATTAAAGCAGTAAACTGAATAATAGAACAGAAGAATACCGTATGAAAATAGGAGGAAGAATCGAAAGTACGAACGGAAATGAATTGTATTGAATGATTGTGAGTGCTAATGCTAATCTCTATTATTAAACCCTAATTATCTCCCTAAACTGATAATGAAAGACTTGATAAAAACTTCCTGCCTCCTGGTTACGTTATATAGATAAACATACGTAACTCTATTCTAAAACCTAATTACATTGAGCTTCTGACTTCTCGTTCTATTAATTCACGCTATCACGGTTTGGTCGATCGACCATACAAGGCAGTCGATCGACTGCTCTTCGCTGAACAGTAGCTACTGGAAATCGCACTCCGGTCGATCGACTATAGGCATCAGTCGATCGACCACTGTAGCTGGTAGTCGCTTCTAAATTTTTCGTAAAGTTGTCTTTCAGGCCTCGAAATGCGCACCAAGTTCGCTTCCCGAGTAAATACTTCACGTCAAATGCAATGCCAAGTACTCGGGGACGGATTCGGCTCCATATCTACTCATTTCCGCAATAATCTGCAATATTACATGAAAATACGAAAGTAGACGAAAATAGTGAAAATGGTAGCTTAAACTACACAAATGAGCTCTGAAATGTGTGTAAAATAGGGCGTAAAACAACATATTTTGCACACGCATCACATACAGAACATGTATAAATACATGTTGATGCATGATTAAAAATAATGAGAAAAATCATAAACTTTTCGACTTTGAAAGAACAAACTAATTACAAAACTTCATTTGTTTTCTCTCGATTCTATTTGCCTAGAACGAGAGGGAATTGATAGTCTTATCCTACAAGAGATTTCGTGAAACCCAAGGCAAATGTAAGGGTCGAAATACTCTTCAAGGAAAACGATTCGTGATTCTATCGTTATCCAAGTTTATCATTTGCCATTGGCGGTCGACGGAGTGTCAACCACCATCTATATATCCAACATTCTTAAAGAGTATTTTCGTTTTTATGATGACGATGGAATCTTGTGGTACGCAGGTTTTATGAATTTGGTTTTATAAAAGCATTTCATGTTCTCTTAAGCATTTGCGTCAAATTTTGGTTTATGAGGATTGAGGACTTGCAGTAAAGGTATCAAATTGTTATGATAATCATAAGGCAACGATTGTTGAATTCAATAAGCATGCCTACATCGGAACAGAGATAAGTATTACACTGATTTTCTTGATGTGTAACATTGATTTGTGATGATTACATGCACTGTGTTTACTTTATCTATCATTTGTGGTTACAAGATCTTTAGTTGTAATCTTTTGCATTGAATTTAATTAATGGATTAGGGTAATGGTGATTGCCATGATAAAGTAAAAATATATCATTAATTGTCAAGATTACTTGCTCTAACATAAATTTTTTATACGGGTGTTTAGAGATCTTGCCAAGATTGACGTAGTAGTAATCAATGAATAAGATATATCACTTGTTTGCATTCATAATCATTTGTATGTTGTTATACACTTGATCATATTTGATTAAGATGATGAATCAGTTCCGGGAATCCACGGATGAATATTGCGGTATTCTGATGTTAGTTGCTTTTGACTAATATTTGATGATAAATTACTTTTTATTTTAATCGTCCCATGATTCATGTTTATTTCGTCCTTTTGAGATGAGCAAATATTCAAGATGACCATTAATTGAGCATTTATGATGTATGCCATGTTGAATATGTTTGTTGACGTTTTTGTTTGGGGATCTATTGGTTTTAACTTAATGATGGTGATCATGATTGTGTTTTTTGCTAGTAATAGCAAAGATTGATTTCTACTGTCATGGATTATACTGTCTTGATTAATATTTTATGTGTGATGTTAATGAGTGTTAATATGTATTTGATAATCGGCAATAATGCATTGGCACAATAATTATATTTACTAGTTGTTGATATGATTATTATTGAATGTACGTACATATTGATAATCCGTTTATGGAGTGGTCATTTGTTGTAGGATTACAACAAGTCGATCTTTGGCATAGAACAAAGATGATTTACCTTGTAAAAGGTGGTTCTATCATCATGTTCTTCTATGAAGGACACGGAGGAGGTAATATGATTATTTGTATTAGGATCAAGTGTGAGAGTATGATTATTATTCTCCGTTAATTGCTCCCATGGGTCGAGTATGACACTTATATTCAATATGATACAAGCAGAGTCATATCTCAAGTATTCACATGGTCTTGTATTGTTTATGCAATTTATAAGATTGAGTAAGAATGGTACTCATGTTTGGCAAGAATTAAGACAAGTGTGAAAGTATAAAAGTAAGCCATGATTAATGATTTGTATTATGTCGAATTTCTTTGGTTTAGAAGAATGGTTGTATGCAAATGATATTATCTTGATAGAAGGTTATTTTCTACAAGAGTGGTGTATTATTGCTTGGGGAAGGAACCATTAGTATATATGTTTCCAAGAAGCTAATTTGCATTACAAGGTCGACATTGGAGTATGAATTCGTAGTGTTAGTTATAGCCGGTAAAAAGGCTAAAGGGTTAAAGAAATTGATTTACTAGTTTCAATTTATGAAAGAGACCGAGTTTACCCATGTTGATAAGGGATACTAACTTGGCTAAGTTTATAGTCAAGTGAATTATGGTGACGGCCGCACCGGGACGTTATTATTATAACGTGATATATAAACTATCAAATATGGATGATATGGTTGTTTTAAGAGATCTCAATGTCTAGTTGATCATTTTGTATAAAGGATCAATTAGGGACTTGGTTCATAAGTCGGTGTCGGGATGTTTAAAGCCTATATAAATCTTTGATAGTAGGACACTCAATTCCGCTCTAATATGACGTTAGAGGCACAATTCAATGTGGAAAGCCTATTATCAAATATTGGAGCACATTGTTGATATTGTCCCGAAAGTGTGTGCTCGGACCTGCATGATAAGTTAGGGTAAAGTTTATCTTTTTAATGGATCTTTTGAAAAAGTGCTTTGTAGGGCACGATGAAAAGAGTCCACTTATATGAGTGTGAAGTGCGGTCGCTTCTTAAAGCTCGGGCTTGGTTTTGTAAGCACTCATGAATGGATAGGGACACTAGGCCATGTAAAATAGTGTCGATAATAAACTTATGGAGTTGTCTTGAACTTGTATGTGTTCTATCTTCATGTATTCATATGACTTGATGGGTTCAATCCATAGAGACACCCCGATACTCGAATGCAGAATGCATAGTTCACTAGGGTGGAAATTCAATTTGCGTGACATTTTCACTTTATGTATAAGTTTGGTTTGGTTTGTTGTTTGAATCAAGGATTGCATTTAAATGGGGGAGGAATGTTGGTGATTTAAGTTAATCACGATATCATTTGAATGCAATCGGGATTTGGCCAAAAATCATAGTAAGTTTGACCGTTATAATATGGGTTAGGGAGTGTGGAGTACACGCTCATATAAACGAGTTTGAATGTGCGATGCTAAAGAATAAGTTACAATGCAAATTAGTCGATGTTATTGTAGCTCGAAAATGAAGAATTGGCTAACCCCGATCGGGGTTGATGATTCTTAGCCAAAAAAATTCAACAAGTTTAATTTACGTAAATTGGGAAAGCTACATCCCCGATCGGGGACACTAACCCCGATCGAGGTGAGTGATGTTTATCGGGTTTTTGCAATTAATTGCTATAAACCGTGT
Organism: Silene latifolia; assembly: GCF_048544455.1. NCBI lineage: Eukaryota > Viridiplantae > Streptophyta > Magnoliopsida > Caryophyllales > Caryophyllaceae > Silene > Silene latifolia. Next base: position 47,415,135 of record NC_133534.1, read on the forward strand.
TGCATTGTTTCATACTTGTCCCAAAAGGTACCTATTAGAAATAACAATTATTTTCTTTAGGATATGCATACAGAACATGTATAAATACATGTTGATGCATGATTGAAAATAATGAGAAAAATCATAAACTTTTCGACTTTGAAAGAACAAACTAATTACAAAACTTCATTTGTATTCTCTCGATTCCATTTGTCTAGAACAAGAGGGAATCGATAGTCTTATCTTACAAGAGATTTCGTGCAACCCAAGGCAAATGTAAGAGTCGAAATACTCTTCAAGGAAAACGATTCGTGATTCTATCGTTATCCAACTTTATCATTTGCCATTGGCGGTCGACGGAGTGTCAACCACCATGTATATTTCCAACAAGAACTAGATTGAGAAGGGTTGGTTAAGAGTTTAAGACGTGACATTTGTTACCTATGTATGGCAGCAACTCTATTTTTTATGTACTTCCAATTTTTTTCAAGGAAGCAATCAACTCAAATGCAACTTACTCCTATATACCTTCATAATATCATCTCTGATTCTTAACTTATTATATTATAATGGTTAAACAAAAACTTTGAAAAAAAAACAATGACTATACTTGATACGATCTTTTTGTGGAGGCCCGTACATTGCACGGGTAAACAAACTAGTTGGTATTAGTAAACATAAATGAAGACATCATGTTAAAGTCCTCATTCGTTTGATGAAACTGATAGTTCGTAATATACACCCTCGGTCCCTATTTGTTTATCTTTTTTATTCAGATTCTTTGATTATAAAAAAATGATATAGTTAATCATCATAATGCGTCATTTTTTATATATATATATATATATATATATATATATATATATATATATATATATATATATATATATATATATATATATATATATATATATATATAACCATATGACGTCATCTTTTCCGCCAACTAAGGATTCATTAGTCTCACAAGATTCACAACCCTAGACTATCCCCGCTTTTAATTCCTTTTCTTTTTTTTTCGACAAATGTAAACCGATATATTTAAACGAAATTAAGAACGTCATTACAGATACAAGTAAACTCCAGTAAGCTAACCAGTAGCTAGACGAACCGACCAATTACGATGTAAACAAAGTAGTGTGCGAATTGCATGTAGTGAATTCCGCACAGCTATTGGGACTGGCTTATGAGAAGCCAAAACTGAACATAATTTTCGTGATGTTACCACAAAGGTAATTATGGGGGATGTAGCTGACTCTTGGTGTGACATAAGTTGGAGTAAGGCTTGAGAGTAGGCAGTAAAAGGGGATGAGGCACGCATGTAGTAGAATTCAGGCACACAAGAGTCCGACTCAACCATAGCTGTATAACCATTTTGTAGAGAATTCCTGCAGATGTAGAGCAGGTAAGAGAGTGAAGACTGCAAAGTTGAATGATGATTACCTGCCATAATCTGAATTACTCGGGATGGAGCTCCATCATAGCGGAGAGAAGGCAGACGCAAGTATGAGTGGTGTAAGGCTTCGGCTAAATGAAGGATGCGTACAGGCACAATCTCACAGTTCTCAAAAACAATGGAGTTACGGGTGAGTCAGATAGAACGCAAGATACCCAAAAAATAAAGTAAGCAATTAAACCCAGTTGAAGAAGTTCGATGAAGATATGAAATGTGATCAGCTAACCATCGGACGAATGAGACATTTGGGTTAGCCATAGAGTGTATGCCAAGCAATGAAGACCTCCAGAGATGTTGAATTACATCACAGGAGCGGAATAAATGCTCAGAAGTTTCCATATCCGCTCGACATAAAGGACATAAAGTATCAAGAAGAAATCCTCTATGGGCTAGGACTGTCTTCATTGGGATGATGTGGTGGGCAAGCCTCCAGATAAAAACAGGAAATTTGCTTGAAAACGGAAAAAGCCATACCAATTTCCAAGGAAATGAGGTAAGCTGCGGTACCGTTGTCGAATGTTTTGATAAAAGATATGCATACCCCGATTGAATATCATAGCAGCCATCTTCAGTGTACTTCCAGTACAGGTAGTCATCAGTTTCAAGAATAGGTGGTTCCATAGCTAAGATATCTTTAGCAGTAGAATTGTTGAAAACTCGAAAAATACATTGCGGATTCCATGAGCCATCTTCAAGAAAAAAATCAGAGATTGTAGGAGTGGAGGTACCCTCTGGTTGTCTCAAACTTGGGGGATGACCTTGTACCCAATGGCTAAATAGAAGATTAATCGAGTTGCCATTACCAACTTTCCAAGCCATAGCTTCAGTGCATGTTGCGGCTATACGACAAATAGCTTGCCATACAAAGGAAGGCTGTGTAACTTTGGACTTGAGATTGGGAATAGGAAGATCTTTTCGATACTTTGGCGCAAGATATTTAGCAAGAATACCAGTCGGCTTATGATGTAAGCGCCAAAAATTTTTCATAAGATAAGCTTGACTGAGAACCGTCACCGATTTAATACCCAATCCTCCCGAGTCTCTTGGAAAATGCAAGTGTGGCTGAGATAGCCAATGAATCGATCGGTGTGAAGAATTTTTACTCTTTCATAAAGCAGCAATTAATGAGTCAAGCTTCCTAGACACGGAAAGTGGTAGAGGAACAACAGCTAGAATATGAACCAATGAACCGATAAGGATGGAATCAATAATAACAAACTTGCTAGCTTGAGATAAGTGAAGAGAAGACCAAGACGAAATACGTGTGGTGATCTTATCAAGAATATCGTGAAAACCTGTCTTCTTGCATTTAGGTAGATTAACCGGAACACCCAAATATGTACCAAATGAATCAGATGCTTGCATACACAGAATAGAGGTCATATGGGCTTTGAAATCCTCTGGTGAATTGGGACTGAATTTAATAAAGGATTTCTGAAGGTTAATCATCTGACCAGAGGCTTTCTCAAAGTCCTGAAAAATATCTCGGATAGTCTCAAAGGAAGCAGGTGTTGCCTTGCAGCAGATGAAAGCATCATCTGCATAAAAAAGGTGCGAAAGAGGCGGAGCATACCGAGAAATCTTGAGGCCAAAAATGTGGTGCTGGGATTCAGCCTTCTGAAAGTGACGAGATAGAGCTTCCATACACATAATAAACAAATAAGGAGATAGAGGATCTCCTTGGCGTAGTCCACAAGACAGATGAAAGGAGGGCGAAGGTTCACCATTTATCATGATACTGTAAGTCACAGTGGAGATGCATTCCCATATCAGATTACTCCAAGACTTCGGGAATCCAAATTGATCTAACACGGACATGAGCAAATGCCAGGATACTCGATCAAATGCCTTATGCTTGTCTAGTTTGATCACAGAGTAGCAGTTTGTACCTTTCTTAGTCTTGTTAATATAATGCATTATTTCATGAGCAATAAGGCATCCATCAGACATGAGACGATCAGGGACAAACGCTTGTTGGGATTCAGAAATAATAGATGGCATAACCAATTTGAGATGATTAGCCATACACTTGGAAGCTAAACGGTATATGACATTGCATAGGCTAATCGGCCGATATTGCGAGTCCAACTCCGGGTTATCATTTTTTGGTATCAGAACAATGATGGTATTGTTCCATTCCTTCAGCATAACACCGGAATTAAGAAAACGAAGAATCGCCGAAGTCACCAAAAGACCTATTTGTGGCCAAAAAGTTCAAAATTTTTTTGGTGTAATTCCATCGGGACCCGGTGATTTTGATTCATCCATACCACGGAGAGCATTCGGAATGTCATGTTCCAAGAAAGGGGCTTGTAATAAAGAGCATTCAACTTGTCCAAGCTTGGGCAAATTCAGTGCAGATAAATATTGATGGATAAACCCCGCATGACCGACATGAACATTTGTAGTATTATGGCAGAGCAAATTGCTGAAATAATTGACGATTTCATTTGTAATAGAATTGGGTGTGTGCAACCATACGCCATCAGCAGATCGAAGAGCCATGATACGATTCTTTGTTGCTCTGTGTTTTACTCGGTTAAAGAGGAAGCGTGTAGGATAACCATCTAAAACCTCGGCCTTGATTTTTGAACGTTGAACCCAGTAAAGACGTTGATTACGCATAATTTGAAGGCGAGAGGAGCGAAGTTATTGGAAGTCTGATGCTGAATGTTCATCAACAATATGTGCAGCAGTTAATTCCAAATCAGCTTCTATTTCCGACCAGTTAATCCCATTAGAAATACGATGATTTATAACCCATTGCAAGATAGCGCGGTGAACCGTGGCTAGTTTACGTGACAACACAAACATCGAGGATCCAAAGAAAGGAGTGTCCCAAACTCGTGAAACAAGTTCTTGAACCTCAGGGTAAGATAAGCACCAGTTATCAATACGATATGGTCTTTTGCGTGGTTTAGATTCCGGAGACAGTGAAAGGATGATGGGTGCATGATCAGAAACAAGAATAGGAAGGTGCGAGATGGAAGTAGATCGGAAAAGAGTAAACCATTCCTGGTTGGCATAAGCTCGGTCAAGACGTTCCATTATGATATTGTCGTTGTACTGACTGTTCATCCAAGTAAAACGGGGCCCAAAAAAAGGAACGTCCGTAAGGCCATTGCTAATTTTCCACGCGGTAAAATCACATTGGCCACGAATAAAGCTTGTACCTCCAAACTTATCAGCAAACAATTCGACTTGATTGAAGTCCCCAATTACCAACAAAGGAGAAAGACCCAAAATCTTGGAACTTATATGATTCCATAAAGCTTGTCGATACTCAAACCGTGCTTCACCATATATAAATAAAACATATTTTACATTATTTGTACAAGGTGCCCTAGGGATAGATAATTTACATAGGATAAAGTGAGGTTCTAGACTTAAGGTATTTAATTCTATAGAGTTATCCCATCGCAAAAGAAGGCCGCCACTACGACCAGTCGAATCAACCCCGCAATAGTGAGGCAGGCCCAGATGAGAAGTCTTATTTGACGCCAAGTTAGAAGTAGTCATGCTTTCTTGCAAAAACAAAATGGACGGATGATATTGTTGGACGCTTCGATGTAAAAAAGGAATTGTAGGATCATCCGTCGTACCTAGCCCCCTACAATTCCAGAAAAAGATCTTCATTGGTAAACGGGTGGCGAATTAAGGTCCGCCACCAGACCTATATCATGAACGACTGCTTCATCTCTGGACAAAGAAGAGGGAACAAGTATTAGTAAAGGTCCATCCATAAAATTAATTGGACCAGCTTGTTCCAAGCAAGGTTTTTTTTGACAAAGGTAAGTCTAGAACTGAGAACTCGAAAGGAGTCAGAGGACGTTTGTTGCCCAAGCTAGAAGCGTTGGAAAGTCTGCAACTATCAGGCTGCTTATACCGAAATGGCAGAGCAGATAATGGCCCCATCAACAACTCAACCGGAGTTGGTTCAGTAACAGAATCCACAGCCAAGTCCATAAAACTCGATCTATTAGTGTGTTTAAAACGAGTGCGGCTGTAGAAATTAAAACCAACTCCTACCTTGCGTTTAAAAACGAATTTCACCGTCCTGCCAAGAGAGTCCATAGCAGGAAGATTAGTATCAGAGGAAGTAACAGTGGGACGAAAAAGACAGCTAACATCAACTGTCTATGGTGGAGTTGATGGTTCAGCTAGGCCAAGTTCTAAAGAGGCGTCAACCTCGTCATCAGGCACAGCCATACGAAAAGATGGGGAAGGATCTCTAGCATGAGATGGTTCACCAACATCAAAGTCAGATGGACCAGGAACAACAGGACCTTTGACAAGAGGAAAGGTCTCAAGTAACACCTCACGTGACTGATCCTCATGGACACAAGAATCTGGTGGATAAGTATAGCATTGGCCATTAAGATCATCATCCGAGGTCGATGATGAGAAGAAGAAAACTGGTGATGCTCCACCAGAGTCTACGATAACAGGGTCAGAGTTAGAAAGAGTATTGATTTCAGAGTTCAGATATTTGAGCCGAGCAGGGAGTCCCAAAATCTCAGGACTGTAAAAGGGTGACCCCGGTGGGCCATGCAAAACCATTAAACCACGAGCCGTGAGCTCATCTAACCTTGCCTGAATACCACGAGTCTCCTGCACCTTACCAGAGGGGCAGAAAGACACCCGGTGACCCACATTACCACAAGTTTTGCAGAAACGGAAAACTCCTTTATAGGAGAATCTAATCCACTGATGCTCTCGGTCACTAAAAGCCAAATAACATCCAGGAATGAGTGGCTTAGAAAGATCCACCCAAACTTTTACACACACAAAATTGCGAGGAGGAATTAGAGAAGGATAAGATTCCTCTTCACAAATATCTCCAACATGGGAGAGGAGAAAAGCTGCAACTGAGGTATTCATTAAAGGGATTGGAATATGTTTCACACGGATCCAAAGAGGAACGATGTGAAAAAGTAAATTGTCAGGTATAGTGGTAGCTGAAACTGTTCGGAAAACAAATAAGCTTCCTTCGATGTTAACTATTTGTCTTTGGCGAAAATAGGCAAGATTAGCTGCTGAAGAGAATACAAAGATGTAATAAGGTTTCATAGCACGAATAGATACAGAGCCATTAAGCTTCCAGTGTGTGGAAATCTTAGAGTAAATTCGAGGAATCTCCAAATATCGTTGGTCTAGGATTTTGGCAATCAGAGCTTTAGAAAAATCAACTCCTGTGAAGTCGGCACAAAGATGTAAAGGTAATTTAAGGCTGACGCCGGCTCGACAGAGATTGGACGAAGAAGAAGAAGCCATGATTGAGTTTAGGAACTGTGAGTAGGAAAAACAGAGATTAAACAGGGAAAAAGAAGGTTTATTTAGGGTTAATTGGTGGATTAGGGTTATAGGGTGGATTTTGTGGTGGTTTTTAAGGCGGAGAGGAGACAAAGGGTGGATGAGGTGTCATTCAGGGGCGTTGCATGAAGGACAACGCATCAATTTAGGGGGGTTAGGCAGAAAGTAAACTGTAGTTGTGGCGTTTGTGATAAGGTTAGGCGGGAAGAGGAAGGCGGTTAAGGAAACGTAAACCCAAAGAACTCTATTTTTAGAGAGACTCTCAAATTAGAGAGAAATTTTCGTATAATTCTTTTTCTATACCATCAGTTCTGAACTTTTGCCTCTTCACCACCCTCATGATTTCTCATCTTTTTCTAAGTCTAAATATAAATCTAAATCTCTCTTTAATTTTCATTGTAACATCGTTAGTACATTGGAATTTTTCATCCAAGGTTGTTTTTGATCGGCTAAATACATACACTTGCTCTACCCAATAATCATCGATTTCACAAGGTGAGAGTTCATTTGAAGCATTTCTCTATGCATTTACAATAAGGCAATTTTTTTTTTAATCACTGCCCATATAATGAATACGGAGTAGTCATGAAAAAACCATTCAAGAAAATAGTTCATATATCTTTGTAACTATTTGCAATCAATTTAATTCCTTATATTCATGAAATATTAATGCAAAATTAGGATTTCATGATCTATCAAGAAGTTTATCCGTATATTGAGTGTATATGGTTTGGAATATGATTTAAGTTTAAATTTGATTAGTTGATTAGATTTTTGAAGGCTGTTAATAAATGGAGAAACCAGTTTTTTATCTATTTTTCGTCACAATCATTTGTTTGTCTTTGATTAAAATATCTCTCACAAATAATAAAAAAAAGAGGCAAACAAATAATTGGGACAAAGGGAGTACCATTTTGTGTTCAACTATATGTGCATGTCATTTAATCCATATTTGGTAGCTATAAAATATCAGTTTGCCAATTTTATAAGTGTTGTTAGTTCCTCGGTTTTTTAATCAAACTAGACTACATTGCTCATACCCAATCGCTCCCAGATTTCAGTTGTTTTACATTAACATAGCTACAAAAGAGGATGGATATGATATATTTACTAAACTATTACCTACCCGCCCATATCCTGCCAACTGTGCTTCTTTGCCAGTTGATCAATGGAGAATTTGAGATGAATTTGAAGCTTTTCTTAATACAATTGTTAAAAGAACATACCTACATTACTCAATAACCATTCGATTTAATGGGTTTATCTTCCACTATTTATTTCATTGACCATGTCAGTCGTGTTTAAGGGAGTATGCAATTGATGCCGAAAAAAATTTAACTCTTGCATATGAAATTTGACAGAATGGAGTTGTTAAGCTTTTATCCAATTTAATGGTTAAGTTAAACATTTTGGTGATCCTTTAATTTATCAATTCAAGAAATAGTTTGAGTTTTAGGAGCAGCTAAAGTTACTAATATAAGTTTCTCTATCATGTAAGGAGCTCGGGATATATTACATTTCAATCGCTTATTTTATGCCATGGTAAAAGTCGAATGATACGGGGATATTGTTAGTGTTAATTAACTACTATATATGTTACTAAGGTTTGTTCAAACTCTTTGTAATACCCGCCCTTTTAGAGACCCTTTGACCAGCGTTGACTGACCTTGGGAGCGGTAATAGTCTTTAGAAATGCGTACCAAAGTTACCTTGGGGTTGTGAGTTAGGTGTGATACTCGATAGAGTAGAGGCTACTCAATCGAGTAGCTTGGATACTCGATCGAGTAGGGGACACTCGATCGAGTATGTGGGCCACTCGATCGAGTAACGGGTTTTCAGCGAGGGTTTATAATCGCGTTTTGTTAAATCCGCATATCATTTCCGCCTCATTTCTTCAGATCCTTAGGTCGCCTCTTTCCCTTACCTTTCCATATAACCTCCATGGAAGCCTTTGAAGATTCTTGTGCCTTAGGAGAGCATAGCTTGAGTCGGGTAGCGGTCTTTTGCCAGGTTTCCTCTTGTAGGTATGTCGTCATCATCATCCGTATCCTTGTCTTTGAAATTAGGGTTTGCTTGGTAGTGATAGATGATTGTGTTGTGGATATAGGTGTTGCTTGATTGCTGGATGTTTCGTATGTTGGCATGGAGTGGTTGCAGTTGCTTAAAGGTAGGTTCGCCTACTCAGTTTCTATGGATAGGCTAGTGTGTCGGTTGTCGTGTCGTGGTTGTTGTATTGTGGTTGTGTTTGTGTGGCAGCGTATATGTGGTAGTCGGTTGGTATATACAGTTTGTTGGTTGTTGTTGTATTGCAGCTGTCTGTGATTGTTTGTCTCTGGTTCTCGAGGTGCGTCCTCGGCTGAGTGGAGTCACTTGCGGGAGTGGCTTCACGCCCTAGTTTCGCCCTCCGTGGAACCCGCCACGGGAGGGGATGTGCACATTAATGGGATAGGGTTATCGCTCGGTATGATGAGCGGGGATTTGGTGGGTAAGGCTGCGGTCCCCCACTGGCATGGCTGGTCTAGTGGACAGTCGGTGACGGAGATTGATTGGAGTGGGCATGATTGTGTGTGTGTGACCGATTGTGTTGTGTTGTGTTGATAGATGTTGTTGGTTTTATCATGTCTTGTCTCAGTACTGACCTTGTGTGGTTGTCTTATTGTTTCTATGTGTCTGCCGTGATCCCTTATGGTGAGCAGTCGGTCTTAGTAGGTGTTGATGTTGTTGATAGCTGGATTCCTGGCGGGGAGGAGTTCTCACGAGTTTCGATATAGATAGTGTGTAGTTCACAAGTTGTATCTTTATTTTGGTTAAGTTGGCTGTAACGTTTGTAATATAACTATAAATGTTCTTTTATCGACTTTTGATGATTACTTACCTCGGGCAACCGAGATGGTAACGCCCTTATATGCTAAGGAAGGCCTAGTTAAGGCTCCTCTGAATATGGGGGTGTTACAAAGTGGTATCAGAGCGACGATTTTGGAACCTGTAACCAATGAACATAATGAACGTAGTGAGTCTAATAAAATGAACCTGGTGTATGTATAGTGGGAGCCCCAGCTGATGCTAGATTTTGGGTGAGTAGGCGCCCTCATTTCAAAATCTTGGCCTCATTGTACTTAAGCCAGTCACTGGGTATGAGAATGTGGAGTCCGTGTGTATGTCTAATGTGTATGTTAATTTCGTTGGGACTACCTGTGGATGAGTCTTGTTGAAGTTGGAATAAGCATGATAGTTGCACTTGGATCGTATATGGTGAAGTTGGATAGAATTAGTGAGCTTATGCGATGTAGGTTTTGTTTAATAGGAATGCGTGAAAAGTGTTGAAGTGTATGCTGTAGTATGAAAAGTGGATATGTTGGTGTTTGTTTCAAGATGTCGGTAATGGTAATCCTATATGAGTTTATAAGTCCTACTGTAGCTATAATGAGGATAGTTAAAAATGTTGAGTTATAATGTGAGAAATAACAAATAGAGACGCGTTTGTGCAATGTTTTATGGCTGAAAATTTTCGCTTGCGTGGTGATTAATTTGTGTAGAATAATTTTGTTTATATTGAAATTGGAACATGGTAAGCTTTAATTTGTTTATGTGGAATATACTTGGATGACATGAAGATATTTATCGTTAATTATATGCTTTATATTGATGTGAGCACAAGTTTGCTAGCAATGCGGTAAGATGAGTCTAAGTATGATATGGTGACGTAATTATGTATATGAGTGACTCGGAAGCAGGTAAACCGAGTTGAGTAAATTTGCTGTAGCGTAATATGATATGAATATTATCTGATGAGTCGGTATGGTATGTTTGAGTAGTAATGGTGATATAGAAGTGAGTACGATAACCAGTGACGAGATCCGAACTTGGTTTGGAATCGACACGCGATATTGTTTTTGCAGGAATCTTCAATTTATTTCGTATTTTTGACCGAGTACTCGACCTTAATTGACCGAGTGCGAGTGCTTACTAGACCGAGTAGACCTCACTCGATCTAGTTAGGAAGCTATGACGTCGGAATGTGGAAATTTTCTGCAGATACTCGACGAAATAGCACCTACTCGATCGAGTAGTGGGCACTCGATCGAGTACCCTAGGCACTCGATCGAGTAGGCTACAGTACAGAGCCTCTTACGAGTTTCTTAAAACCCTTATTTCTTCTTATTCCTCTCATTCTTTCTTCTTCTATTCGAACCCTAAGCCCTAAATCTCTCTCAAGACTCTCCTCTTCTTGTGTTGGTGATGATTAGTTGGGTTGTTTGCTTTGTTTAATTTCGTTCTTTTACTTTCCTATCTAATCAAGGTATAAACTTCTTCCTTATTTACATGTTTTATCACTTTGAACTTATTAGAATGGTAAAATTTGCTGAAATTTCGATCCATATGGACGAATAATTGCTTTTGATTGTTGTAATGTGATTCATGTGCTTCCCTTTCATGATTATTGATGATTAATTGCTCCAAAAATAGCATAGAAAATGCCAAATTGGGGACGAATTTTCTAGGGTTTACAAAATCAAAATTGATTTTTGGTTGTTTTTTACATGTTAGATGATGAAATTGAGCACTATATGCTGTATATATCATGTTGAAAGATGGATTTTGGTGATTTTCACCTTAAAATTTCGTCTTAAAAGTGCCCTAAATTGAATTTCGTTTTCTATAATTGAGATTTTGTGTTAGATATGAATGCATATGCAAGAGTTAAGCTTTTAATATGATAATGGTGATGTTAATTGTTGATGAATATGTCAATTTGTTACAGTTGTAGAGACCGTCTGACTAGCCTAGTTGAGTTAATTGCTTCTAATGTTGAAGGTTGATGATGACATGCTTTAAGTTGCCTTTCTATGAACATATATGAATATCTTACATGATATCAAGTAATTACATGAAATAGCATATTGAGTCATGCCACGATATCCGAATTGGTTGAGTAGATTGTGTTTATCATGCTAAACCTTTCACAACTATAAAGATCGTCTGAGTTACTATAAACTGAATTTATGTATCAAATTGGAATTTGTTGGTGAAAGTGTGTACCTAGTTGAGTATTCAAAGTTCAATCGTGTGAGTTATGTGCTTTACATGCCTATGCAAGTTTGTTTAAACCGTATGCTGAAACAGATGCCGAGACTGAACATAGGGACCCGTCAGAGCAAGAGGGGGAGGGCTTCACAACCCGAGCTTGGGGAAGGTAGTGGACCCGTAGTACCCGCGGTACGGGAGTACCCTTCGGTGGTGTTTGTAGACTTTAAACAGAGAGAGCGATTTGTGGCGTTACAGAAACGCAAAATGAAGGCTACCCGTTGTGTGGATACCACACTTCTTACTGACTTGGGAATTGAGACGGATGTTCGTCACATCTTTGAGACTTTGGGGTTTACGGGGTTGTATCGGCTGAGGAAGCATTCTTACCCTTTTCTTAACTTGGAGTTTATGAGCTCGTTTAAATACGAGCCAGCTGCACAAACTGTTGAGTTTCGCTTGATGAACACAAGTTTCCTGTTGACCATGGACCTTTTTGCGTCTCACCTTGGGTTGGCCAAGCCTCCCAAGGATTCCATCAGTGAGATCCCTTCTGAGTGCGGTGTCTGCCGCCTAATGCCTTGTCTTACCGGAAAGCCAGCTCCCACCTCAAGCAACATGTTGATTAATGATGTTCAACATGTTACTTTGAGGATCTTTCTTCGTTCTATTTTGAACCTCCTTTATGAGAGACCGGATATTAGTAAACTGAACAATCATGAGATGTTGCTTCTGATGTCTTATCTTAACCCGGAGCGGGCCGAGAGGGTGGTCTTTAATGCTCCTGCCATGGTCTGTGCTAGCCTTGCTTTGATGGCTACTTCCACTACCCGATACTTGAGTTGTGGCGCTATCGCCACTCGGCTAGCTGAAAAGCTAGCCTCCTTTGAGGCTTCTTCTGAGTATGTTCCTCTGGCTACACCGGTGCCTATTATGGACCGAGACAAATACCTCGACCTGAAATGGTTGAGAACTTTAGCTGATGGCAGCCTAGCTTGGAGGGTGTGGGGCTGTGGACAGCGGGGGCCCACGGGGGCGCTTGGGAGGAAGAGAACAAGCGCTTGCATTTTTGTTGGAGTCGCCACCAATTTTTATGGGAAATTGAAACCGTTCGAATACCTCGTGCCATGTCAAGACACAAAGTAAAGACATGAACACCAAGCAATCGTTACCCTTAGCATTCTATGTCTAGAATGACTCTCGTGGATGCCAATGAACACGGGTGTTCACGGAGATCTGGAGTAAGGGGTGAAGGTACGTATTAGGAAGCTCTTTTGATCGAACACCTAATCCCGCCCGCCTCGATAGCGGCCTATACTAATGATTAGGGACATCATTTATACTCGATATATCGTCGGTTATATGCATGCAATGCAACATCCAAGTTTTAATCCTAACATGTGAGAAATTAAACTAAGTCGGTAAACACGTAATTTAATCATACAATTAATGTCTAAGTAGGATTTAATGTTCAATTACATGTGAAAACATACAAATGATACAAGAAATATGATAAATACAATAAAGGAAAATTACAATAATGAAAATTACAATAATTACAATGGAATAGGCGTTTTATGTCGAAAATACCTTTAAAACGGATAATTTGAGAAAACGAAATAAAGGAATAAATTAACGAACAGAAACAGAGGGCGATAATACGAATAATAGTCAATTGTACGTAAACTAAATAACTATGTCAAGGCAAAAGCGGAAGTTCAGAGACAGAAATCATCCTGGAACAGGCGCAGCAGGACTGCGCCCTTTGGAAGAGGCGCAGCAGTTGCTGCGTCTATTCCAAGGGTGAGTTATGGCTGTGAAGCCGAAACTGCAAATTGTTAATATCAATTGGTTAATTTAATGATTGATTAAATTATTTACTCGGATGAAAGTGATTATCAGGTTGTTTACATGTGATTGATGGTCATAAAACAATAAAACATGGATGAGACGGATTTAAACGAATTAATAAGATTAATGAGAATTATTAACAAGTTAACAAACTAAATCAATTAATTAGGTTAAACAAGATAAATTAATGATGAACTAATGATGAATATGATAAATAACAGATGAAAAATATATCAAGGACGAATTCCAGAGACTCAATATGGATGAATCGAACCTCTAAAACCCGAATTTGATTTTACTGACGAAAACCCGCAAATATTGGTTATAAGGGATTTAAGTCGGAATTTAATGATAAATTACATGTGAATGAATGACAAATAATATACATGTGAAATTAGTGATGATTATATCAAAGAATTAAAGAGAACAAACGAAACAAAACAAAGACGAACGAATTACAGAGGACGAAGGAAGAAGAAAGGAAGCAGGAACTGCGGCAGAGCCTCACGAAGAGGCGCAGCAGGAACTGCGCTCCTTCGAAGAGGCGCAGCAGTTGCTGCGTCCTTTCTCGACGGTTTGTCTTCTGGAAATCCGTAAAAAAGGGTTTTTAAAAGCACGGTTTTAGAAATCGGTTTTAATGATATTTTCGACATAAACCTTACATTAACGTTACAATAAATAAATAACGATAAATAAAAGAGAGATTTACACCCTCAGACTTACATGTTTGACGAAACGAGAAGGACTAAGATATCGATTAGTGATGCTCGACGCGAACTATAACGCAAATATGAAAGTGCCCTCGTAAGAGGAAAACGATTAGATTAATTAAGTTGATTGATGTGGAGTTGGTCAAATTGGTCGGTCATGCAAACGAGGCTGGTACTCAGAAGGATCCGAGCTTACGTGGTCGAAAGTTCAAGCACGTAGACGCCAAAAAGTAAGAACAAAGGTCTAGAATGCAAAGGGAGAAGAGAAGGGCGGACACTCGCGTGAGAAATATGAGGAGCGAAGGCTCCTATTTATACTAATCACACGACGGAATTATGGTAAGACTAGGATACGGAATGAAAGATCCGGAAATAACCGACTTAGGTTAAAACACGGAAACTTGGACAAAAAGAAAGCCCTGGGAAAAGGCGCAGCAGGTGCTGCGTCCCTTGGAAGAGGCGCAAAGACTTGCTCGCGTCCTTTCCTCGCGGGTTCTCCTGCGCAAGAAAGCGCGTTTGACAGCCTGTCGTATTTTAGGCATAACTTTCTCTACAAGACTCGGATTAAGGTGATTTCGGTGGCGTTGGAAAGCTAAAAGAAAGATCTAGAACTTTCTGTGAATAGGCCTGACCCAAAAAACTCATTATGACCTCGTAAAACGGGCCTAAAGGTCGGGCTATCATTTTAACTAAATGAAATGCACATTTTGTAATGTAAACTTTCTAGTTTAGCCTAATGAAGTGATATGAGACTCAAAATGAGATATAACCTCAACATTTTGTGACATCCTAACCTTAGGTAGACAAGCACATTGCTTTAACTCGGGATTTAACGATTTTAGGAAATGAAGACGGTTTTTGACTCAGACTCCAAATGTACTCTAATTACTGCCAAAACGACCGTATCGGCGCGTAGATGACAACTAAGACGTAGACATTAATGTTTAAGCAATCACTTGACGATAAACTTACGAACTGTCACAAATTGTTCCGCGTACCAAAAATGCGGCCCAATCATCACCGGGTGGTTTGCGGGAGGTGCAGAAACGAGGTGTCTACAGGGGCATGAGCTGGATGAAGATTCGGGCTCCTGAGCACCTCCCACCGACAGAGCCGTTAGACCCGGTGGTAGTAGCTGTGGACTCCGATGAGGAGGAGGAGGAGGAGGATGATGGACCTCGACAGTTGCGGACGTATCTCATTGATGACACGATCCTCCAGGTGATGCCCGAGCCGAAGAAGGGGGAGAACGCGGTGGCAGTGGAGGAGAGTCCCAGGTTGAGGAGAGGACCCCGTCGGGTGAGGGAGAGGACCGCTGAGACTAGACCACGGCCGGCAGCACGACCGCAGCAGCACCCTTTTCCTTGTTACCCCTACCTCAACACCCTGGAGACGCGTTCGAGCTACTTGGCAGAGAGAGTGTCATCTACTTTGACACTCTGGAATATGCATGAGATGGCGTACACTCAGGAGATTAGGACCGAGGGACCGCATCCAATGTGGTGGAGTGGAGTCGGGGACTACAGTGGGGTTTTCCACTCTTACGGGGTGGATCAGTCAGCTTGGGGGACACCTCAGTCCTTTGCTTATGATGGCTTGACCCCATGGTATGTGGGTCCTGGAGCTGGAGCAGGGGTTGAGGCGGGTATTGGGTCGTCGAGAGCGGGCACCTCGGGAGGAGATAGTGGTGGAGATGAGATGATGGAGGAGCAGCAGCAGCAGCAGGAGTGATACTCCTTTTCTTTATCCTTGTTTATGGTTGATAGTGTTGGACGATGGTAGTCGTTGTTAGTTAGAACTTTCATTGTGGTTTGTACGGATGGCCATAAGGCCGGAGTTGCTAGTTTGACTTTGTTGCAGGATTGATTTTGGGAGTCGGGAAGTCATCCCGACTCGCGTTATGTGACGTATATATATTTATATGTGGTGTTTGACAGGTATTCTCTAAGTTTTGACCTGTGGTTACTCGACAGAGTACCCCACACTCGGTCGAGTAGCTGCAGGTGTGACGAATATACAGCATTCTGATCTCAGGGCTACTCGATCGAGTAGCCAAGACACTCGATTGAGTAGCGGGCACTCGATCGAGTACCGCTATATACTCGATCGAGTAGCACTATTACAAAAACTTTTCGTAAAATTAAAATTGTTTAATGGTTATATAATTACATGTTTTGATGTTTAACATGGTTATTGATGATTAGTAACATGTTTGAACCGTTAATTTCATACGTTGGAAGTCGTGCTTGGATTTTAGATGCGCATTTGTAACAACTAGTGAAGTAGTAATTGTTTCTTATTGCATTCATTTTACATCTGTAACGTCTGCTATTTATAATTCACCGGAATGGTATATTTCTTATATAAATGTACAATTGAGGCATACATGCATTCTTGACGATGGCTAGTTATTCGAATATGGTTGCATATGTCCTTATGGTTTACTGGTTGTACGAGTAATATGAGTAATGTCAATAATGAATAATATGGTTTGGATATATGTCGAGATGTAAGTAGTAAGTAACATATGTAGTAATTTGGTGGTGAACTTCGGGGACGAAGTTCCTTTTTAGAGGGGAAGAGTAATGTCGCAAAATAAAAAGGCCGATTTTGAAATTATGTTGTTTGTTTATAACGTTTTCTACGACTTTGGTCACATTTCTTGTATGGAAGTATAATTGTTTGCACTTGTTAGTGGAAGTAACTTGTATGTCAAAGTGAAAGTTGATAGTATGTTTTAAAAGACGGTCACAAAGAGATAGTTATGATGTCATGTGTTGGAATGGAATCGCGTTGTTGAGTAACATGGTGGTATAATCATACGGTGTATTGATAGTATGTTTTGTGTTGATGGTTGTCGCTTGTGAAGGGTAATCTCGCAATGTTGTGCCGATTGGTATTTCAAGTAGTAGCTGGTAGAGGTCGATCTATATAGAGCGTTAGACAGTTGATGATGATGACATGGGGGGATGGTATTTCTGGGGAGTAGTGACCTATGTCGAAAAAGTAATAATATCGTTTTGTGTCCGTGTCGTGTGCCTCGGTTGGGTGAGTTGAACTTTGGGGACAAAGTTCTTTTTAAGGGGGGAAGACTGTAATACCCGCCCTTTTAGAGACCTTTTGACCAGCGTTGACTGACCTTGGGAGCGGTAATAGTCCTTAGAAATGCGTACCAAAGTTACCTTGGGGTTGTGAGTTAGGTGTGATACTCGATAGAGTAGAGGCTACTCGATCGAGTAGCTTGGATACTCGATCGAGTAGGGGACACTCGATCGAGTATGTGGGCCACTCGATCGAGTAACGGGTTTTCAGCGTTTTGTTAAATCCGCATATCATTTCCGCCTCATTTCTTCAGATCCTTAGGTCGCCTCTTTCCCTTCCCTTTACCATATAACCTCCATGGAAGCCTTTGAAGATTCTTGTGCCTTAGGAGAGCATAGCTTGAGTCGGGTAGTGGTCTTTTGCCCGGTTTCCTCTTGTAGGTATGTCGTCATCATCATCCGTATCCTTGTCTTTGCAATTAGGGTTTGCTTGGTAGTGATTGATGATTGTGTTGTGGATATAGGTGTTGCTTGATTGCTAGATGTTTCGTATGTTGGCATGGAGTGGTTGTAGTTGCTTAAAGGTAGGTTCGCCTACTCAGTTTCTGTGGATAGTCTAGTGTGTCGGTTGTCGTGTCGTGGTTGTTGTATTGTGGTTGTGTTTGTGTGGCAGCGTATATGTGGTAGTCGGTTGGTATATACAGTTTGTTGGTTGTTGTTGTATTGCAGCTGTCTCTGATTGTTTGTCTCTGGTTCTCGAGGTGCGTCCTCGGCTGAGTGGAGTCACTTGCGGGAGTGGCTTCACGCCCTAATTTCGCCCTCCGTGGAACCCGCCACGGGAGGGGATGTGCACATTAATGGGATAGGGTTATCGCTCGGTATGATGAGCGGGGATTTGGTGGGTACGGCTGCGGTCCCCCACTGGCAGGGCTGGTTCAGTGGACAGTCGGTGACGGAGATTGATTGGAGTGGGTATGATTGTGTGTGTGACCGATTGTGTTGTGTTGTGTTGATAGATGTTGTTGGTTTTATCATGTCTTGTCTCAGTACTGACCTTGTGTGGTTGTCTTGTTGTTTCTATGTGTCTGCCGTGATCCCTTATGGTGAGCAGTCGGTCTTAGCAGGTGTTGATGTTGTTGATAGCTGGAGTCCTGGCGGGAGGAGTTCTCACGAGTTTCGATATAGATAGTGTGTATTTCACAAGTTGTATCTTTATTTTGGTTAAGTTGGCTGTAACGTTTGTAATATAACTATAAATGTTCTTTTATCGACTTTTGATGATTACTTACCTCGGGCAACCGAGATGGTAATGCCCTTATATGCTAAGGAAGGCCTAGTTAAGGCTCCTCTGAATATGGGGGTGTTATACTCTTGATAATAGTTCCACATTATCTTAAAAAGCTTACAGTCATTTAAATTGAGTAATAAACAACAAAGTTTCCCGGGTATTTCATGATTCAAGGGCTCAAATAAATGGCGGAGTTGAGGGCACTGAATGCATATTTTCTTTCTCATGAGGTTCTCAAGATAATCAATATTGGAATACTGTATCTACTTGATCATTAAGAGGACAAATTACAAGTTTTACAAACCTTTATTATCCATTTAATTTATAGTCATTGTACAAAGATTCTAATAACCATATGATAAAGTTGCTCGCACATACTATATCTTTAATTTCGAGAGAGTGAGAAATCTTATAACTTGCAGTTCTAATGCAGATTATTAAAATCATTTTTTAGGCGGTTGTATATCATCATTAAAAATGGCTATACTAATATACCCCTTAGAATGCATTTATAAGTATTTCTCTTACAAAGAAAGTCACATCGCATCTATATTGTTGTCTACACAAATTCTTATTTGTGACGGCGATACCCGTCGCAAGCTTGCGACGGGTCGAATACATACCATATTACATGAATGTGCTACTAGGTAGGGTAGTCAAGTAGCTGTCGGTAGGGGTGTTCATTCACGGTTCGGTTCACCGAACCTCTAATTTAATTCGGTTCGCACACGGTTCGGTTCGGCAAAACTCCGAACCTAAACCGCACCGTTAGAAACGGTTATAAACGGTTCGGTTAACCACTTTAAACGGTTATTAGCGGTTCGGTTATCGGTTAACCGATAATCGTTCTATATTACTTTTTTTTTCAGTTTTCGTTAATTTTTGGGAATTTTTTCTAATGGTTTAATTAAATTTTCATTATATATTATACCTTAACAATAAAGTTCATAAGCTAAACTTTAGGATTAATCAATTTAAGAAATTTTAGATTTGGATACACTAAGAAAATTAAACGAACGAACAGTTTTTTATATAATATTTTAATTTTTTGCTTACTTTTTTGTGAAACGGTTCGGATCGCGGTTAACCGGTTATCTAAAATTGCGAACCTTAACCGAACCTTTTCCATAATAAAGTTAACGGTTTGGTTCAAAGAACCGCTTTGTCGAAACGGTTCGGTTAATCGAACCTTAAAAATGGACGGTTTTTTGGTTTTGCGGTTCGGTTTATTCTGAACACCCCTAGCTGTCGGTAGAGCATGAATTAGGCAGCTAAGTGGGGACTTGTGGTGTACTCTTACCTTTATATTTAATATGTACTTTCAAGTCACATGCATTTAATGTCTTTCATGCTGTGTCATTCATTCATTCATATCAGATGACCCCCATCTTTCCTTCTTTGCTTAACCATCTCCACATTCTCTCTTCATCCATTTTCAATCACAAACTAGAAAAAACACTACTTTCAAAATCTAACAAAAACAACTATGAGCATATACTCTCATCATCCATTTTTCCTTCTTTAATTTGCTTAACCATCTCCACATACTCTCATCATCCATTTTCAATCCAAAACTAGAAAAAACACTACCTTCAAAATCTAACAAAAAAAACTATGAGCATATCATCTTCATAAAAGAAGGAAGCAAGATCTGAGACAGATGACGGGATTAAGGCAAACATTGAGTTTTTGTTTTTATGGTGTCCTTTTAAATGTTTAGATTTACTAATATGCTGAAATTTGATGTAAACATGGGTTTGCTTTATATTTTTATCTTCTACTATTAACAATAGTTTAAAACCCGTGCAGTTGCACGGGTATATATAAGAACATTTTTAAATTGTTGTCACAAGTTATTTTTAATAAATTTTGAATAATAAGTAGTACCCCTCCATTTTATATTTGCTATTCATTCCAAATTGTATCTTCTCTTATGTATCTCAGTTCGTCATGGTATAGAAGTATATAATGAAATTAATGGCCAAAGAGTAGCTTCATAGTTTAGAAGCACATAATGATCAAATTTCATTTCTAAAAAACTTGTTTTGAAGAGCAGCTCCAAGTGAAAGACAAAATTGCGGCATAGTATGTTGATAATTTTGATCTACCTCACCTTAGCTGCTTATTTTTTGTCCAACTCACTCTTCTTTTAATTGGTGATAAAATGAACATCTATTACTCCGTTTAAGAGAGAATGTTTCCCGAGCACAATCACTCTAAATAAGTTGTCATCGTGTCGAATTTGTGCCAATAATTTTAATTAAATAGTTAATTCATGTCGAATTTGTGTAAAAAACCTCAAAAATAAACTAATGTCGCATATAGATGCCAAGATAGTACTATAAGACTCTTGACTAAGCTGCCCAAAAAAAAAAAAACACTCTTGACTATAACATATGTGGCACGCTTGACAACCAACTTCAAGTCCAATCCCTAGGCGTTTGCTTTGATGATATAAGTTGGTAGCCATTGTTGAGGGAACTACTTCCAAATAAGTATTCGGTGATAAAAGTCCATCAAGGCCACATAAAACGACCCTCATTGCAACATTTTCTGGTTATAGCATACACCATCATTATAATTTGTCCAAACCCATGCACCAAGAGATTCCGTCTAGGAGTACCGACTCTACTCAGTATATATACATACTAACACTTGAGTACTTGACATGAGCTTCACATCCAGATAGCAAGTTGTAGTATGCATCAAGTAGCTCCAACACTTTATCACAATATTCTCATGTTAGTCAAGTTCTTGTATCTCCACTAACATAAACACAACATACGCGAGAAATTAAGGATTCATATTAATAAGAAGTCTTATTTTTATTATTTGCAAAAATGAGGCAAACTAAGAATTTTACTTGTCATTTATTGGTGGGTAAATGAACGAGAAAAGGGAGCATACATCAGATGTACTACCTCCAATTTTTTTATTTTTTGAGCATATATGTAATTTTTTTGAGCTTATTACCTAAAACTTTATTTGTTTTTGAGCATATGTCTATTTTTTTTAGCATAATAAAGTTTATAAGTTAAATTTTAATATTTTTTCCGTCAAAACTCAAATTTAATTAAACTTATATATAATGTTTTTGAGTTTTATTATAATTTTTTAGAGCTGAATGTTTAAGTGAATAAACTCAGAAACTTCATAGTGAAACTCAGAAACTTTAAAACAAAACTCAAATTTTTTTTTATAATGCTCAAAAACTATAGAATTGGAGGTAGTACATCAGATGTATAATCCTCTTACTGTGAAATGAACCCTTAAAAGTGAAATAAAATTAGGAAAACACCCCCAACCTTGTCATTTTATCTTAATAATCAAATTCGGATATCAAAGATACTTTTTGAGTGTAAATTTCCAACATACCTCTAATTCATTTTATTCCTTTTAAGTAGCAAATTATGAGATTTATTTCCTCTATTAGCTTCATCCAATTAGTACTCAAACTACAAAGTTAAATATATTTCTCTTAAGTCATAAAAGATTAAATTATGACTTGATATCAGCCTAAGTATTAGGCTACCAAAACGTCCCAATGAATACATTTTTAAGAGAAAGCATATTGAAAGAAAGCATATTGAACTAAATGAGTTCCATATTGAATGTATTCATGTAGCACAAGCATTCACGATATGATAATACATGAAATTAGAATGTTCAGGAGAACATAAGAGAAGGGAGTGGAACATAACATGCTAAACTATTTCAAAGGAATGCGGAACAACTGTTTTAGAATTTTATTATTATCTTTTAAAAAAAAAAGAATATTTGATACTTTGTATTCATACTAATGTTTACATGTTGTGATAAGAGGTGGGGAAAACAAATACTCCACTTCAACAACTGACCAAGATCAAGCAAGGTACTATAGCTTAAATAATCAGGCATAAAGGTATATAATTAACCCCTTGATTCAACAACCCATCATTCCCTTTCTTAGATTTCTTTACTTGAAATTATCCATATTTACTGAAAAAAAAATTATACCCATATCAAAATCTCTGATACAATAGTTGCATAGGAAAAGGCAAAGTAATAATGTGTACTACGTATGACTCTGTTGCTCTAAGAGCACCCACATTGAAGAGGATGGACCATCCTCTTAGATGAGAGAGAGTGCTAAGAGGATGTCCTCTTCAATGTGGGTACATACTCTTAGCATCCTCTTTGAAGAGGAAGAGGATGACATCCTCTATAAATAGAGGATGTTCTTGTCTTGGCCCTTGTGCCAAATAAGAGATAAAATTATACTTAAATGGAGAAAGGGGAGAGGAAGGTAGCATCCTCTTTGATGTGGACACAAAGAGAGAAAGAGGAAGGAGATAGTGGAAAGTGGGGTAAATGAAAGAGAGTATGATGTGTCAAAAATATAGAATGAAAGAGAAAAAATAAGAGGATGAAACCATACTCTTCAATGTACATGCTCTAATACTACTACTTTTGCAGACCCAGTGTACAGAAAAATTAAGAGTCTCTATAGAATGGGCAAAAAATTTTCAATCAAGTGTCATCATAGTTCATAGCATTGTAAATTTTCAGATAAGTTAGCACTACAGTTCTAATATTAATTGCATTCTAAAGGATTTTTCAATCAAGATTACTAAACAGGAATCATAATTGAAATTTCAAATACAATCTCACACTCTCTATTAATACAAAAATACACATCTCAAATGATTACGACTTATTAAAAAACTGCATTAGATCATAAAATAACTTGATCAAGTGTATATTCCTTATTTCTTCCATTCAATTGAAAAGAAACTATGTAAAATATGGAGAAATAGTTGTTCAACTACGGTCCTCAATATGGCACCACTAAGAAGTTAGGAGTGTTGAATCCTAATGGCAAGTGAAAAAATATTGTCAAGCTACAACTAAGAAAACCTATTACTCTACTCGTATAAAATACAACCTATAAAGCATCTTTCATAAAAACTACTCTTTCGAAGTCCAAATTTATCATGTAGAACAAACAACTATATATGAAAACATATGAATAAATCGGCTGAAATATCAAATCGTCGAAAAAAAGGGTTTGGGAAAATCAGAAATGTCATAAAAAAAAGGGTTAATTGATAGGAATAATCCAAACTATTGCCCATCTTCTCGTAATAATCCAAACTTCAATTTAACTCAAAATAAACCACACTATTAGCCTCCTGTTCTTTAAACACACCCAGTAACCGACTACCTCTTAATCAGGTCACACCTTTAAAAGAAGGAAAAAAAATAGGAAAAATCATTATAATAACAATAATGATACTAATCCATCTTCTTCAACCTCTGTACTCCTTTATTACCCCTCACCAAACACAAAAACACCCTACCTGCCGCCACCTCCACCTTCCCCCTCATCACCACCCCTACACCCTCCCCGCCACCATCTCCGTCGCCCTCCTCCGCTACGCCTCCACCCTAACCAGTCCACGCATGTCTCCATCCGAACACACCACCACTGCATCCACCCTCCACCACTACCACCAAAATAGCGACCTCCTTAACGGGTTTTCCCACGAATCCCTCATCTGGCATTTCCTCGACTCCTCTTGTCCTCGTAAAACTAAATTAATAACATGACAGGACAGACATAATCAATGTCGCGATAGCAATATAATTCCATTTATCTATCACTAATCTCCAAATTCATACACACCCACATAACACCTTCAATTACAAGTGCAAAATTTAAAACAATTTTATTAGTAAATAATATTGCACTTATCATATTATCTACTAATAGATTTGATTTTGCGGTAGTAGTGACAGTGGTTAATAATCAAGAACTCTATTTTGATGCAATTGTGGATATAAATGCACCACCACAGTGAGAAAGTCGACATCGACGTAGATGATAAAGCTGATGTTGGCGACAACTTCGATGGTGGCGGCGCTGCGGTAGGAGCCGATGTGATGAAATCAATCAGTGTGTTGCCGGAGGACAATTAAGAAAAGGAAGTGATGGTGGTTTTGCGTAGTCCTAGTTCAGTGGTGCTGGGATGGTGGTTGACTAGGCAAGAAGT
Organism: Silene latifolia; assembly: GCF_048544455.1. Taxonomy (NCBI): domain Eukaryota; kingdom Viridiplantae; phylum Streptophyta; class Magnoliopsida; order Caryophyllales; family Caryophyllaceae; genus Silene; species Silene latifolia. Next base: position 47,439,830 of record NC_133534.1, read on the forward strand.
GGTGTAATGGTGATGGTTTGTCATAAAGGTCATTAATGGAGTAGGAGGAATTAGGAAAGAAGCTCAATTAAAAAAAATGGGAATGACCTGATACATTACCTGATTTTACAGGTGAAAAGTAGCCCAAGTACATTATGAGAAGAGACGAGTATTAGGGTGGTTTATTTTGAGTTAAACTAAAGTTTGGATTATTACGAGAAGATGAGTAATAGTTTGGATTATTCCTATTAATTAACCCTAAAAAAAATATATGGAGGAATAGAAATAATCCACTAATCCATCAAAGTAAAAACTAAAGATGAATAATTCAAAACCGAGTTCGGGGAAAATACCTAAAAAATATGAAGTAGTAACTTCAATTCTAAGAGCAGAGAGTCTATTGAATCTAAGAGGAGCATTAGGGTTACTGTGCCAAAGGAAATTGTTTAATTAATTGGTCATAAAGACGATAGAAAAGTAGAAATGAAGAGTCCGTAATTGATAATTTGATATGAGTAAGGTAGACAGTTATATTTGTGATTTGAGTATGCATGACCAAAATGACGGCAAGAAAAATGGTTTTAGGTTTCCTTTAAAGATAGAGTAAAAGGAGTATTTTTGGTTGAGCGGGAAAGTAAATATTAAGTGGTTCTTGTTTTATTATTTTATATAGATTATTATTGAAATTCATATATAAAAATATTATCTTTATTAAACCAAAAAAAAAAATAAGAGTTCAAAAGAGGAATCCTAATGTTGTTTTCCTAGTAAATATGTTTGAATGAATATACGTTTGCATGTTTGTATGTTTCAATATTCATTTATTCCAAAAACATAAACATTCATTTTAGTTACATATATTTAAAGGCACATGTTGTCGTATATCTAATTAATGTCTCTATTTTTAGTCCTAATGTAGCCATGTCAACTATAGTACGACAAATTATTTAAAGGCACATGTTGTTATATCTAATAAATGTTTATACTTTTAGTCCTAATGTCACCCTGTCAACTAGAATAAGACATATTATTTTAAGACACATGTTGTATATCTTATAACTTGTACTTAGTTTTAGCTTGTAATAGGACTATCAAATCTTGATTATCACTTGGAATATTATCATCTATAACTCCATCACTTATGGTGCAGTCGTCCTCTAAAAGCAATAAATTTGATATAAACATGGTCACATATTATACAAGGACATGAACATAATTTAAACATCGTTTTACTACCCATTTTTTGATTAAAAAGATGAAGAAAATAAAAAAAAATGAATATTAACTGTTTCCTTTGTGATATCATTTTCAAAAAATACGTATTAGTATTATATATGAATATGTAGTCATATATTCTAAGAATGTTTATAGTTTTGTCCATTATGTCACCCTGTCAACCTACATACATATTGATTATTCAAAGTATCTACTTAGGGTTAAATGTACCTCTATGAAAACATCTCAATATAAGTGTAGTCATAAAATATTTTTAAACATAATAGTGTTATGAGAGCAGGACAATATGACACCACTTTTAGATGATAAGCTACCACTTTGTTCAATAATAAATGCAAACAAAAAGTTATAAAATGATCACTAAGTTACACTACTTTTTACAAGATGTTAATATCAGGTGCAATATGTTACCAATTTAATGATTGTTATATTTTGTAGAAATATATAAACATAGAGTTGCATAATGCTAACATATTAGACATTAGTGACATTACAACATATGATGTCAATAATCTAATATGTCACCATTTTAGGCATAATATGTTACTATTTAAGATCACTTATATTTAGCTACTAATGTAAACAAACATTTGCATAATGGAAACATATTACGAATTAGAACATGTTCACAAACTTACTCAATATGTCAACAAATGTTGACTATTTCTCATTTATTAAACATACAATAAACTGCAAATAAAACCCAAGAAACCAATAAGGCAACCATAACTAATTTCTCGCTTATCCTATGTTTCATGATTTTAATATTCAATTCTACAACAATCATCTTCAACTTTTCTTTCTTTATCTTCAAATTCTTCATTTTCAATACCAAGTCGTTCTTCTTCTCTAAGTCCTCGCTTTCCGTCATGACATTAACTAATTCAAAAAAGCCACAACCATTGTGCTGCAAGTGTTGAACAATAAGGAAATGATTACACAAGATATAATCAAATTCAATTACAAAAACAAAAATAAAACACACAAATTAAATCAAATAACATACCTGCCAAAAAGAACGCCCATAAAACCTTTAACCTACATGCTCTCCATGCTTCATTGTCCTCAAGACTGCACCCATATTGTGTTTACATAAAACCGTATTTTTAAGTCTTGAATTCTATGAATTAGATGAAGATGCATAACTTTTTCCCATCACTGAAGAACAATGTAACCACCGCAGTTTAATATGTGACCACTTTAATCGAACCACTCAAGTAACATGCAGTCCACAAATGGTTACATATATACGTTAATTAGAATGCATATATAGTTGTCCAATATGTTACCATTAAAACAACATTGATATCAATTTTACAATCATTAAAATTGTAACAAATCACATTTTTAAACTTGTTGACAAATTATTGACTATTGGAGACATACAGTTTGAAAGTGATCACATTATTTAACATAAATACATTTTTCATGTAAGCATATTTTTTCTTTACGTTACCATTCATTGAATGGTAGTGAATGGTAACATGAATACAAAAAATAGTAACATATACTCCCTCCCAGTCACTATAATGTTCCCTCTTACCCGAAACGGATTATTCAACTAATGTTCTCCTTTCTATTTTTAGAAACTTTTACTCTTATTTTATTCATTCCTCTCTCCTATCACCAAACCCCGCACAACTCTTTTACTCCTATTTTATTACTTTCCTTTATGTTTTGGCCCCACACTTCTTTATTTAACTACTAATAATTCATCCCTCTCTCCTATCACCAACCCCACACAACTCTTTTACTCCTATTTTAATACTTTTCCTTAAGTATTGTGCCTATATCAAATGGGAACAATATAGTGACTGGGAGGGAGTATATCGTTCTTTTACTTTTATTAATTTATTGAGAGAATTGTTCAATACCTAAAAACTCAAACAACAAACCCAGAAAAACATCAACAAAACTAGAGAATCAAACAACAAACTCAGGAAAACAAGCAATAAACCGAGAGATTCAAACAACAAATCCAGAAAATCAACATACAAGATAGATTTATCCATCACAAAAAAAGATTTATCCAAAGCCCGGAAAATCATAACATAAAAAATTTATCCACTCACATATTCCAATAAAAGGAACCAAAATTCTAAATTTAACTCTTTTTTTTATCCAAAATCTAGATAACTTAACTCCAAACTAAAAGATCCCAACTTATAAACAAATGCATGTAACCATATCATGGTGATTCCAAACATATGAAAATAATCAAATCTAATGCAAGTTCGAAATTACCTTTGCCAATGTTTTTTTTGTCACCATTTTGATTCGTGTTTTGATGATGGAAAACGGTGAGTATTTTCTTGGTAAGATTTTTTTTGTATTCTTTTTTTTTTTATGATGGAAGAAGATTAAAGAGGGAGAGGTTTGTATTTCAGAGAGAAGATGAATTTGAGAGGAAGAAGATGAATTTGTGAGAAAAACAGGAGAAATTGAAGAGAGATGATGAATGAGAGAAGTAGGATAATTGTGATTTTTGAATTATGTGGTAAAAACGTAACATTGGGAAGATAATAACAGTACTTCCCCATTTTTTTAATCTCAAAAGGTCTCAACTCCTCTTAAATGTGCGCACGGTGAAAAGTCATCTCATTTTTCTACCGTTTTGCATGTAACCGGTATTATCCGACCCGTCTTAAGCTTTTAACGGATCGCCCCGGCACAAGCAAGACTTATTGTTGTTGTCTATATTGATGACTCATCTATGTCACTTATGCAACAATTTTCCCCCCGAGATGCTACTGTATATTTTTTTACAAATTTTCAATGAATTTGAATTTATTCTTTGTATTTTCTACTCTATATCTTTTCCCTGAGATGTTGTCCATTTTTCGGTACCGTCACACATCTCTTTTATACTGTATTTTCCCTCTCGACTAACCAATATTTTGCTGCGTTGTTATGTTTGGAGATTCAGAGATGTTTTGGTTAACTGATAATATGATATTGTTTCTCGACTTATTGTGTAAGATACAAGCATCTTGATGCATGACGGTACCGGAAAATGGAAGAGGCCAAGAAGAAAGTTAAAGAAAACATTAAGGTGATAGCTACATACTTAAACACAAATTCTCATTGAAGACATGACATATCCGTCACAAGCTGAAGACGGATACCATTTTACCTCACAATGTACCCACTTTTTCTCTCTCTGCAACACTATTCATGTGGTCCCCTTTCTCCACTAACCCATTTTGTTACCATTTTATCTCACAAAATATCCGTCACAAATGGTAACCATGGGCGGATTTATAGGGGGTGATGGGGGTGAACCCTCACCCCCATTAATCCTGGAAAATAAAAGATATATGTATAATTGTGTGTTTATATTTCAATTAACTTCAGTGGTTTAATGGTAGAAATAGTCACCCATCTGTCTGGCAACTAGAGTTCGATCCCAAGCAATTGCATTTTTTAATTTTATTTTCAATTTTGCATATTAAAAATCAATTGAAAGTGTTGTTAGGAAGGTTTGAACCTGCATCAACTTATTTGCTATTTACCTTCATCCAACCACCATGACAATGTCAATATAGTGATATTTTAAGGGTCGTACTTTTTCACATACGGATTTTACTTTTTCACATACGAATTTTACAATATTACCCTTTTCATTTTTTCATTCCCTCCCCAGTTGATTTTTTTCTCCCTTCTCTCATCTCCTTTCACCACCTCCGTTCGATGGCCGACAAACCTCGTTCCGGCCGACCACAAACTTGTACCACCCTCCGCACCACGACACCAGCCACCACAGTCCACATGTCATAAAGAATACAAAAAATTATTCATATTTTGAATCATAAAGAACATATCTGACATCAACGCATCCGGAGTAGCAATGGCATAGCTGCACAGTAGAAAGTTATACCACGGATTGCATTACTTTTGAGCATGAATGATACATATGGACACATCAATGCTTTAAGATTGTTAATTGTTTGCAGGCAGTGCAAAATTAATCCTAATTTTCCAAATTGTTTGTGACGACTCACGTGAAACATGTATAGGCTTATTAAATAATCTATGTCCACGCCAAAAATCGAACGCAATGATATAAATTCAAAAGATTTCTTAGGTTTTAGCCTTTAGGTAAAAAGGGTATTAGATGGAAAGTTAATAGAAAAATGTATGTGAAAAGGTAAAGTTCGTATGTGAAAAAGTAATTCCGTATTTGGTAAACAACCGTAATCATATTTAAAAATAAGTACTTCGGTGAGCCTTCGTACTGATCTCCATTATCAGATTATTGTTTTAGTATTTAATTATTTATCAAGCATTAATTTAAAGTTATATATTAATATAAGTCATTGTTAAAAGTGGCTATTTTTTAAATATTGCATAAGGCCCCGGAAATGTTAGGGACGACCCTGCTTTGAGTTTTGGGGTTTTTTAATGCTACTCCGTATAACTTTTACAAAACACCCCCATTCCATAAATCCTAGATTCGCCACTGATGGTAACCCGTCACAAGAGAGACCAATTGATACTTAAATCACTTAGTTATTTGATAAGCCGCCAATGTGCACTCGTAGAACTATGCAAGTGACTTCAAGGTCACAACTCACACGAATCATTGGCGGATTAGAACAATGTATGTTGGAAGAAACTGCTAATTATGAATGGAATTCTAGGAGCTATGGATGATGATTTATGACAAGGGAGAGTTCACTAACAAGTAGCTTTTTGTAATCGCATCTTCTATGTTGTTAAATTTGTTGATAATCCCCACAAACTCATCTTTCAATGATTGATTTCATTCAATAGTGATACATCTAATGAATGATCTAATGTAATTCGTAAGCGTCTAGCGTTTAATACTATACGTCGGCCCCCAAATTATAAGCTTCATATTTTTTTACTCCCTAAAACTCTATTTATAGATGCACGGGTCATAAACTAGGACTTCCTCCATTTCATTCAATTCTATACATTTGCTTTATACACGTATATCAATGCTCGTTTTCTTTTGTTCATATCTTTAGTTACATATTAGTAAAAATTATAAAAATTTGTTATTTACAATGTACTCGGTAAGACAATTAAAACAAGATCTCACATGACTATATTTTATGCTATATATTAGAAGTTGTATCGAAAATTCTCCCTACTTGTGAATAGTGTTTTAAAAGGCAAATGTATAGAATTGAATGAAATAGAGAAAGTATACATTATATACAACAGTCATAGATAACATGACACATGTTTAGACACGTGTTATATTATATGCTTGGCAGAAGTTGAACGAAGTTGCATTTCTATTAGATCAATAAGTCTTGTTTCAGACGGTCTGAAATAAGACTGATTAAATGTCACTATTTTTTTAATAAATGTAACAATTTAATGACAAAATGTTATAACTAAAGTTGTCACTTTTTACTCTGAAAATGATGGGAACATTTTATCAGAAAATAGTAACATTTTAATGTAAAATGGCTACATTTAGTCCGTCTTATTTCAGACAAAAAATAACCCGTCTGATATAAAAATTTGCGCTATTAGATTATCTCTAGCTACCGCACCGGAGGAGTAAAAGCTATATGTAGAAGAACGGGGTCCTCATATTTACAGAATTTCTTCTTTACCGTAAAAGGAGTAAAAGCTATATGTAGAAGAACGGAGTCGGAGTAAAAGCTATATGTAGAAGAACGGAGTCCTCATATCTACATCAATACTATATATTAATTCCAGAAACCAAGGGACTTCAATGTAATTAAAGAAAGTTATACAAATTAATTATACTATATAGTTTTAAATCACTAGCACCGTGTGATGGACCCGATTAAGGGATCTCAATGCAAATATTATAAAGTTTGGGTTAAAATTAAACTTTATAGAAGCTTGATAATTTCCTTAAAATAAAATAATTAATTAAGATGGTCAATTTTCTTAAAATAAAATAATTAATTAAGATGGTCAATTTCAAGGATACTAAAAGAAAGAAGATGCTTGGTAATTTTCCTAAATATTTATAGAAGACTAGAAGATGGTCAATTTTATCATCATAAAATTATGGTATTAATTATTAATCATCATAAAATTATATATTAAATTTAAAATCTATTCAATTTTTTTAAACTTTATAGTTTATTAGATGTATAGAAATGTTAATTATTTAACATTTACGGCGGGAGTAGTGAATGTAACAATGATTACCGGCAAGTAGTGAAATGTTATTACTATTGTTTCATTAATAAGAATAAAATATTAATAGCGGGAGTAGTGAATTTGTCTCAAAATTTATTTCATCTTAATTTTAGGATATGTTACGGAAAAATATATTAATGATAAATTTATGGGTTATGTAACTTTAAGTAATTTTATTTAATGAAAAAAAAAATTAATTGTAAGTAGAGTAGCCCGGGCGAAGCCGGGCACCAATACTAGTAGTATAAAAGATGGGTTCTTTAAAAGATTCCTATTGGCTGTTACAAATTTTCTTTTTTCTTTTTTCTTTTTTTCTGACGTGGGAACCGCCATGATATCTACATAATTAATTTCACTCTTCTTTACCATCTTAATTTTATTTACTTAAGATTACATTTACACAAAATCATACATTATACAATTACACATTAATAAATTACAATTACGAAAAATTAATAAAATTTTCAAATAATCGTCCTCCTACTTCTAACCTGAACAAATAAAATGTGAACAATGCATATTGATTAATCATCCGGAATGAGTAGTTAAATTTATTGTGTAAATAAAAGAAAAAATCAGTATAACTATTATATTCCAACATCACAAATACAGAGTATTTTATTTCTTAACATTTTAACAACAAATATATTGATATGTCATTTTTTTAAATTTCCGTACATAAACAATATAGTAGAGGTAGATAAAAAAAAAATCGTAGAAAATAGATTACTCCGTAAGAGAGTTTTTTTTTTTAAAATCGAAAATATATAAACTTTAAAATAAATGAAAGCAAATATAAAAAGAACTAAATATAACATAACCAGTATAATACAAGTAGATTTGAAAAAGTTCCCGTTCAAAATCGGAAAAAAATATAAACTTTAAAATAAATGCAAAGAAATATAAAAAGGAGGAAATATAAGTTTCGTATCATACTTACAAGAAGTTCTTCCGATTATTCACTTTAATTAGCTTTAATGTTAAAAGTCAAATCCTTTAAATTTGAATGAGGTGAACATATGGAAAAATACTTAAAAAACAGAAATAATTAAAGACAACAATATTTAAATAACTTTTTTAAAAAGGTCTGAAAGACATCATAATTATTCATAATAATTGAAGAATAGTGAAAAAAAACAAAAAAAAAAGGAAAAACAGTGAATTACTGTAAAAAAAAATAACAATACTGCATGGAAGAAAAAGAAATCAATTTTAAAGAAATCAATAGTCGGAAATACATAAAGATCGATCTTTTTGTATCATACATATAATTTCGATAATTGACTGCAAATGTTGTTATATGAGGTGTGAAGTAAATTTTGAGGGCAGATTTGATGCGAGAGATTTTTCAATTGGAACTTGAAGGGAATAGAAAGAGGCCTCCAAGTGAGAATGAGGGTATAAGATGAAATTGAGAGTGGATGGATTTTCATTTTTATTTAATATTTGAGGGGAGTTGGAGAGATGATGGAGGTGACGGTGGTAGTGAGCCAGGGAGATATTAGACTCTTATGCTTTGGAAAACACATTTTGAAAAAAAAAATACTATTCACATATACAACTTACGTGCAATGTCCCCGAGCCCCAACCAGGGTGATATCCTCGTGATAGTGGTTCGAAGCAGCGACTGATAGATTGAATCGATTATTTTAATTACGTTAATGATGAAAACCATTGTCGTAGATGAAAACTGTTTTTTCTTTAATTATACGTACGTTATATGTTGGTTAGTTACATACTTACATTAATGATGAAAAACCGTATTATGTCATCAGAATGAAGACCGCTACTGAAATTATGAAATTATATTACGTCAAATCTTGAATTATGGACTTATTTATAATGTTACGGCATTGCACATTTAATAACACTCATTTATATGATCATGTATCAATAATATCTGTTATTACGACCCGTGCATTTTTTGCACGGGTTTAAAACTAGTTTACAGTAAATGGAGTTTCTTCTTTGTAACTCCTTTTGTTATTAAATTATTAATTTATGCTAGTAGTTGAGAGATTTTGTACTCGTGAAATTCATTTTTTGTATCTTATATAATTTAAATTAATTTATTTATCTTAGTAGTTTACAAAGCTGTAGCCAATAACATTGCTCGAAAAATTCCTCTTTTAAGTAGTATATATATATATATATATCTTGTCCCTTAAAACCTACTCGGGCTAAGTAACCTAGCCCTAGATCCATCCCTTGTCCCTTATTTTGGTTTGTTGTGAGAATGCTCTTTTGAGCATGAATGTGTGACTTTTTGATGCAACCATGAGCTTGGAGGCTTGTAAGTTGTAAGGCTTATTATGATCATGAAATTTAGAATTCCTTGATTTTACTTGTATTGCACAGTCATAAAAGTTATTGAACTGCCTTTACATCTAGTATGCTCCAAACTTTATACTCCCTCTCTACAGGTGAATTGTTTACCTTTAATTTTGACATAAAGACCAAACAAATGGAAGGGGACTATTTTTGATGGTTATTCGTAAATGATAAATGGATTAGTTTCCTTGACACACGCTGGATGCTACACCACTTCCTCCACCCTGCACCTGTTTCTAATCTCCCAAATGAAATAAGCTTCTTCCTTAACAAAGAGAAGGACATCTCCAACTGATTCCCTTGGAAATCACATCATCAATCCAGTGAAAACCAAGCCACTGCCGCACCAACACCAAACGCAACTTACTGAAACTACGTTCAAAGAAAAGATGGGAATGGGTCTCGTGCATTAAACCACATAAGAAACACAACCCATCATTCAAAATGCCAAATTTTGTAAGCTATCCTTTGTGAGTAACCTGCTATGGATAAAGATCCATTCTTCAGCAAATAAAATTCATTTTAGGCAAACTCAGCCTATTCCACACAAAAATTCTCCAGGCCACCTTCAAATGGTCACCAGTCAGCCAAGTATATACACCAGTAATTGAATGTGTGTTGTTCAAACATCCATTGTGCAGAAAACCATCCTTTAACTGATCCTTAACTTTGCAGAGTTGACACCATGTCCAACTACAGAATTAATTGGAGTAAAGTCACCAATCAGACTGCTTTATGTAAATGTGATGCACCCATTTGACCCACAGACAGTCTGTCTTTTTTATTAGCCATCCACCATGTATACTTTCCCCTAAGACTACTATGTTCCAAATGTGACAATTAAGAATCCCCAAAACACCATGCTCCTTTGCCATACAACATTTCTCCCAAGAAACAGCAGGCTTTTATGAGATTCTTCACTGCCTCAACCCTGTGAATGATACTCTTGGGCAGCAAAAAAATCAGAGCCCAATACCTGTGTAGCTGAGTAAGCACTGCTCCAACTAGCAATAGTCTGCCAGCATAGCTCAAGTGCTTAGCTCCCCAACCTCTTATTTTAGATAACTTTAATATAACTTGCAGTTCAAACAATATGAGACAACAAAAGTCGAGTGGGAAATGCAAGTAAAAACAGAACCCTGATGACCCATGTACAAGCTAAAAAGAGCAGCGGCCTTAAAACGACCACAAGTCAACAACGCTCAAAGTACTAGTACAAATGAAATACAGCTGATTCAAAATTAGGGTTACATACTGCTACAAGCCTACAAGTACTTCCAAGATAGTATTTCTCCCCACTAGATGGAGCCAAAAACTTAAGAAAACTTATCCTCTCTCTCTACCTCGACACTATCTCCCTCCTCCATTTTGATGAATTCGAGGTAATGTGTGGGCCGGTGCTCCTCGTGGTAGTACTCTTTGGGCGTCCCAAGTTTGACACCGTATTTCAGGTTGGGTGCGTGCTTAGCTCCCATGAAGTTGTAATTCCACGGACTGCTATCAGGAACCTGAAACAAAACAAATAGTCGAACATAAGTAATTGGGGCAGGTGATCCGTGAAACCCCCGAGGCATAAAGCAGATGATAACCAAAAGATGTGCAGCAATTTTTAGTAATATTTCCCACTCGCTGTATTCAACATTCGGTGGCTTGAAAAAGATTCGAATTCCGCCAGAATTCCCATAAATTAGAAACTCTTGTGTTTTTTGTCAACCAATATCAAATTTATAAATTTCCATGAATAGGAATCTGGGTGTTTCTAGTAGTTACCAAAATGACCTCTGACACAAACTACAAGAATTTGCAAAAATATTTACCATGTAAAACCCGAGAAACCGGTCACTGAGGAGCATCTGCACCTTCTCCGAATGAGTAGGAAGGTAGCCATGAAGGCTGGTCCCAGTATCCTTTTGTGCACGAGCCCATTCATAACCTGCTGGAGTAAGCTTGTAGGCGGTCAAGGAACACGACCCCGGGGTGAAACTGCATGTTAGTATTATGCATTTCTCTCCATCCCACTGTTTGTTGTTCTCCAAGATTCGAGCATGACTTGTCACATCCTATTAGTCAGGACCAATCAAATAAGTTATGGAAAAACCACCAAATTTTTTTAAAAAAAAATGAAGCCTAAAAAATGCGTCATTTTTGACTTTTTATTGAAGTCATTCTTTCTTATGAAAGACAAACTCACGAAAATTCAAGGCAAGGACCCATTAACCTTATGTCCTTGCCTATTAACCCACTAACTTAAACAATAACTACCTAACTTAAACAATAACTGGCTAATTAACTATCACATGGGCCAGTCTTACGATAATATTATCACGAGAGCGCCTCATACGAGATTTTTTTATTAAATAAATATGATTGATGATGAGCTACAGACATAGTACAGTACCTGTGGTGATAACTGAGGAAGTTCATTTGGCTGTGTATGCATCCACCCTAGAGGCTCCAAATCATTCAGGAAATCGTGTTCTGGGAGCTGCAAAGGCAGATTCACCTGTTGGTGAGTTCCTAATTGTGGTGGCATTGCAATGCATCTGATCTCTTTGACTTGCGGGTTGTCAGGCGGGCTTACGCCATACAAGTATCCTGCAATCTGTGTCCGCAAATCTGCTATACATATAAACTTCTTCAAAATGTTCTTTGGCATGATGTAAGTGTATCCAGTTTCCTGAATAGAAAAAAAAAAGTTAGTTATTTATTCATTCCTCAATTAAGTGGCAGCAAGCCAGCAACCTAAGTACCTAACATACACCAATATATACTACTCATCCTATTTATATCAACCGCCATTTAACTTTGATGATTAATTAGCTATAAGTCTATAAGCATTAATTTCTCAGTAGTAAAAATTATCAACCCAGTTAAGAGTTTACGAACCTTAATGTCCTCTGAGTTAACATAGATGTGATTTACTCTCAAGTAGAGATTTGTAGCAGATATAGCTCTGACACGCCAATCTGTCTTTGAGCTAAACTTTTCTTGCTCATACGGACTCGTGGTGCTGACGATAAGTTCTTCACCGTGAACATTTGTAGTTTTTGTTGTGACAGCCGTCAATTGACTGGTTGCCTTTGCCTGGAAAGGAAGAAGATAAAAGGACATATAAGTTCAAGTAAAATCATTCCACAAAAGATTAGTAGAAAAGGTCTGGATTCCTAACACGTGTTCAACTCACCTGTTTCTCAATCTCGGCAATTTGCTGTCTCTGCTGAGATGGGGGAGTGATCTCAGCTCCAAGGATAATATCTCGAATCTCAGATTGCGTCAAGGCAGATGTATTCACATTGTTCTTTTTGGCATAGTCTGAAAGGATAAGGTCCCTCAAGGCAACCTCAACCTGCGTAAAATGAGATTGCCCCATCAGTTAGCATTTTTAGTCAACAACAACAACAACAACATCAGAGCCTTAATCCCAAAATGATTTGGGGTCGGCTGACATGAATCATCCTTTAGAACCATCCATAGGTGACCGTACACCTCAAAAAGCGAATAGAAAAGGGAAAATGAAAAATAAAAGGGGGAGCGAAAATGTAATGGAAAGTCAAGGTAAACTTACAGGTTTTAAAATCGAATTTCAGATTTCTTTTATAAAAACTTAAAAGTTAAATCGAGAGAAAAGATTAAAACGATTTTGAAAACCGAAATAGAGTTAGCATTTTTAGTCCTGGAAAAAAAAAAGGCACCTAACCAGCAAAAGGACCCCACAAGCATTGAATAATATTAGTCATCACCACGTGGGAGCTAAATACTACAGAGACTAAATAGTAAATAACTTTGTTGAGCTCCCTCGCAAACAGAACGAAAGACCTCTCTACCACTAACAAAGAGTCACTAAAGAAACACCGGACTGGAAAAAATAAATCACATTATCACAGGAAAACAGAACTTACAGCAACAAAAAAATAAAAAAGCAAGTAATTACCTTCATCCATTGATCATCTGTGAGAGAAGGCCATATGTGATGTGGTTCAGTGACAACAGTTCTGTCAGGTTTTAGCAACATCTTAGCCTTTTCATTGTTGACATGAAGTGAACGAAGAATGAGGATGAGTCGAGAGAATGCAGTGTAGGAAGATATACTCTTCAACCAGTCATCATATATGTTAAACAAAACCATTTGTGGCTCAGTAGCCTTCAAAATGAGGTCACCAAATTTCTCAATCTTTAAGCAAGCCTGGAAAGGAAGTTGCAGTTCACTTCCTTTGATAACAATGTTTGGGAAATCGAGTAAGTGAACCTCCAAAGGATCCAACATTCCTTTACGTGTCACAATAATTTGCTTTGGTTGTTCTTCAACCGGTAAAGAACGAACAAGTGCAGCAACTTCTTCAGCTGTTTTCCACTTGGCCAGCTGACCAAGACGCTTCTGCCCAGCCCACACGCTTGTGTGAATAACCTGTCCAGGTATCAGAGAAAAACTAACATCAGATTACATATACAAAGAAAAATCCACTGTTTCAAAGCCTGCAAACAATATTTTCAGAGTGACAACTTGACAACCAAGAAAAATGGCATACCTTCAAAAACAGTTGTCCAGTCCTTGGATTAAATATAAAAATCGCACCATTGATGGGCTTTGTGGTTAGATTCCCTTCAAATGTCTTATGAATTGTGACACGGTAGACATTAGTATCATCAACAAACCATATGATTTGGTTGCTGAATATCTCACCGTAGTTTTGGGATGACAAATATGGCTCAGTGGGTTCAGAAGAGTACAGCTGCAAACCTTTCCTTATACGCTCTCTCAAAACATACAACGCAGGATTTGACTGCACAATTGCACACAGAACAGAAGTCAGAAATTCCTGAATACAGAAAATAAGCTAAAACTAGCGCAGATTACGCACAATAGAAAGTACATAGAAAATGTGAGAAAACACACCTTCATAATCTTGTTCATAGCCTGTGCAAGCAGAGGTTTTGAACCAGGAAACCAGTTACCAAAAGCAGAATGCAAATTGTAAGCCAGATCAAGCCCTATCATGACTCCAGTAGGAGATGGATAGATAGACATGTTATCTGTGGTGTAATCCAAAAACTTGGCTCTGGTGTAACGTTCAATATCATGAGAATCATAGTCCCCCCAACGAAGCTGCACATCTACCCAGTATTTGTTGCTTGCCTTCTGGTCAAAGACATCCTTCGTCTCTGCCACCAAACTGGGTTTTGACATAGGCCACCTATGTGCAGCAAAAAGAAGGATGTCCGCACAAGAGCTATTCATTTTGTAACTCTTTCGAGGATGGATGGTTTCCTTTTGAACTGTTTCAATCTCCAGCGCATCCAACTCCTGATCAAGAACTTGACAAAGATCCATGACAACACTTTCATGGATCTTTTGCCATAAATGTGCACGGAAAATCTGAATTAAAGAAATCTTAAGCGTAGGAATCTTCCCATGCATGAATATTCCAGTTAAATCAAGCTGCACCTGGAAACCCACATAAACATTGGCACGATTTATTGTAGGAGACCACCATAGAGTAAACCTACGGTTGGGGATTTGATTTAAACCGGATCTTTGTGCATTAGTCAACTTTTTGTACTTCATTGATTCCTCAAAACCAGAAGCCTTTTCCCAGAAGAGACCCTCCCACGTAGGGAAATACGTACCCTTGAATAGAGTGTGCTCCAAAATTCCTTCCACTCCTCCTAATGCCTGAATGACATCAGTTCTGTAATTATTCAGGTTCCATAGTTTTCCATCGTGGCGCTGATGAGTCCACCAGAAAGGATTCTGCTTCAACACTTGATATTGCTTGAAATCGGTACGTACTCTCCACCCTTTGTCATAGGCCAAAGTATGACGGTCCTTCTGAAACAAAGTATTGATTCTAGGTATCCCACGGTCCCAAGAATCTTCCAGATCCTCCAAAGTAAGACGCCTATTCTGTGACTGAGCTTCCTGCCTCTTCAACGCATACTCAGCCCAAACTCTTTGAGAATCAATGAACTCACTTTCCCAAGGCTGTATGTAACGATAAAGATTTGGAATCAGCTGATCCTCTTCATGGCTCATTCCACTCCTAAAGTGGGTCACACCAACATCAGTCTGCTTACTATATCGAAGGTCACTTTGTGGAATTAAGATGTGACCCATAGAGAGCATTCCAAGGCCACCGATTTCCTTTGGTGTGTAGAATATAACAGGAGGAAACCTGCTAGGCATTTTTGAGTTTAACCCAATCTTTATACGAGTCTGGATCTTGTTTTCACACTTCACCAGTAGATCTAACAGCTCCTGAGTATGTACAGTTGCCTCACGGAAGTATGTCATCAGGCCAATCAGGGCAGTGTTCCATTTGTTCACAATCTTTGTAAACGTAGTAGATCCTGAAGACATAAGAATCTGTCTAACACGATTTTCAAACACTTTCAGATGTTCGTCATCCACCCTCAAGAAGGCAACAGCAGTACGCTCCTTAGTTTGCTCATTTTGCAAGTTCCAAACACCATCTTTTGTGTTGCTAAATGCCTCTTGTGTCATTCTAATCTTGGGCAATATCCTTACTTCAAACCCACACATACTAAAAAGAAGGTTAGGATTATCCTTACTGTATACAGACACAAAACCATTCTCCCACTCTAAGGTAGTAATACTTCGTGGAAGGCGATTTTTCATGTCCCAGAAAACACTTCTCCCCAGGTTCACATCATGTTTCATTAACCTCATTCTAGCATCTCTTGGCCAGCATTTCTTGTTGTTGTATCCAACCATATTCTCATTATTAGGGTCAGGGTGCTCAGTAAGATACCGCTGGATAAGATCCCGTGCTTCCTCGTGAGTGAAGCGGAACATTATGTGCACCTTGTCAATATAACGAGAATACAGCCGGATTGGATGCCTGGTTTCCACCTTTGTATCCCAATAAGTCATAAACTCATTTGGCATTTGAGGTGGACCAGCAATTTCACTGGCACGTGTCAAACCCAAGAGAAGAAGATCCAACACAAGACCATAATACTGTACCACAAATGAGGCAAATTGAAGCCCGCGTATGAGCCCATAAGAGTTTGTATGACTCATATCCTTGTATGACAAAACCACATTATTCTTTGCAGTGACGTAGTCAGCAATATTGTGGTCAAGAATTAAACGCAAAAGTCTATTTAGCATTGTCAAATCAATCTTCTCAAAGAACTTCTCAAATTTCGTCTGCAGCATAACCACACACTGTCCCTCGCTTGTGTCCCATATGCCCTGCAAGTTATTGATACCTTGACACCATTTATAAACCAAAAGAGGAGGTGGTTCGGTATCTGCGGGCTTAACCCAATTTGGGAATAGGTGCCTCTTATCCCCTTCATACCACAAATACTGATCTAGATAAGCATCGGTAATCTTCTCAAGGGGCTCGATCTCATAAACAGGAATGAGGTAACTATACAAATCCATGAACTCAATGCCAACTTCTTTAAACGCACGCTGAGTGAGCAGATGACGCTTGATTCTCGATAAAGCCTCGTGTGGGTTATCATAAGCTTGCTCTATAAGACCCAGCTCTTCTCTTTGCTGCTGATTCAATCTAACAGCAACACTATATGATTCCTTCAGCCTCTCCAGAGCAAGAATCAGCAGTTTGGTGTCATGTTTGTAAGACAAAGGAGGAAAAGGTATAGGAGAAAACTTTCTCGACTCCAGCCAATGCACAGTAGTGGTGTAAATAGCCACAGCTTCTTCTGGTGTGACATATGGCCCATCCTTAAGATAATTGTGCTGACGTTCTTGCTCCGCCTTAAGCCATAGGCGAGTCAACCTCCCAAGATTTTTACGACAAACAGTTTTATCAACTGTAGCTCCCCTCCTGATACGTTCACGGTTGTAATGGGCTACATTTGTCCACCAATCTGCCTTTGACTTGACATATCGAAGGATCATATTTTCAATTGGAACAGGCAGACCTGGAACCTTCCAAGGAATGTTGGCTTTCCAACAACGCCAAGCTTCACTTAAATGCTGCAAAATGACTCTCGCTTTATTTTGCTTAATACCCTCAGGCATTGCATCAAGAACATCATGCATAACAGCAGCACGAAGCTCCAAGTCGAAGTGACTTTCAACACGCTGCTTAGTAACAGTCTTTGCCACGCCTTTGGAGTGACGACCCTCAAACTGCCTTGCAAGCAGATTTCCCAACCACCTCTCCAGCAAAGGCACAATACCACGAAGGAAGAAAAGCCAAACCCTCCACATTGGTGCCCAGAAACCACATCCAGGTCCCTTCCCAACCGGACCCGTATTGAAACGATAATAAATCAAGTGCTTCAAGTCCTTACACATCCGGATCTGTCGCATGAGCCTATACTTGTAACGATACATTCCAGTTAGCTGACCTACGTGCGAGAATATATACTGCAAGCCATCAGCCAATTGAAAGGCATCAACATTGCCCAAACGAAACTGGACATTGGCATCCACTACAAGCTTTGTCAAACGCAGAATCTCACGGCAAAGATGAAATGCATTTCCAAAACGAGACTTCTTACGCTCCTTGGTAGTCAGTGTCTTGACAGGTTTCAAATTAAAATTGTAATCAAGATGCAGATAGTTCAAATTTTTTCTATGAATCAACAGGTTCAGCATGTTGTACCCTTGCCTGCACACCTGAAGACCAGCTTCAACCCAATCAAGTTCAGTACTCTGAAAAAACTTGGTAGCTGCAAGAGATCTGAAAAGATGTTTTTTCTTCTGAGCTTTAGGAGGTCGGTGATGCAACTCATTCAGAACAAAACACTTGAGTAATTTTTGATAACTGACTCGCACTTTAACAGGATATGATGGAGGGCTGCACACCAAAATCAAACAGAATGAGCATCTAGACAGAAAAAATTCCTCATCAGGGAAAGATACTGTACATGCCAGTTAAAGACATTATAACGATGACTAGAGTTGTGGGGCGGAAGCTAACTTACCAGTGCTCCTTGAACCACTCTGACACAAGTGGTATATCTTCAGCACGCCTTGTACGACCAGATCTCATATTAAACGGCCTTGGCGCATACAAAAGTGAAATACCAGCAGCAGTAGTGTCAGTGTATAACTGAGTGTCTGTGAGCAGTGGTTCTACACCTTCTGGAAGCTCAAAATCATCCTCATCATCCTCATAAACTTTCTTTTCACGACGATCCTTATGAGCAGCAGTTATTGGATGAATTAAGGGGTCATAATAAAATGCCGGAAGATCAGGATCCTCTGTTTTTATATACATAATCATTGGTGTGTGGTAAGGGCCAAGCCTTACTTTCCTTGGTCTATTGTTGTAAAGATGAGGAAAAGCAATTCTGTACTCTGTCCGAAGTGGTGATCTGATGATGAGTTTATTGATATCGTTGAACTCATTCCAGTCCTCATCTCCCTTCTCCATATCACGATAAAGAGGCTCAAACTTCGGACCTCCTGCAATTAGCCACGGGTGAATTTCTTAAAAACAGTAGCAAGGGCTCCACAACAGCCACAACCATGCAAAATAACATTAACTAAACAGCAAACAAAATAAGAAACATGCAATATGAAAACCAGCCTCTCGTCTACTCCTCAATGCAGCAAATTATATCATATTGGTTTCACCATACCACAACTTAAATCACAGCCAAAAAACACAACTTGACAGGCACTTGCAATTAGAAAACTGGATATGAAGCAGAATCATCCACACATTCTCTCTACAGAGAGGAAAGAAAATGTGCAGATGGGAACTCTGCAAAACAGTATGATTGTGACGAAATGTCAACGGGTAAACTACAGAACTTAGCAGCTAAGGAGATCAATCTTCCTTTGACTAATCCTTGGGGCTACAGCATACATAAGACCTCGCCACTTCAAATATTACCAGGTGAAAGTATATCATCTATATAATGCGTAAAACAGTCAATAATGTCTAGCAAAGGAGAATTTTGGACGTACCAGGTATGCACATATTCAAGGCTTTTGCAGTGAAAAACGATTCCATGTCGAATAAATAGAAGTAATTCCTATCCACCAGATCAGAGAGCAACTGGCCAGCAAACCGATATAGTGTTGCCATGATTGGTAGAGAAAGATGCCACTTCCGATAACTTGGCCCATTGATAAGTTTTGTCTTAACGAGAGGCTTATGATCGTAAAACCATGCATGCACAGCAGAGTCTTCTTCTTCGTCCAATTCCAGTTGAATTGGCTCCAAGGGGTCCACATCAAGAACATTATCAGCATAATCCAATGGAGGCTCCTCGTCATCGAAGGGAGGGAACCTCATTCTTTTGAAGTGGCGACGGTCTCTCTTCTCCCTCCTCATCATTATCCACATCGTACCCCACTGGGCCAGATATATGGGTTCTACAACCCATGGTATCTCATTTACGAATGTGATCGCTCCAGTAATGTGATACAACACCTTGACATCACGAACCTGTTCCCAAGGCATAGGCATATTCTCAAGGAGCTTGTAAACCGCATGGGGTACAAATTTAAGAGCCCCCAAATACACACGTTTATCGTGGCGGTATTTCTTGGATGACATGTCTCCATGGTCTCTGCAAACAATAAAAAATAATATAAAATCATTACCCAAACACAATGAACTTAAACTCAAAAGCCACTACTTCAGAATCCAGATATGCAACCAACCAATAACCAGAAGCCACTACATATAAGCCAGCTGACTTCATTAATCTCTGGTAAGTGATCACTGAGTGGCTATGGAAATTGTATTGACAACCAACTACGCCGAAGATGGCAGTGACTCAAAGCTACAAGAAAGTTAGTGAAACAAACAATTTCTATCTAACCGCCAACACAAATAACAGTCTGTAAATCCGTCCTACTCCAGTATACATATATAATCCTCCCAATATACAACGAGAGCACTTAAAGGACAGCAATGCCAAATTGACGAACGTCGACAAGCTGGCAAACTAGCACATACTAGACAGCAGCAACCATGACAATTATCAGATTAATAAGAAACATAGTCAGTATTTCTATTGAGCTTCAAGGTAATAAACTAAACTATCACAGGTTGACAAATTTCACGGTAAACTACATATTAGTCCCAAACCCTAGCTTATAATAATAAAAAATCTCCAACTTTAGCACATAATTTTCGGTAAATTTGAGAGGCTGTACATAGACTGATAGACCAGCAGCAAATATCGAAAAATCGGAAAAAAAATCATCCTAGCAAAACCTAAATACGACATCTCATAGCAAAAATCACAAATTTATCATTCTAATACACTGAAAATATGAAAAAGAATATGGTAAAAGAACAAACCGAATAATTTTGCGGACGTGCTCAGGAGGCATATCCTCTTTCTGCGTCTCAACGAAACCGAATTTGCGCTTATCGCCGTATCGCTTGGAATTGAGCTGCATCCACTTACGCGCCTTCTCCTCGAGCCTGGCCTCCGCATCGGCAGGGGATTCCGGTTGTTGCGGCAAAGGCGGTGGCTGTAAAACGGTGTACGACGGTTGAACCGCCGGCGGTGGAGGAATGGAAGTACCTGGCGGCGCTAAAGGTTGCGCCGCCATGGGGATGGGGTTAGGGTTAGCCCCGTTCCACATCGCTAAAACCCTACAACTCTACAAAAGTATAATAATTGTAAAACCCTAGAAAAATCGGTGAGAGTGAGTATAAAGTAGTAATGGAAGATAGATCGGAAATGAAGGGTTTAAGGAAGAGAAGAGATTTGTGTGAGACTGTAAGATTGGTTTATGGTTTCCTCTCGCGATGGTGGAGAGATAAAACGAGGGTAGATTGAGAGAGCGACGGACTCATCTTTATGACTCTATATATGTCTTAGAAATGGACCGACCCTGGTCTAATTCTAACTTTCAAAAAGTCGGTTATCAATGTAACCAGATGGGTTGTGTACGAGGATTGTTATGGGCAAATTGATGAGAAAAAAAAATTACACATCTGAGGTACTAAAGTAGAAATCAAAAACTTTAAATACTCTATGATTTTTGAGAATATACACATTTTTTTTGAGCATCTATACCTTTGCTCAGTTTATGTTCAAGAACCAAATTTTTGTTGATATGGTGGTTATTTGCACATACTTCATAAGTGTGACTTATCCCTCCACATGACTCACATGTTGATCTTTGTATCACTTCCTCCATGGATGGTCCATGAGAAGTGGTAGTTTGATTCACTTGGTTCACTTGCTTTTTCTTACTCAACTCTTCAAGCTTTTTGGTGAGCATATCAAGCTTAACATTAGTCTCCACATTCACTAAGAATTCGGGATGTTGCTTATTTCTTCTCAAGATATTCACTCTTGTGCCGTATTTTGCCTCGGAGTCCACAATTTTCTTGATTAGAGTCGTGCCCTCCTCATCACCCAAATGATCGAATCCCCCTTCCGCGGAGGCATTCACCATTTCTTTTGTTCTTGGCAACAAGGTTTGGGTGACATACCAATCCGGAATCCCATGGTGAGGGCAACTAGCGATAAGGTCTTGATATCTATCCCATGCTTCACCCAAGGATTCTCCATCCTCTTGTTGGAAAGTGTGGATTTCATTTCGAAACATGGCGGTCTTGGATGATGGATAGTATTTGGCCATGAATGCCTTGGCTAAAGCGTCCCAAGTTGTGAATGTGTCCGGAGGGTGAACATTCAACCATCGGTCCGCCTTACCCGTCAAGGAGAATGGGAACAACATCATCCTTAGTGTATCTTCGGATACCCCATTCTTTTTCATCATAGAGACTTTTTTCTTGAACTTTCTTACATGAGCATGAGCATCTTCTTCAATTTGTCCTCCGAACAAGTCTTTTTCAATCAACCCCACTTGGGCGGGGTGCATCTCAAAGTTGTTGGGAGACAAGGTGCCGAAATTAATTGGGTCACAAGCATCATTTTGGTTAGGACGGTTATGGTCACGTAAAGCCATTGGTGGTGGTGGATTTGGTATATGAGGGGGTGGTGTTTGAGGTGGGCTATTTGGAAATTGGAAGTTGTGAAATGGATTTTCTATTGGAGGCTCAATTGTGTCGTTTGGTGGTTGTGGTGGTGTGTTTTCAATAATAGGTTGGGTGGATGAATTTGCTTGGTTTGAAGTGGCTTGAGTGGAGGTTCTAACTCTTGCAATAGTCCTATTCCTTAAGGCTCGAAAAAGCCTTTCGGGGTCGGAGTCAAAGAGCAAAGCTTGATGGTTCCTCCTAGGCATGCACTTGACAAACCGTAAGACTCCTAGTGCTTTTACACACTAGGGTAAGGCAAAAATC
This sequence comes from Silene latifolia, assembly GCF_048544455.1. Taxonomy (NCBI): domain Eukaryota; kingdom Viridiplantae; phylum Streptophyta; class Magnoliopsida; order Caryophyllales; family Caryophyllaceae; genus Silene; species Silene latifolia. The sequence continues at coordinate 47,462,755 of NC_133534.1, forward strand.
ACACACTCTACAAGAAACACACAACTACTAAAGCAAACAACAAGTAACTAAGACTAAAGCTAAGAATTTAACTAGCTAAGCATACCTAACGCCATCCCCGGCAACGGCGCCATTTTGATGGTAGGGTAAAATCGTGACACCCTTATCAAAAATAATTTATAAAACCCAATTAAAAAGTAGTATTTAATCGGGTTCGAACACAAAGATGGTGGGGGTTAGATACTTGGTTTGTTCAAGTCTCAAATTAGCCTAATAAATGAAGGAGAGTTGATTAATTGTAAACTAAGATGCAAACGAGTTAAATAGAATTAAACTAAATGGAGTTGTATTCAAATAATGGGAGAACTAGAGTCTTCGAGTTCACTTGGATAGGAGGGCATAAAATAAGATTAAAACAAGATATGGGTGATGACAATGGTCAAGAAATTAAGACTAATTTCCTAGTCACCTTAAATTCATTAACAAGTTGTCACTTAATTAAGATTAACTCAACACTAACATGCCATATAGACCTTCCAATAGCATAAGCAACAAGACAAGCCAAACATGTCAAAGAAAGGTTCAAACTTTCATTCAAACGATTCTACGAACACTTAATATGAATGAGAACAAGACCGATCGATATACTAATCATAGCATAAAGACCATCCAATAGCATAATGCACCAAGATAAGTTAAACATGCTAATGAAAGACTCAAACTTTCGTTCAAACATTTCATCGAGCACTTCATATGCATGAAAGTAAATACCAAGTAATCACCCAATTCCAAATGTTAATAACCCAATTTTACACCCATTAATGACCCAAGACCCCCCTAAACTCTAGATGAGACTACTCACACATGTACATGGATGAGAAATTACCAACAATTGCCAACAAAATACAAACAAGCATGGTAAACATGATAAAGATTGTAACTTTGAGTGAATAACAATTAACCAGCATAAGAAATGTAAACTAATGAAAGTAATGTAAACAATAGATGAGAATTGTACCCACAAAGAAGAAAGTAGCAAGCTTGGATAATAATGGAAGAATGAATTTCTTCAAATCTTTAAAATACAACCCAAATAACTAAGACTAAGACTAAATCTACACTAATTTGATGAGTAATTAAAGTCTAATTAAGGGAACATTACAACTTTGATATGAGGAAAATTGAGAGAGAAAAATAATTCTAGGGTTCTAAGACATTTGAGAGGAAAAATAAGCTAACTAGTCTCCTTCTCTTCTAATAATGGTAGTGTAAGGTTGTTTTTATACTAGTCTAGTAATAACAACAACAACAACAACAACAACAACAACAACAACAACAACAACAACAACAACAACAACAACAACAACAACAACAACAACAACAACAACAACAACAACAACAACAACAACAACAACAACAACAACAACAACAACAACAACAACAACAACAACAACAACAACAACAACAACAACAACAACAACAAAATCAACAACAACAACAACAACAACAACAATAATAATAATAACAATAATAATAACAATAATAATAACAATAATAATAATAATAATAATAATAATAACACTCCTCTCTTCCCTAACATACATACTACACGACATACAATCTCATAAAAGGGAGGGGGGTAAGTCGTTCAAAACAGAACAAAAAAAAGGAGAAAAAAAAAAGGAAAAGCGAGATCTGAAATCGCCAAAAAAAAGGGTGCCCAGCCGGTCCACCGGCCATCGGCGGATGACCGGCCTGGATTCTCCTGTAAAAATAGAGGTGAATTAATAGGATTTAGAGTCGGTGAGGAGATCGGCTGCCGGTTGTCCTGCTGAGAGCCATCTTGAGAATTGTTGCGGGTTGGGAGCCGGTGAGGCGGCCGCCGCTGGGCCAGCTAGGAAAGCGTCTTGTATGCGAGATTGGTGACTGGATTGATGAATGGTGTTGGCTGCGTGATTGAAGATGGAGGTGAAGAGTCGAGCAATTGAAGGAAACCATGGTGGTTAGCTGATGTCGGAAGTGGGAAGAGCATGTGGTTGTATTGGGTTGATGTCGGGTTTTGATTGGAGATGGGGATGGTACTGCGTGGTGATGCGAGTGAATGAAGGGGATGATGGATATGGGTTCGTGAAACGGAGCAGGGGAGTTGTCGAGTTCGGTTGTGTGTCGACAATTGGTGGTCGAATTGGTGTTGATGGGGGAATGAATTGAGGATGGTGATGGTTGTTGTGTCGAGATGAGCCGAATATGGTGATGAGTAGTATTTGGTTTAATTGGTGAAGGAGGTGAGCTGTGCTTGAATTTAGTGAAGGTGGTTGTCGAGGTGCAGATGGTGGCTGCCAGTGAACTCAGGCGAGATCAGGTGGTAGTAGTGGGAAATGTGGGTTTGTTTTGGAGATGAAATGAAGATGAGAATAGGATGTTGAGGTCAAATGTTTGACCTTGACTTTGTTTTATTTTGCTCAATTGTTTACGTATTTGCTCCGTCTTAATCTCGTCTTGCTTCACTTGATCTCGTCTTATTTCCTCTCACGAACTCGGACCTACAGAAATTAAATAAACAAAAGCAGTAACTAATTCTCGAAATATGACATTATTCATATTATTTATAATTAAATTATTAATTACTAATTAACAAATAAAACGACTTATAAAACTAAATTTCGGCATATAAATACATTTATTGGCAATAAATAGAATTAAACTACTAAATACTAATTAAATTAACAAATGAGCTATTTAACGATTAAGGCACACAAAATCGAGTCGGAATAAGGTATAAATGCGGGGCAAAAGCTACCAAAATACTACTCATCAAATCTCCCCACACTTAAACCTTACTCGTCCTCGAGTAAGCTCATTAAATAAACTTAAGACCCGTGATATAAAACTACTATCTAAACTACTAATATCCGATGAAAGGCAATTAACGGGCCTTCTCCGTCCCTTCAACTCGCAAAGGAACACAATGAGGTATGCATTCCATTGCAAGGCAAGTAGGGGCTTGCGAAAAATTGGACACATCCTAACATTAAGCACACAAGAAACAATGGATGCATCTACAAAAAGTCAAACCGCTTTCCTCATCGAAGCGGCCGTTTTGTTTTCAAAAACCGAACAAAGAGAGTCATTAGTGGAGGATGTCGTCTCCGGGTCTTACCAAGGTGTCGATTCCCTAATTATAGCTCAAGCAAACTAAATTGACAACACGGGGTGCCTAAGAAACAAATTCTAGGCGGCAAAGGGGAAGTACTTCGCTATACTCCCAAGAATGACACGACACATGCAAGATTCGGCCTAATATCAAACCCTTGACCAAAACGAGACACAAGACCGACTCTCACGGATTTCACTAGACACTCATTGAAGAACCGGGTGATTTTTGTGACAAAAAGTAACCAAAATCACTTCCTAACTCGATTTGCGAAGCATGCCCGCATTCTAATATGGTACTCCATCCAATATCTGCAAGAGAAATGTCAAATGGATGCACATACAAGAGAGACAACCGGGTTGTAATGGGGCTTGGGTTAGGTGAAAAGGGGTTGGTGCAAGCATCATTTTAGGACATGTGGGGCTAAGGGTCGAGCAGTCTCCACATCTAACCAATTCACTAAACCGTACCAATGCAAAAGAATTTTTCCACAAAATTTGGCAAAGATTGCCATTTCCAAAAATCATTCATTTCATTCTTTTCAAAACAAGACTCAATTACAAATCCATCAACCCTTTATTGAACACAAATACAACATTCTTTTCTTTTTGTTTTTCATTTCATTTTTCTCTTTTCTATTTGATTTTCTTCTTCATTTTTTTTCTTCTTTTTCCTGTAAACCCCTCAAATATGCAAAAATTGGTCAACCAACAAGCTTCATTTCACTTTTCCTCAATAAAAATCAAATTTCCTACCCAATTATACTCCTCAAAACAACTACAAAGACAAACTACTCAACAAATGTGAGATGTTTATGGAATGTAGTTATTTTATTGGCAAATAAAATGACAAGGCTTAGGCACAAATTGGGTAAACAAAAGGGAAAGATGATCAAATAGGTAAAAAATAAGCTTATTTGGCTATGAGAGGCTACTTTATTTGAACAAAATTGTCTCAACATGCACATCGACACTTCTACAGTAAGGAATGAGTTCCATACTTGTGCGTTTTGACATGACACACAACGCAAGGATAACTACTCACAAATACCTAAAGGGACCAGCTTGATGGACCGGTCATATAGGCTATATCCTCACATTTGAGTAGCTATGTCGGTCCTAGGTCAAGTCTCGGGTCCAATACGATCTCACAAGGTGGTCGCAACTCGAGTTTTAAGCTAGACTTCCGTGTTTTAGCAAGCAAAAACCCTAACATGTGTCATCAAAAGGCACGAGCTATCAAGAGGGAAATGACACGGGCAAAACAAATTATCATCATTGGCAACATATGCCCTCCACATTTAGACTCCCTATGCAAATATTTACAAACAAGATGCAACGTGTATGAAATGCAACTAAACATATGAACAAGCTATGTGAATGCAAGAGTGAACACATATATACATGTCTAATCTAAATGCATACAAGTTCTAGTCCTAACAACACGCCAACAACACAAGCATATCCAAAACGGTTCCCAAAAGAAACACCCACATCACATATCCCGTCCTCCTCCATGCTAATATATACAAAAAGAAAATGAAGGATAAAAGAGAAAGGATTGGAAGAATTTTACCAAACGTCTTCTCCGATGATTCATGTGTTGCCTATCAAAATGGTTAGGACAAATGTAATATATACTCCCTCCAATTTTCTATTATCTTCCCTCTTTCCTTTTTCACACAAGTTTGATTATCTTCTCTCTTTCCTTTTTTGGTAAGTTTCATTCATTTTTTTATTAATTTCTATCTCCTAAAAAATCAACAACTCTCATTACTTTATTATTCTTTATTCATCATTCATTCTTTATTATTTTCTCTCACCTCTAAATTTCACAAATTACAATACTTTATTCTACTTTATTTCTTCTTTCTTCCCATTTCTTAGTTTTTGTGCCCAAAAGAAAGGGGAAGATATAAGGACATAGGAGGGAGTATAATATAAAGAGGGAGTATAATATAAACAATGCAATGTTTTTGGAATTTTTGAATTTTTTCAATTTTTAGGCATTTTTTTTTTCAAATTAACAAGTAAATATATACAAATATAAACAAATATTCACAAAGTGGATATTTCCCTCCCCACACTTAAAATTTACATTGTCCTCAATTGAACAAAGTATAGGGAGAGAATAATAAATTAAAAGAACATATTTTTTTAATTTTAAATATTTGAAAATAAAAAACATGTTTTTGTATTTTTAAAATTTGATAATGTCCTCCTCATACTTATTTATTTACATATCTCTTGATGGAAATAAATGTGTGGAGGATATTCGAAAAGTAAATGCATATTTTTGAAATTTTTCCTATTTTTTTGTGATTTTCAAATAGGTATGCAATGCATGATCTATTTTATATGCGGAATTGAAATATGATGCAACTATATTATATGAATGCAAAGAGAGCTAATTTAGATTAACTCCTAATTGGATCATGTCACTAAATGCAAAATGCAGTAAAAACTTAATTAAAGAGAAGAAGAATATATACATTGCGGTGGTTCTTAAGTAACTCCACCAGACCTCTTCATTAAGGAGGCTTCAATCAACCGGGGTCAACATCCCAAGATCTCACCAACCTTCCACCATTTTCACTACCAACAAAACACGAGCCTTTCACCCTTGTCATCACATAATGTAACCTAACCATGGCATGTTGAACCTCTTGCCATTTTCGGTCCACCTCTTCCTCAAGCTTCTTCTTGTCTTTGTCAACACTAGGGTCACATACCCTCTTTACTTTCGATTTCTTCCTCCATCTTTTTGGCTTCTTCTTCTCGGATTTTGGCTTGGAAGGAGAATCGGTGCATGGAATCATTGCATCAATCTTCTTTGGGGTCTCTTGGGCTAGGAGGTCATCAAGCATCTCAACATTGAGGTTCATGATGTTGTCATTTTTGTCCTTCCTTTCTTGATCCTCCATATGGATATAACCATTTCCCAAGAGAAGAGTTTCAATTTCTTCCAAGCTTGTGTCAAAACCATGAACATCATAGTTTTTCTCACCGATCCTCAACTCACCAAGTATGGCAAGTTCAAATTCATCGACTTTTATTTCCCAAGTCTTGCCATTTTCCTCACACTTGTCTTTAATATTCACTTCTTCTTCAAGAAATTTAGCCGGTGACTCATCATCAACTATTAGCTCATGACCAATCCAGAGTTCCATGTTCTCATCTTCATTCTCATAGAGTTCTAAAGTTTCCACGGCAAACATGTTTTGAATCACGGTTTTCTTTGAAGCATGTGGTAGCTTGAATTCGACTTTTTCCTTCCCAACTTTGAATGACAATCGTCCCTCTTTGACATCTATGACGGCTCCTACCATGGCCAAGAATGGCCTACCAAGAATGACACGATAGCGTCTTCCCATGGGGAAGTCCAACACAACAAAATCGGTAGGAATTAAAAGCTTACCAATTTGAATCATGATATCCTTGAGAATCCCATTCAGAAATTTGATTGTCCCGTCGGCAAGCTTGATTGTAATGGAAGTGTGGGCTAAGCTTGAAACATTCAACCTCTTCACAAGGGCAATTGGTATGACACTCACACTTGCCCCTAAGTCACACAAAGCACTATCCACCTTTTGGTCACCAACGGTACATGGAATTGAGAAACTCCCGGGGTCATCAAATTTAATGGGGATTTCTTTAGACTTGACCACATTGCACTCCTCACTTGATGCATCAAGCTCATGGTCACTAATGTCCACTCTTCTAGAAATGACTTCTTTAACGAATTCGGAGTAATGAGGCATCTCCACCAAAGGTGGATTGGAGGTCTCCATTTTCATTACCAAGTCTATAAACTTGTCATACCTTGAAGTATCATTGGCCCCTTCTTGCTCGCCCAAAGAGTGTTCTTCCACTATGATCATCTCTTCTTTTTCTGGGTTCCTCTCAACTTTTACCATCACATTTGGTGCTTCCACAATTTCTTCAAGCACAAATTCTTCACTCATAGTGGTTGGTGTAGTCATAACCATCTCTCCCTTATCCGGGTCGACTTCAACATCCAAGCTTATACCATGAATTGTCATTATTTGCTCAAGCACATAGCCTCCCATGCTTTTTTTTTCGGGCTCATGGTCAACTTCTTGGTATGTTTCCATAACCATGGAAAAGGGAGTAGTGTATAAGAACTCATCTTGACTTGGCAAACCATATGACTCTTCTCTTTCCTCTTCAACTCCCACCATGATAGCATTAACTTCCTTTGCCTTCATAGGGTCCCTTGGATTTTGCCCTTGTCTTAGAAATCCACCCGGTGGTCTTTGAGGATTTATGAGAGCTTGAGAAGCCACTTTAGCTTCAAGATTCTTGATTTGTTGTTGGGTATTACTTGCCAAATCCCCTATCAACTTCACCAAGTTGTCATATTTATCATCTCCCATGGTATTACTTGCTTGGGGTTGTGGCTCTTGGTTGAAAGGTTGGTTGGAAATTGGAAGAGAAAAGTCATATCCTTGATCTCTAAAGTTGGAAGTTTGGTTGTTCCCTTGGTTAAACCCGTGATTTTGCCCTTGGTTGTACCTTTGGTTATTGTTGTATCCTTGATTGAACCCTTGATCAAACCCTTGGTTAGCTTGGTTGGCTTGGTTTCCTTGGTAAAAGTTTTGATTACCTTGGTTAAACCCGTGATTTTGGTATGCTTGAGGTGGGTTAGCAAAGTTTTGGTTGGATCCTTGGTTGTTGTTGAATGAGGGCCTAGGTGGACGGTTGGAGAAATTGTTAAATGCTTGGAAAGCATTCACCTCTTGCACATTGTTTCCATCAAAGTTGTTATGGTGGTTCTTTGCACATACTTCATAAGTGTGACCCATCCCTCCACATGACTCACATGTTGATCTTTGAATCACTTCCTCCATGGATAGTCCATGAGAAGTGGTAGTTTGATTCACTTGGTTCACTTGCTTTTTCTTACTCAACTCTTCAAGCTTTTTGGTGAGCATATCAAGCTTAGCATTAGTCTCCACATTCACTAAGAATTTGATGCGATCCCGCTAAGTGTTCACAAATTAAGATGTGGTCGTTGGTCACGGTCGAATAAAAACACAATTTATAGCTCCACAAACAACTCTACAATTAGTAAAGAGGCAAGTAAAGGTCGGATCCCAAGGGACGGGAGTTGAAATGAGATTTCTATTGTAACTAGTGGTGTCTAAGGGATGTCACAAATTGGGTTGATGTAGAAGGTTACTAAACTAGAATAACAATGAAAATAAACAAGCAAGATGAATTAAAGGGGTGTAAACAATTGATTAAAGGCACTAGGGTGTCATGGGGTCATAGGGGAATCATGGGATATGATCATACAAACATGTTCTCAAATTATAAGCAAGCAATTATTGTTGTGATGGATTGAGTTGGGTTATGTCTTACAATCCTAGGAAAGTTTGGGTCCCGGAGCCGAATCGATTAGATTGTACAACACCTACAAGTCGACTTAATCTTCCCTACTCAACAACATGCATGGTCTAATGAGACTCGAGTTGGGTTATGTCTTACAAGTCTCATTGAAAAGATAGGAGATGATAGTAAATGCAAGGATTCATAGGCTTAGCATTTCATCAAATATAACATGTGCATGAGTTGAGATCAAAACAAGCAAGCAAATAAAACATGAAAGCATATTAATTTAAGCATGAATCATTCCCCATGTTGGTTTCCCCTAATCACCCATTAACCCTAGCTAAGAGACTACTCACTCATTATCATGTTGATCATGCTAGAAAGGTTGTCAATCATACCAACAATATGAAACATGATGAATAAATGAAAGTAATTAACAATAATTAAAAAGGGATTAAGAGATTATACCTACTAATGATTCCAATAATAAAGCAAGAATAATAGAAGTACTTGATGTTTGATTGAGAGGTTGTCAATCTCCCAATAATAACCCAAATAATCTTCAATTACCCAAAATAAAGGATGAACAAAAGAGAGATTAAAGAACTAGAACTTGGATTAAAACTTGATTAATACTTGATTACAATATTGAAGAGAGGTTTGATTGATATTAACTACCCTAATTATTGATAAGAAGAACATGCTCCTCTAATTAGACTAATGGGGTATTTATAGTGAAAATTAGGGAGGATGCATTATGGTTAACTAAGGGCTAAACTAGTAATTACACTTTTTAAGTTGAGCAAGGAGGACCCGGTATTTTCTGAGAGAAGGGCTTCTCTTTTCGTAGCTTGAAGAAGACAATCCGTGCTGTGAAGAAATCCGGGCGGAATAAGGTCGGGACGGACGGATTTGGGCGGTGGAATCCGAGCGGATTCTGGGGAATCCGGGCGGATTGTTGAGGGGAATCCGAGC